>NC_044328.1:43918498-44543498 GCF_007399415.2 Gopherus evgoodei | reverse complement strand
CCTAATGGTAGCTTGTGCCAGATGCTTCAGAGGGAACGAAGAGAACAGAGAAATTATTGAGTGATCCATCCTGTGTTGTTCAGTCCCAGCTTCTGGTAGTCAGCAGTTTAGGGACACCCAAATCATGGGGTTGTAACGCTGATCATCTTGACTAATAGTCATTGATGTACCTATTCTCCATTAACATACCTAATTCTTTTTTGAATCTAGTAATTCTTTTGGTCTTTATAACATTCCCTGGAAATGAATTCCAAAAGTTGACCATGCATGTTGTGTGAAGAAGTTCTTCCTTCTGTTAGTTTTAAACCTGCTGCCTATCAATTTCATTGACCCCCAATTCTTAGGGTATGTCAAGGGGTAAATAACACTTTGCTATTCACTTTTTTCATGATTTATTATTTTATAGAGCTTTATCATATCCTCTCTTAGTCATCTCTTTTCTAAACTGAACAGTCCCAGTCTTTTTAATCTTTCCTCGTAAGGAAGCTGTTCCATACCTCTAATAATTTTTTGTTTCTCTTCTCTGTAATATCTCCAATTCTAATATACCTTTTTGGAGATGGGGTAACCAGAACTGCATACAGTATTCAAGGTGTTGGCATATCATGGCTTTATAAAGTGGCATTATGATATTTTCCATCTTATTATCTACCCTCTAGCCCAGTATCCTGTCTTCTCACAGTGGCCAATGCCATATGCTTCAGACGGAATGAACAGAACAGACAGTCATCGAGTGATTCATCCCCTTTCATCCACTCCCAGCTTCTGGCAGTCAGAGGCTAGGGCCACCTAGAGCACAGAGTTGCAACCCTGACCATCCTGGCTAATAGTTATTGATGGACCTATTCTCCATGAACCTACCTAATTCTTTTTTGAATTCTGTTATAGTTTTGGCCTTCACAACATCCAGAGCCTGGGGGGTTAACCCCGGTATTTGCCTCTTTGTTTTGTGAAAGCAGACCATTTATTTCTACCTGTTGTTTCCTGTCTTTTAACCAGTTACTGACCCATAAGAAGACCTTCCCTCTTATCCCATGACTGCTTAGTTTGCTTAAAAGCCTTTGGTGTGGGGCCTTGTCAAAGGCTTTCTTAAAGTTCAAGTGCACTCTTTCAGCTTGATCACCCTTGTCCCCATGCTTGTTGACACCATCAGAGAATTCTAACAGATTGGTAAGGCATGATTTCCCTTCACAAAAGCTGTGTTAACTCTTCCCCAATTCCTTGGCCTAAGTCACATCTATTTAGACTCCCTCACATATGGACAGAATGAGTGTGAGTAGTTGTAATAGTTTAACTCAGTGTAAGTGGGTCTGACTCATACCATTTCTAAATTTGGCCCTTATTATCAGAGGGGTAGCCGTGTTAGTCTGGATCTGTAAAAGCAGCAAAGAATCCTGTGGCACGTTATAGACTAACAGATGTTTTGGAGCATGAGCTATCGTGGGTGAATACCCACTTCGTCAGATGCATGTAGTGGAAATTTCCAGGGGCAGGTATATATATGCAGGCAAGCTAGAGATAATGAGGTTAGTTCAATCAGGGAGGATGAGGCCTTGTTCTAGCAGTTGAGGTGTGAAAACCAAGGAAGGAGAAACTGGTTTTGTAGTTGTCAAAACCAGTTTCTCCTCCCTTGGTTTTCACACCTCAACTGCTAGAACAAGGCCTCATCCTCCCTGATTGAACTAACCTCATTATCTCTAGCTTGCCTGCATATATATACCTGCCCCTGGAAATTTCCACTACATGCATCTGACGAAGTGGGTATTCACCCACGAAAGCTCATGCTCCAAAACGTCTGTTAGTCTATAACGTGCCACAGGATTCTTTGCTGCTTTGGCCCTTATTGTTACTGTGATGGGACACCTACCTCCTCCTAAATCTCAGCAGGAGAGCAAATAGGAAGGATGTTAGGTCTAGAAAGAGGAATTTTTGTTATTCTTTGATGGTCATTGGCAGGGAATGCCGATCCACCCATGCTTTTATATGCAGTGTGCCTATCACCATGGTATTGAAGGGCTTAGCTATCTAAATCTGATCCAGGTTCAGATCCAGGTTCAGATCCAGGTTTCAAATTCTCTGAAAGTTCATGAGCATTGGGGAAGTGGATTCCAATTCAGAGTATTATTGAGAAAAGCTGATCCTTAAATCTGGGTTACAGTGTAGTTCTATGTTTCAAACTCCCTAAAAGTTTGGAAAGGTTCAGACTGGGGGATCCAATTTTGGCCCAGCTCAAATCACAAACTGTGGCTCCTTTACAAGGGGAAACTTTGTCAGTGCCAGACTGCATGAGGTCTCAGCCACCCTGTGGGAGCCCGAGGTGAGTTATGTTGAAAAGTGTCAGCCACCCCTGGGAGATATTCTGTGAGCAGTCACATACTTAGTCAGCCCTTAAAGGCACAGCACACAGGTGATTATACCCTCAGCTACACAACAGTCACCATGGCAGAAGTTTCCCCCTATTTCTCCTCAGTTCTTCAGAGGGGGTTTCAGGGTGATGAGAAGAGGAAGGATCACGTCCAGTATCCGTATGTAAGTGGGATTCAATGGCTATTGCCGTCTCAGATTTAGAACAATAAAAGCAGCCATAAAAAGAGTGAGCATCTCATTTGAGGGAGAAGATTCTGATAATGGTTAACAAGCAAACCTGTCGGGCCAGAAACTTTTATCCCGGGGTTTACTTCTGATTGCCCCAGAATCCTCTGCCTAACTCTTTGGCCTTTTGAATAGGTGATTTGAAGAAGCTGGTAATTTTTTTGCAGCCTTTTAACCAGGCTTTGTTTGGAAGAGAAGGTGAGGAAAGATGTCCTGTCTGGAGCAGGTTGCAAAAGAGCAGGAACGACAGCTTGGGATGACAGTCACACTTGCCTTCTCTGCCACCTCTCCACACTCAGTCTCTATTTCATTCCATCTCCTTTCTTCTCTCTCCTCCCTCTCCTTTTCTTTTACTCTTTCTACTTTTCGTCAGCTTCATCTCTAAAAGGTCTCTCCCCTTCTCCCTATCCCTTCCACTCCATGTGTTTCTCACTTTTCTGCTCCCCTGGCCCTTATTGACTCCTCTCTGTTGTCTTCCTCCAACTCTTTACCTCTGTCCCCTTCTGTCTCCCCATTCCTCCCTCTCTCCCCGTCTCTCCACCCAGCTTGTCATTATAACTAGCAGCCCAATAAACATGTCAAGAAGGACATCTGCTATTGCTCTCTTTACCCTGACAGCCTGCTTCTCTCCCCACACCTCCTCCTCCTTCTCCTTCTCCCAAGCCACTTGACTCTTTGCAGTATGAAGACAGGAGGAGGAGGGAGTCATGGAGCAGCATCAGTCCCACCCCAGTTGACATCTGGTGATCTGAGAGCTTTGTGAAAAGCTCCAAAGGACAGCTGGAAGTCTCTTTCGGTTGCACAAAAATATGTAGGACCCCCCTTATCATTGTTCATAAATACACCTCAGAGATAAGTCTCCCACGTATATATGGAACCTAGATTGTAGTTATGGGATGGGGACAAAATGGGTAGAGTGCAAAAGTCAAAGGAAAGGGAGTCTGCACCTGTCACTGGGTAGCCTAGGCCCTCCCGGGGTAAAGAAAAAGCTGCCCTGACAGGAAAATCAACTTCCTATATGAAACTGATACAATCAAGAATTCCTGATGGTAGGTCTCATGCTGGTTCATAAATCTCCTTTCATGACTCCTGTGATCTGAAATCACTTTGCTACATCATTGCGCCTATGAAAAGGTATGGGGAAGGGAAGAAACATCTGAGCCAAATTCTGCCCTCAGATACACATTCACAGCTCCCACCGACCCTACTCTGGCCTTTACTATTTAAACACTGTGTTTTAAAGAACAGGTACTGGTATGTTATAAAATTTAAAGACAGTTTAAGCCACTACTTGATTTGGCAGGTTCGGGGGTTACTGACCTCCCATAACCAGGAAAGATGGAGGTGACTTCATATGAACCCCAGCTTTGCTTCCTGGTCTTGAGGCTTCTCCTTACATTGGGTTTAGTCAGCCCTGTCCTGAATGAACTTTCTCAGGTGGTTCTTTTCATTCTGCTAGAACAATATCTTGCTGCTGTTGCCTGGGAATTGAGGTTCCAGTCTACTTCTGAGGCCACTGGCAGGTCCCTATAGCTTGGATGGGAATGACAGGATAGGAAGAACCCAGCCCATTTACAAAGGAATCTTTCCCTAATCAGTCTCCTGGATCCAGTTTGGATATTTTGTAATTCCTCAAACACATGGCAACTAATATAGATGGTACCAATTGCTGTAGAATCGATGAGTGAAATATAGTGAATGACATGCCTCTCCCGTTCAGTTTAGTCATGAAATCTGGCATGGTTTTTCTAATCCCCAAAGGTGTTATTCTTGGTCCTATGCTATTCTGCTACATTCTACTGGCCAGCATAGCATTTAACAGTGCCATGCAGGTCTGGAAATGCTGTAGTAGCCATGATGGAAGTTTTTTAGTCCTGTGAGTGAGAAGGACTCTGGGTACAGAGACGGCAAGACCTTAGGGTGTCACTTTTTGAAATTGTAGGGGGGAGCCTAACATTTTCTGGAACATGAACAAAATGAATGACCCTCAAGGATTATTGATCCTGCACCATAGCATTTCATTCACACCTGAAATTGACAGTTGCCTGCCCACCAAGTCATGAACTATGGATGCTACCCCAGTTGAAATCCATGGCAAATTGAATTGAAAGGATGGAGGATTGACACTAAAATTTCATATAACGTAGCCAGTGAGGACAACAAGCAAAAAGTGTGGGAGAGGGCACAGGAGAACAGTCAGAGCAAAAGATCACAAGATAGTGCACAGCTTTCCAACTATTTTCACAAAATGAGGCAGGCTTCCATTTTCACTCACAGCAGAAATGGGGAAGAAGCCCCTCCCCCCAATTCCATGTGAAACTTTCCTCTTGTCTCTAGTTACTGATTAGAGAAGAGAGATTTCTCTTCTTTCATGACCAGGCCCTGAGAAAGAAGGGGTTGGTGACGAGTGACTGATGTCTCTTAGCTTTCCAAGAGCTCTGGAGGCTGCTGGGCTATTCATTCCAGCAAATGTCCTTCCCTCCTTAACCATTTGACTTTCAGTGTCCCCATTAGAGTAAAGTGAGGATAGCCTGATATCTGCAACTCTCTTCCTTACAGTTTCTCCAGCAGGTACTGTAAATTAAAGCCTGTCTCAAAAACCCTTAAGAAGCAACAACCATCAGCATGAAAGGGAACTTCTGGAAACCTTATAACGGCAATTAGATAGATAGCATCATCTTACACCACAAGAGATTCTTTTGTATTTT
Source organism: Gopherus evgoodei (assembly GCF_007399415.2). Lineage (NCBI taxonomy): Eukaryota > Metazoa > Chordata > Testudines > Testudinidae > Gopherus > Gopherus evgoodei. The sequence goes on along the minus strand of NC_044328.1, from coordinate 44,538,198 downwards.
TATACATGGTAAAAGAATAAACTTTCTGAATGAATCTGTAGAGTGAGACCCTGGGTCAAATGCTGCTCTTTTACACTAGCCCACATACAGACTCACATGAATAAAGATACGCATGTGTGTTTGCGAGACTGGGCCATGAATCACTAATAATTATTTCTTTAACATTCTCTACATGGTGCAAAACTATACATAAAAAAAAGAAGTAGGAAGCAGATGAATTATCAGCCTTGGGACAGGAAAGTCAGAGCTGCCTCTGGTGACACAAGGAACAGCAACAGATGTGCACACCTCTTTCAGGATAAGTTCTGTATTTTCTTTTTTGTTGTTTGTTTTGCTTAGTGTGCATTTCCCTGTCAGCTGCACACTGCCCTTCGCAAAGAGCTGTGGAAAATTACAGCTCCTTGTGCCTCTGGGTTCTACCTGGCTTGATACATGTCGTCACACAGCAGAGCCTGCTTGAGTTATAATTAAAGTGGCAGTCCCCAGGGATTTCACAGCTGCTCAGGTCGCATCAATGGAGACTGTGAAACATTTGCAGTTATAACTTATTCTCCTAGCACAAGTTTTCCTGGAGTCACCTAAGGCAGCAGTAAATAGATCCTTGAAGCTTTCCTTTAGCTGCTATACACCTTTTTTTGAGTCCTCACATTAGGGCACAAAACAAGACAGCCTTCAGCTGGTGATAGCCAGACAGGGGTCTTGGGGAAATGCACAGAAGGAAGGAGACAGTTTACAAAGTAAGAAGAGATAAGGTATCAAGAGATAAACGATAGTGAGACTTCTCCTGGAGGGCATGATATAAATAGACAGAAAAGGGTTTCATTTTTAATATAGCACTTGCCTCGTCTCCTCACTCCACTCACCAAAGCACCGCTTAATGCATCCTAAGAACCCAGGAAGCACAAAGTGGAGCACAGTAAACCCGGGAAGCAGAAGATACTGGCAGTGTTTGGGAGAGGCCATTGGGGTTGATATGAAGAGGAGAGAAATCTGCTTCTGGAATTAAACTTTATGGATAACATAAGAAGGAGAGAACATAGCCAAGGAGTGCTAGAGTGTACCATGTAATCCTACCTGTTATCCCACAAAGTGCTTCTTTTCTTTGCTCACATACATGGGCTTTTTATTTGTAGTGTCCATGGGCGGGGCGAGTTGAGATTTTCCAGTACCCCCATGGGGGCGTGTAGTCCACCTCTTTGTATCTTATTCTAAATTACTGTACACAGTTAGGAGATCCTCTTGAGATATAGCAGTATAATGTTAGATACCAAGCCCCTCCTATCCAGCTGATTTCCAATACCATGCACGGAACATGCACATTCTTTAGAACGTGCAGGGTTAGTTTGGTACCTGAAGATGGTGAGAGTCTGGGAACAAGGTGCTATACTATACTGGTGTATCTTACTATACTACCTAGGACTGGTGTTATTTAATAGATTAATTAATGACCTGGAAGAAGGAGTAAATTTTGAGATGGCAAAATTTGAGGTGACAAAATTATTTAGGCTAGTCACATCTAGAGAGGGCTGTGAGGATTTTCAGCAGGACCTAACAATGCCAGGCAAGTTGGTATCAAACTAGGCAGACGAAATTCAGTGTAGACAAATTCAAATTAATGCACATTGGGAGGAACAATCTGAACCGCTTGTAGACACTGACTGCCATAACTACTCGAGGAAAATCTTTCTTCATTTTTATTATAGAGCTGACTCAAGCTTGGGGCCATGTCCCCTTTCTGACAATTACATCTGCAGTTTCTGGGTTCCTATTGTCTGGAACAGAGGAGTTCCATTAGATTGGATAAATGATCTGATCAGGAAAAGCACTGCTAAAGCATAACAGCTGGCAGGCTGAGAAAGGCTATTCTGTCTATTCCAGAAATCAGAGGGTGTTAACAAGTCTGAGGGACTTTCTTCTGTCAGCCAGGGGGTGAGAGATCATTAGTCTCAGGTGCAGGTCCACCACACAGTAGCTTGCTGACACCAGTAAGATGTGTGGGCTGGTGAACCCAGTGGTGGATTTGGAGTTAGTGGGGCCCTGTGCGCAGCTTCATTTTTGCATCCCCTCTCAGGACCCAGCCAAGAAAAAGAACATTCTCCCTTATCTCCCTGCCTCATTTTTCATTCTTCTTTTCTTCTTCCTCCTCCTATATTATAAGTAATGGGAAGTAAATGAAAATAAAGTGAGGTACCTTGATTGGGGCAGGGGATTGGGGTGAGGGGTGTGGGTTCTTGGGAGGAAGGTTGGGTGTGGGGTGCAGGCTCTGGGCTGGGGAAGGGACTTGGGGGGCAGGAGGGGGGCGGCACTTACCTCAGGTGGTGCGGCTCCCAAAGTGACCAGCACACACCCCTCCAGCAGCATCTCCTAGTTGTGGGGGGCAGAGGGTCTCCTTGTGCTGCTGCTTGCAGACGCTTCCCCCTCAGCTCCCATTGGCCACTGTTCCCAGCCAATGGGAGCGGCAGAGTCAGCGCTCAGGGCGGGGGCAGTGCATGGAGACCCCACCTCAGGGGCCGAGGGACATACCAGCCACTTGCAGGAGTGAAGCAGTGTGGAGGGAGGGAGGCAGAGCAGGCAGGGAGCTGCCTTAGCCCTACTGCTGGCACATCTCTGTGTGCCCCCTAGGGGGAGGAAGGCAGTTGGTCTCCATGTGCTCCCTGGGTTGGGGGCAGCGTGGGGAGCTGCATCCCTCCTCCGCCTGGGGTGCGAAGAGATGTGCCAGAAGCTGGCTGCTTCTGGGAGTGGCGTGGGGCCACTGGCCACGGCATGCAGGCGGCTTGCCTGCCTGAGCCCTGTTACGTCGCTGGCCCAGACTTGGGGTCAGGTTGTTAGATATTTGTCCTGCATTTTGGGGGCCCCCTTGTTGTTGGGGACCCCCTGCTACCACACAGTTTGTTTCATGGTAAATCTGCTCCTGGGTGGACCCTAGTTCACCAGAGGCACCAGCCCTGAAGGTCCCAATTGGAGGAGATGTCTGGCATCTCCAATTGGCTCAGACTCACTATTCAAACCAGAAGGCACAGGAAGTTTTCTGAATAACTAAGTGAATCCCTAGCTGGATGCTACATTGGACCCTGCTTTCTTGCCTTACTCCTGAGCCCTGCCTTGTTCCTGATTCCTGCCTTCCTGTCCTGTTCCATAACCCGGCTCCTATGCCCCACCCCTGGCTACTAACTCTGGCTCTGACCTTTGGCTTGACTCTTGACTCTGTCTTCATCTTTAACCCCTGGCTCTGGTTCTTGGCTCCTGACCCCCAGAGCTCTGACCACTGGGCATGACTGCCTACATGCCAGTAAAGGGCAGTTTGCTTGAACCACTAATCCCTCTGAGTAGACCCAACCTGGTATAAACCCAGTGGAATTCTCCCTACTCACGGGGAATCCTGACGCTCCAGGAGCAGGTGACCTGCCTCCAGATGGACAACCAAGCTTTTGAGTGTGGATCACACAGCTGGTTATTGCAGGGGCAAGTCCATCAACTCTGTGCAGAGAACAGTATGCTCCAGGCCCATGAGCCAGAACCTGTCACCCCCATCCCGGAGTGCTTCAGTGAGGATCATTCAAAATTTCGAGGCTTCATGATCCAGTGCCACTTCTTGCTCTTGCTTTGCCCTCAACCATACTCATTTGACCAGACCAAGGTAGGCCTAATAGTCAGCCTGGTGACTGGGGAGGCCTTGAACTAGGCCTCCCCATTCTGGAAGCCAGCTGTCCGGTGCAATCTAGCTGGGCCACTTTCTACTTGGCAATATCAACCATCTTTAGTGATGCCAACCACGCTCACTTTACTGAGACTGCCTTGCAGAAACTCCGATGGGTCAGGAACAGCTGCCTCCTATGCAGCACACTTCTGCCATCTCACATCAGACAGAGTGGAATGCGGCAGCCCAGCTGTTCCAGTTCTGATGGGAACTGCAGGATGAGATCATGGATGAGCTGGCTGGAGTTGAGTTCCTGATGGATTTGGGCACCTCTATGGATCTTGTCATCTGGATTGGCAACCAACTGTGTGAATGGCAGGCAGAATGATGGGCAGCACTGCAGCTGTACCTCCTGCCCCCCATTGGTTTCTGTTCTGCAAGTCCAGCTAATGCAGTCGACCTGGCCTGCTGGCCACTCACCCCCCAGCAAAGGCAGCACTGGCAATGTTTTAACCTGGCCTTCTACTGCAGTGAACTGGGTCACATTATCTCTGCTTGCCACATGAGGAACCCAGACTGAAAAGACCAGGAAAATGAGCCAGCCCAGCCTGGTAAAGGGACCTGGCATGAGCACCTTGACAAAATGTTTCCCTAAGTCTCAAGTACTGGTCCTATCTGGAATGCATGCTGAACACCGTCAACCAACATTGTGTTTGCAATTGCTGGTTGAGGTGCTCCGGAGCACTCCCTTCCAATCCCTCTGCAGCAGGCCCTCATTGACTCAGGTGCCGCAGAGAACTTGATGGGCCCCTGCTTTCCTCCAGGCCATGCCTCTGGAGGTCACCATCCAAGGACACTGAGAGATGCTGCAGTTTAGTGCCTTTTCCCGGCAGTTCAGTGCTTTTTCCCTACATTTTCCTCTGATCCTGGATATTTCTTGGCTGACTTTCCATAACTCTCTCTTATTGGCACAAACTAAAGGTCAACTTCTCTTCAGAATACTGCTGGCAGCACTACTTGATCCCAGGAAGTAGAGAGTGGCCAGCAGAGCCCTGACAGTCACAAGCCAGGGTAGTTGGTCCAACAGACTTGCCCGCTGATGCAGAACCTCAACTTCCATCGAACATACTTTGCTGATGTATTTGAAAAAAAGAATGCAGACATCCTACCCCCATATAGGGATTTTGACTGCTCACTTGAACTACCGCCAAGAGAGAAAATTCCATTTGGTTGCATTTACGCCACGTCTGAACCCAAATTGGCCACCCTGACACCTACCTGCAGGAGAACCTGACCATGGGTTTTATTTGCTAATCCATCTTGCCTGCTGGGGCACCGGTCCTCTTTGTTTTAAAAGAAAGATTGTCTGATTTTTCATGGACTACTCAGTGCTGAATCAGATCAGCCTTAGGAACTGGACCCCCTATTCCTAATCCCTGAACTATTGGACTGTGTAGGGGCTGCCTGGATATACACAAACTTACACCTCCATGGGTCATATAACCTAGCATGTATTAGAGGGAGGGATAAGTAGGAAACTGTCTGGCTCCGGGTGGATCAAGTTGTTGGCCTGCCGGAACACATCATCTTTAATTGCAGTGCACAACTTATCTCCTGCTTCTGGTGTGAAGTCCTCTGGATGTTGGGCATTTGTTCCTATCTCTCCTCTTCCTGTCACTCCCAGTCAAACGGTCAGATAGAGAAAACAAACCAAATTCTGAAACAGTACCTATGGTGCTATATAAACTACCACCAGGACGACTGTTCCTTGCTACTACCCCATGCAGAGTTTGCATACAATAACATGGAACATGCCTCTATATGACAGAAACCCTTTTCATCAAACTATGGGGTCTACCTTTGATTTTATCCAGAACTATTTATGGCATCCCCCAGCCCATAGCCTTAGATTGGATGCGACAGATCCATCAGCACCAAGGTGAGCTTAAAACCCACCTACAGGATGCTAACAGAAGCAACAAGCAAAACGCAGAACAACAATGACAAGAAGGGTCCATTTTTTCTGTAGGTCAGATGTTGTGACTTTCAACTATATATCTGCACACAGACAAGCCCTCTCATAAACTGGATTACCAGTTCCTGGGCCCCTACTGAATTTGGTGTCTAATCAATCTGGTTATCTTTGAACTCCTCCTGCTCCAATCCCTCTGAATCCACCTGGTGTTTCACATATCACTTCTAAAGCTCCTAACACAGGATGTTTCCTCATCACTCCTAGCTGCTCCTCGGCCTCCCGATACATGTTCAAGGTCACAACAAATATGTCCTCCATGAGATCCTTGATGCCAGAATGAGATGTGGTAAACTCTAGTATTTGATTCAGACTACAAGTCTCTCAAAGAATGTTCCCGGAAGCCATAGAAAATGTCCACACCCCGACCTGGTACAGAGCTTCCAAAAGAACCAATCTGGAAAACCCAGCCCACTAACTCCCAGAGGGTACCCTGGGAAGGGTGATGTGAGGGATCATGTATCTTTAATCCAGCTCTGTGGGTCCTCAGGAAGTCTACAGGCTGCAGCCACCAGCTAGCAGCTTACTAGTACCAACCTGGAGTGTGGACTGGTGGATACTAGCTCACCATAGGCACTGCCCATGAAGGTCCTAATTGAAAGAGATGTCCAGCCTCTCCAATTGGCTAAGACTCATTATTTAAGTCAGGAGGAGGAACAGGAAGTTGTCTGAACAACTATGGGAATCCTTGGCTGGCTGCTACGTTGGACTCAGACTCACAGAATTTAAGGTCAGAAAGGACCATCGTGCTCAGCTAGTCTGACCTCCTGCACATTGTAGGCCATAGAACCTCACCCACCCACTCCTGTAATAGACCCATAACCTCTAGCCGAGTTACTGAAGTCCTGAAAGTATGATTTAAAGGCTTCAAGTTACAGAGAATCCACCATTTACTCTAGTTCAAACCTTCAAGTGACCTGTGACCCAAAAGAAGGTGAAAAGCCCCCGGAGTCTCTGCCAATCTGACCCAGGGGTAACTTCCTTTATGACCCCAAATATGGTAGTCACTTGGACCCTGTGCATTTCAGCAAGACCCACCAACCAGACCCCTGGGAAAGAATACTCTGCAGTAACTCAGACCCCTCCCCATCTAGTGTCCCATCACCAGTTGGAAGTCACAGATCAGCTACTTGCCACTGTAGGAACGTGCCTTCTTGCATGACTGCTGAGCTCTGCCTTGTTCCTGATTCCTGCCTTCCTGTCCTGTTCCTGATTCCTGCCCTCCTGCCTTGTTCCAAATCCCTGCTCCTACTCCCACCCCAGCTCTGGCTCTGACCCTGGGCTTGACTCCTAAATCTGTCTCCTTCTTTGACCCCTGACTCTGGTTCCTGGCTCCTGACCACCCCTGCTCTGATGACTAGGTCTGATCTCCTGGTCTATGACAGGGCTGGATGTGCTGAGGTGTGTTTGTGGCTGCCTGTTGGTGATTTTGTTTCTCTCTCCATATGAAGGTATTCGACATGGTCACCACTTTCTCAGGCACTGGAATCACAGCTCTTTGCTTACACTTGATGGCATCAGTTATGAATACCAGACAGCAATGGCGGAGACAGAAATTCCATTCTTGTGCAGATTCATTGTGGAGGCATTCTCAGGAATTGTGCCAGCCTCTTTATCAGTCAACCCTTCTTTATGTGGCTGTGGTTTGCTTTCACGAGTCCCACTTGCATTTATTTGAGTATTAACAAACCTTCTTTAAAGGCTCACTATGGTTCTACCATTCCAGCACTAAGAATCCCTGTCCTACTTGAGATCCTAAAGCTCCTAAAATGGTCCCCAGTTAGTCTTCCCATCTACATCACTGGTAATTTATTGCTACACCTGCCATATGTTGGTCTCCATTCCATACTAATCTTGCTTCAATCTCTGCTCTTGCAACATGGCCAACCCGTTAGCTTCTTCGCTTTCTTCAAGCTGGCTTTTTCTATAATTTTCTCTCAAACCAATCTATTTGCTCTCCTGCCTCTCAGTGAGATACAGATCTGTTCTGTCTCCTAGAAATAGGCAGACATGCTGAAGTTTTCCCAAAGCTAATTTTTCCATAGTTCACTATCTAGCTTTTAGCTTCTGCTCCTTTATTAGTATTACAATAATGTACCATCCCCTTTTAATATAGGTTTAAATTAGAGGTGTCCCAATAAGAACTGGATAATTCAAGCAGAGAGTAACAGAGCTCATTACCTTTCTCTCCAAGAGCAATTGTTCTGATGTTTCTCAAGTCAGTAGTGACTTAAAGTCTTGAACATCTGATAGCTGTTTAATTGGTCTATGAGAAATAAGTTAGTAGTCTCACTCCATTTTGTAGCAGACTGGTGCATACATCATAAAAAAAATCACTGCCATATGTAGCACCCTCCTTTGCTGCCTAAGTAGACCGACCCAACATTGTGTGCACATGGGGAATGAACTATCGTCTCACTTAGAGGTGGCTTGAGCTAAGTGGTACAGGGAAGCTTACATTGCTACTACCTGTGCTACAGATAAAAAGAAAATATCACTCTCTAGGACTGTCAATCCCCCCCCAGCGCTAACATCACTTACGAAAATGTCAAGGTAGTGACAGGCCACAGGATGGATGCAAGCAAGCCAGTTATTCACCAGCATCACCAGCAAGTTGTCTGCCATTACAAGAACAAAACAGCAAAGATATAGGAGCCAAAAGCTCTATTTTAAGAGGCATGAAGTGCAGCATTAATGGGAAACGATTCCTTTGAAAGATTTCTGCATATGTTCAGAAACTCCATAGTTTTCATAACAACTAACAGTTCCAGGGCTCAGCATTTTGCCCAAGCCTGTCAGACAGATCCATACTTTATCAAGAAGTGACATCTGGGTTTATTTCATAGGGATCACCTCTGGACTTAGTGAGAGAGAAACATCATGTTTCAATTCCCTGGATGGGCATATATCTTACCGTGCAATTTGTACCACATCTGTAACGCCACCTCCAGAAAATCACAGCAACATGGAAAAGGTGAAGGAAAAAATGTGCATTTAGGCCAAGAAAAATAAAAGTATGGAAAGTTTCTGCAGATGAGATCTGCCGACTTTTCCCACCACAAAACCTGCTGCCCTCCTCAGCAAAGGCAGCATTAGCCTCAGAGAATCCTCCCTGGAATGCAGATCACTCACAATCTGACCCACCCTCACTTTTCCCCCACCTCACCCCCAAACACTTGCCTGTATATCAGAGTGAGAGCTGTCTGCAATCAACTCCCCGATAATATCACCAGCTAAACTTGTATTTTATAATGAAAAAAATAAACATTGATTCTATGCAGATCAAAGAATCCAAATACTCAAGAGAGTTTTTAAACCTTAGGAAAGTTAAAGGCCGGAATGGAGTCAGAGCAACCAGTCATGGGGAGTTTTAATCATTATGCAAGCTTCCCTACATGGCTTTGCCAAGGCACCTTGATCCTGATCTGCAGCACCAGCTGCTATTCTAGTCCTGAGTGCCCCGCAAACCTCTGCTAATGAACCCCTACATGAACTGTAGTACCCCCTGCTATTTCAGTCTTACAGTCTCTGCCAGTGCACCTGAATTCAATTCCCCCAATAAAGGCCTAAATTCCCCCTGGCCCATGAGTGAGTGATGGAATGCCCAGCCTCCTGAGATTAACTCATGTGAGCTTTGCCTGTTAAAATTCTTTCTCGCCACTCATGTGCAAGTCCAATGCAGAGAATTCCTGTGAAATACATCCGAGGGGTGCTTGCTTTGTTTGTGTAGGTTCCAGAAAATTCTGCTGGGAGGATGCTGAAGGCGTCAGACATTGGGTTGGGGGAGGGAAATGGAGGGCATGGAGGGAGCACAAAGCAGGACTGATCCACCGCCTGTCAACCATTGAAATTCCTGATATATGGAGTTTCTTTTGTGCTGAGATCAGCTGTCAGCCTGCTGCCTATTTTTAGGCATGCAGATCCCACAGCCTCAAATACTATGTTATGGCAATACTAAAAGAGAGAGTGTGCTAACTAATGGTATCTGTGCATGGATATTCATGTGTTTGTACACGTGTTTACTTTAGCACCTGCATGAGTGCATATCTGAGCATATGCATGTTAATACCAGCGTGCATATACGTCTGTGGATATTCATATGTGAATAGGTGTTTGTGTTTATGTATAATAGAATGTGCAGATGTTTTTGGTTATATGCACAAGTATTTGAGCATATTCCTATTCAAGTGTGTGTTTTCCTGTGTAGATAGGTACATGTATTTTATACATGTATATGACTGTAGCAACCTGCATGGAACCTGAAGGAAGAACCACAGTTGCAAGAGGGAAAAATTTACAGGAGGCACTAGTAAGTCAGTCTGTATACACATGACTAGAATGCCAGCTGCATTTGCAACATCTCAGTAAATAATTCTCTTAATTTAACATCTCAGTTTAATTTTACCATTTTTTAACCCAAAACAAAAAAACAAAAACCCCAGAAGAGGGAAAAGACTCATTATAGAGCTGAGAACTCTAGCAGCTACATGTAACTTTGGAGACATAAAAGACTCACTTAGGGGGGGATTACGTGTGGGATATGTGAGTCCAGTTTACAGGAGAGACTATTGAGAGAAACAGATCTAAACCTAGAGAAATGTCTCCAAATAGCTATGGCAGCTGAATTTTCCTAGGAAAGGATCAAAACAATGACAGTCACTAGTGCAAAACAAGTACATACATTCAGGCTAAAGGAACCCAGAAGGCAGGGCAGAGACAGATTGACTGATAATGCAGGCATCATGTACCAGCATATGTACTGTGGAAAGAAGCATGAAATGCTGAAAGAAAGATGCCCAGCCTATGAGCAATGGTGCCAGAAATGTACGGAAAAGAACCACCCTATGTCCCCAAACTGCATCTACAACATTGAATAGAGTGATTGAGGACACAGAAGCCTCCAGCGAGGAGGAGGATGTCTGCAGTGTGATTTTAGTAGATCCAAAGACACTCGATGTACACATGCTGCACAAGAAAGCTGTCAGTTGTTCTCCCTTCTCTCTCATGCTGATTGCAGTACACCACCACAGTATCCTCAATGTGAGAGAGAAGGGGAAACAGTTACCAGGGACTTGTCCAGTATTCTAACAGAATGTAAGGCATATTTTAACAAGATGGACACTTAGAGGACAAGCTGCAGTTAGAAATAAAATCCCACATGGAGCCCCTGAGACTCCCAAAACATAGAATTCCATTAGTCCTGGCAGAGTCATTGAAGAAGGAACTGTCAAGCCTGCAAAGAATGTGCACATTACATCCATCAAAACTAGCTTAGTGTGGAACAGTAGTCTAGTAGAGGTGAGAAAATCTTCAAGGAAACTGAGCATCTGTATTGATCAATAACCTCTTAACAGAACATTGAAAAGAAGTAACTACCCATTCTCAATGATTGAGGATATACTGCCCAATCTATCTAGGCCAAAAGTGTTCACTGCTTGTGATGTCAACAATGGATTCTAGTATATTGAGATAGATGAACAAGCCATCTCCCTGACGATCTTTGCCACATCTTTTTGGCAAGTACTGCTGGGTATGAATGCCAATGGGCATCATCCCAGCCCCAGAAGTCTTCCTGTATAAACTCAACCAAGCACTGAAGCATACCTGAGTTGAGCTAGGGAGTGTATCTACTGCACATGCATGAATGTCCAGTTGAGAATGTACACAGAACAGGGTGAAGTGTGCAAAGAATACAATGATCAACAACAGAAGGAGACTTTACAGCCTCATGAAATCCCAACCCTGGGAAAAGGTCAGAATAGACATGTTCATTTGTAATGACAGGAACTACATGCTCACAGCTGATGACTGCTCCAGTTTCTTGGAGGTGGACTATCTGGAGGACACTTAAGAAAAAACCCTTATCTGGAAACGGAAGGTGCATTTCGCAAGTTAGGGAATTTTTGATATGCTATTTTCAGACAGTGGGCCACAGTATACTGCGGCAGAATTCAAACAGTTCAGTGCCAAATGGGAATTTGAACACAAGACATCTTCCCCTGGATATCCACTATGTCTCTGGCAGACCAAGCACTAGTTCATGCCAAGGTCCCCATGTCTTAACTGAACACTGACAGACCCTGAAATCTGTTTGGCTCACTTGTGGGTTAACATTGATAGCACAGGTATTAGAATTATAAGAAAGTGTTTGGTGTGTGAACTCTACTGAATGCTAGTGAGTGGTTGTATGCCTAATCTTTCTTGTAATATTGGTATTCCATTTTGTAATGTGATATTTGTGTGGATGTAGTGTGAGCTGTGACTATAAGAATCACCATACAGGAGAGGGCAGTGAAGAGCTGCTCTTCTATAGAAATTGTTACACCTCTACTAAAAGAGAAGACCTACTGATACAGGCTATGGTTGGAAATTACAACTGCAAACTCCCTACATCTGGATTGAGGAATTGTCAACAAAAGGATGAAAGACACTTGTTGTTTTGCTTTCCTTCCAATGAAGATGACTCATGCAAATAGACTCCTCCCACCAGCTAAGTTTACAGCAGAGAGCACATCGCAGGAGAAGGCTAAAACCCCAAACAAAAGAAACTAAGGATTGCTATATTGCCAGGACCTTGGAGGGGCAAGGCATTTCCTTGGCATAAGCAAGAGATTCCTGCCCCCAGCTGTTTAGCCTGGGTTAAAAAGGACAAATAGAGTTTACTGATTATAGAAGCCTCTATTATCTTTTAAAACTCAAGACTGTAACTAATTTGTGTGTGTATGTTTGCTCTCATTAACCTTATAAATAACTCTCTAGTTTCCTTTTTCTATTTAATAAATTTTCATATGGTTTATTTTAGGATTGGCCACAATTGTTGTCCTTGGTGTAAGATTTAAGGTGCAATTGACCTGTGGTAAGTGATTGGTCCTTTGGGACTAGGAGTAACCTGAATATTGATGTGATTCTTGGTTTAAGGGCCATCTATCCCAGAGATATGCTCACCCAGGTGGTAAGACAGGCCAGAGTATCCAAGAGGACCATCTCTGACTCTTTTTAAGGTTGTTAACGTGCCTGAGGATTGGCGTGGGTGGTTGGTGAAATCTAAGTTTAGAACTCACAGCTAATTTGGGGTTTGTGCCTGGGTTTTTTTAACAGTCTTCCCTGAGGTTGGTACTCACGCTTTTGGACCCCTGTTGGGAGTGTCAGACCCACACAGCAAAGGGAAGCCAGAGTCGGCATTACAGACTGCCAAGAGACTGATGGTAAAAGCAAACAAACAGGAAGATCCAGCAACGTTGGGCCATCACAATACACCCACCCAGGGACTAGATAGTGCCCTAGCACAGGGACTGATGTGTTGGAGAACCAAGACTCTGCTTCCTATGTGAGGCAGTCTGCTGCAGCCTAGCAGAGGAATGATAGACAGGAAAGAGAAGCAGTTAAGAGAATGCCAAGCTAAGCTGGCAGCCCGTCACAACAAAGAAGCCACAGACCTGAAGTCATTGTGCTCAGATGAGCAGGTCTGTATCCAACCATCAAATAGTCACACAAAGCAATGGTGAAAGGCAACAGTCCAAGCTGCATGTCACATGAGGTGGCTACAGACTCAGGACAGTGGCGGAGATGACCAGCACACCTAAACAGATGGGCTAAGGCCAGGACCAGGAAGGCCTAGAATAAGTCATCAGCTGGCCTGACATAGGAGAGTCAGAAACAATGTATATGAGCAATACAGAGGACAAAACAGGATGACACCTAACATACTGAAGGCTGCAGCGGGTGGAAACAATTCCCCTCCGACAGCAATAACACAACTAGGAGATTGTTTAGAAGATCAGGATACATGAAAAACTATGGGGCAGACAACTGGCTGGCAGTAAAGGCCTAGAGTGGACTATGTACTGGTAACCTCTGGCCCCAGTAACTAAGCAAATACTTGTACAAAAGACAGAACAATAACAAAAATTCTTGTAAGGAAAGTGGAACAACCTGCATGGAACTTGGAGGGAGGAGCAGAGGTTGCAAGAGGGAAGAGTTTGGAAGAGGCACCAGGAAGTTGGGCTGTATGCAGATAGGTTGAGTGCTAGATGCAGTTGCAGCACCTCTGTAAATAGTTCTCTTAATAAAGAATCAGTTTAGTTTTACACATATGGAGTCCTCTTATGTTACTACCCAACACATGGTACATGAAACAATTATCATTAGAAAGCCATATGCGCAGCATGGTCTTGTATGGGGATAGATACATGGATTGGTTAAGGGGAGGAGGAGGGAGACAGCCCAGTTGGCAAGAGAAGGTGAAAAAGTTAAACATGGGGGGTTGGAGGAGTGGTGCTTGACCCACTAGGAAAATGCTTTCACCGATGTGGTCTGTCCCACCTGTTATGTTACTTTCTCTCTTACTTCTCCCCCCATTATTGTCTCTCACTGCTAGGTATGTATGTTGTAAGTAAATATACACAAACATGCAAGGCCTACCTTCCTACATAATGCTGCTCTGACTAGTTTCTGGCACCTTCTAAAATATAGAACATTGTGAGCACCAGTAGAGGGCTCACTGACTAGTTAAAGGGATACTCTATCCTACTCTTACACTACATTGCCTCTTCCCTTGTTTTCTCTGTTCTTCATTCCCTCTTCCCAGTGATGTGCTGCCAATATTTTAAATAACCAGTCCACTCAAAATTCCCCCTTCTGCCTGTATAGTGGGAGTGCCCATGGGCCAGGGACTAGGGAATCTACACACTTTAAACATAAATGTTTTCTCAGACCCTAGTTTGCCAAGCGGCTTTGCTTTCTTCCTTGTTCAAACTTTTTTTAAACTATGTTTGTTGGAGATTATTATATTATGTTCCTGAAAGACAGAGCATATACACATAGGATAGTACTGTGTCCAGCTGGTGAGATTTGAAGAAGGTGCTAGGTGCTGGGATGAAGAACTTCTGGGAAATCAAGGTGGAGGCAAGGGTATCCTTCCTGACACATATTAAAAAACACTTGCAATTTAGTGAAATCTTGTCCCTTCCAAAACCAAAAATGTGTTGGGCAAATGTATTTCTATGAGCTCTAAGGACAGATAATCTCTGGCAATGATGTTTTGCATCCAGACTGAAGGTAACTACATCAGAAGGAGGGAAATCATATTAGCCTCCTATTCAATTTGTTGCAGTTTAATAAGTGGTTTCCGGGAGTCCTTGAGAGCCCACTCCAGTACATCACTAGCTTGAGCCCAAAAAACTGGACCCAAACTTAGTTGTAGACAGGATCAATTAATTTCCTTAATAGCAACCCTGCCATAGTCAGTACCAATATTTTCTCTAGTCCACATCTATGATCTGGTCCCAATTCTACTATAGACCAGGCCACAAGTGAGCCATAATCCTAGCTCCCAGTCTTGCCTTCAATCTTCTGACTATCCTAGGACCATTAAATTCCAGCAGGCATTACTTTCTTATCTTCCTGATGACATTCCATAGTGCAAGGACATTGTAGTTTCCATATCACATCACACTGGCTCACTATCACCCATAATTGGAAACAATAATATACGGACAAGAAAACGCATGGAGATAGTTCTTAAAAGTGTGGGGTTATCTCTGAGGTATGCATATAAAGTCATATAAATCCTCACTCAGCCGGTGTGCATCGTTCCACTGACATCAGTGGAACGACACTAGTTGAGGATCTGGCCTGGTGCCCAGATTTGGGGATCTATATGAGATGCTTCAAGACTCACCTATTTACCCAGGTTTTTTCTGGAGTTAAGAGATAGACTGGGGGATGGGCTTAATGATAGGGTGGTGATGGGAAGGAAATTTTTAGGAGGTCTATTTTTTCTAATGCCATTTTGATGTGTCTGGATTATCGCTTATGGATTATTGCCTTTAACTTTTATAATATGTCCACAAAACTGATCGTTTGGGTCAATGAGGGGAAAAAGGCTATGGAAGGCTAAATTCTTCCACCTTTAATCATGCTGGGAATCACTTACTCATGCAAGTAATCATATTATCTTCACTAAGGCCTCCTTTATGAAGAAAGGTTCATCAACATGAGTAAAGGTGTGGAATTTGGTCTCAAATAAAAAAAAAGAATAAGAATTTAAAACACTGACATTTGTTCTATAACCAACATCTCAGTCTGCAAGACTCAGAGCATCATCCAGGGTTCATGATGGTAGTGTGAGGCCTTCTGATTTTTGGATACTACTTCTTTATGGAGTAGCCACCCAAAGTTGGTAGAAAGGGTGTCATAAACAGATAGTTAAGGGTTAATGTCTCATTTACCTGTAATGGGTTAACAAACAGGGACCCAAACACCTGACCAGAGGACCAATCAGAAGACAAGATACTTTCAAATCTTGTGTGGAGGGAAGCCTTTGTTTGTGGGTTTTGGGTTTGGCTTTGTTTTCTCTGGGTCCTGTACGGGGCTAGAGGTGTAACCAAGTTTCTGCCAATCTCCCTGCTACAGTCTCTTATCTATTCGGAATTGTAGGTAAGAAAAGGCGGTCATAGTCTTTTAATTTGTTTTTTTCCATTTGCATATGTGTACTTGCTAGAAGTAGCTTAAATTGTGTTTCTGCTGGAGAAAGTTTCTTTTTATTGTTTATAAGTTGAAAGACCCTGTAACTTTTTACCATCTAAAGTGCAGAGATAAACCTTTTACTTTTTTCTTTCTTTTTTATTAAAAGTTTTGCTTTTGAAGACCTGTTTGATTGTTTTTTTCCCAGTTGAGGCTCTAGGGAATTGAGTCTGTATATACCAGGGAATTGGCGGGGAGAAGGGAAGGATAAATTTCCTCTTTGTGTTAGATTCACGCAGCTTGAAACTGTATTGCCTCTGGGTGAGGGGGAAGCAGGGAGGGAAAGGTAAATTTCCTCTTTGTGTTAGATTCACGGAACTTGAATCTGTATTGTCTCTGGGAGAAGGGGAGAGAGAAACTTGATCTCTCTGTGTTGTTTTTCAAGGAATTGAATCACGGTATCTCCTAGTGTACCCAGGCAGGAAAGATCTGGGAGGAGGTAAAGAGGGGGGAGGGAATGGTTTATTTCCCTTTGGTGTGAGACTCAAGGAATCTGGGTCTTGGGGTCCCCAGGGAAGGTTTTGGGGGGACCAGAGGGTATCAGGCCCTAAAAAAATCCTGATTGGTGGCAGCGCTACAGAATTTAAGCTGGTAATTAAGCTTAGAGGACTTTATGCTAGTACCCATACTCTGGACGCTAAGGTCCAGATTTGGGAATTATACTATGACAAAGGGTTCCCTGGCATCAATGGTAGTGAGCCACTCTGTTGGCATTGGTTGCACCCTGATTTTGCAGTTAAGAATAAACAAATCTACTTAGCTGTTGTTAATGCTTATTCCTGATGGCCAGAAATCATATACACAAAAAAGACTCTGCTGCCAGGGCTATTGAGACACTGTGTGATATATTTTCTGTGTACGGGCGAGCTGAGGATGTTGTTTAAGTTACTGGTCTTGAATGTGAGAGAAATTCTTTCAGCCACAACATAAATGCAGACTTCCAACAAGATTAAATTCTTGTTAATAAAATAAAATAAATAAAATAAAGCAATAAAATAAAATAAATAAAATAAAGCAAAATTTGCAGTGGAGGATAGAGTTTATTTTTGTAGGCACTGCATCTTTCAATGTCTAAGCACCTTCCTGTGTTTGGCCATTTTGTTCTTAGAGCTGCTGCAGCCTATGAGAGAGGAGACAGAGGCACTGTCCTCGCTCGTGGAGACTTTGGCTTTCTTGTCTCATGTTGATGCGGTCAATAGATCAATTATATACATTTGTTTGTGAATTTTTGTTCTTATGATAGGTGTTCCTGACTTAAGACAGTCTTAGCACAGATGCTAGTTAACTCAGTGCAGATGCTAGTCAACTTTCCTACACACATTTCTGACAGCACTTCCCAATTTTGAACTTGGAATGTCTCTCCCTATTCCAGTCTTAGTACCCCACATAGTTCTGCCTCATACGTTCAGTGTTGACCTGCAGCTTCCCGTTATTGCAAGGTCTCTTTTGGGCAGAGACTGCCAGTTAGATGGCATTCTGTATTGGTTTTGTGATGCAGACAAACACGAGCCTAAGCCTGACAAATTTTTCCACCTGTGAATTAAATTGGATTTGAACAGAGGTCTCCAGAGGAGACAGGCTGTTTCACTAATTCTCTGAATTGCCAGGTCCTAAGAGAAACTGGTTGGTCAGGCCCCACGTGTTCTTGCAGTAGAGTCTGCATTGCAAATAGTTTACATAAAACAGTCTTTCCCCCTGTTCTGTTGTATGTTCTGTTAACAGCATCTCAGGCAGTGGTAAAAGAAGTGCTAGTGAGCTCAGCCACCATACGAGGAGCTGGGAATGTAAAACTTTGTCCATTCACCTCAGGATTGGTAGGTCTAGCCCATTGTGGGAGTCGTGAGTGCTGAGTTTGGTCTGACACTATGGCCATGCACAGTGATCCTGTCTCCAAACTGGTCCAAAATCTGGCAGCCACTTGCTCATTATTAGAGTCCCAGGCCTGAGCAAGGCTGAAGTGTGAACCTGTGAATTCCAGTCTGCCGGCAGGAGAGGGACAAGGTCATTGGCAGGACAGTAAGAAGGAGAGGGGATGTTTGTATTTAAAAGAAAAGAAAAAAGTATATAGTCTGCCCTGCTTAGAAAGTAGTTCCATTGTGGCATTTTCAATTTGATTACTTCAGAACCAGGGCCAGAGCATTCATCTTGCTGAATGTCCTTAAGGGACTGTAAAATGACTCAGTCCCCTCAGGGTCTGATATAATGAATTCTGACCTCCACTTCCAAAAAGTGGTGCTAGAACTGACTCTCAGTCAAAGGCAGGATTTTTTAAAGGGGTCTGTGCTGCAATGAAAGAGAATGGAGTGAAAAGGGCAATGCTAATGATGGTACAGATGATAGCTATGCCTCTGTTCTCAAACCTCCATCTAATGTTTTAAGCCTTCAGGGTGGGAGTCCCTTTCTGATGACTTTCCTAAGGTTCATTGAATGCAGAGATCCACAGGAGCGTCACCAGAAGTGTCCTCTATTGCTGAGCTTCTAGCTATATGCTCAGGCAACTTTAGCTCTCCCTGCCCACTGTTGGTAGCTAATAGGGGCTAGGACATGGTAGGAGCGAGCAGCCAGAGCAGGGATCTGCAGCCGAAGTTGCATGGGAATCACTGCTTGCAGCTTTTACTATGAAGAAAGCTTCACCCCGATGAACCTCCTCTGAAAGATGCTGTGGGGTCCTAGTTCCTGGATCATGCCCAAATTTTAGCTCAGATACATAGTGTCTCCATACATTTCCCTGCACTTTCTGTTGGCCACTTCCCCCTTCCTTTTCTTTCTGTAAGCAGCATTGTGTAATGCTGTTGGTGAAGAAAGGCTGCTGCACTTCCACTCCAGCTGGTATCATGTCTCAGAGAAAATTAGTTCTCAGTTTGAGTATAACTGCCTATTTCAACTCATTATAATCTCCCATCCTGGATCCAATGCTTTATGTCCTTTAGCCACAGGGTCACAGTGAGTTCCATTACTGGCAGTAATCTGCTCAGCTGGAAGTTTTGACACCTACAATTAGAGGTTGGGAAGTCAGGTATTTTCCTCTATAAATACTCAGGAGGGCTCAAACCAGTAGGAGATCTGCATATGGTTTTAATTTGAAATACATGTTTTCTTTATTAAAATCTTGTGATGCCCTTCAAATATGTAGTGGGGAGGGGGAAAGAGACATGAAAATTATGAAAATTGGTATTAAAGCCACACACCTATCTCTGGCTTGTGTAACTAATTCCACAAACTCTCTATAAAAGGGAAGTCCTATTAAAGTCAATGGGAGTTCTGCATTCAGAGTGCTTGCAGACTAAGCTGCTCTGTAAATAGCTTATAGTTAGGGGCAGGGAATATGAGATGAGAGGTAAGATAATTGGACTTTAGGTCATTAACAGATTGCAGTTCTGTTGATTAGAAACATTATAGGTCTGATATTGACAACCATACTTATGTAGATCAGTTCTTTACTTCATGAGCAGTAGCCCCATTGAAGCAAGGTGCTACTCAGTTTGATTATGGGAATTAGAATTTGACTCTGTGTTGGGTTCTTTACTCTTAAATACTCATATTTCATAAATCTGATCCTGAAACATAACTAGCCACGTGAAACTCAGATGTCTTGACTTCACAGGGGTTCACGCAAACCCTTCCCTCAGTTTTGGTTCATGGAATTTTAAACCCCTTACCTCCCCCTGAGTTTTCCTTTACATTTTGAATTAATGCAAACACTGCAAGTGAAAGTCAGCCAAAATGTCTGAGATTTGCCTAGTTTCAGGGTGAAATAAAACTAAGGGAAGCCTGTGAGTTTGTTATGGTTTCTACCCCAATCAATAAACTGAAATCAAAATTAAAAATTGGCTCAGGTTCACTTGAAACACAGCCCAGGTTTGCTTGAAACATAGCCCAATTTTATCAGAAGGCAAAGCTTAAGAGTGGGCTGGGTTGTGTGTCAGAGAGGGGTGTCTAGCACATGGAAACCACACGAGTTACAGCCAAAGATGCACAGCAGTTTATCAACTCAGGATAATTGTGTAGCACTAAACAGAGGAAAACAAATC
Source organism: Gopherus evgoodei (assembly GCF_007399415.2). Lineage (NCBI taxonomy): Eukaryota > Metazoa > Chordata > Testudines > Testudinidae > Gopherus > Gopherus evgoodei. The sequence goes on along the minus strand of NC_044328.1, from coordinate 44,517,974 downwards.
CGCCTGGGTTCCAATACACTGCTGTGATGCAGAGAGCTCTAGCAGGTGCAATCAAACCCACAAAGGTGACTTTGCATCACTGCACGGGGAACAGAAATTAATATTTTAAATGCCTTTTTTTCTAACTTAATCGACCCTGAGCAAGTTGAGAACTGCACATCAGACTGAGCCAGTTTATCCTCTGCCCGGAAAGCTGGGCACTTGACCATGCAGATGTAACTCATGTGCTGGCAGAGGAAGAGCTGGGATGACTTGGAGTACTTTATACAGGCAAAATAAGGGTTTTCTGACTGTGTAATAATTTCATTTTACCCTAGATGCAGCCTGTCATTTCTCATGTTCTGTTTGGTTTGGGATAAAGAGGCGCCAACAATATCAAAAGTCACCACTATGCCAATTAGCCTTTGAATATCTGCATGACTGAGGCATCCTCAGACACAAACTATGGCTGCTGAGGCAAGCAAGAGTAGTTGTGTCTCTTTCAAGGGCCAGTACAAATGCTTTGCCTGGCACATGGTTCTTGGAGCATAGCTGGCCCATTGGTTCGTCACACTTTCTTGCCTCCCATCATGTGTGACGCTTGCAGGAAATGCTATCTGGAGGATGAAAAAAGCAAGCTGGAGGATTTTAGAATTGAGCATGTTTGTGGTGGGTGGAAATGCTGCAGTCAGTCTTCAGGAAACTAGCCCCTTTCCTCACATGTACAAATTCTTACCTTCATTTTGAAAACTAAGCTTTCTGCTGTTGCAGTTTAGCAACTAGGCTTTGATATATGTTATCAACCAAAGGTATCTATGACATTTTCAAGATAATGGCGAGTTAGTGGAACTGGATACGGCTAAGTGGAAATCTGCAGCACCAAGAATATTGCAGAGCTGCCAAATCTGCTGCTCTTCCCAACAGGTTAGTGTTTTTTGGCCCTTTCTATTAGTCAACTGGAAAACCTAACTCTTCTAATGCTGAGCTCCAGGCTTCATGCAGAGACTGGAGGAGGGGGATTTCATATGAAATCTGATAGTTTATGTGTGCTAGTACTTAGCTATTGAATTCAAATGTTTAAAAGTGATCTGTTTTCCTGATTTCTCTCATAATTTAGATTATTCAGATTCTCTATATTCCCACAAGAGATAACTCTAAGGCACATGTTTCTACTGGTGCATGCAATATATATGTAATATGTGCAAATTTACAATCCTTTGCTTATTTATTAGAGGATGTGGCATGTGCTCCAAGGATGGGCAGGGATGTGCTTCTAAAACTTAGCAATATCTTGATAATAATGATCCCACCACTTTGGGTCATGAAAACCACTCTATCTTGGAAAGTGAAAATCATGACACACTGTGATGCAAAAGGCATTATTTAGCACCCTCCTACGCTACACTGCCCAGTCCCAGGCCTGCAGGCTGCCAGAACTTTAGCGTTAAATAGCAAGCTCAGCATCCAATGGCTTTTTGTGGCCACTATTGCACTAATGAAGCTCCTTCTAGTTCCAGTAGTACTAGTTCATGGTCTGCTTTCTGCAGTAATTTTGGTTTTATTGCCATGGGGAGAATGTTCCTGCAAGCCAATGAAATGTTCACAGGGGTGATAAAAGGTGTAAACTGAACTAACCTCATGTGGTCCCCAAGAAGCAGAAGTGGATGAAGGGACTTCTCCTTGTTTAACAACTCCCTCCACTTTGTAATAAATTGAGCTTGAGGTGTTGCTGTACGAAAAACAAATATTTTTAGGATGGCTACAATATGCCTGAGATTGCCCCTCCGGAGAGCTCCATGGACTGGTGTTTTCTCTTCATTATACCTCACTCCTCTTAGACTCGGTTTCCTGGTGGCTACTTCATTTCCCTGTCCTCATATTACTTTATTTTCCTGTAAACCCCCCCCCCAACACACACACACATCAACTTTTTTCAATTTTTGTTTTTGTCCCAGCTGATTTTCCTTATTTTCCTCCCCTGCCTTTCTGCCATCTCCTTTGGTGCCTTCTTTTTATGAACCGGACCATAGCTGGGAGGCAATGCCAATGCATGGACTTCCCCTTTCTCATCACTGGCAGAAAGGTAACAATCCTATTGTGGTAATGATTTGCCAGCCAACAGAATAGCCCCAAAACTCTTCTCTTTTTTGACTGTGGAAACCTATGTGGTCCCATCCACTCAGGCCTTGGACTCTATAAAATCGCAAAGGGTATGGAGAAAGTGAATAAGGAAGTGGTATTTACCCCTTCACATAACACACGAACCAGGGTCCCCCACTGAAATTAATAGGCAGTAGCTTAAAACTAACAAAAGGCAGTATTTCTTCACTCAACACACAGTCAATCTGTGGAACTCATTGCCAGGGGATGTTGTGAAGGCCAAAAGTATAAATGGGTTCAAAAAGGAATTAGCTAAGTTCATGGAGGATAGCTCCATCTATAGCTGTTAACCAAGATGGTCAGGGACTCAACCCCATGATCTGGGTGTCCCTAAACCTCTGACTGCCAGAAGCTGGGACTGGACAAGAGGGGGTGGATCACTCAGTAAAATGCCCTGTTCTGTTCATTCCCTCTGAAGTATCTGGCACCAGCCACTGTTGGAAGACAGGATATTGGATTGGATGGACTATTGGTCTGAGCCAGTATGGCTGTTCTTGTATTCTTTTGTTCACTTTCAGTCAGCTTGGTAGATCTGCCCTAGAATCATAGAGTTGGAAGGGACCACAAGGGTCATCTAGTCTAACCCCTTGCAAAGATACAGGATCTGTTATGTATAGCCATCCAAGTCAGGTGGCTATCCAGACTCCTTTTGAAAACCTCCAGTGAGCTTCCACAATCTCCCAAGGCAGTCTGTTTCATTGTTCTACTGTTCTTACAGTTAGGAAGTTTTGCCACGAAACTTGTGGCAGCACTGCGATTGCCGAGTGTCTTGCACTTAATGTGGCCAGATATTCTGATATGATCAGGCCCATACTCCTTCCCACCTCCCCACCTCCCAAAAAAGTCCTGATTTTTCACACTTCCTATCTGGTTACCCAATTTGCACTTCAATCTCTATACTCTCAGTCCCTCCTTATGCAGTCCTTGCTGAATCCTTCTGGTCTCCATCCATTCCAAAATGATTCTAAAATCCTCTTGCTCTCCAAGTCCTGATCTAAAGCTCACGGGGATCAATGGAAAGATTCTCATTGACTTCAGTGGGATTTGGAACAGGCAATAACCTGCACTGAAAATAGCATGAAAAATGGCAAACCTTTTCCTGCTCAGCTGTATGCACTCAGAGCCTTCAGGATTCAGATTTATTTCACTTTACTGAAGAACAAATTGGAAAGGTAGGCTGTATCATATTTCCCATATGAGAGAAAGTCACTGACTTGTTGTATTTCTCCTCATTCCAGTTTGCCTCAGATTCAGATTTAGGATCTAAGGGCTTATAGTCTTTCCACAAACATTCATGAAAAGGAGCCAAAGTAAGACGATGTCCATAACAATTCTCTGGCTTGCTTGGAGCATGTATGGTAACCAGAGACATGAAATCAAGCAGGCCATGGTAGTATAGTATCCCAAGACTTGTGCACTGGCATAATGAGTTGTCTCTACTGCAATCAGAAGCTGTAAAGTTCAACCCAGGCAAGATTACAGTGATGTTGCAGATCCTATTTCACTTCAGTTCTTGAGTGTGACACAGAGGCTCCTTAGTAAAGGATTCCCTGTTCTTTGCAAACATCTCTCAACTCAGCCCTGACAAACTCACTACACCAAACATATCTTACAGGACATTTATGCATAAAAAGTAATGTGAAGTTATCTACAGAAAGTTTGTAACTTGTCAAGATTCAAAATCATTGCAAGGTTGTATGCATGACTAATATTTAAGGACTAATGCATTTATATTGAAAGTATGCTTTGTGGACTGAGAATAAGAATTTGTCACCAGGGGATAATGCAGCTTTAGTGATACCTATTCGGTTTGTCGGGAGTTGTCGCATCATCCAGTTTAGCTGGTGATGCAATGCAAGACTCAATTGTTTGGCCTTGTGCAATACTAAGACTTTCGATGGAAAACCATCAGAGGCAACTGCAAACAATTGAAACCACTTAAAGCTAAAAAAGTAACATTACAACAAGAAAGTGTTTCTTTCCTGTATGAATAGGAGCAAAACCTGTCTCAGTATAACATAGAGGAGGGAGAAGTCCTCTGGATCCATTTGCTGAGGAAACCTCTTGTGGAGCAGAGATGTTTTCATGAATGTTTGGATCCTGGTTCTTTTGAATCTAATCAGCTCTGCAACAGACTGAATTTTGTTGGGGAAAGGGAAGCAAAGGGATAGCAAAGGTAACTACTGATAAGTATAGAGACAGGTTTGCATTTTATTATTTTGTTTCATATTGTAACCATTTGTTTCCATCAATTTCTCTCATTTCTAGTTTAATCTTTATCCTCTCTTAAATAACCCTACTTTTGTTTGATTAGAAGTGCTCACAGGTTCTGAGTGGTTTATAGGAGTGTTGGTTTACAGCAAAACTGGTAAACTGGGGCAAGCTCACTTTTGGGGGCACAGGATCTGGGATTTGTGAGTAGCCAGTGTCAGGGACTGGATATCATGGGGGAATAATTCAAAGGGACTCGGGGACTAGGATGTACCTACTGTTAACTTGCAAGATGAAGACAGGGCTGGCATAGCCCAGAGAAGAGTGCTTGAGTGGCTGGAAGGCTGGTGGTATTAGGGTGCCAGACAGAGGCACGATTCCCTCATCCTGGAGGCAAAAGGTAACAAGGTGACTCACAGTCCTGGGTGCCCTGAGAACCATCATATTGAGTGCAGATGTGATGGGTAGCAGTACAAAACCCTAATGCATTTAGCTCCCTATAGCAGTGATATAAAGGAATAAAATCCCCCTTGTTCAGATGATGAGACAGAAGCAGCATGAGCTCTCCCCTTCAAGGATATCTCTTCTTTATTTAGCCATATTAAGTGTTGACTGTCCCTCCTCTCTTGCTTGCAGCCCACTCACTATTTCATCTGGCACTTTTCCAGTTGGCGCTGCTCCTTACTACTATTTTCTCCTCTTTGAAGATTTGCACTCCACCCTTACAGAGACTCCTGTTTTTAGAGGCAGCAATATATTCACAGAGCCTCATCCACATTAAATTGCTAACATTAGACAAGGGGGAGGTGACTCAGACCTCTTAAGAGATGATTTCTTGTTCCCAGCTACTGTAGAAAATTGCAGTAAGTAGTTAACATCACTGGTAAGATGCATACAGAAGAAAATATGGTACTAATTGTGATGTTGGCAGACCAGGTGCCAGCTCACGCCAAGGTCACAGGGCCTCACTGAACACTGACAAATGCATAGCTGGAAACCAGTCTGGCTCACCTGTGTGTTAGTATTGCTAAAATAGATATTAGCGTTATAAGAATGTGTTTAGTATTTAGACTTTGTGGAATGCTTGTACCATGCTGCATGTATTAATCCTACTTACAATATTTATATCTTATGTTATAAGGTAATGTTTAAATGTTTCCACTGTAATTATAAAAACTATAAAACCCCCAACGTCAGGAGAGAAGCATTACTCAGTGTGAAATACCAGTTATTCGGTTGGTGAAATCTAAGTATAGAACTCACAACCAGTTTGAGGTTTGTGCCCTGCTTTTTGGAAGTCTGCCCTGAGGTTGGCACTCGTGATTGTAAGCCACTCCAGCAATGTTTTCCCCAGGAGTTGAAATTAGAGGGGGTGTTTGAATTTACAGGGTGTGTGTGTGTTGGAAAAATAACTAAATTGGAAACACAGCATGTACTAGTTGACCACCGAAGGGAGGGATGGGGGCGTTTGGGGGGTGGGGGTATAGGGAAATCTCTAGACAGCTTGATACTAATAACGTTAGATCTCTGATTTCAGTCAGTCAATAGCAGGAAATATGGAATTAAAGGCTGCCACACTGTCTTTAATTCACCTTGTCAAATACAAATAATTCAGGCATAACGTGAGAGTTAAGGATGAGGCACTGTAAATGGCATAGTATGGAATTTCCTGGCTTTTATGGTGAGGATGGAAGAAAGAAGTTATGTCCTGAATTTTATCATCAAAAACCAGCCTAGTCTCTAGGGCCAATACAGATCCAAGCATATTTTAGTCAGTTTTAACATTTGTATTAAGCAGCCAATACACTGGAATGGTTCTGCCATTAGATACATGTTTATTCATTCATTCATTTAAGCAGTTTTAAAAAGTGAGCTACATATCTATATGACTCAAACAGGACTCATCTGATCCGTTAAGCAGGTCCACTTTGAGTAGACAGATACTTCAATATGTGGAAGTTCCAGGAATTTGCAAAACAGATTGGCTAATCTTTAATCCTTTATACAAAAAACATCAAAAGCAAGATGATTTCCAGCAGTGAAAATCCATTTAGCATCCTAGTGCATCTCAGCTTCTAGGTGAAGCTGCTCCTGGAATCCCCTCAGTCGGTGAAATCCTGGCCTCATTCAAGTCTATAGGAGTTTTGCAATTGACTTCTATGGAGCTGGGATTTTACTGTTTCAAACTAGCCATCTGGTTACCAGCCTCACTGGACTGCATATCAACAACTCTGGTTGCTTAGATGCCAACGGAACAGGTTCAGTTTGGAAAACACTAAATCATTGGGATGCTTTAATGTTTCAGGATTAGGAATATTTTATGTGGGGGCTGACAGACTAAACTAAAAACTAACATTACATATGAAGTATCTCAAGCCAGGTTCTGTGGGTAGCACTTAACATGCAGTTGGGGATCCCCAGAGCTGCGAGTCATTGTTACCTCTCTGCTGCAGCGAGAGTGAACTTTGGAGTCATCATGGATAGTTCTCTGAAAACACCTGCTCAATGTGCAGTGGCAGCCAAAAAATATAGGAGTGCTTAGGGTCACAAGCATTGATGTCAATGGGATTATTCATAGAATCGGGTCCTATTCAACACAGACAAGTAATTTCAGCAGGACAAATGGTTACAATTTCAATGAACATTTGTGGGAAATATTGTGCGGGCTTTGTCCAACTCTAGTGAGGAGACTGATGAATGTCTCGAAACAAGGGTGTCAGGGCCTGAACCAGAGAGGTGCTGGGAAGCTATAACTTCCATTGACATTGTAGTGTCTGTACACAGGCTTGCAAAGGTCACCTCATTCACCTTCAACGTGACCTGCTAACATGGGAGATTTCTACTATATTTTGGCTTGATTCATATTTACATTAAGGGTTTTGGTCACCTGAGAGATGGAACTGTCAATCTCCAAGGTCTGTGTGGGCTTGTTAACATGTGTACAGGGCTGGGAATACTGTTTTCTCCTTAAATGTCCTAACATAGAAGACCTCTTTATAAACTTAAATACCCAGATGTCACAAAAACAAGAGAGGCCTTAAAGCTGGTGTGATGGTGGACATGCAGTAAACTTCAAGCAATTTGCAAAGAACACCACAGGGAACACTGGCAGATTGTGTATCAGCTGAAAGAGAACAGTAACTCCAAAATAAAAATATTGGCCCACACTTTTAGCAAAGTACTTGCTGATTCACACTGAGTTTGTGTTTTTTGGGTAGCAGTCCCTTAAGCATCCACTGCTACTGTGCATGCTTTTATCTCTAGCTCTCTTTTCAGTACATGTACTGGTAATTTCTTTTTCTAATCTCGAGGCTCCCTGACCCTCCCTTCAGGATTCTTTAGTAGTCCTGCAGCTAACAAAAGTGACATATTTCAGAGGAGTCGCCATGTTAGGCTTTATCAGCAAAAACAATGAGAAGTCCTTGTGTCACCTTAGAGACTAACAAATTTATTTGAGCATAAGCTTTCGTGGGCTAAAACCCACTTCATCAGATGCATGGAGTGAAAAAAGTAGGCAGGTATAACTATACAGCACATGAAAAGATGGGAGTTGCCTTAACAAGTGGGGGGATCAGTGCTAACGAGGCCAATTCAATCAGGGTGGATGTGGCCCATTCTCAACAGTTGACAAGAAGGTGTGAGTATCAACAGAGGGAAAATTCCTTTTTTGTAGTGATCCAGCCACTCCCAGTCTTTATTCAGGTGTAATTTGATGGAGTCAAGTTTGCAAACTAATTCCAGTTCTGCAGTTTCATGTTGAAGTCTGTTTTTGAAGTTTTTTTGTTGAAGAATGGCCACTTTTAAGTCTGTTATTGAGTGTCCAGGGAGATTGAAGTGCTCTCCTACTGGTTTTTTAATGTTACAATTATTGATGTCTGATATGTGTCTATTTATTCTTTCACGTTGAGACTGTCCGGTTTTGCCAATGTACATGGCAGACGGGCATTGCTGGCACATGTTGGCATATAACACATTGGTAAATGTGCAGGTGAACGAGTCACTGATAATGTGGCTGATGTGGTTAGATCCTATGATGGTATCCCTTGAATAGATATGATAGCATGAAAGGACACAAATTAGACATCAAGAATCGTAACATTCGAAAACCAGTAGGAGAGCACTTCAATCTCCCTGGACACTCAATAACAGACTTAAAAGTGGCCATTCTTCAACAAAAAAACTTCAAAAACAGACTTCAACATGAAACTGCAGAACTGGAATTAATTTACAAACTTGACACCATCAAATTAGGCCTGAATAAAGACAGGAGGGGATGGGTCACTACAAAAAGGAATTTTCCCTCTATTGATACTCATACCTTCTTGTCAATGGTTGGGAATGGGCCACATCCACCCTGACTGAACTGGTCTTGTTAGCACTGACTCCCTACTTGGTAAGGCAACTCCCATCTTTTTATGCCCTTCATAATTATACTTGCCTACTGTATGCATCTGATGCAGTGGGTTATAGCCCACGAAAGCTTATGCCCAAATAAATTTGTTAATCTCTAAGGTGCCACAAGGACTCTGCCTTTTTTTTTTAAGTGATACAGTGACCACCAACACATCACTTTGCCACATTTTCATCATAGTGGCAAATACACACACACTCACACATCGGAAAAAGTAATGGGCTGGAAATTTCAAGTACAGGCTTTCTTTAGAGACATCGAGCACATCTAGGTTTTGGCAGGGTCAGAAATATGAAAGTAGATTTCCCCATAATTTCTTTTTACCAAAATCATGAAGGGCAGCTATACATTTTTTATAAAAATTATTGGACTTTTTGGACATGAAGAAAAGGTTTGGTTCAGCCTGAGTTTGGGGCACAGTTTTGACATCAGTTCTTGTTCTTATTTGAGTTTGCAAATTCCATAAAAATAGCCCATTTGGGACTCAGTGTTACTGATCATCCCTGAAAACATCAGCCTCAGAGTTGGAGAAATCATCCAGCAACAGGGACAGGCAACAATTGAACAAAAACTTTAGACTTCCTGGCACTCAAAGCAGCCCCACAAAGATTAGCTCACCACATGCTGAGTAATCAGTGCAAGTGAAGATGGATGATAGAACAGCAGCTGTGAGTATCAAAAAGCCAGGACGGATGAAGACTATCTTCACTCTACCAGAAAGTAACCAATATCTTCCTCTGTGTGAGCCAAAGAGGATCCAACATCCATTATATGTAATTCCTACCCCAAGAGAGACTGACTCCCCAGGCAGACTGGTCCCATAGTGTGAAACACTTTTCAAAGGAGTTTGGATTATATCAGGAAGGCTTGAAGTTTGTAATTGAACTCTGAGGAAAGGGAGCACCAGAAGCAGATTGACTGCTCTCAGATGACATTTACAAACTTCTCACATTCTGATCCAGGACAAAGTCACTGATAGTATGGAATGTGGATGAACTCTCCTTCCCTTGGAATCCACAGTCTTTTCCTTTCCCAACTAATCTAATACTACCCCCCCAAAAAAGGAAAAAAAGGATCAACGGATCATGGAGCGGATTTTGTTCTTAGTTACATCAGTATAAATCAGGAATTACTCCACTGAGTCAATGGCATTATCCACCCACAGGTATAAAATCTGTGTGAGATCAAAATCAGGGCCCATGACCGTAAATCTCTGAAAGGTTGATCACACTGGAATTGGTGTTTACAAATACTGTTAAATATGGCCACACAAACCAACCCCAAACTAAGACAAAATCCTTTACCAAAATTCACAGGCAAATCATCATTAATGACTTGGAAATGGAAGTATGAGATCGTCCAAAGGGTACTTTACCAAACAGTTGAAGTTGTTTCAAGAAAAGAATTTCCCCAGTTCTCTACTCACAATGCATATTTTGTACACAACTATGTTACTGCCCAAAAAGACTAGTAAATGTAGTACAGCGTAGCATCATAGTTAAAATCAGTTCTTACAGGTTAATTTGTAACAATTAGAGCTGGGCAGAAATTACAAACTGTTTTCTGCAAAGCAGGGCATGATATAATGGTCTATATCTATTTTGAATCCAAACCTGAAGGTCATATAATGCATGTAACCCATGACTGAGCATCAGCAACAGCTATTAACCACGAAGTAATCACATATTCCATCATATTTTCAGGTGGCTGATAGGAGGTGGCATTCAATGTCAGATATGAGCAATAAGTCTTTGTATTGACCTGACAGAGAAGGTAAAATTTAAGGGCAAATGAAAGGCAGAATTTACTGGCTAATCACATGATTATTCTCAGTCATTTAATAGCCAGAAAGGACTCTGAAGGAAACTACTGTAAAATATATAGATCCAAATGTTCAGAATGATCACTCCATTGCTGGATGCCCAACTCAAGCTATCACTTTCAGAGGTTCTGAGTCCTGTAGTTTCCACTGCTTTCGCTGCACACGAGTAAAGGCTCAGCACCTTTGAAAATTAGACTCCAGGTATCTCAAGTTGGGCACTGTGATGATGCAAGGCCAGATGGCTACAGTAAAGTCGTAAGGAACAGGTATGTTAGCCCCAGGCTAACCAAATACCTAGTACCATGGTAACCAAATGGCAGTTGCTCCAGGTTAATAAAGACACCTGGGGCTAATTAAGATCTTTCTAGAAGGCAGTGGAGATAGCTACATTGATTGTGCCACCTGAAGCCAATCAAGGGCTGGCTGGAACTAGTTAAAAGCCTCCCAGTTAGTCAGTGAGTTTGAGGGTGTGAGGAGCTGGGAGCAAGAGGGTGAGGGTGAGGGTGTGCTGCTGGAGGATTGAGGAGTACAAGCATTATCAGACACCAGGAGGAAGGTCCTGTGGTGAGGATAAAGAAGGTGTTTGGAGGAGGCCATGAGGAAGTAGCCCAGGGAGTTGTAGCTGTCATGCAGCTGTTACAGGAGGCACTATAGACAGCTGAAATCCACAGGGCCCTGGGCTGGAACCCAGAGTAGAGGGCAGGCCTGGGTTTCCCCCAACACTCCCAACTCCTGATCAGACACAGGAGGAGTTGACCCAGACTGTGGGTTCCACCAGAGGGGAAGATCACTGAGGTGAGCAAATCTGCCAATAAGCGCAGGACCCATCAAGGTAGTGGAAGAATTTTGTCACAGCACCTATATATTGAAGCACCCAAACTCAGAGGCCATTCTGGTAATTTTGCACATAGAGACAAATTATTTCCTTAGATACACACACAAACTAGCCACAAATTTCAATGGCTCCTGCATACATGTATTTGAGAGCAGCATCTGACCACAGGCTATATGGTTATTGTCCAAAGAAGGCAACGAGAAATTGTAAGTGGTATTTTATGCAGAAAAAGTAAAGCTTTGAAAAGTCTTCCACTAACTAAATGCTTCATGGTTCTTTAAATGGCAAGATGGTTTTTGATGGACAGAAAATACCATGTTGGTGTTTTCTCCTGAATTCATCCAGTTCCTCACAGACAATCATACTTCCTGCAGAAACTGTTGATTAAACAGTCTGTCTAACACAGAAATTCACATAATATGTCATTAAAATTATTTGTAATGCACTACAGGAGACACACCAGTGCTGTCAGAATCCATGGAGCTGGTTAACTTCACCTTGATTTACAGATAAACAGATGAAGTCTGTGACTTCCACTTGCTGACTGCCTGCAAGCGAGCTCCCGATTACATGCTGAACTCTGACTCTTTGGAATTAATTGGGACCACCTGGAAGTGTGACAGTAGCTCTGGTGTTACCCATCTCATCAGGTTGTTGTTCTCAGTAACGCTATTTGCATTGAAAAGTTAAGTCTTGCTGCTGTCTCCACAGAAATAATAACCTAGATGAACCTGAAAGGTAGGCAGACATACTGTAACGCTGGATGAAAGATTTCACCCATCATAAGATAATGGAGAATTGAGGGTGGAAGTTGCTGATTTTGTGGAAACAATATAGCTGAGATGCCTTCCTTTTTTCAGAGGGGCTGTGTCTTGATTCATGAGTTTTTTGCACAAATAAAAACCTAAAAATTCAAAATATAGCAACTGCGAAATACACAAAATGATGGTGAATTTGAGAACTTCAGCAAAATCAGGTAAAAGGTTTCAGTGCAGCTACTTCTGGATCAACTGGTCAGGCTTGCCACAGTCTGAGGCTGCTCTCACTCCAATTTTACCCTTGTGTAACTCCACCAGCTTCAGTGAATTTTTTTTATATCAGTTTCAGAGTGGTAGCCGGGTTAGTCTGTATCAGCAAAAACAAGGAGTCCTTGTGGCACCTTAGAGACTAACAACTTATGCCCAGATAAATTTGTTTGTCCTCTCACACTGGTGTAAAAACAAGGAAGAATCCTTGTGGCAACTTAGAGACTAACAAATTATGCCCAGATAAATTTGTTAGTCTCTAAGGTGCCATAAGGATTTCTCATTGTTTTTACACCAGTGTGAGAGGACAATCAGACTTTACATTGCTAATTACACTGTTTCTAAGGTATCCTTCTGATTGCCTTCATCTCTGAGAGATGGAGTACATTTAAAATGAGCTCAAACTACACTTTGTACTCATCTGCTTTTTCAAGTCTTTTATAGATTTATGAAGGAAGTTCAAACAACCCAACAAGCCCCTTTCCCAATATCTGCTACATATCTCACTAAAGAGGCTGCCACAAGTCAGAAGTTAATTTGTTCTACAATCCAAGTAACTTTTAATGTGGACTTTTTGTTGACACATTGGGACTCAATCCTATAAACATTTACTGACGTGAGTCATTTAGATCACATCCATTGTCCCACTGAATTTGATGAAAACAAATTAAGGAAATGACAAAGTTCTTCCTTTTGCTGCTTTAGAAAAAATGTGTCAAGCCATTTAAACCAGTCTGTGGCTCATGTTTATCGAAGGTAATGTACAGCCATTATATGGCACCAACGTTTGAATCTTTTCTGTTAAGAAACATTGAGATCAACAGTAAGAGCAGACTTTGGGAGGCAAAGAGAGGGAAGTCCATGTCCAGGGGAACATTTGCCCAGTATTACTTATCTGGGAACAGAATGGAACCCTCTGTCTAAAAGAAAAACACAAACAGAATATTAGGGGCATAATTAACACATGGGGTGGAATATGCTTTGTAGACCAGACCTCCTTTTCTGCCTTACCTCCAACTCAATCCAATGGAAAAGATGCATCCTTCAAAGGACATTTCTCAACATGTGGTAGGTATGCCCATATTTTGTTTTGTTTTCTTTTTCATTTGTGGGAGTTTTGCTTGGTTGCTTTAAAAGAAAGGTCCATTCTATTAAATGGTTTAAAATGCTTTTGTCAAAGCAGCTAAGGATAGGGAATCATGGGGCAATATCAATTCCTTTTTCAGTTCTACCAAGAGTTCTCCTTCTTTGCTCAATCTATCAAGTACTGAGAATTGTTCTGGTGACAGTCTGGTGATGGTCTAAATCTCTGTGATCTTTAAAGCTCATGTCTGGCACAGATGTTTCTGTTATTTCATCTTCTTTTTGCCTGTTTGTAAAAGGCTCAGCTCAGGGTTAACACATGTAGAAGTCCTGGGACTTTAATAGCAGTTAACTACCTGAAATTCCCATTGGAACTGGCAGATGCTTTAAAAATGCTATTATTCCTCTGAGTTAACAAAGGGCCCATGACACAGCGTAAACTTCCCCAAATGTAAATAGACACTGTTTTTTTGATACAGTGTGGATATGGGGGAGAGATAAGGATGATGGGAAGAGCAATGCTCAATGGCCTGGATGATATGCCATGGAAAACAGCTTTGCACTGAGCAATTTTTTTTAATAGGTCCCAACAAGGACATGAAAAAAAAATATGAGCGGCTCTGTTGCAGGGGTTATTATACTGAAGAGAAAACCTGACGTTCTGCAAAAGGCACACAATGGAAAGGAGAGGAAGATGTGTGTGTGTGTGTGTGTGTGTGCGTGCGTGCGTGCACGCGCAGAATATTGGGGGGAGATGCCATTCTAGGATTTTGTGTTTGTTTTTATTTTCAATTCATTCCAAACCCCCTGTCTAAATACTCCTTGAACTTTGGATCAAGCTCTGAATTTTATGACTCAGGCCTACCTCCAATCTTCAATTTTCTCTGTAACTCCAGGGTTTCTTTTTCCTTCTCTTTGTTTTGTGCATGTGTGTGTTTGTAATCCTGGTTTCCATTACACCAACTTTCTTAGTGAGTGTGGGTGTATCTGGAGTGGTACAATACTGAGCAGCAGCTTTAACCCAGTTATCCTACTTTCACATCCAGAGATGTCTAGCTGAGGTCAGCTACAGAGCTCATTAACATAGTAATTGCTCCCAGTTTGGATACTTGCTTGGTCTCATGCTGATATTTGGTCTGTTAATTCCAGGGAGATTTTGCTTGTATGATTGCAGTCAAGAAAATCTGAGAGCCAAGAAAAGAAAGGTTTTCATCAGCTCAAAAAGTGAAGTGAAGTGAAGATTCCAGTTCTGCAGAGAGACTGACAGAGACAGAATATATTAATGAAACAATAAAGATATATCCTTTCGTAGAATCATAGAATCATAAAACTGGAAGGGACCTCAAGAGGTCATCTAATCCAGTCCCCTGCATTCAAGGCAGGACTACGTATTATCTATATCATCGCTGACAGGTGTATTTCCAACCTGCTCTTAAAAATTCCCAATGATGGAGATTCTACAACTTCACTAGGCAATTTATTCCAGTGCTTAACCACTCTGACAGGAAGTTTTTCCTAATGTCCAACCTAAACCACCCTTGCTGCAATTTCAGCCTGTTGCTTCTTGTCCTATCCCCAGAGGCTAAGAAAAACAATTTTTCTCCCTCCTTGTAACAACATTTTATGTACTTGAAAACTGTTATCATGTCCCCTCTCAGTCTTCTCTTCTCCAGACTAAACAAACCCATTTTTTTTCAATCTTCCCTCATAGGTCATGTTTTCTAGACATTTAATTATTTTGGGTGCTCTTCTCTGGATTTTCTCCAAACCTTTCCTAAAGACATCAAAAGATCTACTGCCAAATATCTGTTCAGTCTCACTCTAGGGAGGGTGAAGTGTCAGAAGAAGCAGGATTTTCAAAAATAATAAACATCTGTTATAAAATTGACATGCAAATGGAAAGGTTCTGATCTCTCATTGCCCTTCATCTTATGTAGCCATTCATACCAGCACAATGGGAGTTTAAACTACTGCTAAATCAGAATGGTGTAAATGTCTACACGAGATGCAGGCCCATGTGATGGCCACAAGATGAGACCCAGTGACTTTCAGCTCATTACCCAAAAAAGTTGCACTTTCGGTATGCCATGTTCTGACTATTCAGCATAGGTGAAGGCTGCTCACCCACACTAAAAGAAAAGACAAAAACCAAAGATTGAGAATTACTTTTTGGGGTATATCTTTGTAATATGAATTGAAAGCTGGCTAGAATTCGGAGTGCAGAATATTTGGTAAAATTAAATGTAACCAAATTCCCAGTGAACGAGTGAAAAGCAAGAGTGTAAGCCCCATGCTGGTCTGTAATGTGTTGTGTACTGTCAGTGTGCTGACAGAATTTACAAACACACAGCACACAGCATATTCTGCACATTCTTTACACAAGGCAACTTGTGCTCTTCTATAGCTGTAGCAGACGGTGTCCAGTTCAAAAATCAAACAGTGACACTGGGCCAAACAGTCTTTAATGGTCATATCTATGGTGACCCCTACAGACAAGTCATCTTTTGGGTTTGGAAATTAAGCAATAATGGGCCTTAAACTGCTATTTCATTCACCTTCAGCTCCTCTCCAGGGTCCTATTTCTTCTCCTCTGTCCCATTTTACCTGTAAAGAAGAAGAATACACCCACGACTGAACCTCTGTGTGCAGGGAGTCAATAAAGGGCTAATTTTCAAAGCAGTAAAGTTAACTAAAAACTTTTGTAAACTAAAAACAGTGAAAAACTCCCAACGAAGTAGCAGAAGATGTGTGTGGACCTCATTAAAGCAAAGTGTTTGAAAAATCACCTCCTTCTTGACAGACCTGCCAAGACCTGAGATCAGGTTTCTGTGTTTCCCCTACAACTAGGGTGACCAGACAGCAATGTGAAAAATCGGGACAGGGGTTGGGGGGTAATAGGAGTCTATATAAGAAAAAGACCCAAAAATCAGGACTGTCCCTACAACAGCCAATGTCACCACTGATACCCAATGCAGTAGGCATGCTGAAGTGTTTGCCGAATTGGGGCCTGGGGATTGAAAGTGACTATTTATTTTTTCATAGTTATAGCAGGTATCTTTTTTCTTTCTCAGTCTTTGCTCCAGCAGTTTAGTTAAGGTTACTCCACTCCGGCTCTTTTATGAGCCCCTTCTGATTTCTGATACATATGTTTGCTTTGCTGTGAACCTTGCAGACTGAGCGTGAGTAGTGGCAAGCAACACCGGTCTGCTCACTCCATAATGGAGATCCTAAAGAATATGGCTCTTGGATTAGCTCAGCCAGTTTGATTTTACAAGAGAGCACCTGAAGCACAGCTGGAAATGATAGTTTTATTAATATTTCTTTATTAACAACAATGTATGCAATGTGAACTCAAGCGATGGACACCCTCTTTACTGAGTGTATTGTTTCTCCCTCCCCCCCCCAATAAAAAAAACAGCCTCAGCAAAATGTTAGGCCTTATATTCACAAGGAAGTTGCACCAATTTAGTTAAATTCATTTTTAAACCAATTTAGTTTAAATGATGCAAACACCTGCGTGGACTCTCCTTTTTCAGTTTAAGAGCGGGTCCAGTCAGTGACTTAGAGTGATTCCCAATAGACTTAAGCTAAAGTGAAATACACTCGGTTTAAAGGGAAATAAGAGTGTCCAGACATGCTTTTACATCAGTTTAACTTAACTGGCTTAAAATCACACCGTCAGTTAAACCTGCGCAATTGTTTTATGTAGAACAGCCCTGAGGCCTGGGTCCTCTGATGCAGGGGTTCCCAACATTTTTCTTTCTGAGCTCCCTCTTCCTCCTTCCCCTGCAACATGCTATAAAAACTCCATGGTCCAGCTGTGCCACAACTGTTTTTCAGCATATAAAAGCCAGGGCTGATGTTAGGGGGTATCAAGGAGGGCAATTGCCTGGGGCCCCACACCATAGGGAGCAACGTGAAGCTAAGTT
Organism: Gopherus evgoodei; assembly: GCF_007399415.2. Taxonomy (NCBI): domain Eukaryota; kingdom Metazoa; phylum Chordata; order Testudines; family Testudinidae; genus Gopherus; species Gopherus evgoodei. The sequence goes on along the minus strand of NC_044328.1, from coordinate 44,500,519 downwards.
GCTCAGGCAGCAGGACTCAGGGCCCTGGGCTCCAGTCCCACATGGCAGGACTTTGCCTTTCTGCCTTGGGCCCTAGTGAGTCTAATGCCAGCTATGCTTGGCAGACCCCCTGAAAGGTTACTGAGCAGTACTGGTACTATATTCACTGTTCAGTGACTGCTGTCCTTTACTGAGCCACACCTCAGCTTTGCCACCTTGCCAAGGGGAACCAAAGAACGGTTTTATATTTTGAGAAGCTGTCCCAATCCCCAGGGCTTGATGCAGAGATGGAATTGTTTTAGGGAGATTTGTTCACCCCTTAAATTCCCAGGTGCCAATAGAACAGTCAGGAACCAGTATCCATCTGCCCCATATTCCTGGCCAGTGAACTCATCTGATGGTTTTTGTTTGGTTTTTTAAACCACAATTATCCACACTATCTGGGTCACACACCAAAGGCCTCGCTATCTGAGTCCCCATGATGCTTATTCCCAAGCATCATCTAAAATGAAAAATAGAACAATGCCACCTTTGCTTATTCATTCCTTGTCCAAGAGAGGTGGGAGCAGAGAATACGCTCCCCATTTTGTTCCCTGTCCCCAACAACCTACATCTTTCTTGGCCCTCAATTGAACACAGATGCCAGGAAATATTTCTGCTGTAAGACTGAAGTGAAAACACATGGAAGGAAAAAATCCTACATTTGCAATTTAATTACTGTCACCTATAGAAACTTGGAAAGTGCCGGGGAGATCTTTGAATCAAGCATACAGTCGTGTGTGTGCACACATGTGTGCATGTGCTCTTGCACAGTAACTTACAACATGCAATAGCTCACCCTGTATTTTTGGCTGTAATGCTACACTATTTTTTAAAAAAGATTATATGTTTCCTTTTATTATTAATTCAGAGAAACATGATCCCAGCCAGATTAGTGTTACCAAGGCTAAAACTGGGGGTGATGTTAAACTATATTCTCACTTTGTCTGTCTTGTCGATTTAGGAGGGATTTTCAATGCACTTGAGTTAGGAGCACAAGTCCCACTGAACATTAATGTGACTGGTGTCCCTAACTCAATCAGGTGCTTTTAAAAATTTCACCTTTGTCAACTCTTTGAGACTGTAACTGTCTCTAATCATGTATATGTACAGGGCCTACCACAATAGGGACTCAGTCTTGATTGGGGCCATTTAATCCTATTGTAATAAATAAATAGATTATTTAATCACTTCATCCTTTAAAAAAACAAAAACAAAAAACAACTTTGCTTTCCTTTTTCCCAGCTAGCTTCAGTGAGAATTACTGGGGTGAATAGAATAGAGAACTAACTCTTACCCACAACAAATCATTTCAAATCACTTCATTTGACTTGTATTGGAACTTGGGGAAACTAGGCAATGTTTGAAGAATTGCAAATCCATTTGAAAGTCTAGAATGTGTAGAACCTTTTGAATTTTTTTTTCTCTTTTTCTCTCTCTGGGTCATAACAGTAACTTAAGGATTCCATCTTCTAAGACCCACTACATTTTAGTATAGTCTTAACAGTTCTGTCCTGGTGCTACTAACTGTTATACATAGAACCCTGTTACAGAGTTCCCAGGATTTCATGGCAATACTTTCCGACAGAAACATACATATTTTTCTTCCAGTCAAATACTTCTTGACTTTCAGAGCTAGTCAGATACAGAGTGTATGCAACTTTCTCTTCTGCTCCTTTTTAAGCATCTGCAAGTAGCTTTACAAGAGTCCCAATTCAGCAACCCCTAATCACAGTGCTACTAAGTGGGAGTAAGGATTGCAGAATTGGGCCAAAATTCTTCCAGCTACCTAAGGGTAGAAAGAGGCCTTGAGCATTTGCAGCTATTGTGTTTCTTGTTTGACTTGGAAAACTTCCACTGATTTTTCTGTGAGGACTTTCACTCATTCATACATTTTTTGCCAGATTTGTTTGTTATGTTCTGGCCAGACCTCCTGGACAGGGTCTATCAATAACTAGCAGAGACAGGCATTAAAATGAATGATGTCTGAAGTTTGTTGAGGAACATGCAGATAGAGTACAAGCAGCCTTCTGCATGCTCAGACATCCCCTTCCCTGAGACTCTGATGGGACTTGGAGAACCGCCAGGAAGTTACCAATCCCTTCTGGGATCACAGGTCACTGCCTACCTCCAGCAATCAACTAAGAATAAGTACACCATCCTATCACCTTCCAGGGGTGAGACACAGGAACGGCCCTAGTCATTTTGCCAGCCACTGAGTCTGCAAAACCTCTCAAGAATAGGTTCCTGAATGAGATTTCTAGCATGTCCACTTGGTGATTCCCATTACTGATAACAGGAGTTATGCACATGGCCCTCACTGCCCTGTGGCAAGTCCTGCTCTTGGCTCTGTGGGACTCAGAGCTGGAACTTAGGAGGATTCACTTTAGATACAGATGCTACAGAAATGTTCTGCCAAAGCCTACTGGAGCTTTTATTTCCTGAGCTCACTTCATAAGTTGCAAAAGCTGCTGTTGGCCAGTAACTTATTTTGAAAGAAAGAAAAAGACAAAGTAGATTGGAAGTCTGTGCCTCACAGATAAGCTGAGCCTGTTGGGTTGGTTTCCATCCTAAAGTGGGTTCCCAAGGGAAGGGGGTGATCACTCCTCTCCTCCCCTTCACTTTGAAGCTGCCTTTCTGCACCCCACTTATTAACTCCTTAGTTCACTTCACCACAACAGTTCCTCATGCTCTCTGTCAGGGTGGGGTTATTGCCACCCTGTTATTGTTGACTCAGATGGTAAGGAGAGTTGCCCTAGAATTGGAACAGCCCTAATCCTTCTCATATGTTTTTCATTGTTCCCAATAAAGGGACTTTCCTACTCGACATCTGGTCAGAGGCTGGCACAACTGATCTAACCACTGCCCTCCTCAGGGATATAGGTCAGCTGGGAGGAGGGTTAGATCCCCATGGGTTGGGCCCCTGGAGCTAGGTTTAGAAGCCATAGGGATGGGGCCCTTGGAGCTAGGGTTAGGGGTACTGGGGGTCAGGCCCCTGGAGCTAGGGTTAGGGGCCCACGCATATGGCATCTGGAAAAAGTGAGATTAGAGAGAAGCTGCATTCCTGGCATAGTACCAGATGTGCTGTGTTAGGGCAGCTCCTTCAAAGAACTGATAAGAGCCCAGATTGGACAATTGTGCCCCCTGTTCTATACCTGCCTTTCTGCTTAAAGGCTTAAACAAGTGCTGATTTTGATTAGATCATTCCTGGTTGGTCTTAGGTCTTTGTTTCCTAATGTCCACGTTAGACCTGGAAATGTGTCAGGCTAGAAAGTTTCATTATGTCAAGCACACAATTGTTGGTGACCTCTGGAGGACTCCCAACATACAGTACTTTGTGTCACAGTAAACGCATTATGCAGTTCCTGTTAACCTCCATCCTCCTGGATTTCAGCATCAGGCCAGCCATTTGCTCCTACCATACAGCAGCTCCCTATGTTTTTGTTGGTCTAAATCAAGTGTATCCAAGTTTCCTGGGCACTACAGTGAGTGACCCTGGGGAGCTGCACTGAAAAAGAAGGTTTCTCTCAAGTGGATCCATGTCACCAATAAACTTGTGATTGGAAATTTTCAGCACGTTTGGCAAAAAAAATTATTAAATTTAAAAAGTGAGCAACGGTGATCTTTTTCTTAGTGCAGCTGGGTAGCATTGTGCCTGAGAGTTGAGGGGCTGATGGCTATGCTGTACTAGGCCTCTGCTCTCAAATGAGAGAAAAGGCCTTTTAATGGAAATTCAGATGTATGAATTGAATTTTCTATTAGGTTCTTACCCAACATGTAGCTTCTGTGCTAGTTGCCTGCACTCCTGAAGACCTCTCCCTCAAAGCCTACATGATGAGGCCAAGTGCCACAAACTTTTGGTAACCCTCAAATAAACTTGTAGTCCTGCTTGAAGTCCCATTCTAATGTCACACAGATGAAATCAAGTAGAAGTAGCCCTCCATTACATGCTTTTTGTATAAGGAGTGAGGTGAGGGAGTTAAAACCAATTGTGTGTTGTCTCTCTTCTCATTTCTCTTGCTTGTGTTCTTTATCCACAGTCTCTTTCTATTGTGTTTTCTCCCTACGATGGTAAGAGCCTTTTTCTTTTTGTTTAAAACAGAAAACACAAAAGGAGTTCTCTCAAATTGTACATATAAGCATCTTTTAATTGGGGGAAAAGGGAAAAATAATCAAAAGAAATATGAACACCCAGGAAATATATTTACCAATAAGAAAATAAGCAACACAAATCATTGCATCAGGAGTTTAATCAACCCACTATTCCAAGTAATAATTGTCCAACTTATGGAGTTCCAGAACTCTTAGTCCCACGACAACCCCCATCCACCTAAAACCACACTCATGAGTCCAAAGAGACCCATAGTAGTTGGGGGAGGGGAGGGGTGAGAAGGCAGGGGCTGGCTGCTTGTCTACCAATCTATTCCAGTCCAGACCACCCTATCAGGTCCCACTCTGATATGCAGCTATTTGATCCTGCTCTGTGATACCAGCTCTGCTTCTGCTGGCTTGGGGAACTGTGAAGTCAACTCAGTGCTGCTCTGGTTATCAGGGTGCTTAAAAGCCTCCTCTGTGCTCCATAAGTCAAACCTCCCAGTGAGGACAGATCCTCACTGCAACCACTTGTCCAGTTCCACAAATTGACTCCTCACAGAACACAGACTCTCCAAGTGGGGAACCCAGGGCCACCCAGAGGTGGGGGGCAAGTGGGGCAATTTGCCCTGGGCCCTAAGCTCCGCAATTTGCCCCAGGCTGCAGCTCCCTCACCGGCACCATCTCTGCCCCTCTCCCGGAGTCTCAGCGCATCCAGCAGCATCCCTACATAGCGCTGCAGCACGGCTCCGGCGTGGCCCTGAGCTCTGCCCACCCGCTCAGAGCCGCGTGGTCAGGGGAGGAAGAGCTCGGCCTGGAGCTCGCAGCCCCGCCCCCTGACCACGCGGCTCTAAGCGGAGCAGGTGGAGCTCAGGGGCCCCGCCAGAGCCACACTGCAGCTGTCGAGGGAAGCTCCTGGATGTGATGAGGCTATGGGTGAGGGCGGAGCTGGGGGTAAGGCGCCGGGGTTGGCTTGCTAAGGAGCAGGGAGTCCCAGGGAACAGTCAGGGGACAGGGAGGTGGCAGAGGTTGGGGGGGTGTCAGGGGACAGGGAATGTGGGAGCTGGATCGTGAGCGTTCTGGGGGTATGTCAGGACTCAGCGTGGGGTGGGTCGGGGCGGTCAGGGCACAGGGAGCAGGGGTGGGGTTGCAGGGTGGTGTGGAAGGGTGGGGGTCTCTGGGGGACAGTAGGGGACAAGGAGCAGGATGGGTCAGGGATTCTGAGGGGGGCGGGCAGTCAGGGGGCAGGAGATGAGTGGGCGGGTGGTGGGGGTTGGATAGCAGGCAGGGCTAGGCTGTTTGGGAAGCACAGCCTTCCCTACCCTAAACCTCATTCAGCAGTTTGAGGCTTGCAGAAGAGCCAAGCTGTTAGGTTTTCCATTAGGGCTATAATCCCTTTCACTTCTCAAATGCCAAATTATAGTCTATATTTAATTTCAGTGCCATAGGGGAGGGCAGCTTCATTTAAAATTAGCCACTGGGGGAGGGATCACATGAGAAGAGCAATATCCTTCCCAAACCTACCAAGGGAGACCCCCCTCCCCTGCATTCCCTGAGGCTCCAGAGCGGTTAATTCAGTGGTTCTCAAACTTTTATACTAGTGACTCCCTTCACATAGCAAACTTGTGAGTGCGACCCCCCCTTTATAAATTAAAAACACTTTTTTATATATTTAACACTATTATAAATGCTGGAGGCAAAGCAGGGTTTGAGCTGGAGGCTGACAGCTCGCAACCCCCAGTAATAACCTTGTGATTCCCTGAGGGGTCCTGACCTCCAGTTTGAGAACCCCTTGGTTAAATTTAATTTTAGTACCCTGTGTCCATTCACATGCATGTGCTATTTTGAGCATTTCAGTGTTCACAATATAGGCTCATCCCAGATTCTGGAACAATCTCCAATGCTCAGTTCGTGGAGTATGTACATAAGCTATACTAAAGACAAACCCACAGTAACCGTCTCCAGTTTGTGAGGGACCCCATGGAGCCAGTCTCTAGGAAACAGATAAATGCATGGAGGTTAAGTCCATTAATGGCTGTTAGCCAGGATGGTGGAGATGGATGGCAGGAGAGAGATCACTTGATTATTACCTGTTAGGTTTACTCCCTCTGGGGCATTTGGCATTGGCCATTGTTGGTAGACAGGATACTGGGCTGGATGGACCTTTGATTTGACCCAGTATGGCTCTTCTTATGTTCTAAGCTAAATGAACCCAAAGTTATGGAGACAGATACGAGTCAAGGAAGCCAGCAGAATATCAGAAACCTGGCAAAATCTCTGACTGGATGGGCTTAGGCATTTGGCACAAGCCGAGGTGGTTCAAAAGTTTTGAATTTTTTTTAAGCAGAATTTTTTTATTGCTTCTTTAAACAATCAAACACAGCACACACACTTCTGAAACCCGAAACCATATTCAGGTTTTGGCAGACTAATTTCAGCTTTTCAATTAAAAAAACCACAACAAATTTTGAAGGAAAGCAGACATTGTCTGTGATTTTTTTTCTGCTTTTTAAAAACCCCTAGTTTTCGATCCAAAAAAAGTTTTGACGGAAAATATTTGTCCACCCCTTTTAATGAGCTTTAGTGCCTTTTAGCACTAGCTGATGCTGAGAACCAGTGATACCTTGTAAAGAAGTTTTCTTAAAACTGGGTTTGTGCCAAGATGCAGAAGGTTTATTTTTCCCAGGGCCACCTGTGGTGCGGAGCAAGTGGGGCAATTTGCGCCAGGCCCAGCAGGGACCCCCATAAGAATATAGTATTGTATAATATTGCAATTTTTTTTGTGGAAGGGGTTCCTGAAATTGCTTTGCCCCAGGCCTTCTGAATCCTCTGGGCGGCCCTGGGGGAACCCACAATAAAACAGGACACTTGCACATAGCCCCTGCTCTGTGAATTAGTGCCTCAGTTCTCTCGAATTGAGCCTCATTCCCCTGCTGAATCTGAGTTTTGTTACTAAGCCAAAGCCTGACAGTTATACTATTCAGGGTGACCTACTCACGCCAGGAGATATCCAGAAAATTCCTGTGCTCTTTCATTAGTATAATAATACTATTGAACTATTATCATATTTACAAATCAAAATAAACAAATTCCAACCAAAGCAACAACATTCAGTTGATGGAATTATTGGCAAACAAAATTAGAATTCATGTAAATAAAGCTGGCCAGAGCTGGCTTTCTCCTTTCTCCCCTATAGAAGGAGCAGAGTTCCAGCCCTATATGTATTCTGGCTCTGGGGCTTCCATCTGTCTAGTTAGGTTGTAAGCTCTTTGGGGCAGGGATTATCTCTTGCTATTTGTTCGTACAGTGCAGGGTTTGGCAATCTTTCAGAAGTGCTGTGCCGAGTCTTCATTTATTCACTCTAATTTAAGGTTTTGCGTGCCGGTAATACATTTTAATGTTTTTAGAAGGTCTCTTTCTATAAGTCTATAATATATAACTAAACTATTGTTGTATGTAAAGTAAATAAGGTTTTTAAAACGTTCAAGAAGCTTAATTTAAAATTAAATTAAAATGCAGAGCCCCCTGACCGGTGGCCAGGACCCAGGCAGTATGAGTGCCACTGAAAATCGGCTCGCGTGCTGCCTTCGGCACACGTGCCATAGGTTGCCTACCCCTGGTACAGTGACTAGTGCAATACCATAAATACCACTGTCATACTAAGGAAAGCATTGGAGCATACTATCACTTTTAGGGGGACATAATATTACCTATTTCTCCTAGTGTGAATTCTGCTCCATGCCCTATAAATTAAATGAGACCTTTGCCTGAGGAGGGAGTTTAAGGAGTTTGAGTTTCTGTTGCTGCTTGAGTAGTATTTTTGAAATCTCTCTACACTGGCATCTTGTCAGATTAGTTTGTGTGGTCTTAACATGGATGTGATTTTGTAAATTGAAAGACATATTTAAAAAGTCAGATATGTACAAAATGCACTTTGGAGCTCTAGTATTTCTACACTAATTTAAAATAAAACAATCCTGAAATACAAATGGTCTCAAACCAAAAACCCAGATCCAAAATCCTTAAACTTTGGAGGAGTTTAAAAAAAACCCAGATACAAAATTTGAAGCTTCAGCCCGTCCCTATGTTTAATCTTCTTTAATGTGCAGTTTTAGTCCTACATAGATGGTTTTAATAATTTTTAGTATGAATAATCAGCTATCCAGGTGTAATGTAATCAAGGTTCATTTTAATTAAGCCCTGTTAGGTCACAAGGCAGTGTGGTCTAGGAGGGGCCAGTATACCTGAGTTCTGTTCTTAGTTCTTTAAGTCACCTGCTATGTGATGTTGGCAAGTCACTTAAATTCTGTGTGCCTTGGTTTTTGCACATGTAAAATGAGGATGATGATACTTATCCTTCTTTGTAAAGCACTTTGAGATCTATGAATGAAACGTAATACAAGAGCCAAGTATTAATTATTAATTTATGCTCTGGAACTACTCCATATGAAGCCAGTCAGGACTCTGGGGGAGAATGCCTCCTCTCTGTGAGCATACTATCTCCAGGGCAAGAAGCTTACACAGCTTCAACTTTCCTGGGTCTGACCTTGGAGCATTCAGCATCTCCTTTTCACACTGTGTGCTTCCCACAGCCAGGGCCGGCCTTAGGATTTATGGTGCCCTAGGCGAGATTATTAAACTGGTGCCCCGGTGCCTGATCTGCTCTTAGCAACACAAACATAAGCTTATAGTGTTGGAAAACTTGCCACATTCACATTATTAAAACCAGTTTAACTTAATTAAGCACACTGTAATGCTGATGGACTAGCACTAAAGAAGCAGCACTATAGAAAAAATTCTGATATGACAGAATGATGCAAATAATATATTTTTTTTAATTTATCAAAATTTTATTGGAAATTTATATGAAGAGGTATTGAAACAAAGATTTGTTTTTAATTAAAAGCAATCTTTCTGGCTTTTTTGGCTGCAAAATCAGTAATAATGTCATCGTATGACAAAGACAAAATCGTGTCTTGTTCGATCGCAAGAATAGCAAGACCAGTCAAGCGTTCCAGACTCATTGTAGAGCGGAGATAGTTTTTAATGCGCTTTAGTTTTGAGAAACTCCGTTCTCCTGATGCTACTGTTACAGGAATTGTCAGTAGAATGATGAGTGGCAATGTACACATTAGGATATATGTCAACAAGTTTGCGGGTATGAATAAACTGTACAATGTCCATCACCGATTTTGCATGTGGCAACATTGATGACCGTGTACTCAATTCTTCGTACAGTTCAAGTCCATTTAAATCAAAAGTATCACCGTGCTTCAGGAGGCTCTCTAGATTCTTGCATTTTGTCATTAGTTGCTCTTGTTTTCCTATTTCGTTGAATTTAGTTATGTCATACAAAAATCCAAACTGTTCATGGTGTACTTGCAAGGTATTAAACCTTTCATCAACAGCAGATACTGCTTTATCCATCACAACATTAAAAAATTCAACCTCAAATTTCTTTTCTGGATCGTCTATGGGCATGATCTGCTGTACAGATTCTTCATAAAGAAGTGTTCCTGGCCTTTTTAACTCATATTAACTATGTATTTACTTTATGAAAGTTGGAGAAAACATTGTGAAAACGTAAAACATTGGCTGCCCAACTTCTGGGCTGGCAAAAGTTATACTGACTCACAGGGAAAAAAAAAAGCAGGAGAATCTTAGTACAACATATGGTCACTCTATACCAGGGGTCGGCAACCTTTCAGAAGTGGTGTGCCAAGTTCACTGTAATTTAAGGTTTCTCGTGCCAGTAATACATTTTAATGTTTGTAGAAGGTTTCTCTCTATGTCTATATTATATAAATAAACTATTGTTATTATCTGAGGTCTTGGCCACCGGTCCTGCTCAGGCCCCAGCCAGCTGAGTAAATGAAACCCCAAACCGGCAGCGGGCTGGTGGCTGGAACCCTAGACAAGGATCCCAGGCCCTGCTCAGCCCGCTGCTGGTCTGGGGTTCTGACCACCAACTCCTGCCAGCCAGGATCCCGGCCGCCAACCCCCCCTCAGCCCGCTACCAGCCTGGGATTCTGCTCACCCAGGCTGGCAGGAAGCAGAGTGGGGCTGGCAGCTGAGCTCCTGACTGGCAAGGGGCTGGCAGCCGGAACCCCGGAGTAGCAGTAGACTGAGTGCTGCTGGCACCCCAGACTGGCAGCAGACTGAGCCACTCAACCCCCCACCGGCCCTGCTCAGCCCGCCACCAGCCCGCTCAGCCCGCCACCGGCTGAGTGAATGGAACCCCAGGCTGACAGCAGGTTGAGTGGTTCAACTGGCCTGCTCAGCCCACTGCCAGCCTGGGGTTCCTTGGGGGTCCCCAGGCCAGCAGCAGGTGCTGAGTGGGGCCGATGGCTGGTATCCCAGCTGGCAATAGGGCAGCAGCTGGAACCCCAGAGCAGTGATGGGCTGAGCCGCTCAGCCTGCTGCTGCATACCATCAAAAATCAGCTCACCTGCCACCTTTGACAGGTGTGCCGTAGGTTGCCGACCCCTGCTTTATACACTAGTAAGGAGATGAGCATATTACAGTTGTTGGAGGGCTCTTATCAGGAGTAACAGGCTATAGGAAAGTCAGTCAACATTTTTTGTTTCTCTGATGAAAACTGACCCACTCCCTGCCTCAAACCAAACCTGTCACTAATAATTGTCAACAACTTAATTTTCTGTTTTTGGCTAAGGTACTGATTTAAAAAAAATATTGAAATTGGATTCAGGATTGTTAGCAAGAATTTTTGGCAAACAAAGTTGTTAAATGACAATCTAAATGACAACACAGTACTGCTTTCATGCTTGGCTCACCCCCCAGCCTGCTGGTCCAACAGCTGCAGTAGAGGAGGAGATAGGTGGAAAACTGCAGGACCCCAAAATCCACCTCTTGGGGTGCAGAGTGGCAACAGCAGCAGAAAACCCTCAGGTCCAATCACATGCCAATGGGCACCGCCACCAGCCCAACAGACCATGGTGAAGTTAGCACAGCATCTGATCTCAGGGACGGGGCACCCATGGAGCCACAGCAGCTCGTCCTGCCCTGTGCAGCTCCCCCCGGATGAGATGGATCGCTGGCAGCTGCCAGCCCAGGGGAGAGGCGCTCCCCAGCTAGGGTGGCCAGATCCAGATGTCCTGATTTTATAGGGCCAGTCCCCATATTTGGGGCTTTGTCTTATATAGGCACCAATTACCCCCACCTAGAGTGACCAGACAGAAAGTGTGTAAAATCAGGACAGGGATGGGTGGGGGTGGGAGGGTAAAAGGAGCCTATATAAGAAAAAGACCCCAAAATTGGGACTGTCCCTATAAAATAGGGATATCTGCTCACCCTACCCCAATCCCGATTTTTCACACATCTGGCTAACCCCAACCCAGCCCTGTGTGACATTCCAATTCTGGCTGCCTGCGGAGGAAGTGAATTACTTTCACTTTCATTCCTCAGCAGGCAGCCAGCCAGCCTCCCCTCCCCCGCAGCACTTCACCCAACCTAGCCCTGATGGAGGGGAGGGAGGAGAGAGAGAGAGGGGTGCTCCTGGGGAGGAGGGAGGAAGGAGGGGGTGCTCCGTGGGGCGGAGGGGAGGTGAGCTCCTTTCCCAACCTCTACCCCCACCCCTTCCCAGAGACCCCAGCAGCCAATCCCATTCCTCAGACTGTGCTGCATTCGGCTCTCTCTAGGACCCAGCAGCCCTGCTTCTACACTGTCTGGGCTGCCTGCAGAGTGGTGCCCCCAGGGAGAGTGAGGCCCTACGCCGCTGCCTATTCTGCCTATGCCTAAGGACGGCCCTGCCCACAGCGAGTCTGCACAGGAGGGGCTCCTGGGGAAGCCAGAGGGCCCTGCCTCCCAACTCCGCAGTCAGAAATGACTCTCAGCCGGAAAGTTTATTAGACTACAGGAACACAGTCTAAACCAGAGCTTGTAGGTACAGAGAACAGGACCCCTCAGTCAGGTCCATCTGGGGTGGGGTTAGGGAGCCCAGAACCCAGTTCTGGGCCTCTCTCCATTTCCCCAGCCAGCTCTAAACTGAAACTCCCTCCAACCCCTCCTCTGGCCTTTGTCTCTTTCCCGGGCCAAGAGACCACCTGATCTCTTTGCTCACCAACACCTTCAGTTGGCACCTTGCAGAGGAGGAGGAGGGGCCCAGGCCATCAGTTGCCAGGAGACAGGGTGTCAGCCATTCTCTGTGCAGACAGCATCACACTGGCCTTCTAGGGCTCTGCAACAATCATGCACCCTTATCCCACCATCTAGATACTTAAGAAAGGCATAGGGGAAACTGAGGCACCCATCCAGTATTCAGAGAAACATTAAATTATTAATTATTATTATTATTGCTATATTACTATTAGACATTATTATTGGTGGCACTTCATACTTAGAAAACTGGGGCAAGATCTTTAGCTGATGTAAATCAACGGAGCTGCACTGATCTACACCAACTGAGGATCTGGTGTCTTTTTTTCGCTGCCAATAGTGCTGCATTAATTAATTTGTTTTGATACTTACCTGTTGCAATGTCTTTTGCTGTAAGCAGAATAAAGAGTACAGGACATAATGATAGATTTATAAGATCTCATACTTAGCACTTCCCTACAATATTTTTCCAACATATGACAAGGAGAGCAATGCCAGTAAATAAATATGTTAACACACATTACTAATAAATGAGACAGACTAAACTCTTGGTAGATTGGAAACACTCCTTGTGGAAGTCTTTTTAATGTACAGTAATGCAACGAGGCTGTGGTTGGCCATCGATCTCTGTCAGCCACACAGACTTCCCTAGTCCTACAGTGACTTCTGTACATTGTGCAGGTGTCAAGTGGGGATAGTGGCTACCGTATGGCCTTCAAGCAGATTTCTGGTGTAGCAAAAGCCTTCCATTTCGGAACAGCTTGTAATCATTATATGAGCAGAGAAAGTGCTTGTGTAAGGTAAAGCCAGGGAAACTGCCAGCCCTTAGGATTTTTGTTTTTTAATTTCCTGTGTTCCAAACAAATAATAGGGGACCTAGTCTAAGCTGGGTGTACTCACATCCTGAGGCCTACAGCTTGGCAATATCAGGTGGTAGTTGGAAGGGAATGTCCATACTATCCAGTATCAGTCCACCTCTGTCTGGGGAAGAAAACTAATGATTTCCATTTCGGGATCTCCACATCGCCTGTCCATTTACCCACTCTAGTCTTCTGGTTTTGGGGCCTACAGCCTTAAGATGCATAGGAAAGGTCAGGAACAAAAGCACTATGTTTGCCATGTCTGTGCATGACTTTTCCTGGGTATGTTATCTCTGACAGTGGTGGTATCACAAAAATAGTGCAATTCAATGTAAGTCTGACACTGCATTGTGTCACTGCAGGGTAATGTTAAACTATCAACATGTCTATTTTAGACAATACAGCAACAGAGCTGATCAACATTTTTCCATCAGAATATGACCTTAAATAAAAAATCAACATTTGTCACCAAAAAAGTTGACATTGTTGAAATTATTAATGTTTTTTAAGAAAAAATTCTCACATTATCAACTTTTTTTGGATTAAAAAATGAACAACAAATGGATCCACTTTGAATCCTTCAAAAGGAAAACAACTTTGAAATTTTGAATGTGTATTCCCAAGATATCATTTTCTCAATTTTTCAAGCAGCTTTACATAGTACAGGGACTGGCACACTGCTTCCCGCAGCTCCGTTGGCCAAGAACAGTGAACCACGGCCACTGGGAGCTGCTAGGGGTCGTGTCTGCGGACATAGTCAATGTAAACAAAATGCTTGCCAGAGGATTATCCTGATGGGCCACATGCCAAAGTATGCCGACCCCTGACCCCTACTGCTTGGTCTCCTGGTTTTGTGAATGGAGGTGAATTAGCATGTGCTGCATTAGTATGGGTGAGACTATAGGCCAGGCCAATTTTTTAGAAAACAATGTCCCTTTTTTCATTCACAATTCAACTTACTCCACAGTATATTACAAAGACTTAATTCTAGAATCACAGAAATTAGAGAAGTGAAAGTCCTATTAGGTCCGTTTTCCTAGCAATGTAGATCTATTATCTTGTCTTTGTCCACTCTGGTTTTAAATGTTCAGAGCAATGGAATATTTTAAAGGGACATTGTCAAGTAAAATTTACTTTAAAAAATCTACTTATGGGCCTAATCCCCATTGCAATTGTTGTGATCTGAGTCCCCCTGTTCTGTTTGGTTGTTTTGATATTCACTTTTGCAAAGATGTAAATAACTACACATGGTGCAGCAAAGTGGAGAATCAGGCCCACGTAGCTTTAGACCAAAGGTGCCATAATACACCAGAAGACCAGTCCAGTATGCACAGAGAACATCTACCCTTCTTCATCAGAGACAATGTGGGACTGCCAATAGTGGGGGAGGGGGAGCAGAGTCAGGGTAGCTGGCTTCAGCCATGTTACTGAGCATGCTCAGTCCATTTGAGCATGCTCAATACAAGCCAAGCAGCAAATGGGGGGTGGGGGGCAGGGCACATGCCTCCACATGACCCCCCCATGTCTTGCTTCTGCTCTCCCCCCCACTTTGGTTGCACACCCAGACCTTTGCAGTATTGTGGCGTGATTTAGCACAGCCCTTAAGCACATATTTAAGTCTAAGCATGTGCTTAAGTCAGCCTTAGGGTATGTCTTCCACTGAAGTCAAAGGGGGTTAAGGGTGCTTAGCATGTCTTTCATCCTGTTCTACTAGAAACACAAAGGGGAAAAACAAAACAAAACAAATGGAGTCAGTCACTTTAGCAGGGAATATTGTTTCCAAGGTTTGTACAGTCTGAAGTACTTGACAATGTTCTTCAACCCTCCAGTGTTTTACTGTATTACTAACAGGCTCTGATGTACTGCACAAAGGTGGCTCTTGTCCAAGCTTGTACTAACGCTATCCCCACAAAGTTAATTTCACAACAGTGCACATTATTAAACAGAGAGCACTTACATTGAAAATGTGTAGAAACATGTGTAAGGAAACACTGAACGTGTTTGTTATAGGATGGCGTTCCTTTTATACCAACACCATACAGATTGGTAATGTTAATGGTCAGGGAACATTTAACTTCTCCATCTGGAATCTTTATCCCAGGAGGGTCGCAGGCCCCACAGGTCTAATGATAAATTTGCTTTTAGTTGCAGATGATGAGGTAGAAGTGCTGGGATTTTATTTCTGAATATCTCTTAACCAGTTTCCTCAATACCTTATGGTTTCTCCTCTGTACAGATCACTGCACTTTCTGCAGACAATACATTACACATTTCCTTTTGAGGTGCAAGGAGAATGTTCACTGGTTTATAAATGAAACTCCAGGACCAAGAATTTCTCAATGGATGGGTGTGGTATATTCACACTGCAGGTTCCATCTCATGGTTTGGCTTTAATTCGTACATACGTATACAATAGCTTGTACTGGACTTGGAAGCACCTTGGCAGTACCCAAATGAACACCAATCATCTTTTATAAAAGCAACTAGGAATGATCTTTAAATTTGGCAGCATATGGCTGAAAAGGTTGAAAATCTCAGTCTTTGTTAAACTACAGCTGCTAGGAGGAAGCCACAGACCCACTGTTTGATTGCTGCTTCTTGTGAACTTTCCCAAACCCGGTCTATGGTTCAGACAATGGACCTCTTCCAACTACATTTCCTTGAACATTAATAAAATCAAATAACTAGCTATAGGCATTCCAACTGCCTGTGCAAAATGATTTCTATACCCCAGACAGGAGTTTTGTTCTCATGCAATCCCAAAATCAGCCACACACAGTCTGGAGTTGTTTAAAGATTTGCCTTTGTTCATTGACCAGCTCAATAAATAAATCAAATTCCTGCTGAAGAATCTGGCAGATACGTGTGTGTACAATGAGCTTCTCTGGGTTCTGACCCATAAGGGATATCAGCCCAGCCAGATTCAATTTCCCTGTCACACAATTCATCCATCTCCTGATGATACTCAACAATGCTCTGCAAAATGCTGACACTTAGAGAGCCATCATCATTCAGAAATGTCTATCAAAGTTAGGTACTTATTTGCCCCCCTTTACCATAGTATCTGAGCACGTCACAATCTTTAATGTATTTATCCTGATAACACTTCTGGGAGATAAGGAATTGTCATTATCTCCATCTTACAGATGAGAAAGTGAGGCACAGAGAGGCTAAGTGATGTGCCCAGTGTCACACAGGAAGTCTGTGACAGAACAGGGACTTGAACGCAGCTCTCCCAAGTCCTAGACTAGTGCCCGAACCACTGGACCATTCTCTCTCTCTCTCTTTCTCAAAAGCATTGCTCAAAAAGTAATATTTAATAATGTGAGCTTCTTAAGGGATGTCAGTCTCAGGTAGAAAAGGTCCAGAGGAGGTCAACAGAAATTATTGGTGATATGAGTGCAGTGAAGAGAAAATTTCTAAACAGTCAGCAATGAGAAGGTCAGAGGAGATATAGTGTGGGATTTTCAAAACCAAAGAGCATTGGCCTAACTTTGCTCCTACTGAATTCAGTGGAAAAAATCCCAACAGATTCAATGAGAACAGAGTTATGCCAACAATCAATGTTTTTGAAAATACCACTCATAATCCTTACAGTATGATGCCAGTCAGGTCTTCCTATTTACCATTTCTTCTAATACAATAAGTAGACAGTAACTCAATTGTGTTAAAATATAGCAAGTCTAAAGTGGATTAAAGGAAATACACAATCAATAATCAATCTGTGAAACTCACTGCTGCTGAATATTCTAGAAGCTAATCACTGAATAAAATTTGTTTTTAAAGGATTGCATACTGGGATAGATCTTCATCTCTCTACCTCCTTGCTGCACCTAGACATCTGGTGGCTCTAGCTATTTGGAGATTCCCTGGTGTATGGGATCCCTAGGCGGGAAAGAGCTGGCATAGACATTTCTATGCCATCTGCTCTTGCAGGCTCCTGTTTATGAGGTGTGACAAAGACATGAATGAGAGAAAGGAGCATCGCTGGAACATCCTTAAGGTCCAGCAATCTCTGACTACCACAGTAGGCCTTGGAAGGCCATACTTAGAGGATGCTCTACGCTATGACAGGGCTGAACTCTCCTAGAAACTCCTAGATATTTGAAAACAACATGCACACAACTTAACTCTGCCTCCGTACTGATGGCATGAGAAGACAAAAGAAAATACAACCAAAATCTTTCAAGTACAAATTAATAACAACACAAAATACTACTTTAATATAGTTATATTCAGGTATTACTAAATATATAGTTCATGCACGTATGTGTGTTGGAAAAACACCACACGTTAAACAGGTATCATATATATAACTTCCAAGCCGAATTTTGCAGTTCTAAAGTTCTAAAGTTTCTCCAGCCAACTTAGAATAGGAACTTCTTATAGGTTCTTAGAAATAAAATTGGATAATGTCCAGATCTGAGGCTAGAAGTGATATGGACACTATCAAGTTACACTGATTAGTCAGAAATTATGACGACAAACATCATCGTGGATCTCATTTGAGAAGTCGGTAAGGAAACAAGGAACACCTCTCATAAGGTAGATATGTGATTATGAAGCCCTTTAAATGGTGGGATTGAGGGTAAAAGGGTGAAGATTCAGGGCCAGTGCAGCAGCACATGACCCAGCAACAAGAGCAAATTCTTTATTAATTTGAAACGTAAAATTATCTGGAACCAGAAGGCAGTTTTAAATGCAAATAAGCTGTGACAAGTTTTCAAAGACTTGCTCTCCAAAACACTAAGGCTTGGGAGAGATGTAAATTATTACATAACAAAGTGTTCTAGCAATTTAGTGGTCCCCCCAAAAAGCTGTTTGCTGGGAAATTTGAAGACTCGCAATGGGATTCAGGCCCAAGGAATTTCATCCATATGATCCCACAGAGATGTGTGCTGCTATTCCTGTACATCTTGAAAGGAACCTGCTATCAGATCCTTTGCTATTTTCTCTCATGTGGCCCCCCTGATAGGCATGATATTTCAGCCTCCACTAACCCATGCACTCCAAATATTTAAAGACACTTGTGCATACGTAGAATCACAATTTGCCTTATGTTTAGGAAGAGACACTAGGAAGAGGCATTCCTCTCTCTACAGACATGCCTGGACAATGAATTCCCTTTCCCCCTGAGAAAGATAAACCACAGTGTCTCAGTTGGCCCAGATGGTTTATGGCAAAACAGAGTTTTGCACCAATCAGTCGCAAATCTTAACAATGAGGGTAAATCATACTTAGATTCTGTCTTATCTGTGGCAGTTGGTCATCGCTAACTCATCAGAAATTCATAGCTTCATACAGTTTCAGGCCAGATGGAACCATTAGATCCTCTAGTCCAGGGGTTTTCAAACTGTGGTTTGGGACCCCAAACAGGCTCGTGACCCCATTTGAATGGAGTTGCCAGGGCTGGTGTTAGACTTGCTGGGGCCCAGGACCAAGGCTGAAGCCCTTGGGCTTCAGCTTTGGCCTCTAGTCCAGGTGGGGCTGTGGGAAGGCTTCGGCTCCAGTCCCCCATCCTGGGGTCGTGTAGTAATTTTTGTTGTCAGAAGGGGGTCACGGTGCAATGAAGGTTGAGACATGTTGATCTAGTCTGACCCCCTGTATATCTGGCCCTTAAATATCACCCAGTTATCCCTGTATTGAGCCCAATTACTTGTGTACGATTAAAGCGTATCTTCTAGAAAGACATCTAGAGATGGAGAATCCACCACTTCCATTAGTAATTTGTTCCAATGATTAATAGTTGCCACTGTTAAAAAATTATTCTTTATTTTCAATTTGAATTTGTCTGGCTTCAACTTCCAACCACTGGTTCTTTTAGGGCTTTCTCTGCTAGATTAAAGAGCCCTTGATACTCAATATTTTTGGTCAAAAGTGTTGGCTTTAGGTTAGCTGTAGTCTAAGAGTTTCACCACATTTAGGTCCAAAGCTTGGTCATTATCTTCTCATCAGAAATGATGGCTTGCTGAATTAAATTAGTTGTTTATGAAGGATCCCCATGGGGCTGACTCACTACATGATAATTTACTTGAAATAGTAGATAATTAATCACAAGTCATTCCATTTTGATGGGGATGCTCTTTCTCAAGGGTTTATCACTTATCCTCATTGTCACCATTGCACTAAAGAAAACTCACAACTATCCTATTTTAGGTGCCTGAATAACCACTGAGAACATAATGAGTATTAGATAATGAGCACTAGAACTGATGTAGTTTATTTAAACTAGTTCCGGTACCACCACATCTAACCAGATATACTTATCAGAAAGAGGAATCTTAAAACTAACACACTTCAGTATTTCCCCAGGAGGCTCCCATTTACTGATTTACTTTTCTTTTTGAAAGTTACAGGACATACTTTTCTGGCATCCACCCAAATTGTAGTTTTCACTTTTTCAGTGTCACCAGTATTTTGCCACTTGCTTCATTGTAGTAGTCTCCCCTATATTTGAAAGAACCAGCTTCCCCGTATTATTTCTCTGAGACTGAGATTATGCTTAGTGCCTGCAAGAGATACATAATTGTGTTTCTTACCGTACATGCAGATATCATCAAAGGTGACTCTAGAAAACTGCACTGCAAAAAAAATTGCTAATCTTACAATCCATTAATGCCAATTGAAGCTGTGAGTACTCAGCAATTTTGTTAATCGACCAAACATCTCAAAGCAAGCACCCAAAATTTCAGGCACCCAAAATTCAAGGCTACTTTGGAAACTGTTTTATCACGTTGCCAATGGAGACGGCACACCACGGTTACTTTGCTCTGTTTTCTTTTTGTGCACCAGAAGCATTATTGATAAAGTCAGCAGTGTTGTGTTTAGTGATCACAGATTGCTTATGAGCTTGCAAGAGAACTTCTGCCCATGCATTCCACCTGGCTGTGCATAACAGCAGCAAGAGCTTCAGAGTGACCCACCCACACTCTCTGTCTGGAAAGCTTCCCCCTAAAAGCACAGCTCCCAACGCCTCAGAACCTATTTGTCTCTGGGATTACATTTGTCAGCTAACTGCTGCTGCTCCAGGGCCTGCAAGTGGTGCTCACATTGTTTTCCTGTTTGCCCCTCAAAATAGTGACTATTGGGTTTATGTAATTTCTCAACAGTGGCATGTTGGTTAAAAAAATGATATTTAGAATCAGACTCTAACATTTTTAAAGTGAAATTTTAAAGGTAGTTTTAATACTTTTTAATATTTTATTTTTACTCATAGCTGCTTATGATCAGAATAAGGTATCTCAAAGAAGGCGTTTGAAACTGATACTTGTTTCCTTACCAGGTCTGCCATTAGACTCGCTGGATCTCAAAGCAGAAATCCAAAGCCCGTGCCCTGCTGCCTGGGGCTGAAGCTGAAGCCCAAGCCCTGCTGTCCAGGGCTGAAGCCCAAGCCCTGCCACATGGGGCTGAAGCCGAAGACCAGGGAACTTAGCTTCACAGGGCCTCCTGTGATGTGGCGCCACAGGCAATTGTCCTGCTTGCTACCCTCTAATGTGGCCCTTTTCCTTACTGCAATTTGTCTTTGCATTGCAAAAGTGTTCCTTGCATCATGACTGCAATTATTTTATTGTATCACTTATGAGTATTAAGCTGCTGGCACTGATTTTATATGGGAAAAAAGATCAGTTGTTTTGAAAGGCAACACAAAGAATCACAAGGATTTTGCAAACAGACATTATAAAAAGGTAGATTAAATCAGCATAGTTTGACTGACTTCTGATGACAACCTGAGGTGCTGTCCCTCTGTCTCCACATGGAATTTTGCAGTTGAGTCTTCTCTCACTTATACTCATGTAAATCTGGAGTAACTACAGACAAGTTAACCTAGTGTAAAACACTAGGGCTTGATTCAAAGCCTACTGAAGTCAATGGAAAGACCATTGACTTTAATGAGCTTCTGATCAAGTCTCAAAATGGAGGTGAATCAGTCCCTTTTGTCTTTAAAATCAGTCATATCAGTGACCCCTACTGTTTTGTGGTGCCTTTTGAAATGAATGCTCACGTGGTACAGAAACATGTGTTTGTTAAGGATGACTAATAGTTCAGTCAGGGAATCTTGCACTAGCCTCGCAATGCCAGCGTGACTGATTGTGAAAAATAGGAAGAAAGTCTTCAGGAGGTGCTTCAAGAGGACCAGAAATTCTTAGTGGCCAGCACCAGAATACCCCAAAACATGCAGAATGATATACTGCAGTTGTCTAGCTGTGCTGCTAAAAAAACATCTCCACTCGTATGGCAGCTAGAAGACATGACAAGTTGGAAGAAGCCTCACAAATGGCTGGGGGGTTTTTTTGAGAGAGCTAACTTTAATAAGACAGGTTAACCCCTGTGACAGGAAGATTTACATCAGACATTGCAAAAGCAATGACAGAGAGAGAAGCATGTTACAATAAGAGCTGTGTATAACATGAGCCCTATAAGCAGCAGCAGCTGTTGCCTCATCCATGTCACGCAGCTGTAGCTGGAATGGCTTCAGTAAAACTCCTAATGCAAAGAGCAAGAAACTTTCTTACAGGGAGGCTGTGCCCTCCCTCAGGTCCTTCCACTAAACTGTCACCAAACTGGAGACATGAAGTGACTCTAGACATGGAGAGGAGCTACAGATTAAAATGATTGGCCTTAGTGTAATTATTAGACTTCCATCATTGGAAGCATTCCCAATCAATGGAAACTAGAGCACAGAAGAGCTAGTGATCTGACATCACTCACTGACAGAGAGGTGTGCAAGAGCCTGAGTGATATGGGAAAGGAAACAAAAAAGAGAAAGAGGGACCCAGGTGGTATTTCACAGAAAACTCAAAAATGATATGACACCAGGATTTCCACTATCCAGGACACCCCAGCTTAGGGCATTTCCTGACAGTTGAGAATATCAGGAGGGGACAAAGTTCTCCTTTTCCTCTCTCTAAATTTAGTTTTATTTAATTCTTTCCCCTCACTTTGATGTGAATTATTGTCAAAAATAAAACCCGCATAGGTTACAATATTCAAAATCTGTGTTTGTTTTATGGACTACCAGAGAGATATACAATACAGAGATAGTAAGGAGAAGAAAAGGGAAAAGAGGAAGTGAGAAAAAGTCTGTCACTGGATTGTGTAGGAATAGAGTAGTGTCCTTTTAAATATATTTGAGCTCTCTAGTGGCCCTCATCATGTTCTATGTTTCAGAGGCAGCCAGAAACCAGTCTGAGCAGCAGTATTTATGTAGTAGTAGCTGGGCTTGTTCGTGTTTAATAAACATGTTTTTCTGGAACTCAGCTGTACCCCTGTGGTTCATATTGTTATTGTTGTGGAAAGAGCAGATGACAGAAGAGTTACTTTATGGAATGAAGGCTCAAGTACTTCTGCTTTCCTCTAAAATCCTCAGGGTCTGATTCTCCATTCCCTGACACCTTGTGTGGTCATTTGCATCAGTGCAGGATGGGTGCAGAAGGTTACCAAACGAGAGTGGTAATGTTTTACCTCTATATCACATCACTGTAAATAACCACACAAGGTGGGGAATCTTTGCTGTCCAAAGAAGCTTTAGATCGTGGCATTCTTTGGCAGTGTACATCGTGTTACTAATAATCAGTCCTTCTTTTGAAGGAGCTTCAGAGCAGTGTGTTCTCTAGCCATAAACATCAGCTTGTTCAGATAGTCCTGCTTCAGATCAGAACAGTCTCTGCCAAAGAACACCACACAAATGATACAATTTTTTCCTCTAACTGAGCCCTAGTGCAGGATACACCTTTTGCCACTCATTTTCCTGCTTGAAGAGTCTTGGGTCTTGGCACACTTTCTGATTCTGTGATTTTAAACTTCATGGGAAATAATGGAGGAGCCTTCAGACCCTTGACTCTCCCCACCCTGGGAAAACCAGAAACTGTCCTGACAATGATCCCTTTCCCACCCCTCTCCCACTCTGCAGTTCTTCCAGTTTAACCTGCCCCTCTAAAAGAGGCCAAATTAAGGCAATGGGCCACCCCCAGTGTAAATTCTTTGCCTTCAAATGAATTACACCAGAGATGAATTTGTCCCCATTATTAGAGATTGCTGTGAGACCTGAATCACTCAGCCTTTGCAAAGCTTGTCCCGGAATGTGGGTAAATCATCTACCACATTTGCAGAAACAGGCACATCGGGGAATTAGACCACCCAACGAAATAAAGCATCAACCTACAGAAGACAGTACTTGTTTTCTGTGCTGCTTTGTAGCTCTTTGAAGTGTTTAGGTAAACAAATGTTTAGGGTTTCTGGACACACTTTGGGTCAAGGATACCTAAGACTAATTACTGTATGTATCTGGTTGGGATAACAAAGTCTACAACATGCATTCGGTCTGAATCCCAACCCCTGGGTCTAACTCTTTGACAGTACATGCCACACTTGGGGCTTACTCAGGGGGTTTGGAATGTAGGCAGTATCCTGATAATTATAGACATTAAGAATGAACGGACGGGTGAAATCTATATTTACTTTACTGTTATTATCATGCAAATGTGGTACATGCAGTGGCTGATCTGTTGCTCATTACCTCCTCTTCCTGTTGTATGCCCCTAAACTAATGGCAGACACCAGGGACCTGCTCCTGCTCCCGGTAAAATGAATGGCAAAACTCCCACTGCTTTCTGTGGAATCAAGATTGGGTTGGTCATGTCACTGATAGGATAGCAATAATCCTGCCAAGTGCTGTCTGCAAGTAACCAAAAATTGCACACTATGATATGTGACACTCAATCTCTAAGGGGAAACCCTTGCCACCCATTCCTTCAGAAAACTCTACATTTTATAGCTCCTCAACATGAAGAATACATTGTGTCCTTATTAAAGAAACGAGGTGTAATGACCAAAATGACTTTAAAGATGGCAATCAAGGGGCATTGGCTTTGGCCTCCAAAGTAGAACTAATGAGAAAACAGATTCACTCTACTCCCCTCATGCCCTGAGCTCAGGTCACAAACCCTTGCCTTCCCATGATCCTGCCCTGATCTCATTTTGTTTTCCCTTTGTCCCCTGCTCTGATGTTCCCATGCCTGAGCTAATGTAGTTTCTCCCTCTTTGTGCTGCTTCCTTACTTTCTGAACCTCTCTGCTCTGCCATATTGCTGAAAATTGAGAGAGTGACAGCGCGGGAGGAGTAAGCCCAGTGTCATAAACCAGTTTCTATCCAGTTTGTCATAACACTAGCAGGGGAACAACAGGGAGACAGTTATGACTCCCTGATACTCTGTCTGAGTCACTTTGGGGGCTGCGTGAACCTTCTGCCTCTGCCAATGGCCCCCAACAGACCACCATCTAAAGGGATCTCTGGAGTTTATTGTGCTCTAGTTACTGCCATCCACCACCCCTTCCCTCTCCCTGCACTGGGGGCGGCAGGAAAGGGGAGCACGAGTCGACTCAGCCAACTCTATATCCCTTGGGGATTCCTCCGCTTGCTGAATGGCACAGATTTTAGAAAGCAAAAGCTGGGAATCTGTCTGCTGGTGTTTCCATACCCAAAAACCAAAACGTGTGCTTTCCTTCTAAATGTAAAGGAATAGATCTTTGGGTCCAATACAATCCCTTTACATTGATCCAGCTGTGCAGAGATGGCTTAACTGGACAGATCATAGTTCACCAAATGGCTGGTATTTTCAAAAACAGTTTTCAAAGGGAGGATGGTCCCTCCTCCTCTGTAAGACTCTTACCTCTGTTCTCTTTAAACGTCCCATATGTTTGACACATGGGCAATAAACATACCCATACTGTTCCCATATATTGTATTGGTGTGGGGGTGTGCATCTTTTTCTACCAAGATCAGCTGGTGTCCTTCAAGTTATCATTGAATAAATATTCTATTCATTACCTTATTTCCCCTAGAAGTCCTGCCACCCACGCTGTGCCGGAAGTGAGATAATTGTGCAGATCAAGCTGGAGTAGATGGCCATCTCTGTGACTCCCACTGCACAGGGCAAAGTCCATGTGAAATCAAATCCAGACACCAGAACAAGAGAAAGAGAAGTGACTGCCTGTGAGAAGCTGAACTCTCCCTTCCATGCCTATAGCTGTCTAGTGTTTCTGTGTGGAACAGCTCCCTAAGAACGTCAAAAAATGAGTTTTTCAGGGCAATGCTCCTCCACTTGTCCACCTCAAAACAAAAGATAAGAGATTGATTGAAAATACAAACGAGGTTGCAAAAAAGGAAGCTTTAACTCCGAATATTCTGGATTCTATCTGTTTGTATCTCAGCTTTAATGCTATTTTAACCTAGTTGTTTTGGATTTCCTTTATTAGGAGGAGATAGCCAATCTCTGTATGCTGACTCCTATCCAGCTTACTGAATATGCCATAACAGAACTGTATAACACGAGCAGGTTGGTTCATCTGGGCTCACTCTCTAAGTGAAATGCAGCTGAAATCACCAAGTTTGCCTAGTGTGATACTGAAACCATAAGAAGCCACCAAGTTCCACATGATTTCCTTCTGAAACCATAACTCAGCTTAGGCTGGCTTAGTATTCGGCCCAGGATTGTTGTGTACCTACCATGAGTTTGCGCTTTGTTACGGAACACAAAGAATTTGCGGGATTTAGTGTGAAAGTTCTGCAGAGCTGCAGAAGCCAGTTCCTGTTGTCAGATGTATGAAGCTGACTTAACCTTGATTAAAAAGAAAAGAAATTAGTTTGGCCATATTAGGGTTATAAAATGACAAAGCCAAAACTAGATGTTACCAGTTCCACATCTTGTTTTGTGCCCTTGACGTTTGCCAAATCTGATTCACGGTGTGCACTGAGCCCTTTTGTGTTTTAGAAACCTAAGTGATTGAAAACAGCCATGATATCACAGCATGTAAAGCCTTACTACTCATGAACAGAACATTTTTTCCATTTATTTTCATAACTCTTTTCCCAATGGATAGCCTGTGCCTCAATTTTGTAATTCCACAATAGGCTGGAGCAGCTTCTAAGGGAAGAACTGTTCAGCTCCACAGGCTACTTAATACTTACTATAAACAATTGCCAAATTAGGTAGTTAGTACCCAATACTACTGACCTGATCAGCATGGTATGCATATTTGCGTGTCTGGGGAGAAAAGGAGTGGGAGACAAGGGAGATGAGACTGGGGTTACTGAGCAGAAAATCTGTACCATAAGAAGCCTGTAACTGCATATTTACAGTGCACATCATAGTCCATAACTTCAAAAGAAATGTAATCAAGCACTGGTCACCGGACCCATGTCATACCCAGTTATAATGTAGCCATTTAAGGATGGAGTTTTACCAATAACCCACAGGGATACATTTCTAAAGGAGGGAGCAATCTTGCCCCTGACCAGCACTCACCCTAGCTTTTTTTCCTCTGAGTAACACCACACAATTCTCTAAATATTCTTTAAACCTGATTTATGACCTCCCTCATTATTCAAATCCTGGGCACGCCCATGCATCTATGGTCCTATATATTCAGCCTCATCTGACATTCCAGTTCCGTTCTTCCTTTAATAGAAACTGCTGATCAGGGCACATTGTGAGATGGTGCACAAATTGAGAAACAGACGAGACCACCAAATTCATTTGCACTCTGCCCTCCAGAATTTAAAGCTAGATGTGCATAGGTGAAAGATCTTTCAAATCATATGAAAAAAGCATCAGGCTGCTGAGAAATTTTCCTTCAAGGAGCACAATGTACTATAATTTGCGGTGCACAAAGTGGGTGAAAGGTTGGGTAAGCCCACCACTGGAGGACAGAGAATATATAACAGCATTTTTTAAAACTGGACGTGGTGCAAGGACTGCTTACTAGGAAAGCAATGGACAGTTGAATTACAGTGAAAAGCTAGATCTTGAGACAAATACAAGGTATTCTCTGTGGAATCACCAGGAAAGGCTTGTGGCAAACTCTGGCATAGCCAATAACTCCCTAAGCCTGTAGGCCATCTCCGCTGTCATGGAGATTTCTAATAGGGTGACCAGATGTCCTGATTTTATAGGGACAGTCCAGATTTTTGGGTCTTTTTCTTATATAGGCTCCTATTACCTCCCACTCCCGTCCCAATTTTTCACATTTGCTATCTGGTCACCCTAATTTCTAAGCATAGCAACAAGTGGAACTGGACCTGAGCCACAAAGTTCAGATCCAGAGCCAGAACTAAACTTCCCCAAGCCCCAGGTGTAGTAGTGATCTAGTGTGGCGGTTAGGCTCATTATTAAGACAGGAGTCAGCCACAAAGTTTCAATCTGCATCTGAGTCTTCCCCCATTCAAGAATGTTTTTAACTAGTATTTCTGTACAGATCCATCCCTAGGCAAAACAAGTCTGATCTCTGTTTATGCAACATCAGTAAAAATAATGCCATCAAGGACATTAGAAGTATCTATAACTTATTGTGGTGTGGACAGAGATTTCAGTTGCTTATCTGTCTTTTTACAATACCTGTAAGAATGACGCTCTCATGATAGTTAAGCGACAAAATAACAGCAGCAGCTTCAGACCTTTTCTTTATGGGCTGGTTAACTTGCCACTGGCAGACTCTGGCTCCTTGCAAACACTCATGTCCCTTGTGAACAGCAGGGGCCATTCACTGACAGACCCCCATTCGGCTGCTCCATACATTTCCACCACTCCAATGTGCTGTTTTTCTCTCTCTCCCTCAGTCCCCACTACCATCCCTTTGCGCTGTCTCAGAAAACATCTGTTTCCAGATGTTGTTCTCAAGTCTAATAAATGCAACAAAGGCTTGAGCTAATATATTTACAATGGCTCAAGATGTCGGCTGCTAGTTAATGTCAGCAATGGATCACCCGAGCACAACAAGACCCCCTCATTTCCTGACAGGGAGGGGGGAAAAGGAAGAAGAAATGGTGTGGATTTTTTTCCATTTAAGACATGACCTTAAAAGGGGAACAGCTTCTTAGAAAATACCCCAGATTTACAGGATCAATACTGTGGACAGTTACTGAGACTGCTGGCTGGAGTGTCCAGCTACTGAGAGGAACAAGCTGTTTGTGAAGAGAAGTTCAACTTTCAGCAGAGGAAGGTTGACACTGCTTGGTGCTGTCACCCAGCCCTTAGAGTCCAAATAGAAATTTGCCATAGATTTGTTATAAGCTTGGTTAAAATACATAGCAGCATCTGGCTATAATGGGACAAAGATATAAGAGGACCTGGGTTCCATTCCCAGCTTTGCCAGTGACTTCCTCCTGTGTGACCCCTGAGTCTTGAACCTGAGAGGTGAGGAATGCAAATGCCACCTGAAACCAAAGAACTGCAGGGGCTCGGCAGTTCTCTCACAATCAGGCCCATAAAAAAGAAACTTCTCTGTGACTCAGTTTCCCCACCTGTAAAATAGGGAAATCATGTTTACTTCCCTACTTTAGAGGGGTATTGTGAGGCTTAATTGTTTAAGGTTTGTAGAGAACTTTGAGATCCTCAGATGAAAGGAACTAAAGAAAAGCAAAATACTATCATCAGTTATATATTAACGTACATAGACGTGTATAGAAAACAATGAACAAACAAGTAAATTAACCAAAAGTATCAGGCATGTACTAAAAACAAAACAGCACCTGTAGTCACAGAGCCAGGTTCACATCTCCTTTCTGCTTAGGGAAGCACATATTTTAATATATTTACCATACATTTCATTTCATGTTTATAATAGTGTTACTGCCCCCAATGGACCAGTTACAAACCATGAATGTCTGTGCTTATTGTCCTTTTATGGAATTATATAAAACTTTCAAAGCAAAGTGAGTGCTATAACCCGAATGTTGGAATGTTGGGGAAAGTCCAACTAGAAAAAGTCACCTGAGTGTACTGGGTCAATGAAACCACATCACTGGTAGTGTTTGAGCATCTGGTTAAATGTCCCCAGCTTTGAGAGCCACAGCAAGTTCTGGGTGGGTTTCAGAAATAGGGACACAGACACATGCACACACATACACACACCCTGCCCTGGAGGACTACAAAAGACAAGTAAAGAATTCTGCACCCATATCAAGAGACATGAGGTTATTCTAATTGCTGGGGACAGTCTCTGGAGGCACCTTATTAACAGAGCAGCACCACTAACTCAGCTTACACAGTTGGATATGGTCCATAGCTAAATTAGTCAGTTTATATTGGCACAGGATTATAAGACTCCTTAATTCCTCATGGATAAAAAAATTACCCTCCTTGCACATCTGCAGCCAAAACTCCTCATCCACTAAACTCCGCTGCGTTGCAGCTCCCTAGCTTGCAGCAGTTATTACAGTAAATGAACTGATCAGAAGAGGAGGTGCTGGCTGAGAGGCAGGAAAAGGCATTTATAAAGTCACTCAACCGATGCTTGTGTCTGGACTGCAGGATCTATATCACAAATCAGATCTGAGGAGTGGGGAACTCTCTCCAGCTAGCTCTGGGATTTGAATTATATACACACAGCATGTTTCCTTCTAAATGTTAAGGATGGATTTGGTGAATTTTAGTGCTCATACTGGTACAAGTGAGACAGACTGATGGCCTTAGCAGGAGTCAGGCATAATACAGGCAGGTGCTGCACACATTTCTGCCAGTTGTCCTCAATCATGATCTTCCAGACCCTTTGCTATTCTAAACGCTGGCCACTCATAGCATTACCAATACTGCTCAGTTCTAATTCTTCCATCCCTGGTATTTCAGTCGCAGGCCCCCACATAGCTCTGCCCCTGTGCTTCCATCGTGGTTATCAGTATCATTATTGCGGCCATAGACCTCCCCAGCCCAACAGTTTTTTTTCAATTCACCTCAGTACTGTCCTGCAACACCTTTGCTATTCTATCCCTCCAACCATCCCCATATCTCTGTTCTAATCTGAGAAATGCATTATCTCAGCCCAAGCCACCAGACATATCTCACTTCAAACCTGTCCTACCACACACCCTCAATTTCAAGCCCAATGCCCAGCCGAGAAAAGAGAACTAAGCCTGGCCAAGTATAGTGGGTTTGTGATGTAGGCAGTCACCCACTAGCAACTTGGATGGGAGCATCATCATCATCATGTTCCCATTACACCTCTGATGTTTAGGGCAGCGACAAAGCTCTTCCACACCTGTCTGTTTCTGGCAAGTCTTTCAATGGTTCCCCAGCTGTGCCCCAGCTTTTTCAGCTCAGCTTCTGCAGCGCTTCGCCATGTTGTTTTTGGGCAGCCTCATTTTTGCTTGTCTTCAAGTGTCCGTCTTATTGCTACTCTGGTGATGGAATCCATTTCCATCTGAAGCACATGGCCAATCCATCTCTAATGCTACCTGGCAATGATGGTGCTCAGATCCTGTTGGCTGCAGTGTGTCAATAGATCTTGGTTTGAGATTGTTCTGGACCAAAAAATACAGAGGATTATTCTGAGGCAAGTTGTATGGAAGGAAGAGAGTTTGTATATGTTGTACTTTCTCATTCCCCAGCATTCTGCACTGCAAAGTAATGTTGAAAGTACACAGCTCTGATAAACCTTGTGTTTAGTTTTGGTGTTGTATTTTGATGATTTCCAGACTGTATTTAAGCTCCTGAAGGTGTTCCATGGATTTCCTAGGGAGGTGGTGGAATCTCCTTCCGTAGAGGTTTTTAAGGTCAGGCTTGACAAAGCCCTGACTGGGATGATTTAGTTGAGGATTGATCCTGCTTTGAGCAGGGAGTTGGACTAGATGATCTCCTGAGGTCCCTTCCAATCCTGATATTTTATGATTCTGGCTTTATTGATTTTGTTCTGGATGTCCTGGCTTGTTCCACCATCCTGGCTGATGGTGCTGCCCAAGTATGTGAACATTTCTACATTGGTGAGAACATAGTCCACTATCCGTACTGGTGATGGTGAGGCAATATTAAAGGTCATGATATCTGTCTTTTTGCGGTTGATTTTCAATCCAGTTTGCTGGCTGAATGCATTGAGTCAAGTTGTTTTTTCTTGTATATCGTGTTGGTTATGTGATAGGAAAGTGACATCATCTGCGAAGTCCAGGTCTTTAAGGGATGAGAAGGGTGTCCATTTAATGCTTCTTGGCATGTCTTCTGTTGTACACTGCATTACCCAGTCATTGGCAATGTTGAAGAGGATTGCAGACATGACACACCCCTAATGTACTCCTGTTTTGACTTCAAAACAGAGCTCACTGTGATCAGCACTGCATGTAAAGTTGAAATAAAAACTTTTGATGATGCTGATTATATGGAAAGGGATTCCATATGCCCGCAGAATGTGCCATAGGCTGGTCGATGCTATCAAAAGTCTTCTCAAAGTCTACGAAGTTTATGTAGTGTTGCTGTTGCCATTTTAAGCACTGTTCTATTATGTTTTGTAGAGTGAAGACCTGGTCTGTGCATCCATACCCTTTCCGAAAACTGTCTTGCTCTTTTCTGAGAATGCTATCAACTGCCTCTGATATACGCTGGACTATGATCTTACACAATACTTTGCTTGGCACAGATAAAAGTGTGATACCAAGCCAGTTATTACAATCACTGAGAGTTCCTTTCTTTGGTGTCTTCACTATAACCCCATTGGTCCACTCATCTGGCACTTTTTCCCTTCCCAGACTGATGCAAATAGAGGGGCCAGGATAGAACCTCATGTTATTCAGGAGCTGGTGAGACCTATAGCCTTCAGCTGTAAAAGGTTAGTGCTTTAACTCCTGGAAAACTCTGCCATTGAACTTAGCCTAAAATCCATCCTCTTAAATAGATGGTGGTCAACAGGGCTGACAAACAGGCCACCTTTCATCAGCAGGAGCAGTACAAACTTGAGAAAGTGGGAGGGAGATGGATTTTCAAACCTATTGTCTATTTAATACAAAAAGAACAAATGACCCATGTTGTATTATCTGTCATATTTGTAGGGTGCTCATCACAATAGTATCTAAATACTATCATCTAGGTGCCAATGTGCTGCTATTTCTTCATATTTCTCCATCAAATCTTACCGACCTACAGAACAGAATCGTCAGCAGAATTGAAAATAGGGCAATGAACTTAGCCATTTCTCTTTCTTCCTAGATTTGCTTGTAGGATCTTCTATATACTATTTTTTCACTCTTTTAACTCCCTCACCCACATACCTTTGTCTTGCAGCTAACATGCTCTCAGCCAAGAAGGCCTGCATGGGTGGCTCATTAGAACTATCAACACCAATTTGAAATGGGTCATAGAAATACCTGCTGGGTGACAATTTCTTTCCCATTCTATAAAAGCAGCAAAGAGTCCTGTGGCACCTTATAGACTAACAGACGTTTTGGAGCATGAGCTTTCGTGGGTCAGATGCATCTGACAAAGTGGGTATTCATCCACGAAAGTTCATGCTCCAAAACGTCTGTTAGTCTATAAGGTGCCACAGGACTCTTTGCTGCTTTTGCAGATCCAGACTAACACGGCTACCCCTCTGATACTTTCCCATTCTAGAAGTTTAATATGCTAGCTCCAAAGCTACTCCTGCTGGCCAGGATTAGGAACTGAACATGTTTCTTTCACATGGTGTTGTGGGTATTAACTGGGAGTTGGAAAAAAACCCTTCAGGTCTCTTCTCCCTGACTTCAGGGTGACACAAAGATGTTGATCTCCTGGAAAATCATGTAGAAATGGGCCTGAGTTGAAAAGGTCAGATCTGGATCTGAACACTTTTCAAGCTTAAGGGTTTTAGATCAAGGGGTTTGTTGCTGGCCTGTCCCTAAGTAAATGGGCACAAATGCGTTAACTTTTCCAAAGTTTAATATACATGTCAATAAACTCAGTTATGAGGAGATGTAGAATATTCAACATGCACCCAGTCATTCTTTGCTTCACATACACCAGACACATACATGCAATCAAAGCCACATAACAACTGGAGAGAAACTGAAACAGAGAAGAGAAAATTGTGAGGAAATGACGGGTAACAAATTCAGGTCCATACGCAGTCCTCAAACTGCAGCCAGTACCCAGCAGCTTGCTGGGACCAGCAGAGAGTGTGGGCTGGTGGACCCTAGCTCACCAGTGGTACCTCCTATGAAGTTCCTGATTACAGGAGACATCCAGCCTCTTCAAATGCCTCAGAGTCACTACTTAAGCCAAGAGGCACAGGAAACTGTCTGAGCAACTAGGTCATCCTCCTTGATAAACCGCAGAAAACCAAGAAGCCTTTCTGTCTTTTCACCATTGACTATCTGCTCCTCCATCAACAATTTCCCTTCCTCAAGATGTCCCCGCATCCTTCATCTGCAGCAGTAAATGGGATACTCTGTTTGGGATATAGCCTCCTTTGTGGCTGACCAGGCCAAAACTCACCCAAAATGGTTTTGACTGGCTATGTTGAAATGTGCACAGTAGATTTTAACAGGACAGAGAATGATATCTTCAATAGACTCTGGATATAACCACCAGGGAGAAGACAGGGCTATAATTTTTGTGCCCTGTTGGAATGATATCTAGATAATCTTGACATCTTGATATCTGGTATCAATGGGGATTTAAATGCAGAGGGAAAGCAGGTCAAGAACAGATAGGAAAGAAGTACAGAAATAAAAGTATTTATTGCAAATAGTGTGATGCTGCCATAGAAGACCATGAGCATGGCATGTTTTATAACTCCTAAATTCCGGCTTGTCCCAAGAGGTGGATAACATCCCAACCACAAAATAGGGAGGGTTAGGAAGTTAGCACCGTGTTCATGTGACAATGCAGGCACTCCAGGCTTTTGTGATTGGGACTTCTGTGCTGGTCCGCAGTGTATGTGCAGCTTGAGTCCTTTTCCTCTGCCTATATTAAAACCTATAATGAATTTTGTGCTGCTGCAAACCCCATGCATTGCTGAATGTAAGGGCCGGTACCACCAAGGTCTTCACCAAGTTAACTGGTGCAGTTCCCAGAAATGGTTGAGAACTAGCATGACTACAAATAACCTGGCCCAAGAGTCCTTTTCCTTTACAAAGAAACATGCCGTACAGCACTGTGTTACCAAGAGACCCCCAGAATAGGGGAAAATCAAAAGCTTCAGGAAATTCAGAGGAAAGCCACAGAATGCTCTCCTGAAATGTACACCCTTTCTCTGTTTACCAAACTCTCAGATTATTCAGCACCAACTCTTTTATATGAGAAACTGTTGAAATAATATAACCATCGGCAGATGGAGAATGTTTCCATTTATCCAAAGAAACAGCATTAATTTGAGCTGTTAAAAGACAAGAAACCTGTTAAAAGAAATTTAAAAAAAAAAAGGATTTCCTGCCTAGCAGACGCTACAATCTCATTTTGGAAAATAAGTGGCTGTGAAAGGGATGTGGCTATTCAAAGAATAAATACTGTGTGCTACTGGGCCCTCAGAGGGTTTGTTTGGCTGAGGGGGAACAGTTCTCTCTCTCTTTAACCTGATCCCACAGGTCTATTTCTTCTAACTCTCCGAAACGGAGATCAGGCTGGAGATGAATATGAGTTTTTTCTGCCAGTAATTCCAAGCACAGACTGCATGCAAAATGTTCATTTAAAATGTGTAAATGACAGGGAAATAGATAGTCACAGGGGAACTTGACTTAAGAGGTCGGTTCACAGCTTGTGATTTAATGATCATACATCACTGTAGCCTCACATTGCTTTGTTGCTGTGTGTGTGAGTGAGAGACAGAAACAGAAAGACCAAAGGACAGACTGATGGGCAGATGAAGAGACAGAGGGGACACACGACCCCTTGGGGTGAGATATTGAATGGGATTTATTTTCCTCAGTGTGCAGAACATGGCAAAGCTAGGAAGCCCTTATTCAATGTTCCGAAAAGCAGAAATAGGTCATTATTTCAGCCTCAGGGGTGATGCATACTCTTTATAGCATATCTGCGGCATTACTATCAAAGCCACATGTACTTTGTGGCAAGCTATCTCTGCATTCTGTGGCCAGGTCCTTGGGTTCTGGGACATCCTGACTGCAGAACTGTGCTCAAGGCTAACTTTTCACTTTATAAAAAAGCTACATTTCAAGCCCTCATGGTTGGGAAGATAACCTTGAAAACAGGAACCAAATGTAAACAGACGCAGTGCTGTCTTCTTAAGTCAGCAGATACCCTGAAACTATCCTTCTGAGAGAGGTGAAACGATGGTGGCCGTAGGGTGCCCTGAAATGCCAGATGAGCCTGCAAGGCATTTCTCACCTTCTCAGGTATCCTTCACCTGGGTGTGCTCACCCTTAGAGCTTTATCCAGGACTTAGGGATGCTCCTGAGTGGACAGAGTGGCTGTTCATTTAGCTCTGTGGAACTAATCAGAGTCCTGTGGGAGCAAGAGCCATTTAAAGAACCACGTTTATTCCTGTTACCCAGCCCACTACACAGCTCTCATCTCTTCTCCTGACAAAGTAACCATTCTGTAAATCTTCTCCAAACAAAAGGTGTGTGGGGAAGGGGAACCAAGAAGCTGAAATCCTATTTCATGCAATGCTTAGTGCAAAGGAGAGACTGCACTGATTGAGGTACGTGGCGTGTCTATCGATAGCCCCTTTCCAATCCGTGATCTCAAAGCACTCAAGATGGTTCAGCACTAATGACCCTCTTTGCACTTCATGGGGAATAAATTCTAATGGAGATCTGATTGTGTCTCCACTAGTAGGGCCCTCTTGGGGATGCTTGCTATGGAAGGGATCCTTCTTCGCTCCCACTGGGCGCTCTGTGGGAATCCTGTGAGCAGGAATCACTGCAAAGAGGTGTTCATTCAGTGTACTGCCAGACTGCCTGGACACCTCCTTTCACGAGCTAGCACAGCCTACCATGGGGCTACACTGGCCTTCTACATTCCCCTGCCTGTCTCTCCAGTGCAAGGAAGTTTGCGGTCACTTTCCACTGTAACCTCCTCCCTTAGCTGTTAATACAACACATACCACAATGGGGTCCTGGTCCTTGATTGGGGATCCTAAGCAACATGGTATGTAATTAATAGATTATAATAATAGCAATAATAATAAATAATAATAATAAAATGATATTATATTTTGGATAACAAAATGAATAATACAGAACCCAGTGGGAATTGCAAAGGGAACGTAGGCAGACAGAATGTAATTACCTCAGTGGAATTTAGCCAGGACTCATATTTTTACTTTAACAGAAAGTGACACACGATCTGTAATGACTGCAAGTGATAAGAGCCTCATTTTTTACATCTGGTTGAAAAAATAGTACTTCGAGCAGCCCGGTGCCCCTTAGCCCTGTGCTTGGAGAGGAGCACAATACATACTGAATCATCAGCCTCATTTCCTGCAGCACCAGAGTGTGTCAGGGGAAGCGTCCTGTCCAACAAGTGGCCGTGGCCAATCATGGTTAGCTTATAGACCTAACATGATCAGAAAACAAGGTACGCTGCCTGCAGACTGAAATATGAGCATTTAAAAGACAGTCTGAGCCCCCCAAGCAGTAATCCCCTTCCCTCCCAACACATTCTCTAGCTCCTCCATTTTGAGCCATAACATAGGTTTGATTGAAGATATCTGGGCTCTATATTCCATTTATATGCCAGGAGAGGCTGCTAAAGGGACAGACCCCTTTCAGTTCAGCTTCATGCTGAATGTTAGATCTCATGTGGCTTTTGTGGACCTTGTTCACAATTTTGGCTGTTTCCCTCCTGTCCCACATTAAGGAGCTGCTCTTCTGAAACACCTGCACCAAATTAACCTACATGTCCTAGTTACTAAGCCAGATTTGTCTCCACACCAAGAAAAAAGCCAGTGGAAGATTCACTTCAGAACAACCTGAAAGCAGGGTGAAGTTCTGCTCCCAATTACTTCCATCCCAGACAAGTTCAAAACACCAGACCTGTCCAGAAACCAGGACTCATTTGTGGCAGTATCATAAAGTCCCCTATGAAGGAAGTTAAAACAACACCATGGTGTGAGACAAGGAAAGAAGTGTGAGTCCTGCCTCTGCTTTACAATCTCTTTCCTGATGCTATAAATAACTGCAGTGAGTGTCACTACAAAGGGAAGGGGTAGCTGATGAGAGGTGCTTTGGGGACTGATGGGGATGGGGGCGTCGCAAGGTCTGATCCCACCCAGAAACTTTCCATAAATAAATAAATCATTGCACAGAGAAAGAGAGAGAGGGAGAGCAGAGGAGGTTACTTTGGGAAGCAGTACAGCTTGCTCATCCGATCCGTGTAGTTCAGAGAGAGTGTGTCATGTTACAGAGAAGCCAGGATCAGCCACAGTGCAACTCCAAAGCAGTTGAGAATTACCTCTCTCTAATGGGGACTTTCATGTGCAATCTCTTAACCACTCTGCTAAGGAACTGAAACTGATAAACCTAGAGGGAGAGGAAAAGAACAACAAACAAAAAAGACTGAAAGACATAAACTGATCTGATTATTTTCCCCAAAACTTTTCTGGAGTTGGAACCTTTCTTTTTTTAAATCACTTTTTTTCCCTTTTTATCCATACAATTTTGTTGTTGTTGTTATAATTTCTATTATTCAGTGGCATTGGGATTCCCTCGGACGCTGCTCTTCCATGAATTCTGGATTGTTCTTCTTGGAGTGGGATTGAAACTTTATTTATTCTATTTATTTATTTATTGTTTCTCAGGACAGGGAGGGAATGTTGGAAGAGAAGGTCTGGAAAGGTGCTAGCAATGGTGCCTTTGACAGGGGGTGCATTGCTCCCCCCAGGACAGGGGATGGAGAAAGATGCTGCAGGTTTCCTCTACTGCTGGGCTCTGGGCTTCCTGGGGTGTCTTTGATTTCTCTGGTGCTGAGCCTCCTGCTATACTTTAGGACATCAGACCTGCAATCCAGGGTTTCACATTTGGAAGCAGACAGATGCACTCAGCTCCCTGCCTGGCTCTCTGCAGACCAAATGGAGACAGCTATTTTGGGAAGAGTTGACCAACTGCTTGATGAGGTCTGTGTGCTTTCATTTTCATATAAATATGTATTTTAGCTTTTTCTATTTTGCTTAAAGATTTTTCTAAGCAAATGATACAGCTGAGTGCCCTTTAACTCATTGAGATGTGAATCCCCTCAGATAGCTCCCCTTTAGCCCGCCTTCTTTATAAGCAGCTCAGATTTTGCTTCTGTCTGACAAAGTCTATGATTTGTCTGAGCTTTCATGGTTTTAAAATTAGAGGGTTTTGTTTCTTTTCCCCAAGAAAGGGCCCCTTTATAGCATCAGTTTTTAGCTTCAGTCTGGTAACAAGGGGTTTTCAATTCATATGAGCTGACAGAATACCAGTAGGGATAGGTACACAGGATGCAATTCAGAGACCAGATTTAAACATCACATTAACAGTTTAAAACAAATAGAAAAATTCATCACCAGCTGAACTGAACACGCCTGGGAATAGCCTGGTGATAGTAGCAAAGGTACCCATATTGTGACAGGTAAACTGGGAAAAGCAGCAGGGAGAGAGGTAAATATGATGATGAGCTGATTCCTAGATGCTTGTTTCAAAGCAGTTTGGAAGAAATTCCCCTTTATTTTGATCCAAACTACTGTAAAAGTACTTTGGAAAATAAAAAGACAAGCATTGCTAAAGTCCTTCTATGTATTAACAGAAATTCATACTCTCGAGCTCTTCACTGGCTTAAGCACTAAGGGCCTGATCCAAACACTACTAAAGTCAATGAGATTCTGTCTGTGGAGTCCATTGGGCTGTGGATCAGATTCTTAGATACTACAGTGATAGCTCCTGTCAAAAAATCTTAGACAGACAGACCAATAGTTTAATGAGTCATATTGTGCATCTTAAAGCTCAGAGATAAACTCCTCCAGCCCTGAAAGATCTTCCATTTCATCATTATAATGTGCTCACTTCATGTTTCTAATCATACAATTATAGAAATGTAGGGCTGGAAGGGACCACAAAAGTCATCTAATCCAACCCCATGCACTGAGGCAGTTCCAATTCTACCTAGACAACCCCTGACAGTTTGTCCAACAAGTTCTTAAAAACCTCCAGTGACAGAGATTCCACAACCTCCCTTGGAAGCCAATTCCAGAGTTTAACAATCCCTATAGTTAGAACGTTTTTCCTAATATCTATCTTCAATCTCCTTTGTTGCAGATTAAGCCCATTACTTCTTTTCCTACCTTTAGTGGACCTGCAGAATAATATATCACTGTTCTCTTTAAAGCAGCCCTTAATGTATATGATGTTATCAGGTCTACCTTCAGTCTTCTTTTCTCATGACTAAACATGCCAAGTTTTTTAACCTTCTTCATAGCTCAGGTTTTCTAAGCCTTTTATCATTTTTGTAGCTCTCCTCTGGATTCTTCCTAATATGTGTACATCTTTCCTATAGTGTGGTGCCAAGAATCGGACACAGTACTTCAGTTGAGGCCGCACCAGTGCCCAGTAGAGCGTGACAGTTAGTCTTACATAGGACACTCCTGTGAATACAATGCATTTGTTCTTCTCAATTGTTGTTGATGGCCTGCTTTTAAAATCCTGTACAGCTTGTGGGGTTTGCTGTGGCTCTGACAAGTGCTAGAAGTTAGATGGGTGCTCACTTTTCCAAACTGGTCAAAGATGCAGAACTTTGATGTGCACTGACTCAAATGATCAGGATGTTCTGTGATACCCAGAGAGATCCGGGGCGGGGGAGAGCGGGGAGAGAAGGAGGGAGCACTCTAGGTCTTTTTTTTCTCTTTCACTGTGCAAACCACTCCAGCTTTTGCTCAGGTCATAAGTATCACAGATTCGTACAAATGCAGGGTATGGAAAGGACTGGTGTCAGACCCATTAGCTTATAAAAATGGAGCCAGTTTCTGCAGCCCACTGTGCTTCATTATTTCATTCACATATTGCAATATTAGGAAACTAGTCAAGGAACAAAGTAATAAAACCATTGAGAGCTGCATTACCCTGGAACACCAGCAAACGATGAACAAGAGCAGCACCGTGACTCTACCATTGTCTCATCATACGCTGAGAGAGGATTTTTGGCACAGGTTAAAATAATGGGGAGTTCTGGATAAAATATCGCTGTACTACATGTAATGACTCAGAGTGCTTGATATCTGTGGATGGGTCTTTGATAGCCTGATTATCTTGCAGATGAGCTCTTTAATTGCTAATATTGATATGGCACTGCTGTGAGGAAGCTCACACAGCTGAACTCCTAGCTGGGATTAGCAGGGCACAACCCTACAAGCCCACACTGCTGGAGTCCTAGTAATGCACATCTGTGAAGTAGATCACACTGCTAAAGTCCTATTGACCTCTGTGGGGCACTGCCATGAAGAGGCTCACACACTGATCCATTCCCAGCTGAACCTGGGAGAATGGGAATATAAAGGAAGTCCCTATCTCTGGAGTCCCTGCTGGTATTGACAGGACACTGGTGTAAGGATGCTGGCATACGAGACAGCACTGCTAGGACATTGTCCTGCGAAAGTTTCAAAATTACAACAGAACTCAATGAAAGAAGTTAGGTTCTCTAAGAGAAAATGAGTCTGATTCTCCTGTTACACCAGATTTACACTGTTGTGACTGCATCTACTTCAATGGAGTTACTCCTGATTTACACCCGTGTCCGTGAGAGGAGAATCAAACCCAGTAAACTATATGTTTTCTCTTCTCATAGCTAGCTCAACACTTTAGCGACACAAGTCCCAGGAAGGATGTCAAGAGATAAGAAGGAAAGAGACAGAACAAAAGCATAGAGGAGACAGATAAAGGAGAGTAGAAAGGGAGACTGAGAAAAGAGATTTAAAGGGAGGGAGAACAAGAATGGGAAAAGCAAAAGAGGGAGACAGAAACTGGTGGAATATGAGAGAAAGAGGCTGCGAGATCACTTTAAAGGAAGGGTGAACAAGGAAGCATATTCATCCCCTTGTCTTTCAGAGCGTCAGGCCTCTTACGGCCACATCCTCCTGGATGAACTACACTCTCCCTCGATGTTTTGACCTTAATGAGTTATACAGCTGCCAGTTTCATAGAATTCAGCACAAAATAATGTTTTTTAAAAAATCCCCAGACTTCTTAATTGGGAGATGGGGGAACTGCTGGGGTAACGAGAAGCACATGGAGTGAAGCAGCCCGGCATCCTCCTTTCAGTTGTGTCAGGGGGTGAGGCTGGGGGTACACTTGTATTTGTGGACTGGGGATTTTGTGAGTGTGTGCATACATCTATGGGGCTTGGATTCACATGCCTGTGGCTGTGTGTTCTCTGTGTGTGGATATAAAGTCGATGTATGTACGAGAACTGTTACGGCATGTGTTCGTGTGTTTATTGTGAATGTGCAGTTTTGTGTGGTGTGTGTATGCAAGTGTGTTGTAAATGGGCGTGGTGTGAGGTGTTTATATGGGTGAGCGTAGGCTTGAGAGCGGATTGTGACTGTGTGTCGTTTTATGTTTCCCTGTGCGTGTTCAGGCTGAGTTACCACCACTTACCTTTGTGGGGGCAGCAGTTGAGAAGACTAAGGGCCCAGTTCTCACCTGCAGTCTGGTGGCATAAAGGGACACCAGTGGCACTCTGGGACTAGTCCTTTGTAAGCAGGTTTCTCAGCTAGCTTATATCTGCCAGAATGGCTCCTCACTGCCGTCCCCACAAGGAGTAAGAGGCAGGCAGGGAAAAAGGGAAGGCGAGGGTGTGGTTGGACCATGCTGGACTCTGGCTGCTCTTGCCTGGCGGTAGGCAGTGCAGTCATAGTGTAAGTTCTAGCTTGCATCGGGGGCATGAAAGAGTCCCAGCTTCCCTGAAAACATGGGGATGGGAAGGAGGTTGGCAGCCACATGCCCCCCCACCATCCACACCCCGTTCCTTCGTGAAGAGCAGGAATGAAGCAACAGAGAATTGGTGCCTAAATACATAAGTGATCTAGCAATACTCTCACTCACACAGAGAACATTTGTGCCACTTACACCAGGGGAAGGGCCCATGCCTGCTTCCCATGGAGAGTGAGGAATCACCTGGAGAAACACATCCAGCATAACAGAAAGCCACTCTCATCCATTTCAATTTCCTCTTCTTCCCAGAAGCTGTAGCCACAAGCTATTCCATGTGAGCATCTACCTCCAGTGCAGGTTGTTCCAGTGCTGCCCACTCTCACATTTCTATCCTAAATCTTGTGATATTTGTTGTCTTTGTAAAGCCACAGCTCCTGGGGTCAGGGCACTACATGAGAATCTCAGCTTTCATTTTTTTTAAATGTAAGTTTCTAGCTGTCATAGTTGCAGAGAAAAGCTTGAGACACTCAGGAACCAGAAGGCAAATAAAAAGAAACCAAAACTTATCATTTTTTAAAATCTCATGTTTTTTAATCAAATCTCATGATTTATTTTTTTTACCTAACTCTCACATTTAGTGTTGGCTACACTGATGTTCCTCCCTTCAGTCCAATAGAATTAACAGACTGGTGGGCAGTTCTCTATAGAGCCAGTCTGACTAGTGCAGACTTCATTAACTACTGTCAAAACTTCTCACTATGGTCATGTGTAGTAAATACTGGGCTGGAGTTTTCTGCCAGCCAGGAATGGATTCTATGTCTTTCCTTGAAAAAGTCTGTGCTGACTAGAACTGATATGGATGTTTCTGAGAAAACTTTGGCTGCAGGCTAGAATTCCTCTGTATTTATGGGGCATGAGAAAAATCAAATAAAAAGTGCAAATAAACTGTACAGTTGGCATTGAAAGCCAAGGCCATGATTTGAAAAGAGGCGAACGAACCATTTCCCCATGCTGGCGAACATGTGACCTTGTCTCTTCTTGCCAAAAGCTCAGTGGGATGGAGCACAGGCTGTTCTCAGGGCTGCCTGCTTACAATACATGAAGAAGTGGTGAACTTCCAGAGTTGGGAATTCATCTTTTTTACATAATTTAAAAACAATAATCATCCCGGAAACCCCCAGGAAACAGAGTTGACTTTACTGCCACTCTGCACCTGTACAAAATACAACTCAGCCATGCATCCAATGTTAGGGAATCCATTTGTCACCTTTTAAAAAAGATTTGGGGGCTGTGTTGGAGGAGGGGAGAATGGATCAATGCTCTTTTCTATGTGTTGGTATAGACTTCTAATTTTCTCAGCCGTGGGGAAGGTGCTCAGCAGGGGAACTCCTGGTATATTTTCCTTCTCTGTTCCCATCTGAAGATTTTCTCTCACTTTATTTAAGTGGTTCAGGGAACTAAACTTCATGATTCTTGCTATCTAATGATTAGAGAGTGCCAAGCAGCGGTGCCCTTAGTACTATGTGCTACCTTCCCCTGGCTCTCCATCTCAGCATTGCCAACCCCCGACATTCAAAAATCATGAGAAAGTTCCTAAAATCATGAGATTGGCTTAAAATCATGAAATTTTACAAAATAAGTTTTGGTTTCTACTTATTTGCCTTTTGGTTTTTGAGTTTGTATCGCTTATTATTGAAGGTGTTTCTTTGCAACCAAGGGGGCTAGAAACTTTTAAAAAAATGAATGTGAGAGTCTCACATGCTCAGGTAACATGGTCCAGGAGGTGGGGCTATAAGAACACTAAATACCATGAGACTTGAGATAAAATCACACGAGCTATTAGCGATGCTACTAGTCTTTGAACTCTTCTAATTGGCTCCAATGGATTCTCTAGAATCTGTTTTCTTTAGCAGCTGGGGGTGGAGCAGGAAATATTACCCCCCTCATGAACCAAAACAACTGCAGCTGCTCAAGAGTTCTAATCCAGTGCTTCCCAAGTGTTTGACTAAGGTGACACATCAGCTGCGTTTGGCCTTTTTTTATTTTTTGTGACCCAACATTACATATATGCACCTTCCCCCAGCACCACAGCCATAATCCTGGCCCAGTGTGGAGGGGACGCCCAGGGGCATGGCATGGGGGTGGACAGTGAGTCTGCCCTGCACTTACCTGTACTCACTCACTCATGACAGAGGAGAGGAGAGACCAAATTTGAGTGTGTGACATTCTGACCTGGCACATGAAGGTGCAGCACCTCTAAGGTATGGTCCAGCCACCCCTCCTGGAGTGACAGCTGGACCAACCCTGAGTGGGGCTGCAGCCCTGTGTGCCAGGTCACAATGCCCGGAACAGTGAGCTAGGCCCAGCCCTATGGGACAGGAGTCTCCGCTGTGTAGTGGGCTCACTCTCCAACCCTCCAGACCTTCCCTGGGGCCTCCTCTCAGCATTGGGGTAGGAGAAGTATGTTTGCCTAGACCAGAGCCCAGTGATGGGTTCATCCAGCCCTGTACACGACAACCTATCTAGACCCTCTCCAACACCCACTTGTAGGTCGGGACCCACTGTTTGGTAAACACTGCTCTAGTTCATTGGTTCTCAAAGCCGGTCTGTCACTTGTTCAGGGAAAGCCCTTGGCGGGCCAGGCTGGTTTGTTTACCTGCCGCATCCGCAGGTTTGGCCAATCACGTCTCCCACTGGCTACAGTTCGCTGCTCCAGGCCAATGGGGGCTGCGGGAAAGGTGGCCAGCACATCCCTCGGCCCGCGCTGCTTGAGAACCACTGCTCTAGTTTACCCTCTCCCAAGTACCACTCCCTGTTTCCCTTAAGCTAGGACAGATCCCAACCAGGCACTAACTTGGAATGGAAGAATGGAAGACTCCTATTAACTTTAACTGGATTTGGATTAGGCCCCATAAATTAGTTGGCAGTAAGATGCCATCTATTATCACCTTTTAGGAAACTCACTGCCAGCTTCATCTGCTATTTCCAACATGTATTTCAGATAGATTTTTTTGTTCTATTTGCCCACTCCCAGACACTACATCTTGCCTTCTGCTCACAGCTACTGCGGCACATACTGATGAGTGGTCCCATAACTATAAGCACAGTAGTTGCCAGATAATCACAGACAAACAGGACCAAGAGTAGAACTTACAGCCTGTAGCTGCAAACACACAGGGCACTAACCAGCGCATGAGAGCTGCAATTCCAGAAACTCAGGACAAGTTTGTAACCAATTAGTTGTATAAACAGAAAAAGTGCAGCCAGGAATGTGGTTGTTTAAGTGGCTTTAAAGAAGTAACTTG
Source organism: Gopherus evgoodei (assembly GCF_007399415.2). NCBI lineage: Eukaryota > Metazoa > Chordata > Testudines > Testudinidae > Gopherus > Gopherus evgoodei. The sequence continues at coordinate 44,455,551 of NC_044328.1, read as the reverse complement.
GGCAAATGGTATCATGATCCTAATATCAAACCTAACCTTGGAAAAACAGACAGGGTGGCAGAGTGGTAAAAAGACCTGAGCCCTGCCTACCTCTAGCACTTCCATCTTTTTTACCATGAATGCAGCTGCATAGGAGTCTGATTTTGGCCAGTGTGGATGCACCTCTCAGGCATGTAATAACAGACTCCAGTCCCACTTAACAGTTTGGTGTCAGCGGATTTACAGACATCTCAGACTGGATCCTAGAGCTAATGGGAAAATAGATCTTATTTTTTGGGGGAAATTTCAAATAAAATGAAAATGTATAATTTCCACATGCTTTTCACTGATTAGTTTCAAGTTGATGAAAATCAAGAGCCCTCCTCAGAAAAAAATCAGTTTTCTATTTTCACACCCCCACAAAAAATACAACAAAATTAGAAATTTTCTCATAGAAATTTCTGTTTAATGAAAAAACATGTTTTGTAAATAAACAAACACATACATAGTTTTGACCCACTGTACTGTCTGTTTTTTTATCAGCTGAAGAATTACTAAAAGCATATCCAGGGCTGTCAAATAGTTATCCAGGACTTTTCCAACAGTTACATTTTATATAGATTCAAATATTTTACGGGGTTTAAAATATCAAATGGGTTACATCAATATTCATTGCTTAATTATTTGGATACAAATTTCAAAAAAATCAAGTTATTTCTCTTATAAAAAACTGGTAACTTTGCTGCTCATGATGAAGGACAGAGAACATCAGTTGTAGCATGGGAAAATCATTTATAGATCCCCAATACATCTTAGTCTAATTTGCCACACTCCCTCATGTTCTGGGTCTTGACCTTTTTGGAGCAGAAATTACTTGCTGTATTTAGTTGAATAGTGGTTTTGTGATATGGAGAAATGAAAGTGAAGATGAAAGCAGTAAAATTATTTTCCTTCGTGACCTAATCTAGGAATTGAATTTAGGTCTCCTGAAGCCATGTGTTTTTCTGTTAGTAGTCAATATTGGTCTAGTATATTATGCATGGAATTGAAATCCAGCAACTCCTAAATTTTAATTCCACAGCACAAAACCACAAAGCCCCTGTGACCTATCCTTGAGGTTCCAGTGGATCTCAGAGGATCCGTGTAGTCTAGAAGCCAGTCTGGCTACTTCTTCCATGGGTTCAAACCACAGTAGAAGAATTTGAAGGAAACTCCACAATGGGAACTTTGCAGAGCTTTCCTCTGGGAGAAGAGGGGCAAGCCTTCTATCAGCACCCTTTATAAATTCTTAGATTCCAAGCTCTCCCAGCCATTTCTAACTATCTTGTTTATTATTTTGTTTTTAAACTCTAGAGGAACATATGGTGCTATCGCAGTGATCTGATAGATGATTTTAACAGAACTGTACGTTAGGTACATTCCACTCTTCACACTCAGTGAGTAAGGCTCTGGTGAATTCGTATTTCTGTTTCCAGAATCTGGTGGGTCATCACTTCTTCTGCATAAAGTTCGACAGTAGCAAAGTAAATTGCTGATTAAATAAATGTTTGTTTAACTGTCAATTTCTTTTGACAGCATGGATATCCTCTGCAATTTTGAGTGACAGATCCTTTTTACATTTTTAATATTTCTGTTCTATATATAGGACATCAAAGAGCCGAGTTCCAGGCAGAGCATTAATCTTCACTAGTTAGAGAATGACTTGTCACAAAGCACTCCTGTCCATGCAAATCATGCACTGTGACATCATCCCTTAACTCACAAAGATAAATGACATGCAGGGCCCAATTTCCAAATGTAGGAACCCTACCGAAATGTTGAAATCTTGTGTTTGGATGTTTAAATTGGCACTTGGATGAAAAGGGGAACATATATGTCCATTTGTTCCAATTTAAGATTCCATATAAAACATATGAATCTCCTATTTGTGCTCACGTTTGAAATTTAGCCCAGAGTCTTAAAAATCAAACTACAGCTGTGAACTTTAATTGCAGATGGGTCTGAGCCACAACATTTAGATTAGGATCCAGATCTCAACACTCCCAAAGTACAGAAGCATTCAGAGTTAAGTTTTTAGTTCTGGAGGGTACACATGTTATATGAGGGAACTGGAATTTCCATTTTGAGGGAAATTCCATAATTTTGACATTTGTTTTCATTTGAAAACAAAAAATCTAGGAATTTCCCATGAAATGAAATTTTAGGAAAAAATTCATTTTGGGTCAATTGAAATGTTTCCTTCTGGTTTTGACATTTAATTAATTATATTGCATTACTTTATATGATACAGTTTGAAATGAAAAGTAGCTCCATTTTTACTTTATCTAAACACTTTGTTTCAGTTTTCTTTTTTTAAATTAAATTATGTCAAAATCAGCATATTCCCATGGGAAAATTTTATTTTGATGAACTGTTCCATCAGAATGTTTTTGACCAGCACTGCATAGTTATATGAAATATAAGTGCCTATTTTTGGACAGTTATCAGTGTTGAGAGGAAAAGGCTCAGATATTCTAGATTTCCAGACCAAGATTTTCAAAAATAGCAGCCTAAAGTTAGGCTTCTGAGTCCATATTTAGGCTCCTAAAGAAGTGACATGATTTTCAAAAGTACTGAGCACTGATCAGTTCCTGTTGACTTCTCAGTAAGGTCAGTATGAGCTGCTGGATGTTCAGCACTTTTGAAAATAGTGTCACCTATTTAGGAGCCTAAATATGGATATAACAGCCTTAAGTCAGACACTTATCTTTGAAACATTGGCCCAAGTTCTCAGAGATGTGGATAACAAGAGCAGGTGAATATGATACACAATGATCCTTAAAATTTAGCTGTGATTCATTAGTGGGGAGTGTTGCCCTAAAACTCGTACAGATAGTTTTCTATTTAATGGATAGTCTTCTCAAGTTATCAACACACCCACAGCTCCAGTCATGAACAAGATGCAGACAGCACATGGGTAAGTCATAAACTGCTTCTAAACAGAGACCCTGTGTGGCTCATCCAGCATCACAGTAATGTATGACCAACCTAGATGGATTCATGTTTTCTCTTCTCAATCATGATAGGTGTATTAATAATACACTCATGCGTATACAATTAAAGCTGATCAGAACATTTTCAACAAAATGAGTTTTCATTTTCAGAAAATGGTGTTTTGTAGAAACTAGCATTTCACAGAAATGTATTGATTTTGATAGAAAGGTTTCTGAGATCCAGAGTGGACTGTCTTGTCAATTCCCAGAGGGAGAAAGACTTAAATCAAAAGCCTGACATGTTTGATCCAAAATGGGCATTTCAACACAGCTCTGTTTCACAGACATTGTCAAATGGTTTTCTTTTTGTTCCAATGGAATGGAAACACATTTCAAAACCCCAGAAGTTTTTATTAAATAGATTTGTCATTGCCCAACCAGCTCTATATGGAATGTTTCAAAGTTGCTGTCTTCTCTAGGATCATCTCTTTGGACAAAAATTACCAGTAGGCCAAGGAGCTGGCTTTTTGGGAGAGCAGGACCTGTCTCCATTTTTCTGTTGGGTTTGTGAGCATTACAGTCTTAACGTGGGCACATAGTCACCTCTTAATTCATCCTTGTGGCTTTTTGCCTAAGGATCACTCTTGAAGGTTATTATGAAGTTTTATCTGCCTGCTTTCAATCAAGAGACATGTGGTATAAAGTTTAAGGTTGTGGTCTAACTACCTGCCTTCAGTCCAGCACCAGACATCTCTTTCTCATTGTACCTCGCTGATTAGCTTCCTCCCACCCTACTTTTCGGACATGCTAAGGTTTGGGTTTCATCCCTGTTACTAATGCTTTTTTCCCCTTTACTTGACAGAAATTAAAGTTCAACTTGCCGAGACATCGAGAAGTTCGAGATACCCACCAGAGGTGCAATTGCCCAGCAGGTAGGGATCTCAGAGGCCTTGGTACCTCAGAATAACAAATCAGCTCTTATTTATCTCATCTCACCTCGAAAGCTTTCCTAATGTACTGCAGTACTGGGTTATAATGATACATATAATATAATAACCCTACATATGGAATGTATAAGTACATACACACAGGTTTGGTTACTTATTCATTATATAAATAATAAATCTCTGTATGACAGAAACTTATGGGAACACCAATATCCAAACACCCAATGTGAGCAATAAAATAGACAACCAAGGGTGTTTTTATGCTGTCTCTCTGCATGCCTCTGAGGCAGTGACCTTTAAGACCCATGGAATTATACAGGTAGCTGAAGCATCTTGTAAAATTACAACCCTTGACTTATAGAAATAAGTCTACATTTTATGGCTTTGTTCAGTCATGCTTGTTTTCAATTCCAAAGGATCATGTAAATACTTCCTCTTATGTAGTTTTAATACAATAGGTGAAAAAAAAATGTGGAAAACCCATTCATGAGCTGAATTTTATTCCATCATCATGAGTCAAGCAGTCTTCTTTGTCATGTTATAATAAAGTATACTAAGTACAGAGGAAATAGAGAGGTGGGGTTTGTTTTATTTTTAAAGAACAATAGCACTGGTCTGTGATGGGAATGAACCAAAACCCAGTGTCCAAACACTCCTGAACTTTGGAACATTATTACATACCAGGCCCTTTTCCACAATGGTATAACAGATTCAATTTATGTTACGTTTAAAAGACAATTCAAATTAAACATAAATTAGATGGACTGGTCATTATCTCTCTTTATCTACATTGTATAGCAGAGATGGGTGAAGCAGTTCAAATCAAATAGGAATCCCTCAGCCTAAATCTCTTTCCAAAATTCAAATCAAAACTTAGTTGAACCATTGTTGAGTTTCAAAAAAGTTCCACTAATTTTTCCTGTCATTAGCCTACAACTTCATGCACTGCTCCACCCCCATGTTATTGCCAGGACTTGACATATAAGAGCTGCAATACCACAAGAAACAATTTTCTTATGATATTTCTGGAACAGCCGAAAGCAAGGACCTTGGAATTTGAGTTCAGAGTAGAAAAAAATAGATTAATACATTATTAGACCAGAATGGATCATTATGATCAACTACTCTGACCTCCTGTATAACACATGTCATAGAATGTCACCCAAGAATTGCTGCCTCAAGCCCATGAGGTCAGCTGAAGGTAGCTAAGACCCTTGTGAAGTGGTGACAGCAACAATGGCAGGCTTGTCATAGGATTTGTGTGGCTGCTTACCCCATGCAGCTCTCAGCGTCTTCTGAAAAGATAGCCTTGATTCCAAGGAGAGATTAATATTTCTTAGACCGTAGACCTTAATTGAAGGTGAGGATGATGATTTCTCATTGTGAGTTGCACCGCTCTGTCATGAGTAAATATTCCAAAGGCACGGATGCTCTTTGCAAAGTTCCCTTCAGTCAGCCTCCTGATTCAATGGGTGAAATGTAGCCATGTTTCAAAACAGGTGGCACGGCTGGTGGAGCCTTGGTTGATGCCAACCTGTGCACATGTGCTGTTTCAATGTGGTCCATAATCTAGGTGGAGACCTTGGAAATCATTTTACCCTTGACATTTTTTCTGATGCCTGAGATGTCTGAGGGCTAGACACAATCTGGAGTCCTAGACAGTGTGACCCTTATGGGGAGTCTGAGGCTATCACAAAGCATGGAAGAGAATCAATATGTTGCAAGCATTCGGTATAAGCCCCTTCCTCCCCAGCCAGACCATTCCAAGGCCTGTAAACAAGCACACACAATCTCCCTTGCTGAAAATAAATGTTTATCAAAAGTGACATTTAAGTATAACCACAATTCCAAGTCCAACTTGTTGCATGGTACAGAAGGGAAAAGGAAATCAAATCCATTTGCTGAACTTGTCAGTACAGGATATAAAGGTCCTGGACAGTCAGAGAAGGGTCACACATACAGTAGGAGGGGTCCACAGCTCTAGGGCATAAGAGGTTTGTTTGTGAACTTAAACAATTTGACGGCAGAGAGTAGGGAAGCAGAGAGGATGTATAAGTGTGTAACTATGTCTCGGTTATCTGGGTATTCATGATAAGAATAACAAGAATAGCACGGTCAGGAAAACAACAAGGTTTTCTTTGGTCTTATATATAGAAAAGAATAAGGAAATACATGTTTCCTAAAACTGGGAAGCTGATACTTCAAATCATTCACGCTTTGCTTGGGTGTGACCACCTATGAGTGGAGTGTCATTGCTGGGTCACTGTGTTTTTAAAAAAACAAGGAGTCCGGTAGCACCTTAAAGACTAACAGATTTATTTGGGCCTAAGCTTTTGTGGGTAAAAAACCCACTTCTTCAGATGTGTTTTTAAAGATTGTAGGCCATAATAGCAAGTCTCTTAGTGCTCAAGGCATGTGCATTCAGCTTAACAGCATGAGCCTTGATTATTTCGAACTAGATTCCTTGGATGAGATTAATATCCCAGGAGCCCTTTCATTTTCCTGTAATCTGCCAGGCTTCTCTGGTACCAGACTGCCTCAAACAAGTTTGATGTATGTCCTGAGAAAGAGCCAAGTATCCACAAAACATATAGTAGCTGTTGGGCTTTTCCCACTACAAACCTTAACAATTAGGAATGAACAAACCTTGGGAACTATTTCTGTGTTTGCAAAACTACCTCAGGTATTTAAATTATTTTTCCTGTAATTTAAACCAATGATTCTTCAAAGGAGATATGATGTTTAAAAATAGATGCGTGAGCAAACATTGAATGCTTCAGGTGGACTTTGAAGAGAACCCCACATATTACCACAACTGGTGTTTAATTAAAACTAGAATGAAAACAATATTTGTGCAAGTATCAGACTAGTTCGGCTGGCAGCTGAGCAACAGATTGCCTCATGTATAGTCTACGAATTGTGGTAATGATGATGACACAGATTAATTGAATTATGGTAGAGTTTACTTACAATGTGCCTGACACTTTCTAAGTGTATATTAAGACTAAGTTCCTGCCACAAAGAGCTCAGAGTATAGGCTCTTTAGGAACCACAACTCAATACCGAAAGGAAAAATGAAGAATTTACTGACCAGCCCAGAAGACCAAAGATTGCAGTCCTAAACACTGGTGATGCGACCCTCAAGAATAGACAAACAAACTATCAATGCCCTATCATACTGGAACATACCAGGCTGTCAAAATAACAAGGACTATCATACACTCAAGATAGCCACACAAGGTCACCTACCACATCTCTCTCCTTAAGATGCTATAGAGATCTTTTATCCTAACCTCCTTCTGAAAAAGTGAGGAATACCCTCACATTCAGGACTACATCTACCCTAACCCAACCTTAGCTGAGATGAGTCGCTCTCTTCCTGACTATAACATCCCAGAATATTCAACAAACTAAAGTCCAAGGATTTGTTTAGTGACTACATCCTATCAGCAGATGCCCTTGTTCATTTCTGGAGAGTGGAAGTGATGCCATGTCTTGAGAAAGCCCCCTTCAGATTTCTGTGCAGGATTTTGGAACATCTAAAGAACTGACCATAGTCAAATATCCATCCCAGGTTTTGATCTGAGGCCATTGCTTGCTGGGCAAGAATTTGGAGCTTCGTTATGATTGTGCACCTGCAGAGCAGAGATGTTAAATAAAGTTCATGGTTATTAGAAGAGAGCCACAACCAGAACCTCAAATCCAAATTCATTTGAATTTGGATTGTCCATGGATTTGATCCCTAAATATGAACCTGACTACAGTGTGGTCAGATGCAAAACTGTCTGGGGCTTATTTTCCAGCAGTGATTTGGATGTGGCTGAAATCTCTTGCAGACTGCTTGAGATGACCAAAGTCTCTCAAGGTCAGCTGATTTCTCCAGATTCCTGCCATTTGGTACCACACTGTCATAAGAACAGCTTGTTAGATTGCAGTATCACCTCCTAATCTAACCTCAGCATGATCCAGATTTGAAACTTGTCTCCTTAGACCATCCCTTATAGCTATCTACTGTACCTCAATCCTGAATCTCAGTGTTTGGATTCAAGGAGCTCTTAGTGACGGAAACACAGCCAAGAACCCTCCCCCCCAAAAGCAGGTTGGCACAAGTGGCTGGCCTGTATATCTCACATACATCATTCATTTTTATTATAATTTTTTTATTTTCCTCTCTTCTGCTCCTATTTTCACAGTTCCTTTGTATTTGTTTTATGCTCTGCTGGCTCTCTGCTTCAGTTTTCAACATAATTTTTATTGGATATTTTCTTTGCTCATTTTCTTACAAGATTTGTCTTCAAGTAGAATCCCAGTTCAAAATATTTTAGTTTATCAAACTTTTGAGAACATGAGTGGGTTCAAAATAAGACAAAGTTGAGTTTTCCATCACTCTAAGTAGCAGGTTATTATTATTTGTATTGCTCTAAACTGAGATTAGGATCTCATTGTGCTAGGCACTGTACATGCATATACTGAAAAGCTGGTCCCTGCCTGTCAGTCTATCAGTAGCTAAAAGACCAGGCTGCCTCATGGATGTAATATGTAAAGTTAGGTATATAAAAAAACTGAAAAAGTCTGAAAATGTAAGAATTTGATGGCAACAGACTGTGAATCGCAGTGATGACTGAATCTGGCAATATTCTGAACAAAAAGAGCTCTCAGCAATGCTTGTAGATGTTTCCATTGCTCTACACTGACTCAACAAGACATTCTAGGTTTCAGTGTGATGTTTGGAGTTATTGTGTGTGCTGGTTGTGTTGTTGTGTGGGTGGTTTTGAAGAACTGTGGCACTTGGGACAAGTAATCATGATCTGTGAAGTCTCCCTTGTAAATTAGCTGGAGGGTAGGGGTGATGATTAGTTGAGTTTTCTCTGATATCAAAGGACTCTTGGCATGGCATAGATACATGCTTTCCTTTGGCACAAGTGCAATTTGTAAAGTCAAAATTGCTGAGAACTTAAAAATTGGGCAATAAGAGACCACAAAACCTAGTGATGATTCAGCCTGGTGATAGTCTGAACAAAAAGAGCTTTGAACCATGTTAGTAGCTGCTTCCATTGCTTCACACTGACTCTTCAGACTCTTTAGGCTTCAGAATGACATTCCTGGAACCTTGTTATATAGCTGACCTGGGACAATAGGTGGCTATAAGACAGAGATAGTGAGGAAAGGGACACAAGGTAAGAGTGAGACAATTGTTATAAGTAGCGATCACAAATAATGAGGAGGTAGGGTTGGTTTTGTTTGTTTGTGGGGATATTGAATTTGAAAGCTGATGGACCAGTTAGTAATGGTGGAAAGTTTAGGACTGTGACTTGACTTTAGGAAGAACTCTATAGTAATAGAGAGTACTCACACTTCTGACTCCAGAGGAAGGTTGCATAATCTGTGTTCGACAGCAGCAACCTGACACCACCCTGCTGTCAGTTACATGAGCCAGGCGTTGGCACAGCCTGACAAAATGATTTCACCATCTGTCAAATGAAAGAGCTCCTGTGAGAAATGTCTTCTGGACCCTTTGAGTCCTGGGAATTCTGTAACATAATTTCTTCTTCAGTTCTCATGAAAGTCCTTGCACAGCCATAGGCCCTCAGGAAGACTACAAGAAAGGAAGATAATGTGTCTCCTTCTTTCATATTTCACACTTACTGACAGGGGCCACCAGAGCCCTGAATTGCTGTTAATATTTGTCTTCTTGCTTTGTAGTTGGTGATGGCAAAGATAGACAGGGAATTCTGCCTCTCTCCAAACTCACAGCACACTGAGCCAGTGGGGACAGTAGGATTTAGTCCAGAAGCTCCACTTTCCAGGAAGGAATCAGGATGAGACCCTTGTAATGCCTTCAGGAAAGTGGTATGGCAGGTGACATACTGGGCCTCTCTTCACTCTCCTTCCACCACCTATAGCAACTTCTCTCCTCTAGGCCCACGTCTCTTGGCATGGCTGCAGCTGGGATCCTCTTAACTTAAGGAGGATAGAAAGGAATCTCATTGAATTTATCCAGACCACAGGCTTCAGTCCAGAATATGTCACCCAGCACTGGTGCAAGCCAACTGGCAGAAAGCAACAGGATTTCCCATTTCCTCCTATCTTCCCACGAAGGTGACCAGATGTCCCAATTTTATAGGGACAGTCCTGATTTTTGGGTCTTTTTCTTACATATGCTCCTATTACCCCCCACCTCCATCTCGATTTTTACATTTGCTGTCTGGTCACCCTACTCCCCACCCCTGCTGTTTTTTCTTGCCTGACAGCCGTAAAGAGGAGGGAATATCAGGTTTTTCTAAGCACAGAACTTTGCATTTCTTCATACTGCATGACTATGCGGGGAGCAAGGGGGAGTAAAAACACTCCCTGCTTAGTCACATTATCCCTCCTTCATCATGGCTCCAGGCACAAAGGGGTGGAGCAGAGGCTGAAGATCTGGTACTACCCTTCCCCAAGCAGAAGGCCGAGTTGATGATTGAACCTTGGCTCAACCCCCATAACATGCTGGTCAGCAGGGCTGAGCCAGCATGAAGGGGAAAGCAAGCTGCAACCATTAGTGGGTCACAGTATATACTTCCCCCAGGAACTCTTCACTAAAGGAAGCTGTAGCAATATGGGGAATTTGTCTTTGAACAGCTTGTGAATTCTGTTTGGTACTGGAGACTTTCTATGTGTTTCTGTGTCACAAGGCAAACTCCATTTTGAACATGGGGCTTGCTTGCCTTCTTTGATGTGTTTTGCCTCCACATTGAGCTAAAACCCACAAGAGAAATTCTTTCACTTGGTACAGGGCTAACATTGGAAGGTCATTAAATATTGATGATCATCCATTCAAATGGAGCAAGCCTTGGACAAAGAGATGGTACTGCCTCAGGCAAATCAATTTTTCAAGTCTGAATTCTGGGGGGTAGGTTACTAAGCAACAAATCAACTAGTGGGGGATTTTGATCACCTAATAATGCTGATCAGGGGTCACCTGATAAAGAGGACTGGAGATTATAAAAGAGAGGGTGTCTCATTGCTACTTTAGAGACAGTGAGAGAAAGGAGAAAAAGCAAAAAACTGTCTGAAGGAGTGAGAGGACACTGAATGTTCTGGAAAAGAGTCCATGTGTAGGAGGGAAAGGGAGAGAAGAAGGAACCTGGATTCCTTGAAAGGCTCTGCCCTAAACCCAAAGAATGTTAAAGAGAGGGAAGGAAACTGAGGCAGGGGAATGCATGTTTTGTCTGGATCTGTATATATCTCATGCTGTCTGAAGTAAGAGTAATTCATTGTGGAACCTTTGCAAAGCTTGTGTATTATGTTCTTCAACTATCAGGCATCCCTGAAGGGGTAAACTGTAAACCGAAGTGCCCCTAAGGGTGTAAGCAACTGGGTTGTCATTGGGGGACAGCACTGGTTCTGGGGGCCTTGGGAAGCTGGGCCTCAAGGTCCAGCAGTTTGGTGAGAGTCCAACAGAGGATGTTTTATCAGGGCTGTGACAGGACAGAATGCTTCCTGGAGCTCCTTGGTTGCTCGCATGGAAATCAGACTGTGACACCCCTCTAAGAGGCGCAGCAGGTAGAAGCTCACTTGCAGGGGCAAGATGTGCTGGAAAGTGGTGGGGACAAGATATGGCTCCACCTACCATCTGCTCCTTTTCTTCCCTTTTCTGGGAAGGTGCTTTATGGGTGGGTGGTGTGTGTGTGAGGGGGGAAGCACTCAATAGCAGCCCCAGTACTTGCCCAAACACAGGGACTACAATTCTGTTTGGCTCTTTTGTGGTCCAAACAAAGAGAAGTTCTTTACTCCTTTCCCCGTGTACACTGTGTGGTTGTCTAAGCTGAGACCACCATTTCCCCCTCCCTTTTTACTTCAGCAAAATTCCTGGCAATGTCCATGGAATTCTGCCCCCTACTCGTGTCAGTTGTACCCTTATGCCAACCGATGCTCCTGCTGGAGCAGCACAGCTCTTCCCTAGCCCTCCCAAAGGGCTTGAACTAAATGCCACAATCTAACTCCGTGAAAGGACTTTAGCATTTGGAAGCCAGAAAGGGGATGGGGGGCAGGGAAAGGGTAGCGGCAGAAGATGTGGGACTCTGCAAGACTCTTTCTCATTGCCCTTGACAATGCTATAACATACTGATCTAAGTTACAGCCAAAGAAAAATACACTTTGGAGGTCAGTGTCCCTCACAGAACCCTATATGTCTGTCATGATGGCAGGGAAGCAGGAGGAATCGAGTCCTTCTCCTTTTACACAGGATAAGTGTTCCAGCGGGGCAATGCCAAGTCAGCATGGAGACCCTTCACTCCATTCTTTTCCATCCACTGACCCAGGTCACATGATTCAGGCCTGACGCAACGTGCTCCTTCCCCCCACGCGTGCTCAGAGTCACGCCAGTGTCAGCAGTTCCCAGAGCTTTACTCAGTGGATCTATATCGGAGTCAGTCTCCATCCCTCCCCTCACCTGCCAGGACCCTTTGAAATGTTTGGGGGGTTTATTTATCGTTGTTGTTTTTAACTCTGTCCTTTTTTGTCCTGTTACGAGAACTGGCACAGGCACAGCATGACATATACTAGTGCTCCTGAGCGGCCTGTGAGATTAAAGTCCTGGAAACCAGCTGAACTCTTGGGTTTGGCTTGCAGGGCATGGGGATGTAGAAAAGTTTTGAGATTCCTGGAGGTGGGGGAGATGAAAAGGAGTGGTCTGACTATTTCAATGCAGGGGCTCTGTTGAGAGGAAGTGTGATTTTCAGTTTGTCTGGCTCGGGGCCACTGAGAAGTGCTAGCAGGGTAACTAGATATGCCATCCCCTACAGTTCCTACAGCCATATCTGCCTCTCACAGACACAGCTCTCTGAGCTCATCCAAGCACAGATGGAGAGAGGAGAGCTCCTGCACCAATGGCAGGGGGCTGGGTGTGTTTGTGGGTCTGCAGGCCTGTGCTCCTAAATGCGTGTAATATATACTAGTATAGATTTGTGACTGCTGGGATTCGGGCACCCTATGTTCCACCACACTCTCTGAAATCAAAGAGAATGGGGTCTTTGGTCCTGAACACTTGCCGAGACAGAAGCTGTTGGCTTGCAATACCAGCAATGTGAAGTGCTGTACTGAGAAGGGCTATAGATTTAGCTTTCAGACAGTCGGAGGATTATTTGACAAAGTTTTCAACACATCACAATAATGAAGTTTTGATTGATTATGTGATTACATCTTGCCATCTTTCATCTGTTGTATGTTTTAATATTTGCTGGTTTTAACATTGCTATTTGTGAGGCACTTAGACTACTAAAGCTGTTTTCATCTTCAAAGAACAATACAAATGGTAATCAATCACACAGCACCCCTGGCAGTAGGGAAGTAGAGTGAGGTAGAAAACAGTTTTCCCATCCTGCAAAAATTTTCAAGATTTCAGATAAATTTCCTGTCCCAAATTGGGATGAAAAATTGAAATCTTGAATGTTTGCAATTAAAAAATCTTGGATCAGGTTAATTCAAATGTTTCCACTCTGATTTCAAGTTTTTTATTTTTACATTTTTTTAAACTATAAATTAGCAAATATTGAAATGAAAAGTTATTTCAAACTGAAAATGAAACTTCCATTTAATCAATTTTGAACCTTTTTACATTTTTTTTCAAACTGGGAAATTCGTCAAAACCACCTCTTACTCCCAAAAAGTTTTGGTTTTGACAATTGGCATTTTCTGATGAAAAAATGTTTCATCAAAAAAATTCCCAGTCAGCTCTGTGTATAAGTACTTACAGATGGGGAAACTGTGTCTCAGATAGGTTAAATGACTTTCCAGGATCAGTCAGTGAATTATGGCATGGTCCAGTTTAGAACTCAGCAGTTCCTCAGACCAGTAGACAACACTGGCTCTTCTGCTAATGCCATTCCTGGAAAGTGCCACACTTTAAAAAATGACATAGCAGCAGCAGAAAAGCTGATTACCTAGCAGGAACACTTTGTGGGTGCAACATATCTGGAAAGTTATAGCACAGTAATTGTTTAAATATTTTTTCCTTAGTTTACTATATAACAACTCTGCTTAGAAATTATTATATGATTCACTTCAATTTAAATCTGTTCTCTTGTCAACATATTTTGCCCTTCATTTTATCCACACAATCTCATCTGTGGGGTTTTTCATGCACACTGGGCTGCTGGCAGTATTATAAATAGCTTGGGGATTGTTTGGTTTAGAAATACTGTTGAATCATTTGTTTTGAAAATATAAACATGCAATGAATTCCATGGACTCTGCAAATGAGTTGATGTGAGTGAACAATTTACAAAGAACTGTTTATTTAGCAATTTAACCCCTTTTCTATTAGTGAATTAACAGACTGCAGCTTAGAAAATATTCAGAACTGTTTGATGAGTAAATGAACAAATTTCAGCCTATTGCTTATTGTGACATCAAGGATTCGATATCCAGAATTCAATATTTAAATTGTGTGATCGGTCAGCCAAATCGTGTTATTGTTTCTGTTTCTGAATGGTTGGCCAAACCTTTGTAAATATCTTCAATGCAAATCAAAATATATTGAAGTCAACGGGACTCTCTTTCTGTTGACTTCAGTGGGCTTTAGATCAGGTCCAAAAAAGAATTTTATTTCACCATAAAATAAATGAGCTTTCATAATTAAAAAATCTCAGGTCAAAACTTGCGTTCCACTGATTCTCTAAACTTTTCCCATCTCATGAATACAGTATTTGTGAAAAGCGAGTTGACAGGCTAGAAAACAGTGAAATTCTACTTTGAAGTTGTGAACATGCTGGTAAATATTTTCCCCACTATTTGCCCAGCTCTGATTAAGAAGAAATGAAGGCAAGTCCAATTCTGAACCTCCTACTTTTAAATTAGAATTAAATCAGTTAAATATTATTAAGCAGACATAGATGAGATTCAAAATGCTGGATCTGAAAACTTCTAGGCATTGGGGATATCTGTGTTTATTTATCTAATCTAGTTGTATGCTCATAATCTGAGCATTGCATTGTGCATTTCCTTTTAGCCGTTTTAGTGTTTGTATTTTATTTAAATTGAGCTACCCTCAATTTCTTATATTATAGGAGGCAATAAATAGGAGGACTTGATAAGCCTTCTTTATTTTAAACCTTTTATTTTAAAACATCTAGATTATAGATAGGATTTTCAAAAGCACTGAGTGCTAGCCTAATTCTCTTCTCATTGAATTCAATGGGAGTTTTACCACTGAATTCAGTGGGAACAAAGTTAGGCCAATGCCGCGTTATTTTGAAAATCCCGCTATGTATCTTTGACTCTTCTCTAATTCTTCTCATCACTTATTGTCTAGAAATGTTTCCCTGCCCACGCTCATATCTCAAATAATTTCTAATTTCATAAGGAGGAATAAGATTAAGATAGTGATTTAGTACATGTGAAGTCATTTCAGTGAGTCTGAGCAACATGAGTAGCAAAATGTGGATATAATCTATTTTACTGTGTACTACACGTGTTACGCAGTGATCTGGGGAGACGTATTTGTATGTATGAGCTTTGTGCCATGTATGTGGAATTCCCCCTGATCTGCAGCAGCTGGAAGAAGACTCTGACCCTGAACTCCTGGGGCCAGTTCCTTAGCTGGTGTTAATAAGGGTGGCTCCACTGAAGTCATTGGAGCTATGTTGATTTATACCAACTAATGATCTGGCCCTGATCTTTTCCATTTCCAGCAAGACTGAATCCAAAGATCATATCAATTTATAAAATGACTCAAAACAAGTAGACACACAAGGTGGGTGAGGTAATATATTTTATTGGACCAACTTCTGTTGGTGGAAGGGATGAGCTTTTGAACTTCCCAGACTGGTAAAGGAAATTCGAGTTTCCAAGCTTAATACAAGGTGGGACAGATTGTTAACCATCAGTGGTTCACACATGTTGTAAGGAACCACTTAAAATGAAGTAGGCAATTAACACGTCTGCAGTCATAGGACAATGAAGTGCTAGTAGGCCACAGGGTGTGTTATAATTTGTAATGGGCCATAAAACCAGTAAAAAAAAGAGGAATACTTGTGGCACCTTAGAGACTAACAAAGTTATTTGGGCATAAACTTTCGTGGGCTAAAACCCACTTCATCCAATGCATGCATAAAACCAGTGTCTCTCTTAAGTCATGGAGTTATGAATTTAAGTTCCCAGAGGACTGGTCTACGCTAGGAAATTAGGTCTGTATAACTACATTGCTTTGGGGTGTGAAAAATCCACACCCCTGAACAATGCAGTTAAACTGACCTACTCCCCACTGTGAGGATAGCACTAGGTTGACCGAAGAATTCTCCCATCGATCTAGCTACCATCTCTTGGAGATGTAGATTACCTAGACTGATGGGAGAACCCCTCCCATCAGCATAGGTAGTGTCTTCACTGAAGTGCTACAACAGTGCAGCTGCAGTGGTGAAGCTGTGTCTCTGCATCATTTTAAGTATAGATAAGCCCACACTTGTCTTTTGAAGGTGCCATGCAGGTTTCCTTTGAAGACCAGGCCTGAGAGGTCAGATATGGCGTGACTGCTTTGTGAAAATGTTCATTCATGGGTGATGGGTTTTTGTCTTTGATCATTTTTCTGTGTGCATTCATTCAAGAGCATAATAATTGTCTGGCTTCACCCACAGAGATGTTGTTGGGACAGTTGATACATTGGAAGACGTATACCAAGTGTTGTAACAGGCATGTGTAGGATCTATGGAACTTGAAAGGTGTGTGGTGGGAGTACTGATCATCATAGCAATGGAGATGGTTTTGCTTCTGTTGTCAGGCAGGGTCTGGTGTCATTTTGATTTGTTGCATCCTAGTCTGTGGGAGCTTGCTTCTGATGATGATATGGTGAGATTGGGGAGTTGGTTTAGGGCTAGAAAAAGGGGTATGAAAGATTTCTTTCAGAATGTGGTCTCCATTGAATATGGGCTGTAATTGTTTGATGATACCCTGTATGCAGGGCCACCTTTAGGAGGTGCGGGGCCCAGTTCGAACAGTTTCAACGGGGCCCCAGCAGAGATGACTAAAAAAAAAAAAAACCACATAAAAAAACATGTGGGGCTTGTACTCACCGGGCGGTGCTCCGAGTCTTTGGCGGCACTTCGGTGGCGGATCCTTCACTCTCTCCAGGTCTTTGGCGGCACTGAAGGACCTGCTGCCGAAGACCCAGAGCAAGCGAAGGACCCGCCGCCGAAGTGCCACTGAAGACCCAGAGCTCTGCCAGGTGAGTAAAAATTAAAAAGGTGCCTCTAGCCAGGGAAGGGATTCTCACTGGGGGCGAGGCCCCATTAGGTGAGGGGCCCGATTCGGGGGAATTGGTGGAATAGGCCTAAAGCCTGCCCTGCCTGTATGGATTCTAGTGTGGGCTGATAGGTGACAACTATAGATGTGATGCTGGTAGGGTTTTTTTCTGTATTGAAGCAGGTTCTCCTGTGATATTTCAGTACCCCATTCCATGATGTCATCTACTTCTCTGTGTTATTTAGTGAAGGTAGTTTTAAGTGTATTAAAGTGTGTATCCCAAAATTTCTCTTCTGAGCATATTCTGTGGTATCTGAGTGTCTGGCTGTAAATAACACATTTCTTGGTGCGTCTGGGGTGGTTACTGAATTTGTAGAGGTAAGTGTGGCAATCTGTGGGTTTCTTGTAGAAAGTTGTCTCTAGAGTTCCATTATTGAAGCTGACCATGGTGTCCAGGAAGCTGATGATGGTGTAGGAGTGTTCTAGATGGTATTTGAGGGATGGATGGTAGTTGTTGAAGTTGTGGTAGAAATCTATGAGGAATTTAGGTCCTCTCTCCAGAAGATGAACATATCATTGGTTTTGTTATTTTTCCAGAAATTCTTCTTTGAGATGGCCCACGAAGAGGTTGGCCTATTAAGGAGCCATCCTAGTACTCATGGCTGTTCTCATGATTTCGACAAAGTATTTGCTGTTAAATGTGAAGTTGTTTGATGAGGATGAAATGGATGTATTTGGTGATATGTTTGGGGTGGATTTCTGAGCATCGTCCCTTGTCTTGTAAATACTTGAGGAAGGCAGCAATGCCATCATGGTGAGGTATATTGATGTATAAAAAGATGACATCCATGATGGCAAGCATGGTGTTATGAGGGAAGTTGTTAATGTTGCAAAGTTTCTGGAGGAAGTCAGTTGTGTACTGGAGGAAATTGGCTCTTTGTGTGGTGAATGGTTTGAGGATGCTTTCTATGAGTCCTGATATTCTTCCAGTAAGAAAGAATCTGTGGCCAGATAGGATGGGCCTGCCTGGACTACTTTGTTTGTGTATCTTGGGAAGCATGCAGAAGGTCGCTGGGGTGGGTTAGTGGGGGATGAGGTTGTAGAGTTTCTGTTGCAGTTGTGTGGGGAACAATTTGATGATATCCTTAATTTCCTGTATGAATTGTGGTGTAGGGTTCTCTTTGAGTTCTTTATGATAGCTGGCATCAGCGAGTTATCAGCTGCCCTCATTGATGTATATCACAATTGAGGACTACTATGGCGCCCCCTCTGTCTGCTGATTTGATCAGTATCTGGTGGTTGGACTTCAATGACTGTTCAGCTATCCTCTCAGTGTTGGAGAGATTGTGGGGGATGTAATGTTTGTTAAGGACTTCAGTCTTTTTTTTTCCTGAAGCAATCTATGTAATGATGCATTTTTTGGTTTTGTCTGCTCAAGGAAAATAGACACTCTGGTATCTCCTAAAGGGAAGTTTGAGATACATAGTGATGGCTGCAGCAGAAACATGCGGTGTGTGTGTATTTGTTGGGTTTGTTTACAGAGGTTTGTCAAGAGTATTTACATCAAGTGCCTGCCTTGATGTATATGATACACATGTGCATCCATCAATGCCTTGACAAAGCAAGGCAAAAACATCCCAGTTGTACAGTCCTGGAGATTTCATAGCTCCTGAACAGAACCTCATCTTTAGCTGAGCTAAAGTAGTAGAGCTGAGAAGACCCTACTGTGGGCAGAGGGGATGGGATGCAGCAAAGGGAAGAGAATGAGAATGAGGTTTGAAAGGAGTTGATGTCCCCAAGCAGGCTCACAGTCAGCCAGATGTGCACATGCATGTGCATATATGGTTATGCAGTATGCAGAGTTGTGAAGAGGAACATCCCTGGTGCTCCCCTACCTCCATCCCTGTAAATACTGTCACTTATACTTGGCCAGGATGCGTAATCTGCAGTGATGTAAAAGCAAATAAAATCAGGGCCTGCTTCCTTAAAATGACTGAAGCTGTCGGTGGAGTTTCCTGCTTTGTGGGAGATGTCAAAACCTTTCAGAAGATGGTTAATTATCTGTCTTTACTAACAGAGAAGAGATGGAGGTGGCAATGGAGTGAAGGAAATGTTAGAGAGAGAGAGCAGTTCTTCCCCTAGAGGAAAGGAGACAGAGTGGGGAACTCTTAAGTAGTATGTCTCTTCCACTCCATCATCGTGTGCTTCTGCTGCTCCAACCACTAACATGAAAGACTGGGAGCCCAAGAAACTCATCAGCCGGACACCAGCTCTTCCCATTGCTCCCATTTCGAAGCCCCTTGCCTGATGAATTTTCACTTCACAAGTGAAGGAGAAGTGGGGAGCTGAGCTCACCCAGCCAGGGAGAGGGCCAGAGTGGAAGCTCTCTATAGCTCTTAGCAAAGTGGGGGGGGAATGTACTCCCTCTGACTTAACCCTGCCTAGTGGTGAGAATTGAGACAGGCTTGTGGGAAGGCTGAGCTACCACTGCCCACTCAGTATCTGTTGTTGACAGACAAAGAATTTTGAAATCCAGGGCTCTCAGTCTGGCACCTTTCACCAGCCTGAAACTGCTCCTCACCTCTCGAATGTACTGAAGAGAAGTCAGGTGCTTCACTCTTCACGAGAATTGCGAGCTTTTCTCTTTGAGATATTTTGTTTCTGAATGGAGTTAGATTCAATTTCAGTTGTTCTGATCAGTCTCTGCCCTATCTCTTAACCCAGCCCATGAGACCAAGAAGCCTGAGGATCTGCTGTGGCTGTTATCTAACGGGTGTCCTTAATGCACTGATCAACAGGAAGAGCAGTGACGTTGTCTTCTTCCTCCAGGATCACTTTTCAGCCCAGCTGCCAGGCCATATCCTTAACTGGGGTCTGTATGTTTGGCGGGGAGGGGAGAAGAGAAAATGTTGCACAGTATGCGGGGTAGGACAGCTTAGAAGGCAGAGCTGGTACAGAGAGAAACATCATCTGGTAAACACATAACACTCTCCTCAACCTCCTCCTTTCCTCCCCCCCACTTAGGAACACATTCAATCCTCTCTTTGATGGATGTCCAAGAAAATACTTCTTCCACATCCTAAACTTGTTAGCACCAGTTAAACTTCTTAACCTTCTTCCCCTCCAAATACACACACCAATGAGTTTCCAATCACAGACTGTCATTAAAAACACAGCAAGACTTTTCGGGTATGATTTGGTTTCAAAGTAAAGGTTATTACAATTAATTATTAAACTCTTATGTTAACCCTCAGGTAGACACAGTAGAGATCCATTAATAATTCTGAATCCACTTTCCAAATCTCACTGGATGGAAAGCAGCAATCAGATCTACCACCACTTAGCTGCAATTGTTATTTCTTTGTTTATCTTGGTACATCTCTAAATTGTCCAGGGCTAGGGATTTCTGACAAGAGCAGACATTCAATTTGAGATTTACCTGCAATTCAGTCCCAGGGGTTGGAAATTGAACTAACACAGTCTGAAGCAGTATCAGACAGACAGAAGACTTTCTCAGACTATCCACTCACTTGTAAAATGGATGAAAACAACCAGAACTAGGCTTGTGTGTCTGCCTGAATCTGCCCTGACCCCAAGCACTGGGCCTGTATCTAGTCCAGATAAATAACCACTTTGTATAAAAATCTTCTGCTCTGCAGCTTCTCAGCTCATGAAAGGCTGGGGAAGTTTAAATGAAGGAGGATTAACTGTATCAAGAATGGCATAAGAATATATGTGAGAATGTAATTTATTAGAACTTCTCCCTCTCCTCAGATTTTCAGACAGGTTTCCTGTGCTCTGCACTTCTTTATCCACTGGTGTCTGGCATTGTGTGGGGATGAAAATAAACAATAGGTGTAAGGCAGGTGCGGCATTTCCAGAACCTGGGTCAGTTTCCACATGCCCTGGAAACCAGATAAAATTAATTAATGAAGTCAGCAGTTAATTCAATGGTTTGGTTTTCTCTCGTGCACCAGATTTTCTGGAGCTTCAACTCAGTTTTTATGTTTGCCCCAGCAGTTTTACAGCCACAAGCACTTTCTTACATAATATCTAAAATTCATAAACACACATTTGGGGACACAGACAAAATGGACCTAACTTGACATCATGAAATACCTATGGCATGAAAATCAATATTTTTTAACAGAAATGTATTAATCAACCTTGTATCTTTTTAAAATATATATTTGAAATAATGGTGGTGGTAGATGACTCCTTCTGTCACTTTCAAATGAGTTCTTGACA
This sequence comes from Gopherus evgoodei, assembly GCF_007399415.2. Lineage (NCBI taxonomy): Eukaryota > Metazoa > Chordata > Testudines > Testudinidae > Gopherus > Gopherus evgoodei. Next base: position 44,434,187 of record NC_044328.1, on the reverse strand, counting down.
AGATGCTAAGGAATACTGTGCTAGTGGAAAGATGATCTTTTTGCTGATATATATTAGAAATCCTTGAATGAGCCCTGGTAACTTAGCTAAATGATGTCAAGTTATTAAATTCTACCAGCCTAATTCATCTGTGTAATTTCACTTGGATACAGTTGGGTTTTTGGTTTTTTACATTTCCTTCCTGAAAACACTGTTGTTTAGGGTTACAGATGCAGTATCATTGCCACATTCCACACAGGCTGGCTGCATTTCAGAAGTGGGTGACGCAATCCCTGTAACACTTTGGCTCTTTAAAGTCCTTTTGGACCTTTTGGGGATGAATGGTGTAATGATCTTGGAGTTCATTAAATAACAAACCAGTGAACAAGAAAGGAATAAAACAAACTGTAGAGCGTCTCTGGGGAACTGATGCACAAAGTCATGTGGCGTTCCCAACCCCTGCCTCCAAGGCACATCGCCAAATTCCTATGATCATAATACTGTCCTTTATGACAGAGTGTCTCTAAATTATAATCTTCTACAAAGATATCTCTACAAATGGTGCTATAGCAATGTGCAGTATTGTATTTTAAATCTCTCTCACATGTGCTATGTAACTCATATGTGCTAGATGTTTGGGCAACTATGTTCTTTCCATATGTGTTCTTCTGTTCTCTGAATTTGGTTGGGCTTCCACTTTTCTGTGGTATCTCTCAATATTTCCTGCACTAGTCTGATCTGGTTTTAATACTCCTTCTAATAAGGCCACAAAGCCTGAGGGCTGCCCTCTTCTTTTATGATGTAATTGGTGAGCGGCATCACCATCACTCAGGACAATGTAATTAGATCAGTGTATTCCCACGGGGTGTGTAGGGTGAACGGAGGGGAGGCTGATTAACAGCACATTTTACACACGTGGTCTGAGACCACATTGGCAGAAGGGTAATATCAATAAATTGTCTGCCTTTTCTCCCTCCCTTAGGATGTTTTTTTTTTCCCTTTCAAAGAGAAACTGAAGATTATATCAGCCTAACTGGAATATGAACTGATGGGGGGTTGTGTGAGGGACTTTTTATTATGGTTTGATATAGCTTCAGGCAGCATGTGTATTACAGAAGAGACCACCCAGTAATCTTCTCTAAGGCAACACAAACTTCCCCTTCCCCCAAGCATTACAGCTGTGCGGGTCAGAGAGAAGCAGGTAGGGAAGTGACATGGGGTGCAGGAATAACTTGCAATCAGAAAGGTTAGGTAACATATGGAATGCCTGGTGCAGTATCTCATACAAGGACCTAGCACAGAAGAGAATGGGCCAGAGTCATTCATGTACTCCCTGGTGTCCCCTCTTCAGTAAAATCAGTCAGTGCCTTCTGAGGGAACGGATATTGTGCTTGGGGTGGTAACAACTGCTGAGAACTGTAGCCTGGCCTTGCCGCTAGTGGACTCTGAGGCACATTGTGGGTATTATTTTAATACTAGCTCTTGATTAAGGGATTTTAATAATAGGAGGGAGCTACTGTTCCTCCCCTCAAGATAGTCACTGCCTAATTAATAGCTCATCCCTGAAACCTCTCAAAGAATGAAAGCAAACCATGCTAGGCACAAAGAACAAGAGGCAACAACAGGCAGAACAAGAGCAAAAACAAAACTAAAGAAACAAAGCTGGGCAGTGCGAAGGTGGAATGTCCATGTAAAGCAGGAATATCACAACCCTTGCAACAACGCTAGGGCCAGATTTGGATGCCCATCTCACCTGAGCAGTGTTTATGCCAGAAATAGTTCCATCTGAGTGAAAGGGAGTTTATGGGTAGCAAGGTGTTACCCAGCATGAGTAAGGATATTAAATTATACTATGGGCCCGAGTTTATTTTTCATATGTTAATTCTGGGCCCATCAATAACATTGATACATGGCTTCCACGGGTTTTCATTCAGATTTATCCATGTCCTGTATTTTATAAATCGCTCACAAACTGGTGCATTCTCTTCTTTGTGCTGCTGAAGAACACCAAGGCTTTTCAGACTATCTGCACCCCTTGAAGGGGAGGGATACATATTGCCACATCTTTATGAACAGATTGTATGTTCACTGGGGAGAAATAACCCCATGAAAAAAACCCAGAGGGTCCAAACAGACCCCATGTTTGGGAATTCAGTGTTTCTCATAGATGGCTGGGAAACATTTTGGTCCTATCATGGAGCATGCATGCCAAAAATGGGGGCAATGGCGAAAGCTAGGTCTCAGGGTTACATTCTGCTTTGACTTACCCCTGAGTAACCTCAGTGAAGTCTCAAAAAAGTGACATCTTCCCATGAGGTGAACTCAGAGGAGTGCATTGGTTGTCACTAAGGGCAGACTCTGTTCATCTCCCCCTTCCTCAATTCATATAACCGCTGCAATTCAGTCATTTTGCAGTCAGTCAGGTCTGGGGGCTGGGTGAGCATGGAAGCATTCCACTCTTTTTCTACCACTTCATGCTCTGCTAATAGGTATTCGGAGAACAAACTATGGAGGGGATCTGCTGACACCAGAAGATCCACTCCACATGGATTGCTCCCTGGTGCCATATCAGTTCATCTGGTTCCTTGGTTTCAGAGCACTCACCTATCCAGTTCCTAATCCCACCCCTTTAGAACTGACACATTAACAGTCTGAATACACTGATGCCATAGACACATTCAGTATGCCTTGGCTGAGTATCTGGTTGTTAAAACAGGGCTATTGTAAAAACAATTTCATGTGTGCAAGAGACAATTTTAAAACACAGTAAAGTAGAAAGATGCAAAAACAGAGAGAGAGAGAAGGTGTTTGAAAGTATGTGATGTTACCAGCTGCTTCATATAAACAGCCTAATATTTCACAATTGATTATCAACTAATATGCACTCCCTTGTTCATTTAAACCTGTGCGTGGTAACCTATTGTTCAGACACAACCTTTGTTGTTGTATTGAACATACAAAGGAGAAAGATAAAGGGGTGGGGGAGAGGAATGGGGCATTCCCTTTGTGACTTCTCTTGTCTCCAATTTTCAGAGCGAATTCCAGATTGCTTTTCCATGCCCTCTGTGTTAATGCACTTATCTTACTATCAGTCCACCGCGATTTCTGCGTTTCTTGACAAGCTTTGATCTTTTTCAGATAATAGTGGGGACTGGTTCTCAGTTCTGTTCAGAAGTGAAGCCAATAGCATCAGACTCCTCACATGAAGTGTGGTCACAGGCACTGGGTATTAGGACTGCTCCCTTGCTAGTAGGTGAGCTCTTTTACCATAGGAGTTTCCTCATGCATTTTCTACGCAGAAATAAAATACCCAGCAAATTGCCTCAGCTCCTCTCCCTCACTGCCTCCTCCTCTTTGCTTTTTTTTTATTTTATAGCTGGTTAGGAAATGGATTTTATTTTCCAGGAAAATTTTCAAGGAAAGTAAGGAACGTTTATTTTCGGCAAACTTTCCCACAGTTTTATTTTTTTAAGTTATTATTAAAAAAAAATTGGAAACTGAAAAGTTTTCTGCTTTTTTCCATTGAAAATCAAAACGTTCAGTTTTCACATTCTGGAGAAAACCTGAACATTTTAGACAAAAATGATCTTGTGGTCAAAAAGGTATTTTAAATTAAAAAATTGATAAATTTTTTTTTGACCAACTCTATTTTTCCACCTGTGCCCTCACTTCCATCTGTGGCTGCTCCTGCAGTTGGCATGCCCAGCTTTGGTACCACAACATGGCCAGCAAATAATGTCTCTCCACAAGAGCTTCCCTAATCGGAGTGGGAGCATGTAAGGTTTGTAGTGGTTGGTGCAGACCATGATCAGATTAGCAATGCTGCATGTGTGGGAACTGCATTAGCATTGAGAAGATGTTAGATGAAAGGACTGGGAAGAGTATGAAGAGCGGGAGGAAAATCAGAGCAGAGATATAGGGGGACAAGGTTGTTCTTGTATGAAACATTTATTTCTGTGTTACAGACTCACCTTTTCAGTAGTTTTGTTGATGCTGGTGCATAGTTTCTTGTGATCTAGGGAAATAACCCCAATATTGAAAGACAGGAAGTGCTGAGTTCTAATCCCAACTCTGATGCTTCCTCGCTGTGTGGCCCTGTGTGAGATATACAAATTCTGTTCCCTAGAGATAATAATACTGACCTCATATAGGAATTGATAGGATTACGCAACATTTTTCAAATGTGGCCACTGATTCTTGGTGCCTAAGTTCAGACACTGCAGAGTGCTTTGAACATGTGAAGTGCTATGTAACTTTTTACTTGTAATAGTGTTGTGATATTGGATCAGCACTGGCAGACAGGTAGGGTTCTCAATCAACATAACATAAAAGTGTGCTGATTTCCTCTGGACATCTTCTCTCCCACCTCTTTTCTGGCTTCACCTTTATCCTGCCTGGTACTTCCTCTAAAACCAAGAGTCACTGTAGCACTGCACACACTCACCAGTGGTTACGGAATACACCTCTGTGAATCTATCACTAGGCAGGAATTCTCCAGCAGACAAATTTCTCTGTGCCAAGGGCAGTCTTGCATATTTGTATGGGAATTGGAGTACTTGTGGCACCTTAGAGACTAACAAATCTCTTAAGCTGAGCATAAGCTTTCATGGGCTACAGCCCACTTCTTCGGATGCATAGAATGGAACATATATTGAGGAGATATATATACACATACAGAGAGCATGAAAAGATGGGAGTTGTCTTACCAACTCTGAGAGGCAAATTGTGATAATTGCTAAGGAGGAGAATGTATGTGAGTCAGTATCCCCTCCTCCCATGAAAGGCTCCTGACACTTACCCTCCTCCCATCTTCTTCCTACTTTAAAAAGAGCTAATGACTTAGTCTGTCTCTCAAGGTGTTTATATGGCCCTCATCTCCATAATCACTCCACACACAATAATGGATTTTTCATCATAGCACACCAGTGAGGAAGGGGAATACTAACCCCACTGTACAAATGGGGAACTGATTAGATTAAGGGACTTGCCCAAGCTTACAGAGAAAGTCTGGGGCTAAGCCAGGGAGTAAACCCAGGTCTCTTGAGCCCCACTGTAGTGCCTTACCCACTAGACCACCCTTGCTACCAGCATTCTCAGCCTGGTTTTCAGTTAGTAGGGGAGTGCTGTGTCCAGCAGAGCCCCCATGTCTTTAAGGATTTTTTCACTTTCTTTAACTTGAAGAAAATATAAAGTCTTGGAATTTATATATGAATCCTAAAGGAAATGGAAATCTCAATGGAGTCTAATGTTAGCTACTGCTGCAATTACCTGCTCCCTGAGGAATGCAGGATGAGTGACTGACTCACCAGCATGCTGCCTTTCAAATCTGTAATCCTCCGCCCACCCCGCTGTCCCCACCCCAACCCCTGCACTTATTAGATTCTGTTTCTGTCTTCTGCTGGCATCATCAGTTGGACCAGTTCTTCCCACAGGTTCAGCTTCTGATACTGTGACATTAGACCATTAAAAAAGAGCACACAGGACACTTTCAGTGCCCTCATGTGGAGAGCATCACTAAGTGGCTGCCATCTCGTGCAAGGCATCACCTGAAAATCTCTTCCCTGATTTATTATTTCATTATTATTTTTATTTGTACTGATTCTTATATTTATTGAGCATGTGCCCAATGCTGCACGAGGCAGAGCACCCAGCGGCTTACCACCTAACACCATGTAATATGTCATTCGGCCTGCTGAATGTCCACGCTTGATATACAGTGTCATTTTATTCTTTTAAAGTTTCTCTGAGTGCTGGATTATCACTTTCTCCCAGGAGCTCTCCTTTCCCTCACAATATAGGCAATTGCTTTCTTTTCAGAGAAGTGCAGACACATACTTGTGTATTTGACACGTTTAATACATTTTCCTTTCCTATAGACCTAAGCCTGGAATCTTTACAAAAGAGACTATGAGCTAAAAGCTAATATGTCTCCCCCTATATCCTTCCCAAGCTATTGTAGATCCCTCCATAGATATATTGCACTGTATTCTGACAGCCACTCTACTTTTCTTGGAGAGACACCACCTGTGTCTCTATTTGTTACTGCTCTCATTTGTAAAAGCCGTGGGACTTGGAAGTAGGGCATTATGGAAAATATTCATGGCATCCTTTTATTGTGTGTTTGTTGGAGGGATTTCTGAGATTTACACTTATTTTTTCCCTCATGACTTGGGGGAAGTTTTCTTTTAACCTTATTGTCCCTCTTCTCCTCTGGGAACTCTTCCCCATTTGTTTTGCTGTGTATGAAATGAGGAGAGTAGCTCTCTGTGTTGATTTTCCCCTAAATTTTCCCCAACAGCAAAAAAAGAAAAAGAAAAGAAAAAAGAAACATCTCACCCTTTTACATCTTTGTTTCTCTCCTTTATTTCTTAGATTAACAAAGAACCTCTTGGGACTTAGTTAAGAAACACCCTTTGGCCTAACACAAAGCCAAGGCCTTGACAGATTTGCCCAGCTTCCTGGCTATTAAGAAAATGGATAAATCATGAAGACTTTAATGGAGCTTGGCTAATACTATGGATTTGTTCAAAGATGCAACAGTGTGACTGAGACTAGGAGGAAACATTGGTGTTTCCAAGGCCAAGTTAAATGCAGAAATGACTGTTCTTTTAATTTTGGTTTTGCCTTTCAGTTTCCTATGGCACTCGTACTCTCTCTGTAAAATGCAACACCTGGTGAGCCTGGTGTGGGAGCTGCAGTGTTCAAGCAGAGTTTTCAATGAATATCCGCAGTTTGATCTAGGTAAAGAAAACTACAAATCGTTCTTTCCCAATCGGTCACATCCAGGGTTTGTTACCATATGGATAGGCCAGCTGCTCTTGGATAAAAGGCTTACACAGGTGCACCAATGGTTAGCCAAAGTAAGTATAGCAGGACAATGGAACCCAGAGATTCAAAACTTATTAATGAATGATTTAGGTTTAGAATAATTAATCAATATTGTGCACTTAATCTTTTAATCAGATTTGTTATGAAGGTACCCTAAAGTTTCTTCAAGAAACTGAGACATATGGCCAATAAAAGAATGGAAGGTAATAAAGTTCTGATGAGCAGGTAACTCCGTAGAGGGAGTGTGCATGAGTCAGGGAAGGTTCCTAGAAACCACAGCAAGTGTAATGACTGTGAGAGACCAGGTAGTACCTCTGCTCCGACAGGTAGCTCCCAGGATCACATTTTCAAGCTTTCTTTGTATCCAATGAGGACTAGAAACCTACCATTTGAAAACGAAAGCTAAGATTCTAATTTCATCATGTGATTCCAGGAGCTGGGACCTTAGGCAAAGGCTTATAGTGCCTATGCCTGAATGTGGCCTTGTTGGTTCTGAAGTTACAGTGACCAAACAGAAGCACCATCACAGGTGTCCCTTCACAAGAAAATTGACAAGAGAGCTGCAATTTCAACCCTGCTCTGTTCACAAGTCCCACTGGCAAAGGAGCAGGGCTAGGCCATGGGCAAGAGCTTGAAGAAAGAATTTATGGTTACTCTAATGATGGGATTTGGGAGGCACCCAGGAGCCAATCTGTGCCATCCTTAGACAAAGGATGACAAGCAACAGGGGTGTGTTACTGGCCTTTATAGGGCCAGGGCTGTGACTAGGTTGAAGTTCCACTTCGTCCTATAGTTACAGGAGATATCAATCATCATGGTGGCCAGACATGAGCTCAGTTAAAGGAAAGACCACCCTATACATTTTAATATCCACAAGGGATGTGAGACAGTGTTCGGGAGACAACTCAAGTAGCCAGTGATGAGAGAGGAAAGAGAGTCTTTAAAAAGACCAGGGATATGCAACTCTCATTTGCTCCTCCCAGCTTAGGTGACAGGATTTGTGGTTAGAAAAATAAGATACAAAATATATTGGGAAGGATGAAAAGAAGGTAGCATATAGATTAAAAAGTGAGATAAGAAAGCAACAAGAATTAGAAGAGAAAGTGGCTAAAAATTAATGTGTGAAAGTAAATATTTCAAAGAGTTGCACATTGGTAATTAAGATAATGGAAGACAGAAAAGCAGGAATGAATTTATGTAACTTGGCATGTGAGCAAAAGGACACTGGAAAGTTGTAAATTTAGAAAGTTGGACATGTTATCATCAAACGTTTTTATATAATTATTAACTACAGTAGTCTCCAACAATCTACTGCACCTGGACAGCTGCCCTACAAGAGAGAGATATCATAACTTGCAGCCATAGACAAGTACAATTTTTTTTTTAAGTTCATCTGGACATGATTTACTTGTGTGTGTGTTAGCCAAGTTTCCTGTAGTTTGTTACTGATTCATCTATGGAGTTGTGCAATGCATGGCTGGAGGCTACAGATAATATCTAGCTCCCCAGAAGAAGAATTTCATGGATTTTCTAAGTAAATGGCCACATGCAGTTCCAGAATTTCGAAGGAGCATCACCTAAACTCCTGGAGCAGAATATGTTATGTTAGATAAACTACAGTGTGAAGCTTAATAGATACTACCCAACACTCTTCACAGGATCTGTTCCTTGGACAAGTGTCTTGTTTGAACAGCAACTTGTTTTTTATGTTAGGGACAGCATGGGGAGACAAAGCGATTTAGGCTGAGATTTTGAGGCCTGTGGGAGTTAGGTGCCCAACTCCCTCTGAAATTCAATATGATTGAGTGTCTAACTCCTTTGAGCCTTAATGAGTACAAATTCTAAGTCTTTGACTCTTATTATTAATCATTCCTAGTTCACATGTTGGATATCCTGTAAGAACTTTGATAAGATGTTATGTTCAGGTTGTGATTCTATGCATTCATAAAAACAAGCCATTTATGCCTGCACCTTAAATCTTTTTTGGAGTGAATCATCTACCAGTCTAGGCAGGAACAAGCCTGTCACCAGTACATTGAGCTCCTGTCTGAGCCAAACTTAAAGCACTGCTTTCTCCTGCCAGCTTGAGTCTGGGTTTTGGTTTGTTATTTCAAATGCCCATAAGTTGAATGCACATGACTAAACTCAGGAAAAGGCAGGGATTTAGACAGAGATGGTAGCAAGGTAGAGAAGAGCTTTATATGCCAGAAAATGTCAATGGAGATTTAAGTCAATGGTCTACAAGCCAAGTGCAAGGTGTGATGACATTCTGGTGCTAGACCTCATGCTGTGCCAGTCATTCAGTTAATACCTAACAAGGGATATGGTTTGGGCCTTTCTTTAAACACATGGAACAGTTATGGTGCATGAAGCAGGACTATAGTTTTTCATAGAATCATAGACTTTAAGGTCAGAAGGGACCATTATGATCATCTAGTCTGACCTCCTGCACAATGCAGGCCAAAGAATCTCACCCACCCACTCCTGTATCAAACCTGTGTCTGAGCCAGTGAAGTCCTCAAATCATGGTTTAAAGATTTCAAGGTGCAGAGAACCTTCCAGCAGAGTATTGGTTGATCACAGGATGACTATGAGCGGCTAGTGTGATGGTTGTGAAAAAAGCAATGCGGTTTTGGGATGCATCAGGCGAGGTATTTCCAGTAGAGATAAGGAGGCGTTATTACTGTTATACGAGGCACTAGTGAGACCTCATCTGGAATACTGTGTGCAGTTCTGGTTTCCCATGTTTAAGAAGGATGAATTCAAACTGGAACAGGTTCAGAGAAGGGCTACTAGGAAGATCTGAGGAATGGAAAACCTGTCTTATGAAAGGAGACTCGAAGAGCTTGGCTTGTTTAGTCTGACCAAAAGAAGGCTGAGGGGAGATATGATTGCTCTCTATAAATATATCAGAGGAATAAATACCAGGGAGGGAGAGGAATTATTTAAGCTCAGGACCAATGTGGACACCAGAACCAATGGATATAAACTGGCTATCAGGAAGTTTAGACTTGAAATTAGACAAAGGTTTCTAACCATCAGAGGAGTGAAGTTCTGGAACAGCCTTCCAAGGGGAGTAGTGGGGGCAAAAGACATATCTGGCTTCAAGACTAAGCTGATAAGTTTATGGAGGGGATGGTATAATGGGATAGCCTAATTTTGGCAATTAATTTGTCTTTGACTTCTAGCAATAAATATGCCCAATGGCGTGTGATGGGATGTTAGACGGGGTGGGATCTGAGTTACTACAGAGAATTCTTTCCTGGGTGTCTGGCTGGTGAGTCTTGCCCACATGCTCAGGGTTTAGCTGATCGTCATTGTGTAAAAACAAACATAACTCAGTTCTAAGTGTCTCTTATTCAGTAACACAGATGGTTCAGCCATGTCAGAAAGGGAATGGAAGTGTAAATGAGTATGTGTATCTCGGGAGAAGGCTGCATCTTTCATGATCAGAAAGAGAACAACACAATATTGATTTATTTGATGACATCCTCCCACCCCACCACAAATACACATTCTCCTATATTAGATGGAGCCCCTGAGTCTCTGCTCAGAGTTTGTCCCCTGCTGAAGGTGGGGGGAGTTTGACTACGTAGGCAGATGACTGCTTTGTGTTATGATTCAGTTATATAAGTAGCAGTGGAAATTGCAATATGGGGAGACTGTATGAATGAACCAGCCCTGAAATGCACATAGGAGCACTCAGTGTTATAATAACTGTGAAGCCTATTTAAGGGACCACCTGAAACAAGGAGTGGACCAAAACAAGTCCACCAGTTGGAGCACCTGCAAAGAGCTGATCTAAATTTGGACCTACATTCTAAACTGGATTCTGCAAATGACCACTATCTTTAACATAGGCCAAATCCACCTGGATCCAAAACAACCTCAAATTCTGGAGTGTCTGAAATCCAGATTCGGATCTGAATTCTGCAGATTGAGCCCAGCTCTAATCTAAACTACTGCAAAGCAGCACACAAGCAGCCACTTGCCATACTGAGCATGGTCAGCTTTGGGCTGCTGACATTTTAATCAGCATTTCATAACTAATTGCCTTGACACCGCTATCTTGTTATCAATTAACATAGACCTGAATGTCAGGAAGTAATTGTATGCCTCTAACTTGCTAAGGCTGCCTTCTGGGTCTGTGAAATGACTGGGTTTCCTTACAGGGATGCCACTACACATTTAGTGCTCTCATCTTTTTGAAGAGCTCATGAGGGTTAATCCAAAGGTGTGACTAGAAAGACTTTATGCTACCCATCACAGTCATGTATTCTGGGTATGCCACATCAATTCCGGAAAAACCATAGTACAAAAACATTTGAGAAAGTTTTAAAAACATGTATTCACCTCCCCCTCTTTTTTATGTTAACTAAGGCTAGTCTGCCTTAGTCTAGCTATCCAGTTCTCAGTGGGAGAGAAAAACTATACAAGATAACATTTTAGACACTTTTAAAAATTGCCTCTTCTCTATACATCAGTGGGGACCCTTAAAAAGTTCCACTGGTTTAAAAGACTATTTAAACACAGTTCTGGCAAACTTTCCATTTCTAAAGACAGGGAATATTTTTGATACCAGTAGAATATTTCAGACCACTGGAATCCACTGTAATAATGCTAAGTTTTTAAGAGCTGATCTCTTGGGATTTGGGGCCTTCCAGGCTAGAAAGAAGTGTGGTACTGGCATATCCTGTTATAAAATTAGGGTTTCCTCTTCCCAATGATACAAAGCTCTTGTTCCTAACCCTGATGCATCATAACATATTGGACCTTTGAGCATTCACTGGGACAGGGTTGAATACTGCCTGTCCTGATGCTGTAATTTTGTGAGGGGCACTTTACCTTTTTGGGGGAAGAGGAGTATACAGAGCTGTTTGTCTGTTTCATTTATAAAAAGGCATTTGAAGATGCTGAGAAATTTGGAATGTTAGGAGTGGTCCCAGTGGAGATAGACTAGTGAGCACAGAGCAGGGGAAGCAGTCAAAGGTTTATGAGGAATTCAGTATTTTTAAATTATCATCATATAGCACCATGCATGTGCATTGTGCTGTGCAAAATCTGAACATTTATAGCATGTTTCTGCAGTTCTTCACATAGATGTTACCACCACATATACAAATAGAGAGATAGAGAAAGTTCCTCTGAAAGCAGCTTCTACCTGTGTAAGAATTAGGGCTGTTGGGAAGGGTAGAGGCAGGTGAGGTAATTAACATGTCACATGTGCCTTAGAAGACCATAGGCTACCCATAATGACTCTGTTTTTTCAAAGCTCATTATTTAAAAAAGCGATTTGTAGACTTATCTTTGTTGGGAATTGCTGCATCATTCCCCTGATCCACCCCTGAAATGTTTGTTCTAATCACTCCTTATTCCCCACACTGCAAGCACTGCCACTGGATAACAGCAATGGCAATAACTTACATTTCTACAGCACCTTGCAGCAAAAATGCTGCATAGAAGAGATGCTTCCAAAGCAGTCCTGTCACTGCCTGGAGCAGCATGGAGGGCTGCTGGCAACAGCGAAGTGCCCCTCACCATCACACACCAAGCCACTCAGGGCTCATACACCATAATAAAGTGACATTCCAATACAGTACAAGCAAAACATCCTCTTAAAGTGAAAATCAATACAAGCAAACAAGGGGATTCAACTCAAAAGAAAGGAACTCAGGGAGGTAATAACTACATGGCCCCTGCTATGAAGAGACAGAGGCACACAAGCTTGGTGGTCCTCGTCGGGGAGCTCTTTGCACTTCATTCTAGCTGGGTTTAATTGTTATGAATGTGTGATCATCTGTTTGAGTGATCTCTCACCTTCACCTCCCACTCCCCTGCTAGTCATGGATTTCTTCCTCGTTTGCTATTTGTTTATAGGTACTGGATTTAATTTGTCTTCTGAAGCACCTTCTCTGGCTCACACAAATAGCCTACTGTGAAAATATGAGATGGAAAAAATGATTGCCTTCATTTGTACCTACACTGGTTTGAGGGTTTCAGTTCTGAGAGTGTTTTGAGCAGTTTGCTGTTGGCTTTGCTCCTCAGGAATCCAGGCCTAGTGAGACATGGTCCATCAAGAAGTAAATAGAACCTTTTCTTCTGAGCTAGTGCCTCACTTTACCAGGACTGTAGAAACTTAAAATACCTGTGAGAACATACTGTAGATTTACTACCCAGGACAAGTGTTACAGGATTGCCCTGATTTCTCATTGTAACATTCCAAAACATCACATTGTGGTAATGCCGCATTGCATCAGTATTGGGCTTTTGCGATGTGGCAAAGTGGCGCATGGTGTTTGTTCTGCTAGACAAACTGTTAAAAGTGGCAATTCTTACTGTGAACCTATAGGTCATGCTCTCCTCCTCAGAAAATGTAGTGAAGCACACTGGTTTTTCTGTTAATATACATTATTGTCAACTGTTCCTCCCAACACAAAATGGTTTCCGCAGACTCTTTCCCTTATGCTTTCAACTGATTTGGGTAAGTCTTATGTATCATAAATAGTGCAACTTGCTTCTTCATATCTAGATAAAAGAATGGCAGGATAGAAATTGTCCCCATGGCATCCAATTCAAAAACATCAATGGAGGAGAAAACAAAGCTTCCAAACTTTTGTCCATGTCAGAACACTGACTGTGTGTGACCCTCCTCCTCCTTCCCCACCCTCAGAGCCGGATATCTTTGTGACAGCCTTCTAGCCAAGGACTAGGCTGGTGGCAATGTGGAGGCATGAGGGTGATGGCTCCATGGTATTTCTAGAACCTAGCAGAGAATGGCAGCACTGGAGATGGCAGCATGTTTCACTATGGCCAGATCATTGAGCCAGCCTCTACCCCAAGTTTTCAGCATAACAAGTATTAAGAAGAGAATCTTCTTGATCCAACAACCTACATAGATCAGAGTGGTGGGTGACAGTTAGTTCAGGGCTTGTGATTAGCACACTCTTGCAGCAGCACTCCTCCACAGCAAGATTTCCACAGAGCAGAGAGCCTTCTTCAGAATGCCCAGCCCCTCTCTCTAAACCCTGCACACATGACAGAGGGCATAAAGGGATGTGGCCACGGATGGGCAGCCTGGTGCATTCCTAAGCAAACCCACTGAGCACTATTGAGGTAGGTGGCAGACATTTTGGGGATATTTCACTACTCCTGCTCAGTCCCAGGAGTAAACCCTGAACACACAGTGTGGATCAACAGGCTGTGAGGTATTGAATCATATCAGCAACTCAACCTGCTTGCTGTCATCTGCTGTTGCTCAGTGTGTTCCTTTCCATGTCCCTGCTGGGTCAGGCCCCAGGTGTTTATCTGAAAGTGGCCTATGTACCCAGTATAGTTCTCATGTGGCTTAGAGACCCCAGGCTTCTTTCTTTGTTCTTAGTGTACATTTTTCCTAACTGACTGACAATTTCATATTAACATAATTCTCAACCTATAACTTGGCACCAGTAAGAAATATACTACCAAAAAACATAATATATCCATGACTATGCAACTTGAAATGATAAATGGCTATGGACCAGGGTGAGTGAGGGCTTAGTGGGGAAGGGAGGTAAAAAATAGACATGGAAAAAGCAGATTTATGTGCACAGAGTTCTGAACCTTAGTATCCATTGCAGCAGCAGCAGCTTGCATCATCTCAACTTGAGCTCTGAGTGCTTTGTGGGACTACGTTATCGAACAGCATGAGAGGTGCGGCTGCAGACGTTATTTGAGCAGCTCAGACAACTGTTGCTGCTTTTTCATATGGAAGATTAGTGATAGAGAGAAGTCTACAGAGGTTACCATGGGTCAGAAAGCCTGAGAACTGGAACGTTAAGGAATCAGAGGAGAAGTGGGGACGTGTGCCTGTTCAGAAAAGAGGGATGATACTCCAGGGAGGGACAGTGACATTAGATGACATAGCATGTCATGTCCATTTGCGTTTCATTCTCCCCATGTGCTGCAAGCATTTAAATAAAAGGACTGGAAAATGTCTCATTTTCGTATATCTTCAGTAGGTGCCTCTCTACTCTCTGCTGAATTACTGTTTTGCTATAGGAAAGCTCTATAGTGAATCACAGTAGATAATCCTGGGTTACATGGCTCCCATAGGCACTATTATCCCCTCTTTCTCCAGTGGTGGAAGAACACAGTATTACAAGAGTCTGCTGCCTCTGAGGACTCTAGCTTTCTTTTTGCTGATACGAAGAGGTTCTGCATTCAAAGCCCAGCCCCAGAAGGCCTCTACGTGTAAAGTTATTGCAGGCTTAGTGTGTTCTTACAGGAATGCTTAGCTCACTCGTTTGAGTTTATTTATATATGACAATGCTGCTCCCTCTCTGTGACTATTAATTTTATAGAGGGAGTATAAAGAGGACAGACCTCAGCTATGTCTCCTGCCTTTGATCTGTTTGTGGTGCACATACTAATCAGCAAAGAGCCGCAGGCATCACTGGATTTACTGTGTTGTTCAGGATATAACAGTATTGCTGAATTTATCTCTTGGAGCAGACAAAGGCTTATATTTTCTTTCAGTGGAACTGCGAGATCATTCCATGACATCCCAATGTCAAGTCTCAATTGGTCTGGAAGTGCAGGGATATTTAATTATTATTTTTTTACGTTTTTGTTGTTACAGTTGCAACATTACATAAATAAGCACATACATAAAAGATTATTCCATGGTTTGTTGAAATGTGATGTACTAATAGGGAGAAATACTAAATGTATCTATCCCATTGGCTGAGTGTCATAAACAGATGGTTACGGGTTAATGTCTCTTTTACCTGTAAAGGGTTAAGAAGCTCAGTGAACCTGGTTGACACCTGACCAGAGGACCAATAAGGGGTCAAGATACTTTCAGATCTTGGTGGAGGGAAGTCTTTGTTTGTGTTGGTTTTTTTGTTCGTTGTTCGCTCTTGGGGCTAAGAGGGACCAGAGGTACCCTCAGACTTTCCCAATCTTTCTGAATCAGTCTTTCATGTTTCAAAATTGTAAGTATAGCCAGGCAAGGTGGATTAGTCTTATGTTTGTTTTCTTAACTTGTAAATGTGTCTTTTTGCTGGAAGGATTTTTACATCTATTTGCTGTAACTTTGAATCTCAGGTTGGGAGGGGGGGAGTCCCTCTAGTCTATATGAATCTGAGTACCCTGTAAAGCATTTTCCATCTTGATTTTACAGAGATAAATTTTACCTTTTCTTTCTTTAATTAAAAGCTTTCTTTTTAAGAACCTGATTGATTTTTCCTTGTTTTAGAATCCAAGGGATTGAGTCTAAACTCACCAGGGACTGGTGGGGGGGGAAAAGGAAGGTGGGAGGGTTAATTCCTCATTTGTTTAAGATCCAAGGAGTTTGGATCGGTGTGAAGCTTCCCAAGGCAACCCAGGGAGGGGAAAGTCTGGGGGGAAAAGGAGGGGATAGTTAATTTCTCCTTGTTTTAAGACCCAAGGGGTTTGGGTCTTGGGTTCCCCAGGGAAGGTTTTGGGGGAACAGAAGTGTGCCAGACACAGACTTTTGGCTGGTGGCAGCATTACCAGAACTAAGCTAGGAATTAAGCTTAGAAGGGTCCATGCAGGTCCCCTACCTTTTTACTCTAAAGTTCAAAGTGGGGGAAAAAACCTTGACACTGAGCTATTAACTTAATGCAGTGCAAACAAGGTCAGGTGATCCCGTCTTACTCAGAAAGAAGGGGAGTCTGGTATTCCAATATAAAGTTTAGTTATCTGGACTGATGTTTGTAAATTTGTCCATGGTTTTAAAACATTGTATAGTTTGGAGATTCATTGGTTAATTGTAGGTGAATGTTCCATTGTTTTTACTGGAATCAGGGGCTTATTGTATAACATCTCCTAATACAATCTGGCTTCTCTATGATAGAAAGATTGTACTGTAGAGGTGAGATGGCATCTGGATCTGGATCCACAATAGATTTAAGGTGAGGCTGCAGGTTCAAATGGATGGTGCCAAAATTTTGCAAGTTGATTTTATGAGATATTGGCTCTAGATAGTGGAAATCTAAAGAGAATAACTGATCTTGTGAGATTTCTGCTATTCGGAAACCAAATCTCACAAAAATGTTTTTTTTCCTCAAGATTTCAGCATCATCCAAACCAGAACCGGATTTCCTTCCATTTTTGGATAAGATCAGCTGCCAAACTCACAGCGCTCACCTGGGATTCATGAATGTAAATTGGACCAGCCCCACAAAAATGCAAAGGGATTCCGAATGAAGTTTCTGGTTTTGACTCATCTCCAGTTCTGATATATAATATAATACAGATGCTTATAATGGAGTGATTGACTGACTGACTTAATTTCCATGTTCCCATCGAGCTAGAGTCTTGATATACTTGTTCATTAGGGGCACTTGAATACAAGGGGAGAAATCCCAAATTTGAACCTTGATCAAAGGTCACCATAAGGTCATCAGTCTCTTTTATTGGATTTAGAGCTGAAGTGCCCCTTTGAGCTACAATCCTGAAAATCGATGCATTCATTCATTCACCATGGTCTGATGATCACAGGGGAGGGCAATTAAATTTGACATAGCTATCACAGATCACCAAAGTTCAAGAGTCAAATAATTTTTTTAACAATCTTAATTTCTCCCATGACGTAGTCATGTTGGGTGTGAGACATCTAGTGTGAAAAAAATGAGATAATCTAAAGTCACCAGTTCTATTTACTGGAGTTTAGACAAGACCATTTTCTGAAGATGAACAAGTACTCCACAGGTATCTACACAGCCACATCTAATGCTAATGGGTGAGCCTGCTGTCAGCCACTCCATCTTATCAGTTAGCCCAGTTTCCGAGCACTTTTCTTTTAAAAGAATGTCTAGAAAATATGGAAAACACAGAAAATATTGACAGCTGTATTGTGTATTCCACTTTCCCTACTGAGAGGAAACCACAAAAAATGAATCCAAATGTTCCTTTTCACAAGCAACATCCACAGAATTTTTCAGGAAAATTTGGGAACCTGGTGAAAGAAACTTGTCAGTTTAAGTCCTAGATATTTACTGGTATTTAGTCAAAGTTTTATGTACATGAACTCTTCAGTTCTGCACATTGGCAGCTTACAAAGGCTTTTCAAAAGAAAAGAAACCAAAGGTATTAAAGAAACATCTTCCTGGAGGATAGATTAGCTCCCAGGGGAACAGAGACAGAAATAAAATATGGAAATAAGCATATAGTAAAAGAAAAAGGTATCCAATGTATTTGATAACTGTAATTTGTTCATTACTCTTTTCTTGCTATTGTGTTCCCTCCAACAGGAAGGTCTCTGGTGCTTGTAATAAACCATTATACAAGTCAGGAGGATTTTACCTCCTGTATGTCTACTGGACTGTTTTAAATTCTAAGGGGTTTATTGGGCATGACGGTGGTTACAAATATAAGTCCTGATCCTCAAAATCCACTTGAGTAACTTTACTCACATGACGAATTTAATGGGGCTGGGCACTTATGTAGAATTACTCATATCTTAGTTTTCAGGATTGGGCCCATTGTCTGTTTCTTTCGTGTTTCCAATTGTTATTTAAGTTCAATGTTTGGTTTCAATACGAAAGGCTAGATTTCCCACTCTTTGGCTTCCAGCAGCAGCAGCAGCACTTGGCAGGGTGGAAATCTAATAGCTATGAGCAGAATAATTTGGGAATAAAGAGACAAACACTGTAGCTATTGCAATGCAGAAGCTACTATAGCCTAGCTCTTTCTTTACCCACAGCTTTCTTTTTCTGGTTGTTGTAAGCGTCAGCTCTGTCTGCTCTGACACTCTCAGCTGCTGTTCTTTGGGAAGGAGGTTAAAGGGCAATTTGAAAGTTATTTTGGTTGAGCACACTCATGCCAGGAGCATTTCTGAAAAACAGGAGTATGTGGAAGGATGTGGGTGCAGCAGAGAAAACAGAGAATGGATGTGTTTTACATCGTCTCCATATGCTGCCAAAGTTATGGTTACACCTTTTAAGGTAGAACATTCCTCATGTCCAACCCCCACAGTTCCCCTCTTTCACTGACTTGGAGAGTGCTGCATCTATCTCTGATTAGGTGGGCTGTTTTCACCCACAGTCCTCTCTCTGTCCAAAACCGAAGGGGGGTCTGTCTCCACTATGTATCCTTCTGCTCCATACCCCACAAGTGTCCGTTGTTAGGTAGAGAACTCCACAGGGTTCCCAATATTGCTATATTATGAAAGGGTTGTCTCCTGAAATCTCAACCACAGAGGGGAAGGAAGTTGCTTCCCCACCTCTAGTCAGAGGTTTTCCTGTCTTTTGCTGTTTCCAGCATGTACCTCTGGACTATTGTGCACAATCCGCCATCTCTGCTCAGATGTGTAGGTAACCTATAACACAACTTTCTGGGTAAAAGTTAAATATTTGTTCATACTAACCATAGCTCAACATTTCCTTTTGAAACAGACACTTGAACTTGTTTGTCAGATGGTGCTGAATGTGGAGGGAGTGAGAATTGGTGCTAGGGGCAATCACTCAGCACAAGATTTATCGGCAAAGGCTGTTGAAGCACCAGGTGAATGACAGTGGCATCTCAGAAGCCAATTCACATAAATAATAAACAAGTGTCTCCTCCTTAACCAACCAACCAACCAACCAACCAACCAACCAACCATCAACAAATGATTACCCACGTCAGAGAGCAGCGGGCAGTTGGCTTGTCAGGTTGGGAAATGCAAGCATGGCAAGCCAGATATTTTGCAGTTCTCTACATACAGCCAGAGGGACTCTGCCGTAGTTTTGCCCCTGTTAATATGGACCTGGGGTGATCTAAAGGTGAGCTGGACCCACTCAATTGCCATCACTCAATGGGACAGTGACTGGTTTAGGCCTGAGCATAGTTTTGGCCCCAGTAGTCAAGACTTTGTGTACTGTGCTCAAGAAAGGCCCCTTGACTTCTGTAGCAGCTTCATTCCAGTTAAAAAGTGGAGGGTTAGTCAGCACAGTAGCATCTGGTGGTGGTTATCTTGAAATTCAGTTCAGTGTGTTTTTGGTGTGCTGCACGTGTTTGTACTGACAACACATAACCATGAGAGAAGCTGGAAAATTTGGAAGTTACGTGTGGGGAGTTTGGGCTTTCAGCAACAAATGAGGCATGGGAGGCAGCTTAGGACTGCTGACTAAATACACTGGGCCCAGTCCTCAGCCTCATTATGGCTGCTTTGCACTGCATCTGGTGTCATAAAGCAACCATAATGCAGGCTTAACTGATTAATGGAGATACCCTAGGGTAAGTGAATCCGGGGGTGGCATACAGCCAGTGTACTATCTCCTACTTCACTCTCCCTTTCCAATGTAGGGGGCCTGGCCAAGGAGAAGTAGGCAAGGCCGGGGCATCTCTATGCCCAAGCAATCCCCACTGCCAGAATGACCCCTCAAGGCCACAGACAGCTGTGTGCAAGAGCAGCCCTGAGGCTGCTTTAACTTACACCAGGAACTAGCATGGGCTTCAGCTGTCCTCTGCTCCACCTGATTTATGTCACTCTGGTGACACAAAGCAGCTATAAAGCTAGAGGATCTCTTCCATGAGAACTCCTCTGACATTGGGGTGTGTCCAAGGGAAAGAGGGTGTGGCTGCAGCATCTTTATGCCCCAGCTGTCTGCAGGCAGACAGGCATCAGTTAGAAGAGTCTGAACCTAACTTGTGAAATAGTCCCTGCCAGATGGAATCAGGGGGAAATAAATATGGTTTAAAACCACTTTTGATCCCTTGCTCCAGTCTTGTGCTGAATACAGCTAGGTTAGAATAAAGGATCGGCCAATGTAAGCTGGCTGCATATGGTGTCACATCAGCTTAAACATATATTCAACATGCCAGTTTCTGAATGGGCATTCCCTATTATGCGACAGAATGAGTGAAGAGATATTTCTCAGACAATGAGATCTACATGGCCCACTCTGCTGTAATAAAAGAAAGGTGGGATGGATCAGTGGGGGGAGGGGAAGGAAGGGGACAAGGGACCTGGGCAGAGTGTATGTTGTGAAATGTAGTGCACCAGCAGACCATGCTGCTGCTGCTGCTGACAGAGGTCTGGCATGCTTCACTGCAATCTGATCACATCAGCTTCCAAGGTGTCAAGCAGCCCACGATTTCAGTAAGAGATGCAGATGAGGTTGCTGAATGGCAGCCTAAAATATTCTGTGATATCATACAAATGGTCACGGTAACAAGTGAAGACATCACAGTGGATGTCTGTCTCCATTTTCCTCACAAAAATAAACAAAAATTCCACTAGGCCACAAACATCTCCAAAATACCAGTGGCTGACCTGAGAAGGAAACTTGAGAGAGAGAGAGAGAGAGAGAGAGAGACTGGATTTTTCTGTTGAGTTTTTGTGTTGAAAAAGAACAAATTGGTTAAAGCTTTTAACAGAAATGGGGAGCATAAATTAGGTGCAATTTCTAGACTGAGGACAGTTGCTATTTGGTGACATTTGCTGGGTGGTTGGATTTTATTATTATTTTCTCAAATGCAACATGTTCCAGAAGGTCAGGCTGTTGCCCAGAAAGGCATAAAACTCGTTAAAAGGGGGTGTACTTAGCAGTGAATAAATGGATTTAAGTTCTGTCCACGTGATGGTTTGTCCCTGTGATTGAAAAAGGGTGCAGATGCTGTAAACCTTACTTAGGTGAGACATCCCACTGGAGTAAATTGCATGAGTAAGGACAAGCAACATGAGTGAGGGCTGCATGATCAGCTCAATAGCTAATAGCTGGCACTGGCTTGTCATGATTACCATCAATACTTTGCAGTTGCCAACAGTGCTGCAGCCATGATAAAAAAAAAAACCCACATGGTATGGACAAGCTTGAGGGTTAGTCTATAGCATGATTTTGGCAAGCATGCTTCTAAATAAAACCCAAGCCTCTTTGCAATATAGGACTGAGACAGCATTCAAGCCATAGCGTGAACTTATAGGGACAAATTCTGCCGTAGGTTATGAGTGCAACACTTGAGGACATCAGTGGGAGCTTAGTGTATTAACGAATGGCAGAATTCAGCCCACAACAAATATGCACCTGGAATTCAGGGATGTGATCTGAGAAAGTCTGACAGGCTTTATTTTAGAGCACATTTGTAATAAACCACAGGCCTTTCTCTGTCTTCTCTCCCCGAGTGAGATCATCTCTACGTAAGGTCACCATATATATCTAATAGACCATGAGAAGGAATTTCTGTAGAGTCCTTCTACTTTACCTTTTGATTTTAAACTTGACTGTCTGGAGGAGACGAGAGCTTTAAATCAGAAATTCCTCCTTTAAAAGAAATTAGAAGAGACTGACAACAGAAGACAGTGATGGCTAAGGTGGTATATATTACACCTCTAACACTCAGGCTCCCTTAAACCTTCTATTGATGTGCAAGGGATTCTAAATGATGAAGACCCAGAAGGCATCCGTCCAAGCAGAAAGGCAGCTACTTTGGCTTACCCTTTCTTATATCTTCTTACAACTCTTTCTTGTGGAAGCTAAACAAATTTAGCCTCCCTCACATGTTGGCAGAGTGTGAGGAGGTTCCAGGGCATTTAACTGAGCATAAATTAGTGTAAGTAAGGCCCCTCTCACACCACCTAACATATCACTTCTGGATTTTACCCACAGCCTGGATGAAAATGATCAGCAAAAATAAATATAAAGATTACTTACTTAATTATGGTAAAAGGAGATATTGATTGACCAGAAGAGACTCTGACTAGACACACTACACTCAGCTGTCTTTAAACATATCTGTAAATGATGCAGCATCCTGATTTTATTTCATCATATTTACCCTCAAAGGTTTTAAAAATCAAATTTCATGAATTTGTAATTCGTTGCTCTTGGCAACAAAGTGATTTCAATTAACCTGAAATGAAAATGAGTGAGAGACAGGCAGAAGACAGAGAGAAGGAGGGAAATTTGGGGTCTGATTCCGATCTTGTTTTCAGTGATGTAAATCAGGATGAATTCACTGACAGCAATGGAGTTACCTGGGTGTAGAACAAGAATAAGTGAGATCAGAATCCAGTCCAGAGAGAGAACGAGAGTGAGTGCAATGTAAAGAGTGGTCATCTAAACTTTGTCTTCAGGATTTATTATATAACAGCACTAATACATGTTTATTTTCCTTCTTCTTTCTTTCAGGGCCTCCTGTAAGTACCAAAGTTCCAGTGCGTTTGCAAAGTGTGCACCTGATGGTAATGCGGTGAAGGGGGCTTGAGGGGAAATTAGCAGTAACAATTTTCTCCCATATGCCATGTTATACCCAAGTTTGCCTTTAAAATCTCCCAAACACCAAATATCCTTTGTATTCAGTCATAGTGCCTAGTCCTTAGTGGGATTTCACAGACACACCCATATAGCTCTGTACAATTCTGAAATCTCACAGCATGGAATTGAGAAAGCTCACAGGGTAGAAACAGTGAATATAAAGGGCTAGAAATACTCCCAACTATTTTCACATAGAAAAAGGAGGATAATAGTGTGCAATTTGCATACATAGGATGCCATACACTGACTTCAACATATTTTTAAAAATTGGGTCAAATATATGTTGCCATGCATACCTGTGCAACTTGTTCTCTGCCACTCAGCCAGCATTGCTGAATGTTCGGGCCTAGAGGTGCAATTATCAGTTTTGAAGAAAAATTGTGTAGACAGCTTCCTTTCCAAATATTAGCCAAATGAAAAAACTCAACTCAGACAACTTAGACTTCAGAAAAATGTCCCAACTACTGCCAGAATGTTTCTAGTTACTCATTATTGCTGCTAAAAGACCTTGAAAGGTATGAATCAGAAAAAGCCTTGAAAGGACTGAAGGAATATCCCCACAAACATTAACTGATACAAAGGAATACAGTAACTATTGCATTTTGAATCTTATAAAGGAACTTGTTTTATATTAATGTATAACATAATAATCATACTAGATCTCTGCAATGGGACTTGGAAAGTTAGACATCCAGTAGTCATCTTTTGTCTGTAAGTGTAAAAATTGCATTTTCTGTTATGACTTAAGCAACAAGGCTTATAAAACAATTTACAGAGGATGTTTTAAGGTGAACTAGTTGCTAGAGAACAGATTTGTATTCGCTTTGAGATACTGATCCTGCAAACCCTCAAATGCAAAACTTTCAAGCAGTCTCTCTAGGCAGAGGAAGACAGCACTGCATCAGTTCACAGGTTTTCTTTGCAACAATAAGGGCTAAAAACTTAATATTCTAAGGAAAGCTTAAATTTTGCAAAAACAAATGGGACCACCAGAGAAGTGATGACACAATGTGCTACTGTATACCAGTTTTTTCTGACCCCTGAATCTGTCTGTATAAACAACTGTTTAGGACAGCAAGTGAGAATACTGTAGCCAATTGAAATAACAAGATGAAATTAGGTGGACTGAATTTAATTAACCAAACTGGAATGCCCTGCTCTCACTAAGAATGCCAGGAGATTTTAAAGGACTGCAAGTGATAGCAGTTCAAAAATCACAAGCATAACTTCACTGTTAAATATTTAAGCAAAGCACTTGGTATTTACATGCTGAAGATTTTCACCAGTGTTTTTTTCTGATTAAAATGAATGGGAACTAGTTTATGATGTGTGGAACAGATTCCCACGCTGCTGGTTTCACATGTGTCAGTCCAGCCAGCAACTCAGAAATGCTGACACGCCAAAAATCTCAGTTTATTATACATTTCACAGCATGTAAATGTGAAGTTTCAGACTTCTGAGCTGAACAAAATGGGAGCAGCTCTTATCCTGTACCATTTAGGGCCAAACTGAGGGGCTATGTTTTTGCAGGGCTGTTTCTGATATATGACAGTGGTGGATAGGATTGGCAAAGCTGAATTCCAAAATGAGAAACAGAAAAGATTAAAACACTCCCCAGTTATACTCGTTCTTGGGAAAATACTGTCAGAGCAACTGAAGGGACTTCAAATTACACATTGAATTAGAATAGTCCTAGACTCTTTGAATTTGCAGTGGCAGATTCTGTCATTTCTCTACCAATTTTGATGTAGATAGGGTAATTTGAAAGCCAGCAACCTGTAGATGTGTCATTGGTAAGAAAGCAAGCAAGCAAGAAGTATGTGTTAGTCTGGAGGTTCTCAAACTTTTTTGTAGTGTACCACATCCTAGATGCCTTCCCTCCCAGTCATGATTATACAATATCTCTATGGCAACTCCAGAAATTCTGTACATGAATAATTGATATTCATCAGATGGAAACAAGGAGAAGACTCAGAAGCAGGTGACTATCTAGCTCTCCATGGGCTACCAGTTACCCACAGACCCAAGTTTTGGAATCTTTGTGAAAGACACATACCAAATAGAAATAAAGCTTTAAAGATGGGTTGGGAAAATGGAACAATTAGCTCTGGTTAGCATGAGAGCTGCTCTGATGACTTAACAGTTCTGTTTTCTCATTGTTTATACTGGATTTCTTCTTTTTAATCAGTGGTTTCCCTACCTCCTACCCCAGTTTTTGTGCCAATGTTGCCTTTTCTGTTTTATTTCAGGGCCCTACAGGAAGACCAGGGCTTCCGGTAAATAGCTTTTTTCTATCATGTTATTTACATTTTGTTCACTCTCTTTCTCTGACAGTAGTTTGAAAGACAGGCCTCAAGGCTGTGTAAATTGGGAGGTGGTAGTGGTCTTCAGTGGTGGAACTAAATTAGATGAAGAGAATGTTGCAAATGAGATATGGATCCCAATAGGATAGGAACAACAGGACCTCGGCAGAATGATGTTCAAAGAAACACATTTTTTATAGGATCCTTTTGTGTTTGGGAAACATGTGGCCTTTTAAGATCACCCTTCCAATATGAATCACCTTCCCCATCTAAGAACTACATTTGTATTGTACTCTCACTGATAAGAATCTGAGCTTCTACAGGCTTTCCAGGAAAGACTGGAGGTTCTATTTCGAGCAGATACCAGGATGGATATTGCAGTGATTTGGATTATTTATTTTAACTCTGGGGGAGCTTGGAGAATGCAGGAAGCATCCATTTAATCCATGCTGATACAGGAAGTAAAGGTGAGAAGGATATATAGAGATCAGGCCACGGAGAAGTGAAATTCAGACATCAAATGGACACCAAGCCATCCCTTCTCATGGCCACAGTAGAGCCAGTTTATGGCCAGTCACTCCACCTGTTTCTTAATGTATTCCCCCTAGTGAAGGGGAAACTTTGTTACATTGTCAAACTGGCTTCTGAGTTACACTGAGGGGTACATGCTTCATCTTTTGCAGGTATTCTGGGCAGGGAAGAGATCTCAGGGGCCTCTTGCCCTCCCTCCTCCCTAGGGGACAGGCAGAATGGTGACCTACCGCTTTGAGTGTAAGGCAGGCAACCTGGGTACTGTGCCCAGATGTGCTTCTCATTTCCAAGGGCGCACAGACAGTGATTTGGGATGTTGTCCAGCCTCCAGCTCCTCTTTGCCTGCCAGTGCAAGCAGAAGGGAACCTCTGCTCAATGGCCACCACTCCACTCTCCCCTCTCAGCACCCCTCAAACAGAAAAGCCATTCTGTAATCTAAAGTTCTCAACAGTTTGTTTCTTTGCCCCGTAAGCTTGTTTTCATGAATAGTCCCATTATCACTGGTTAAAATTAAATCAATTAAATCACTGGTTAAAATTAAATCCAGCCTCCAGCTCCCCTTTGCCTGCCAACTTCTCAGGGAGTTGTAAATCCATTACTAACTTTAATCCAAAAGAAAATGAAGTATTAGCAATGGTCTGTTGCTGAGATTAATCATGATAAGGATTTTATATGCTAGGATCAATATATTTTCTCCACTGTGGCAGCCTGAGCCATCTCCAGGGGAGAAATCAATAGATGGATGAAAAGTAGTTGGCTCAAACTCAAATATTGAGACACAGAAGTAATATTAGCAGAAAGAAGAAAATACTCTAACCGCACCATCGTCTGAGGGCAGCAGGCCACATATCATCAAGGCAGTGCAGATCCTTGGGCTGTGGTGGACTCATCACAACTTGTGGACATACTGATTGCCACAGTAGAAAGGAATTCCTTTGTTACATTTTTGGTGGGTCAGGAGGCTGTTCACTCTCTTTTTAGACAAGGTTTTGACCACCATGGTCTATGTTTTCCTTGCCTTCAGGTTAGATTATTCTATTCATGCTACCTGTGGCTGAATGTAATTGTCACATGAAGGCTGCAATTGCTGAAGCACAGTGTCCCTCCTCACAAGCAGTAAAAGCTGATGCAAAGTGCTGTGTGAAACTGCTGGCTCCCCCTTCGTCTAAGGCCCAAATTCATGGTTTGTCTCTAATTTACAAGGCTCTTGCAATCCGGGGTTAGATTACTTCAGAGTAGCCTTACTGTCAGAGACTATCCAAGCCAGCTGGGCTTCTGTATTGGAGAGACTCAGGATAAGTCTTTCAGCCTCAGGGAGCAGAACATTCTCAGCAACAGAACCCAGGTATGAAACCCTTGGCCAGAGGAGACCAGATCAAGCCACAGCCTGACCATACTGTGATCTCAACATACACCACCTTTGGATGAAGTCTCCTCAGCAATGACTTCCACAAAAACAAAAACAAAAATCCACCCATTGCCTAAGTGAAGGAGAGAGTAAAACATCTTTTAAGACCACTCAAGCCTTCTTCATAACTATTGTTTTGTACTTGGATACTAAAACAATAGCCACTTTAGAAATACAGCCGGCAGGCAGGCAGTGGGGCTATGAATACAATGCTAGCATACCGTGCAGGACATAAGTATTATCTACAACAAAGTGTATTTCCTGGCTTCACATCATAGGCAACTCTTTCTCTTAAACATCTGGCATTTATTTGCTATACTACTGGGACCATTTCCCCCCTGCTAGTATTGTTTAGAAGACCCTAAGTACTGTGTAGTCAAATACCAGACACAGTGCACTCATACATCATTTCACAATGAGGTACTTGGCAATTTGACATCAGGTACTGTATCAATCACTGTGCAGACTAATATCAGACACAGCTCTATCCTATACAGTATAAGTCATTATGTGGTCAGATACCAGTCACAGCAGAGCCAGAAAGAGTTTCTCAACAACAGATTCAAAAGTCTGGAACACCCTTCCACTACAGATCATGAGAGTTTGACCCTTGTCATCTTCATAACAAGTTGCCAAGCTCAGCTGTAGAGGAAAGCAATGTCCAAATTAAAGAACAAGAAAACTCAGCAGCAAGCTCCCAAGCAGAAGCCAAGAAATCAAAGAGCAAGGCAATGAATTTCCTGTCCCTTATGGAGAAATTCCATTGTTTTCTGAATAAACCATGCACAGCACCTAGACACAGAGATAGATAGATAGAGAGATAGATCAAATAGCATGTTAATGGGGGCAGTATAAAAACCAGAATGGGATGAAATAGAATAGATATTGTCTCCTTTTACTATGCAGTCACATACCATATATGTAAATTTAATCAAACTGTTTGTGTAAATCACCTGAAGTATAACTGCTGCAGCAGAGATATGGCTTTTTGATTTATCAAAACACGTATGTGAAAGAAATGCCCGTTGATTATGGAATAGTTCTTGTCTATAACTATGGAGTTGTTAAACCTCTAAATACTTTTTACCCAATTACATTTAAATCTTGTGCATATTGAACTGTATTTAGAACATTAATCTACAGTATTATTATGTACATTAGACAGGGAGCAAAGAAAGGTTACTGAGCAACAGTGGCAGCAAAGTGCATTCCTTGAATGGCGAGAAATAATCTGTCCACTCCCCAGATTTCAAGACAGTCTTCTCCATTTTGCTTTTTCTCTACACTGCTTTCTGCAGTTCCGTCACTGGATTGCGGAGCAAATTGGCAAGTCACAATAGAAAAATGACCATCAGTATTGTTTTATACTCATTTGATTACAGACACTGCTGGGGAAAAAAGAATATCTGAACATTTACCAACATCAAAGATTATTTTCCTCAGCAGAGTTACCTGTGTAATCAGTATGTATCCCTAACTCCTACTGATCACTAATGGACACCGAACTAAGGTTCTGGCTCATTGCCATGATTAAAGCAATAATGACAGAAGACGCTCAACGATTTCATGTAGGTGACACAGTTAGGGTTGTTTTCCCCTCATCCTTGAGCCTCCTACATTGTCTATGTTCTTGTCAGGTGCTGCAGAAACCAATCTTCTCAGAAAACACTATTATAGTGAAAATATATGAGAAGGTACAACAGAAACATTGATTTTTTTTCCATAGTGAAACTTAGGAAAAAACCAAATTGATGATCAGAAACAATACTGAGAGATTTTACAATGTCATTTTTTCAAATTATGCAGTGAAATCCACAAAACAACGGGCACCATAAATAGTTCTGTATCCTCTGAGCATCAGCATACTGCTCTCTAAGTCTGCATAGCCATTCACTTCTTGTGACCAAAAATACAGAAGTTTTTTTTAATTCTATAGTTAAATAATAAAAATATTCTTTAAGATTCAGAACTAAAATCTATATAAATGGCTAAGAATAAGCCAGTGGCTTTGTGTCCATGTGTCTTTGCCATTCAGTTCAAGAATCGTCTCATATATTCTTAGGCAGGAACATTCATGCAACCTCACTTAATGATTTTCACGCCCTAAAGATGTACTGGGCAGCATACTCTACAGTTAAGAGACACAGAACACAGCCATTAATATACATTGTGCTAGACACGCCATTTCCTGTGTTATCTTGTTATCCACATTAGTATAACTTTCCCTTTTCTGGACTCCTGGAAAATGCGGACCTGTTCATGGTCTCTGAGAGTTCTATTTTAAGTGATAACAGCTCTGTATATAAATAGCTACCATTCAGATTTCCTTGGAAAGCAAGAGAAATATGTGATAATTAGGTACTGAAGGGAGCAGTTTCCCAGCAGTTGGATTATAGAAAGTGTTGAAATTATTATTAGGTTCATAGTTGGATCACAGACTCTTGCCTTTTTTACTTTCTAAATGGTTATGCTGTGTTGGGTTCTTGTGCCTATTTAGCAAGAAGTTATACTAATGACTTATATACACATCCATACCCACATGCTTACATATACGTTCAAAGATACATACAAACATATGAACATGCTTTAAATATATGTATATGTCATGTGTCAACATATGTGCACCTACACACACACACCCCTCAGTCAATTAATAATCAAAGATACACACCTATATGACATCTAATTTGTGTCATTTTGTGGTCTCGCTTATGGTCAGTTTCCAACTGCCGTCTGATTTTGCATTAATTGTTAGGGAGACAAAGGCGCCATGGGAATCCCTGGAAGACCGGTGAGTTATAACCTCTTGCATCTGCCTGACCTGACTGACACATGTTTTTCCAAAAGCTGGGATGCCTGTGGGTCGTTTGGGGTAATACTTTCATTATTTCAGGAAAATGATTCCCGCAGCTCCTGGCTCCATTTTCAGGTCTGGTTTGGGTACAACAAGGGAAAAAGCAGCAGCTTCCCTCAGGAATAAAACTGAATGAACTGCTGCTCAGATCTGCTTCCAGGTTTAGAAATTCTAGGCTGCAGGTTCTATCATTTGTGATGTAACCAGGCTCCACCCTGAAAACGGAGGCATGAATCCTTGGTAAGTCTATAGGGGGCTTTTACCTGAGACATTTCCATACTGAAACCAAATCTAAATGGGACTCTTGAGAAGGAGGCCCTGGCTACATTCTGAGAATGCTCCCTGCAGAACTATGTGTTCTAGAGGTGCCAAGCAGTGGGCTGCCGATGGTTTCTTCCTGCCCGCAATGTACTTGTCTATGTGCCTCTGAAGGTAGAGGAGAGGCAAGTTCCCCCTGCGGATCTGTGTGTTGAAAAAAATGATATAGATCAAATAAACATTTGTAGCCTTTTCTCAGCCTATGAATATACAATGTCTGCCCAGCACATTGGCTCTAATTTGGCCCTCCAGGCATACAGTACATATTTAAAATAACAGTGGCTGGCACTTTGAAGAAGAGCTGGGCAGCACGTGTCATACAGCATCACATCAGCACCCCAAACACCTTTGCATTGTGCGGCTCTGCCTTCTCTGTTCCCTGTGTTTCCTCTTCATGGAGTTGTTCTCTTTACTCCCCATACATGTTGATGTCTTTCCAAAGAAGACAATATAACAGCCTCAGGGCTGAGGTGACATTCCACTAAGTTCACTCTGAATTGTGCATAGGTCCTGAATCCTTATGCTTTTCTCTGGCCGAGACATCTGTCTTATAACCACCCCACATTTCAGACAGTAAGAGGAAACTGTGTTGCTAACTACCTTCATTCCTTGCCAGTTCCCAGCTGTTCAGCTTGCCACAGCTAAACTCGCCTAAGTTATCATTTGGATATCTTCACCCCAAACATTTTACATCTTTAAACATCTTTTGGGAAGGCTGTGTGTGGATGAGTGAGATGTGTCTGGGTTTGATGCCTGCAATTTCACAGGCAGCTGTAATATAGACTGGCTAAAGTAGTCATGCCATAAGAGATTACACATCCAGGGCCAGATCCTCAGCTGGTGTAAATAAGTGCAATTCCATTGAAATTTACACCAGGAACTGGCCCACAGTGTTTGTTATGGAGGCTGATTAGCAAGGAGAAGTTCTCTTTTTACATACAAATACAACAAATATTATTAACAATTAACAATTCTTGGCATTAAATGACTCTTTACATCTTCAACATATTTATAAACATTAATGATATAATCAGCTACTCACTGCCATCAACAGTGATGGAAAAAATATAGAGAAAGAGTCGGTGAATTCCACAGGTAGAGTGGGCATAACCCTGGGTGGCTTGGTTTTTACAAACCTCATGAGCCAGGGTAATTCAGATTTGAGTCCCAATTAATCCAAGCCCCCAAAGTATGGGAGGGTTTTATGGCTCCATTATATTGTATGTACTATGCTGAGGACTTCCTTAGCAATACCTCTGGGTAACTTTCTCTCTCCAGTAAGGTCTGCTCCCAATGCCTCATTGGTACTGGAGCCTGGCATGCCTGAGGGGGGTTAGCTCTTCAGTATTACTGCATTGCCAGACAGAGTGATTCAAGCAATGCTAGTACATGTTCATGATGCCCCTCTGATTTGATGTTGTGTTGCCACGACAGCATCACTTTGGAAGTAACTGCTGCTTTCAGTAATGTGACACAACAGGATATAACGCAAGGTAGCGCAGTTTATGAGGATCACTGCTCTAGACAGAGATGGAAAACAGACAGAAATCTATATGGTGTCTCTCATTTTCTGCTTATTTGTATGTGCTAGAAGAGGGGAACTGAGTAACACTGCCATGAGACCCTGCTAGGAGGCCTCTAAGAGGCAGAGGAAGCTGGCTCTGCAGAAATGCCAGCCCCTGCCAACCACTGGGATAGTGAAAGACGAGCTAGTAATCAAACCTGAGACTTCTGGTGGGTAACATAGATCACAACACTTCTAGATGAGCCCCCGTTTAAAGCCGACACACTCTGTTCATTAAAGACCCAGCTTTGCCATTCTTATACTGAGTGAAGCCTCCCTCTGCGAGTAGTTCCACTAAAATCAGTGAGACTCCACATGCAGTGGGTTACTCCTCAGAGTGAATACAGGACTTATGGTAGAATAAGGTCCTACCATAAAACAGGCCTGTTTTAATTGTAATTAACCTACCTGGAGTGACGTAATATATTAAACATATTTCAATATGTAAGACTTAAATGTATTTTGCACATTTACCCCACAGATTTCACACAGCCAGGCCATATATTATATCTAATTCCCCCTCTTTGAGCCAGGCAGAAGAGAAGGAAGAGAAAAAAAATCAATATTTTACTACCGTTTCAGTAATGAAGCCTGTCAGTTCAATTTATTTCCCATGCCTCACCCTCCCATTCAGTCAGATACCTTCTTCCCAGCACATTCATCCGTTTATCCTCCTCTGCCTTTCCTCAGTGACCCTCCTGTCTCACACACTGAAAGGCTGGCCAGGAACTCCTGCCACTTGGCCAGTGTGGACTGACTGTCAGCCAAGTCCATTTTCAGCTACTGTTCTGACCACCATGGCTAATCCCACCCGGGCTATCATCCCTGGTGGCGGCTGTGCCAAAGTTCCTTGTCAAGTCTGTTGCTGCTGCCTCACTTACTTGTGAGCTGATGTCTCTGAACTCTGAGCCAGCCTTGCTAACGATGGCAAGCTTATCACTAACACACAGCTTCAGTTTCCCCACCACCACCACCACTTGTTAAAATCAAGAATTGATTTTCTCGTGATGGCTGAAAATCCAATTTCAGCTGCCACCTCTCTAAGCTGCCCTTCCTCTGAGAAGACATTGCCAGGACAACTGATCTTGATGGCAGTGGAATGGGGAAAAGCAAAGGTCATTGTGCTTGTGTGTGAACCTTAAACAGAGCATGCATCAGTGTCTGTGACCTGTTTTTTGTTGTGTTGTTTTGTGTTTGGGTTTAGTGTGCCATTAACACTGATTCCTGTGTTTGTGTCTCTTTCTCTCCCCTTCACCCTTTTGCATGCGGCTGCGACTGGTGTAATTGACCCAGGGACTAAAGGGGCAACCCGGAGAGAAGGTGAGTCAGCTCTTTCCAGCTCATCATGTCATCCCCTGACCTCTCTCAGCCACCTGAAATCCCTTCACTTCAAATCACAACAATAGAAGAGCTGTGCCTTTAAAGCCCTCCGTGTGTTTAAACCACACATGGCTCTGAACTGCCCCACCCCTCTCCTCTCACAATGTGAGCTCATCTTTTGAATTTCTTCCAGCCCACACAGCATCTGAGGATGTTGAATTTTTTGTTTACTATAATTTACTAACATTTTAAGGGCTGACTTCCAGAGGTGGATGGGCACGCTCAATATTTCCAGCTGGGCCTTTGTGGTTTTTTAACCATTAGCATCTTCACTGCTGACAGCTGTGCCTGGTAAATCCAGGAAATGTGCATATGCAAATGTGATAAGATATAACACCTATGTCCTAATGGCCCATCCAGTTCCTATGTGTTGGCCTTCTCCTATTCACCATTCCTCTGATCACAGACCAGGGCTCATCACCTCCATTCCAGGGTTAGTCGCATAGTGAAAAAACCTGGAGGGAAATAGGAAAGATATGGCCACCACCCCACACACATACACTTTTTTACTTCAATCATATCTTCTCCATTTAAAGAAAAAAGACCCTGCAGTACTTCCTGTTTCTCTGAGCGGTTGCCTAAACTATTTGAAAAGTATTGAATCAGTTTTTTGTCCCTACATAGAGCTGGTAGTTTACAAAGCCACTAATATGTCACATTGGTGACACAAATGTCATGAAATATTCAACGTCAGTCAACACTTTATGTCTTCAGATGCCACTGCATCATACACTCAAAAGGGAAACATAGGAGAGGGACAGAAGTGCCTTGGATCAATTCAGGCAACATCTAATTAATTGGAAAACGAACAGCAAAATGTGCAGAAATTAGGAAATGTCTAGATGTTCACCCCATTGTTTGAGGGAACATCTGTAAAGAGTATGGTATTGGCAAACCTGTTCAGACCTCTGTGAAAAAGATAGGGAGCAAAACAGTGACATACCATAGGAAGAAAGGGCAAGACAAGATGAAAATCTGGTTCTTCTTCTCCTCCTTCCTTTTCTTCTTCAGGTCACTCCCTCTTGTCCCCTGTTTGGATTCTCCTGGTAGCCAATCAGCATTATCAAATCATCCAAGATGCCAAAGCCCCCTTGGCAGATGATGTAGTTGTATCACATAATAACATTCTTTCCATTCCACTAGTATCTCAAGAGGAAGTTAAACAACAGCTACTAAAGATGAATATTTTAACATCAGCAGGTCCAGATAAGTTGCATCCAAGAGTTTTGAAAGAGCTGGCTGAGGAGATCACTGGACCATTAATATTGATTTTTCAATAAGTCTTAGAAGATGGGGGCGCTGTTGCAGAAGTGTGGAAGAAAGCTAATGTTGTGCCAATGTTTAACAAGCATAAATGGGATAACCTAGGTAACTGTAGGCCTGCCAACCTGATATCAGTCCTGGGCAAGATAATGGAGCAGCTGACATGGGATTTGATTAATAAAGAATTAAGCAAGGGTAATATAATTAATGCTAATCAACTTTATGGAAAATAGATCCTGTCAAGCTAATTTGATATCTTTTTTTGGTGAGATAACAAGTTGGCTGTTATAGGTAATAGAGTTGACATAATATACTTAAACTTCCGTAAGACATTTCACTTGGTACCACATGACATTTTGACTAAAAAACTAGAGCAATATAAAATTAACATAGCACTCATTAAGTGGATTCAAAGTTGTCTAACTGGTAGGTCTCAAAATGTAGTTGTAAATAGGAAATCATCATTGAATGGATATATTTCTAGTGGGGTCCTGCAGGGATCAGTTCTTGGCACACTGCTATTTAACATTTTTATTAATTACCTGGAAGAAATATCAAATCATCACTGATAAAGTTTGCAGATGATACAAAAATTGGGGGAATGGTATAACAAAGAGGACAGGTCACCGATACAGAGCAATCTGGATCGCCTGGTAAACTGGGCACAAGAAACCAGTATCCATTTTGGCTGTATTTATGTAATGGAGAACTTTGGAAGCAGTGACTCTGAAAAAGATTTGGAGGTTGTGGTGATCAGGTGAACATGAACTCCCAGTGTGATGCTGTGGCCAAAACAGCTAATGAAAATCCTGGGATGCATATACAGGTTAATCTCAAGTAGGAGTAGAAAGGTTATTTTACCTCTGCATTTGGCATTAGTGCAGCCGCAACTGGAATACTGTATCCAGTCTGGTGTCCACAATTCAAGAAGGATGTTGATAACTTGGAAAGGGTTTAAAGCAGAGCCATGAGAATGATTAAAGGATTAGAAAACCTGCCTTATAGCGATAGACTTAAGGAGCTCAACTATTAAGCTTAAAAAAAGAGAAAGTTAAGGGGTGATTTGCTCACAGTCTAAATGTATCTACATGAGGAACAAATAGTTAATAATGGGCTCTTTAGTCTAGTAGGGAAAGATACAACGTGATCCACTGCTGAAGCTAGACAAATTTAGACTGGAAATAAGGGGTACATTTAATCAATGAGCGTAATTAACCATTGAAACAACTAACCCAGGGCCGAGGTGGATTTCCCATCTCTGGGTAAATCAAGATTGGATATTTTTCTGAAAGATCTGCTCTAGTCAGTGTTTTGGGGGAAGTTTGATGAGCTGTGTTATGCAGGAGGTCAGACTAGATGATCATAATGGTCACTTCTGACCTTGAAATCTATCATCTGTGACTATCAATCATATATTGTGTATTATAATGCATATGGAGATAGTCTGTCAGTCATATGAAGCTTTGAAGGCTTCTATTTTTCCAGGAAGGACTTTGCTGTTTTTTTCTTAATCCAAAGTGAATACCTTTTATAAATAGCTACAAACAGGACTTTTCCACTCCCCAGGTCATGGCAGGTCACAGCTGCCTCTAAGTTGCCCAAAGTTCCCCATTTTTACTCTTGCTTTCTTTACTCAGTTTCTCTCTTCTTTTCTTTTAGGTAGTTAGAACATTCTTCCCCAAATCACTGCTACTCTTCCTTCACTTTGAACTGAGGAAAACTAGGAGGCTGTCCCTCCTTTTTGCAGCCAGATCATTTTTCTCTCTGAACACTTGTCTTTCTGTGACTTAAAATCCCGTTTCCAAGTCCAGTGAATAAAGTTTACTCCCTTTAAAGAGAAAGTAACTTCTTTAGAGCCATGGACTAAGTATGCTAGTCTTTCTTCAGCAATTAATGTTGCTCTTTAACACTATTAATCTACCAAAGTAGAATCTCAGATCCGAACATCTCAACTCAGGGAAAGCTGCTACTTAAATCTGGATGAGGCCGTTGACGCTTAGGCCTATCCCTGCTTTTGAACACAGAAGGTGTCTTATGCAGTGGAAAAGATTTCATAGCAGCACATCCCTCCTCTGCAGTGAGTGACCAGAGAGAAGGAATGGCGAAGATATTTACTAGGATGAACCCAGGAGGGAGGGGCACGGCCAGATTACACTACACTCCAGTGGTTTTTGGCTGGCAGAACTAGGGTGACCAGATGTCCTGATTTTATAGGGACAGTCCCAATTTTGGGGTCTTTTTCTTAGATAGGCTCCTATTACCTCTCCCCCATCCCAATTTTTCACATTTGCTATCTGGTCACCCTTGGCAGAACTGTCCCTATGGCGGTGTTTCAGCTTGAACCCAAAGGTCTACATTGCAGTTTTATAACCCCACAGCCCGAGCCCTGTGAGCCCAAGTCAGCTGACCCAGGCCAGCTGCAGCTGTGCCTCGGGTCTCTTAGCTCATATAGACGTTCCATAAATGTCTATCATTGCATACAATACATGATTAAATCATAAGAACATTTTGTCTCCATGTTAGTCCCCACTTATTTTCGAAATCAGGTTTGACCAAGCAACTTATTTCTGGGTACAGTACATTAAGCTGCTTCCACATGGAGTTATTTAGTTTACTTTAGACCAAACTTTTGAATTTCAATCTGGTCACTAAATTTCATTTGATCCATTCATAAAATCATAAGTACTAGCATTGAAAAAGACCTTGCGGTTTATGCAATCTGTCTCGCTATCCTTGCCCTACCCTGTGATATACAATGTGGTCTCCAGTGTATATTCAGAGCTGGGTTAACCAGCCAGTATTTTAATATCTCCAGTGATGGTGCTTTCACAACTGACCTCAGGAGACTATTCCATCCTAATAGTGATCTTATATATTTCCGTTACATTGTACCTTTCACTCCAAAGGCACCCTGACTGCTTCATAAACTTGATAAAGTGTGTACACATCTGGGGTGAGATGTGAAATCTGTTTAAAAAGCACACAGCAATAGACTGGAAAAGGAAATGAACATCACTATCATCAATTCAATTTCACAAAGGAAATTTAGGGAGGCAAAATGTCATGACCTGAATTAGAGTTTACCCAGGGCGTGAGAGTAACAGCTCTTACTAATAGTGTCACAGGATCTTTAATAATCACAAGAGGTCAGGGCCTCTTTGTTGCATTTTTTCTAAAAAGTATTTTATGTGTCTATAATTTTCCTTGCTGAACATCTCATTTTCCCCTTACACAGCACAGCTTTACTCCCAGTTATGCCTCTCTGCATTATTCAGTCCCTAGACTAGGGCGGGTGAAGCTTCAGGCCAAAAAGAGTGATCAAATAGAGGGGAGGCAAATGTGTGCTCCAGGGCATGGGGAGTATGCAGGCATGAGATGAGGTCTCATGTTCCTCACCAAAGGGACTCATAGTGGTACCGTCTCTTAAGGGTGATGGGACACTTCAAAATGGCCTCCTTTCACGAGCAAGAAGGATCAAGGAGATTTATCATCTCAGATGGGAAGGGCTCTAAGCAATCACAGGTTAATCATGGTCTCTCTAGAGAATGTGAATATTGATTATTTTGATCTCTCTTCCTTAATTGTCTTTCTTCCTCCTCCTCATTATCTCATGCAATCACCTCTCTCCTCCCCTCACTGATTCACTATCCACCCTTGTTCTTTTCTTCATCTCACTTTTTGCTCTCTTTTGTCTTCTGATGCTTTCACATCTCTCTCTTCCTCTTCATCTTTCCTTCTTCTGCTTCCTTGCCTTCCAGTTTTTTTCCTTTTTAATCTTCCTTTTCTCACATCTTTTCTGCCTCTGTCTCTCTCTGCAGGGAACCCCTGGAGAAGCAGGCATGTCCATCATCGGTCCCCGAGGCCCTCCCGTAAGTGATTTTCTCTCTATTTTTGTATGATGCAGGCTGTGGGTGACTTACCAAAAAAAGACTAAGGAGGAGTACCAAGTCAGCAGCAGCATTTCCAGAGAAGCAACAACACTATCTGATGTGGTTTTCCTGTTTGGCCAGGCTTGTTTTTATACAAATATTATTTACTATATATAATTAAATTACATCCCATATTGCTAGAATTAGTGAGCACCTAGTCCTTAGCAAGGAAACCATATAGGTTTTTCCAGTGGTTTTTTCTCCTGTGTTTAAAAAGAAGTGACATAGTTCCACCTCTTGGCAGCAGCACAGATGCCTTGCTGTGAGTACGCCCTTCGCTTTGGACGAAGCATGTCTTCTTTGGCTGAGTGCTCTTTGCAATCAGTCTAGCTGGCAGATGGCATTGCTCCATCTTTACAGTGCAACATGTCTGGGTTTAAGTCTGGGCAAATGGCTGCTGGAGATAACAAAAATGGGTAATTTAGGAACTTGCTTGAAAAATTCAATTTCTTATCCTAAGACCCAAAGTTTGTGTTGCTCAGTCAGGTTCACCAATGACAAGCATGATACTGTCAATTAACGAAGAGCTGAGGTTTCTCTCTGAAGAATTCAGTGAACCCGTCCTCGGCTGCTATCTTGATGGCTTGTTTTAATAAAGGCTTGTTTTAATTAGGAAGCAGAGAAGAGGCACTTAGAGAGGCATGCTGGGCTGGAGAAGTACAATATTAGGCTCTGATCCTGCAAGGAGTTCCAGGCAGGTGCAGAGATCCACCCACATGAAGCTCCTAAGAGAACTGGAGCCTTAGTGTCCTAGAAAGAATACAGGCTTAGAACTTTCATGCATCCCAAATTCTAGGTCCTCTTTGAATTGAAGTTCATATTTCTAGCTCTCCCTAACATAGTAAATGCACAGTTCGTCCAAATTTCTGTTAGATCTTTGTATCACTATAGAAACTCCAGTTTTCCAGTACGTTTCCAGTGGTTATTGGCTGGAGTTTAGATTTGTATTAATGGTATTTACTGGGATTCTTTGATCTAACTTCATGCCATGGAAAAAGTTGAAGCACATTTCTCCCCATCCTTAGGACCTAAACATGGCTGCCCCTCCAGTGGCACTTTAGAAAGGTACCTTTCTTACAGAATGAAATTATATATGAATTTAAGCTCCAGAAGGAGACAATGAGTTTAGACAATGGGTATCAGGTAGGACAACAAATATGTGACAAATATGAGCCCATGTTTTCACTGCTTTACAGCTTATTGCCCAAATAGGCTATTATCACTCTCTTTCAGGCAAGCATTTTCACTCTCTCTCAGGTCCATCCATTTTGATATACCATTGATTTCCACTGCAGTGTGACAGAAAAGAGATTCAATCCCTCTTGCCACTCACCTGCCCTGGTAACTTCCTTTTTTGATTAGCTTTGTGAGGAGTAGCATCCTTGACCTAGAGAGAGGATGGGAAACATATGACCTTGTTTCACAGCTAACTGGTTGAGGTCAAGTGAAAGAGACCTCAGCAGCCCGGTCAGTCGGCTACATCTGGCTTCCCAATTATCTTTCCATAAGTCCCGTGGTAAGTGCTCCTAATAAGAAACAGCTTAGTCTGCTCCCAGTGCCACCTGTCCGCCACTGTGAGTTTGATAAATGACAAACCCAAACCAGGAAACAAATGTAGATTCTTCGGTTTTTCAGAAGACAGTGACTTTTATTTTGATGGCTGCAGTTTTCTGAATGGCAGATAGTTGCTTCAACCAAGATGTTCCTGCTAGGGTGCTATTAGCAGCGATAAGTAGGCCCTTACCAAAGTCATGGTCCATTTTGGTCAATTTCACAGTCATATGATTTTAAAAATTATAAACTTCAGAATTTCAGCTGTTTAAAACTGAAATTTCATGCTGTTGTAATTGTAAGGGGCCTGACCCAAAAAGGAGTTGTGGGGAGGGGAGCACAAGGTTATTGTAGTAGGGGTTGCAGTACTGCTACTCTTACTTCTGCACGGCTGCTGGCGGTGGTGATGCCTTCAGAGCAGGGCAGCTGAAGAGTGGCGGTTGCTGATGGGGGGAAAGCCACCACCAATAGCAACACAGAAGTAAGGATGGCATGGTATGGTATTGCCACCCTTACTTCTGCACTGCTGCTGGCAAGGCACTGTTTTCAGAGCTGGGCTCCCTGCCAACAGCCGCCACTCTCCAGCCACCCAGCTCTGAAGGCAGCGCATAAGTAAGGGTGGGAATACCGTGACCTAAGTTCCCTGTAAGCTACACGGCCATGCAGCAGCCTATTTAGCACTGCGCAGGCACTCAGGGAACCCACACACAGATCTGCCATGGCTGGGGAAGAGGTGGGCTTGCCCCAGCCACAACCTAGCCCAGCCCCCAACTTGCCATGGCCGTGGTGGCCCCCTGGTCCCAACTATGCTGCATCCTGGACCTGCCATGGCTGGGGTACCCCTACCCCAGCCTGAACCCAGC
Organism: Gopherus evgoodei; assembly: GCF_007399415.2. Lineage (NCBI taxonomy): Eukaryota > Metazoa > Chordata > Testudines > Testudinidae > Gopherus > Gopherus evgoodei. The sequence continues at coordinate 44,393,175 of NC_044328.1, read as the reverse complement.
TGAGGTGGCGAGTTGCAGCCCAGCCCCAGCCGTGGCCAGGGTGGCGCGGGCAGCGCAGCCAGCCATGGGGCGGCACAGCCCAGCCCAGCATAGCCCAGGCACAGCCAAGGCAGCCTGGCCAAACAGCCCAGCTCAGACCCAACCATGGCGATCTGGCTTGGACCCATACCCGGTGGCCCGGCCTGGACCACTCGGCCCAGACCCGGGTGGCTTGACCCAGATCTATTGGGGCACCCCTGCCTCAACCCAGCCCCGGCCTGAACCTGCGGGGGCCAAGAGCTGGGCCAGGGGTGCCTATCCTGAAGCCCCAGCCTCGGAGCATCCATAGCGGAGACAGGTACCTCTCCCCCCAGCCCAGGTGCTGCTGTGGGAGAGAGCTGGGGGGGAGAGGCCCTGTAGCCCCAGAGCACCCTCCTGCACCCTAAACCCTTCATCCCTGGCCCCACCCCAGAGCCCATACCCCCAGCTTGAGCTCTCTCCTCACCCCAACCTTCTACCCCAGCCCTGAGCCCCTCATCCCCGCCCCCACCCCAGAGCTCACAGCCCCAGCCAGAGTCCTCACATCCCTGCACCCCAATCCTCTTCCCCAGCCCTGAGCCCCCTCCCACACTCCAAACCTCTCTGCCCCACCGCCACCCCATGAATTTTGTTATGTGCATCAATTTGAAGGTGATGTGTCACACATCATTTCCATATTGGTGCACATAACAAAATTCATTCCGCACATGGGTGGGAAAAATTAGAGGGAACACTGACCGTGACCACCCCTAAAATAACCTTGTGACCTCTGTGACTCCCTTTTGGATCAGGACCCCAAATTTAAGAAACGCTGGTCTTCCCCGTGAAATCTGCTTAGTGTAGGGCAAAAGCATACCAAAGACCAGATTTAATGGAGGAGACCAGAGTTCACGGCGACACATTTTTTTGGTCCTGAATTTGGTAGGGCCCTAGCAATAAGGAAGGACAATAGTACATCAAGCAGATTGGGAAAGAAGACCTAATAGACAAAATGTCTCTCCCCACTACCCCATGGTAAAACACTTTCTGCAGAGTCTAGGAACAGGAGCTTCTCTCTCGCACTGGAAAAGATATTTTATTGTCCTGATCCTTTTAGCCAACAACAGGGTGTCCTGCTGTTCCTAGGAAAGCATTTATCTAATCTCTTTATTGAGTTTATGTGCACACTTTTAATTTTCAATGAGAAAGGCTCAGCATAAGCACTTCAACAGGGACAGCTCCAGGCCTCAGCACTCCAAGCGCGTGCTTGGGGCGGCATGCTGTGGGAGGGCGCTCTGCCGGTCATCTGGAGGGCGGCAGGCAGGCTGCCTTCGGTGGCATGCCTGCGGAGGGTCCATTGGTCCCATGGCTCTGGTGGATCTCCCGCAGGCGTGCCTGCAGAGGGTCCGCTGGTCCCGCAGCTTTGGTGGAGCTGCAGGACCAGCGGACCCTCCGCAGGCACGCCTGCAGGAGGTCCACTGAAGCCGCGGGACCAGCGACCGGCAGAGCCTCCTGCAGCATGCTGCCGTGCTTGGGGCGGCAAAATGTCTAGAGCCACCCCTGCACTTCGAGGAAGTATATTATAAGTCTCCCAGACTTAGTATAGCAGAGACAGAGGAAAAGAGGTTGTTATTCAGGACTGAGATGTTTCAGACGAGTTGTGTTGTGATCAAGGAATAGAATAGCAAGGGGTGTTACAGGTCAGGGTGCATTGATAGTGCTTGTTCTGCCTGCACTATGCTGGGCTCAGAGTGGATCAGTCCCTTAGTTTTCTGAGCACTGAATTAACCACACAACGGAATATCAGAATAACAGGCTTGTCCCCTTTCACCCTTTGCCATAAACTGCAGCTCTTAGCTAATAAGCGGCCTGAAGAGTGATGCAGATGTCCTGAGAGTTGTATTTGGATAGATCTACCAACAGTCCCAGGGTCAGCCTCATGCTTTTAGCTGCTCCTTCAGGCTGCCTCTCTCACTCCATCTGTTCTTATGTGACCTCAGTTCTGTGATCTCTCTCTCTCACTCACACACACACAATCCAAAACAAGACTCAACAAAAACTCCTGGGTAGGTTTACACACACACACACACACACACACACACACACACACACACACACACACACACACACACACACACACCCCTTTTGTCTTAAGTGAGCCTTATGCTTACAATTATGTTAACGGGTGGGCAAATTCACATCTGCTAATCTCACTGGGGTTTTAACTCAACCCATAAAAAGGGTTCATCCAAGTAATAACAATATTTAAAATTAATTTTTGTCTATCACAGCCAAAGCTCTTAGAAGCACCTCTGTATACACATCCTACACATTAGTGTAATAATCTTTGTGCAAAATATGCCTTGGGAGGTATCATTTAAAAGCTAATGACACATTGATCATCAATATTCTTGTGTAATGTATGTGTGAAATGCTTATTAAGAGTTATGAACATAAGCTGAAATTATGACTACAAATGTGCTTACCAGATTAGTCCGGGGAAGTGGGTAAACCACTTTCTCAAAGACTAAGGACAAGCTGACACCTCTAGTCAGGTGTCTTCAAAGTTGACTGGCAATCACCTGTCAAATGGCCATTCTTTGGCAACAAAGCGGGGCAAGAACAGATCGATCTGCATTTTAGCAAACAACAATATGGAACCTCTTGTACCACGAGACTCCCTGTTTCCTTCCTCACAGCTGGAATGAACTTTATATAGGGGTAACCCCCAGGAAAATGTATTTCAAAGGGGGACAGGACTATAAAAGTGAGGGGCAAAAACACACCAGGTTTTCTCTCTCTCTCCACCTAAGAAGACAAAGGAACCAGCCCTTTGACTCTGGGGGGAGATCCTGATCAGAGAATTTGGTCAGCTCTGATGCTGGGATATTACCTTGAACCAAGTCTAGCTTATTAAGTTTCAGCGACTAGAAAGAGTTTTATCTTTATTTCTCTTGTAACCTTTTCTGACTTTAATACCTTGTACTTGTGCCCACTTAAAATCTCTCTCTTTGTAGTTAAATAAATGTGCTTTATTTTTAATCTAAACTAATCCAGTGTTGTGTTTAAACTGATCTGTTTGGTAACTCCAGTTAAAGTTACAAACAGTTGAACATTGACCCTTTACAGGAGCAATGGACTTTTTATATCTGAGCTGCCCAGGAGGGGCTGGATACACGTGTATAGGAAAATTCAGGATTGGGAGTGTGTTGGGGTCACCCTGCAAGTAGTAACCCAGGCTGGTGAAAGCCAGAGTGTGGCTGGCATGTTGCTGACAGGCTGCTGGGGTCAGAGTTGCTGGACCAGGGCTATGGCTATTCACAGACATTCAGGGTGTGATTTGTATGCTGGCAGGCTGTGTGTGAGTGGCCCAGGGTGGGAGCTACAACTTAAAGCATAGTGAGGCATCTAAGGTTATGGGGCAGGAGGTGACAGAAAATTGGAAGGTATTGCCAATAAGGAGGAGGACTGGAATATCATACAGGAAGATCTGGATGACCTTGTAAACTCGAGTAATAGAAATGGGATGGAATTTAATAGTGCAAAGTGCAAGCTCATGCATTTAGAGACTAACAACAAGAATTTTGCTATAAGCTGGGGACTTACCAGTTGAAGGAGACAGAGGAGGAGAAAGACCATGGTGTATTGGCTGATCACAGAATGACTATGAGCTGTCAATGTGATGTGGCCATGAAAAAGGCTAATGCAGTCCTAGGATGCATTGGGTGAGGTATTTCCAGTAGACACAGGAAAGTGTTAATACCATTATATAAGGCACTGGTGAGATCTCATCTGGAATACTGTGTGCAATCCTGGTCTTCCATGTTTAAGAAAGATTAATTCAAACTGGAACAGGTGCAGAGAAGGGATACTAGGATGATTCAAGGAATGGAAAATGAGAAGAGACTCAAAGAGCTTGGCTTGTTTAGCCTAACCAAAAGAAGGCTGAGGGGAGATATGATTGCTCTTTATAAATACATCAAATGGATTAATACCAGGGAGGAAGAGGAGTTATTTAAGTTAAGCGCCAATGTGGACACAAAAACAAATGGATATAAACTGGCCATCAACAAGTTTAGGCTTGAAATTAGGTGAAGCTTTCTAAACATCAGAGGAGTGAAGTTCTGGAACAGCCTCCCAAGGGAGTAGTGGGGGCAAAAAATCTAACTGGCTTCAAGACTGAGCTTGATACATTTATGGAGTGAGTGGTATGATGGGACTGCCTACAATGGTATGTAGCCCATCGGCAATGGCATTAACAAAAATCCCCAATGGCCAGAGACTAGACACTAAATGGGGAGGGCTCTGAGTTACTACAGAGAATTCTTTCCCAGGTATCTGCTTGTGGGTCTTGCCCACATGCTCTGGGTCTGATTGCCATATTTGCGGTTGGGAAGGAATTTTCCCCTGGGTCAGATTGGCAGAGATGCTGGAGGTTTTTCACCTTACTCTGTAGCATGGGACATGGGTCACTTGCAGGTTTAAACTAGTGAAAATGGTGAATTCTCTGTAACTTGAAGTCTTCAAATCATGATTTGAGGACTTCAGAACCTCAGGTAGAAGTTAGAGGTCTATTACAGGAGTGAGTGAGTGAGGTTCTGTGGCCTGCAATATGCAGGAGGTCAGACTAGAGGATCATGATGGTCCCTTCTGACTTTAAAATCCATGAGTCTATGAGACACAGCCCCTTACTGGTTTGGATTGTACCCCAGAACTTCACACGCTTGTACTGGCAAAATTCACTTCTTCCACCCTCAAAGTGTGTTGAAAAGATGATTTAATTTCATGAAGAGTTGGTGATAAGTATAAAGGATTACCTAATGCCAAAGATAAATAAGCAAATGCTGGAGGTTGGGGCCACTTTGGAAAGAGGTGGGATGACAAATAGTTTCCAGATTTTCTTTTAGAGGAAAGAGGAGGTTCAAGTTTTTACTTCCAGAGTTTTCTGCTGCTTAACTTCTCTTCAGGCATTCTGGCCAGAAAGAACCATTGTGCTGATTGTCTGTTTCTGCCACTATCTCCATGATGTGGCAATTCCCAGGACTATATACTTTATATGAACAATATTTGAACAAGAGAAGGAAAAAATGTTTCTTGGAATCTTTAGTTGGTCAACTTTAGCTTTGGCCTGTTATTGTACACATCAGACTTTAGCTAAGGAGTAAAAGGAAGCAGTTTATAGTTTACAAGAAAGGTAGCAGAGGCCAAATTGCACCATTTCCGGGTTTCCTCCCTGATTCTTTTCTTAGCACTTCTTGTCTGTGGGAGTAGTCCAAAAATTAATGATTTATTAATGAGATCTTCTCAGTTCTCACCCTTTTGGAAATCAGCATTGGGCAGATCCTTAAATGTATAGTGTATCTTCTCTGGCCACAAGCCAACGGATCCAGGTGGTTTTATATGTATCCTGCAAAGCAACTGTGACCAAATTCAACTTAGTAAAGCTTTAAAAAAACAATGTGAATGGTTCAGTCATGCTAGCATTCTGAATAACAACATTGCTGTTTGGTGCAATTTGAGACGTTTTATAGCAGCTGTAGTTCTCTAGAGCCCTGCAAAAAAGATTTTGGGCCCAACTCGACATTGTGCCAAGGCCCCATTATGTCACTCCAGAGGCGTAAGGGACTGTAAAGAGGTGGAAATATTCTCTGTGGAATATCCTGAGGTAAAGGCTCCTTCTACTGCCAAAGAGGCTCTAATCTGGCCCTTATCCCAGTCCCCAGCACATGCAGGGGCGCCAAAGGAGGGAAAAGGCAAGGCTGGGTATTGATGTGCTCTGACCATTCCGTGCTTCCTATAGTCTATTGGGCTTAATTCCACAATGCTGCACACTGTCTAGTGAGCTAATCCCTTGCTACTGCATAGGACAGTTAACTACAGTGATGGAGGAATTCAAGAAGCACGCAGGCTCACAATTTCCGAAGAGCCCCACCAAAATCATGAACGCTTCCTTATCCACTGCTCACTGCGCCTCTGCACCCCCTTTTTCTCCCAATCCAGCCAGATCCTTCACCTGACCTCCCAACTTCTTCTCTCCCATTCTGAACATGCATCCGGCTCCCAAGTCATTCGCCTCAACTGCTAAACAGCCCTGAACCTTCACTGACACTCCACTGTGAGGATCAAAGGTGTGGTCATAATTTATGTTCAGTCCCAGCAGTTGTTTCATTCAAATCTTATATGCTAAGGGACTTCCCTAGGTTAAAAGTGCCCTAGAAGGTATTTCCCTTCCCCATCTCACCCAGCTCAGAACTGGGAAGTCCCAGAATGCACAAGGTCTCAAAAGAATAGTTAGCCCAGGAGAGAGAACTAGACCTATTGACATTGCAAAAGGGATTCAGGGGTCAGAGAAGAAGAGGGAGGCACAGAATTTACTTCATTCAACTATTTTAATCTAAACGGCTTAATTTCAGAATCAGACTGAAAATTGTTGTTATTCTTTCCAAGATGGCTCACACATCGCTAGCTAAATCAGGATTTAAGATACCCTTAAATAAACAGGACTTGTAGGATATCTGTGCTCTGGCACTGAGTGTTTTGCAAACTAGCAGCCATGAGGCTTTCACCCTTTAATTGTCTATATGTGGTTGAATCTATGACAAGTAGTCTGACAGTCACTCCATTGTGTGATCTGCCAATACTCGCTGCATTTTGTTTGATTCAGATCTTGCATTGACAATCAATCAGAAACTGACTTATTGGAAAAGAAGAGCAGGGAAGGGGCTTGTTTACATTGCCCATTCACTTTACATACAATCCCTTTTTATTCTGAAGAATCTCTGCTACAGCCGGGTAAACTAATGAACTGGGGCAATAGCATAGAGTTTGTCTTGATGATATAGACTTGGTGAGCTGCAAAGGTTTGCACATTGCACTACACATCACTCAGTATTAAACACCTCATTTTATGGCCATGCATGTGGCTATGCAAGGAATTTCCATAAAGAGAGCTTAGGCATTGGAAAATGCTCCAGAAGGCCAGCGTGTGAGCTAGGAACGCCCATTTAATTACTTTAGAAACTTCAGACAAAGTACTTGGAGTCCAAATTGGACCATCTCCAACACTGTCCTGGATCTGTACAAAACAAGGCTGCGATTGGAGACTTCCCCTGGCTCCCCAGTAGCCTGCTTTCTTAAAACACACTTGAGTCTTGGGTGACTATACTGAGAACTGCAGTGATATTACACAGAGATCAGGTTGGGGAAAATAACAAACCCTGAGGCCCTACAGAGCAATTTTAGGAAGATATGTTGCACTGCTCTCAGATTTCTTTAAACCTCTCTGTCTCCATTTTATTCTTCTCAGGGACAGCCTGGAACGAGAGGTTTTCCTGGATTTCCGGTAAGTGGAACTGTTAATCTATGAGGTACAAGTGTATAATATTGCCAGCCCGTGTCACTAAAGCTAAGTGCCTTTCAGCATTTCCATCCAAAACCATGGATCCAATATAATGTAATTGAAAAGGTTTCTTCTGGTTCATTACTATTTTCTTTTCTTTTTAATGATGCCTTAAAAAACAAAGATACAACACTAAAGGAAATTAAATTTTTAAAAAACCCTAATGTTAAAATACCATGCTTGGTCTGTGCTGTAAAAAACACCCCAAAACAACCAAAATAAAGAAAATAAATCCCAGGTAAGTGAAATTCCATCCTTAATGAACTCCAATGTGATATTGTAATAACAAAGAGCCCCTGAGATTCATCCGGCTCTGTGCAGTGTGGCTCAGCTATTGACCTTGCTAGACTGAAAGCCCAGGCAACAGGAGGGGAAGAGGGTGAAAGCACGGCTGGAATTTCTTTTGCAGCACTGTAAGTTACAGATACAGCCTGAGTGGGCCATGACATGAAAAACAGATTCTGAAGATGAAGAAATTTCCATTTCAGCCCCACACTTGCTGGCAGGTTGGTACTGCAGCACCATCCACAGCAGCTATTCTGTTCCAAAACTCTGTATTTATTATGTATTTTCTGTTAATGTATTATAATGTATTCTGATAACTGAACTACTTTTGTCACACACACCCCTCTGCCAGTCTGCTCAGTTCAGCTGAGGGCTTGGTAGTCTTTATTCAAGGGTTTGCTGTATACAAACACAGATCTGTGGGCAATTGCCTGGACTGGAAAAAAAAAAAAAAAAAAAAAGAGGATTCTGCAGTCTCCATGCTCACTGAGCACTGGACGCTCTGCCCTGCCTCTCTGAAAGGTGGCCAATAATTGCAAACTACCCTCACTTTAGTAGGAGCAAGGCACTGAGGAGAAGCAGATCTCCCTGCATTTTGATGTCCAAGCATAAGGAGAGCAAACAAGCCCAGATCGAGTTAAAATAAAAACAAACCAGGGCCCAGACCTTGAAAGGTGTTTTAGTGCATGACTCCCATCTTCTCATTTTATCCTTTCCTCTCTCCTCACTTCTGCCCCTCTCCATGACTTCTCAGTCATCCTGCCAGAGTCCTGAGGACCCCCCCCCCATTTTTTCTACACAGCCCCACACACTTGAGCCTTTGCATCACAGCCAGCATCCTTCCAGCCAAGGAAAACTGCAAGGGCCATTCAGAGCCCATCAAGATAGTTCCTTAATTAGCCAGAGGCCACTAGTGACTGAAGCAAGAAATTCCCCCATGGGACTGAGCGATGGCTACATTGGCTCTGCAGCACACCCCGCCAGTGAGAAACCAGGATAAGAAATCTCTCACATAGCAGCACTCCACTGGATTAGTCAATTTGCTTTCTTTCTCCTATGTTCTGCGTCTCAAGTCTAAAGGGGTTCATTGTTTAAAGTCACAGCCACATCATTCCTTCACTGTTCTTTCTGTCATATGCTGTGTAATCCATCTGCATCCTGAGTCCCCACCCAGATTTGTGGAGCAAATGCATAAACCACCAATGAACTAGTTTCCCATCAGCTCTCCCTTTTTCCTTTCAGGGCCCGATTGGTTTGGATGGCAAACCGGTAAGTGAAACATTTCCCTCACAGCTTCTCTCTCCCTGTCCACGTCCCTTTGTCTAGTACTTCCTCTGTCCTCTGAGCCAGGCTGTTAATAGATTAATTTGTATAGAATTATTTTGCAAAGTGTGTGCATGCCCATTTGGACAGGAGAACACCACCACCAAACTCCCCTGGAGAGGCTTCAGAGCATCAGCAAATCATGGAAGGTGCCCTACTGATGTTGCTCTTCTGGTTACCCTATTACTTCACCTATGAACTAGCACTTATCCCTGAAGCTGCCTTAACTTAACTGAGCAATTGAGTTCCCATTTCCAGCAGTGACAGCGAGAGACAGAGACAAATAGAATGAGTTTCCTAAGCTTCAGATATCATCTCACTACAGCCTAGACTAGCTATTAATTGAACATTATGGTTTATTCCTCCCCAACATTGCAACAAGTCAGCCAGCACAGCAAAGGATTCTGAAGGCCTTTGTGCACTCAAGCCCCTTCTGTGGTGAGCTTTGTTGTAAAACAGGCAAATGTAAATAATGTCCTGCCCCTTTAAAAAGGAAACACAGATACTGCAAAGTTTCTCCCAACCACAGTCAAGAAACAAGACATGAGTTGTTTCAGGCATGTCCAAAAGAAAAGTCTAAACTGTAGCTCACTGCAACCAAGTTTCAGAAAGAAAAAGAAACCACATTGCCCCACCCAGTGCTCTTCCTAGCCCCAAACCGCATACTAAGGATCCTATCTCAGCACCAGAAACATTCCTCAGCAGCTCCCAGAAGCATCCCTCTTATACTCAACTGGAGATAATTAATCAATCAGAGCACTGCTACCCTACACATCACTGCACTCCAGGCAGACAGCTGTGCTCCTTCCTCTAGTCCGAAGGAGAGCATTAACCCCTTCCTGTCAACCTCTAGGGAGGGTCTAAATACCTCACCACATGTCCATGCTATTCATCAGCAAAGTTTTATTTTCTGTGCTTTGCACCTGAATGATCAGAAGTGATGATCCACTTGCTGTGAGGCTACATGGGCACAACATTATGTCTTTTTGGCACCAAGAATAAGCAAAATGAAATGACCAGCTACAGCATGGGGATGTGTAAATGCAGTGCTTAGGCCTGATTCTATAATGATAACACACACTCTTTTACCTTTTCAGGGCCATCCTGGACAGAAGGGGGAGATGGTAAAAATTACATATGTATTTCAGGGAGTCGAGGGTTGGTTTGGGGTTGTATTGGTTCTCCTCAGGGGCATTAACTAGAGTTTGACTCAAAGGAAATCAGTAATCTCTGCATACTAACCACCCAAATTCCTGCTAACATACTAACTTTCTAGCTAATATAAGAAAATCATGATAGCAGAATCTGGGAGGTTTATCTATAATTTTTACATGATGAGTACCTGTATCATCATGTTACAATAGCAACTCTATAGTTATACATGGGAATGTCATTTCCATTATTAAGCCTTATGTTCAGTTACTAAATATATACTTTAAAAATACTTTGGGAACTGAAATGTTTCATGGTTGGACTCATCTCAGAAGTAAATGTTTATGGAAAGTTTCATAAAAACCCATTTAGCAGATTTTGGGTTTTCTGAACAACAACAAAAAGCACATTAGTCACTTATTAAGATGATTTTTCAGATTTTTCTTGATAAATCCAAAATGGCTTAATTTTAATGCTACCAACTTGGCATGTACTTTATGGTGTCCTAAACAAGGCCTTGTGACTTTGAGATATCTGGAGAATTTTAGTTGTGAAATCACAATGATATAGATGTTTAAAACTAATATGTAGCTGTGTTAATTTCCTTCATTTCATCAAAATTTCAAATTTTGATTTTTTTTTTGGCCAGCTCTAATTTTCACTTTTCACATGGTTCAGGGAGTTCACTGTTCACAAGGTTATTCAAATGAGTAATTTGGAAAGCCAGCAATTAGTAATATCCCTGCAGCCAGCTACCATATCAGCTACATATAGGTAACTGGACACACTTTGGGTTACTCAGTTTTTATTGTTTTTGTTCTTCCAAAAAATATCCATTTTGTTAACTCTACTGCTATTCTGCCTGAGTGTGCTTATTCCAGGAAAGTCACTAGTTTCAGTGAGTTGCTGTTCATGTGTTGATATGCAGGACAGAGAACTAAAGCAATGTGGGTGTTCTCTCTTACTCTCCACTTGAAGCTAAAGTAAAATCTTATATCTCTCCCTTCCTTTTTTCCCTAGAGTCTGTCAAAATAGTACAAGCCAGAGCCTCACCCAAGCTCCTGCTTGACCTGACGCGAAGGCCAGCAATTACTGATTTAACACTACTTTGCAAATTAATTGTCTTTCTCCGTCCCCTTACCGTTCAAGGAGCTTTCATTAATATGTCATGAAGGATGCTTCCAGAGTATTCCTAAACATCACACTGAGGAAATAGAGAGTTAAAATGGGCCTGACCTACACAGGATGCTCCCATTGGCTTCTGTAGTTAGAGCCCATCCTTCTGTAGGGCTAAATGCTGCCCTTTGAGGGCACACATGTGATTCTCAATTAAGCAAATGAAAATTGTATGAGGGAATTCAAGCACAGACTTTGGCTTTTAATTTATTCAGGAGTGAAGCTGCAAGGTGCCGAGCAACTGCAGAGAGCCCTAACCAACCTCAATTCCCATGGAAATGAATGGAGGGTGCCCAACATATAGCTAGAATTAGGCCTTAAAAAAGAAAAACTATAGGTGAAGCTGAACCCGTGGTGAGCGTGTGTTAGAGGTCCCCTGCTGGGCCATGCCATGCTGTGCCATGCCATGCCACAGAGGATATTGTTACAACCCCTCCTTAGAGAGTTTTAGCAGCTCATGCTTTTAGTTCTGAGGCCCCTGGTTCAATCCCTGCTGTGTCAGCCAAGATTGTGGCCATCAGATAAGTGGGGCTCATTTGGGGAGCCTCAGATGCTGAGGATGAGCATCCTTTGAGCAGATGAAATATGTAACCCTCTGGTGCATCGGTATTACTGGTGCCCCTCTGTGCTGACCCACAGAGAATATAAGTTGCTCCAGTATCAGCTTTGCTTTTGGTTCTCGAAGTCCCTGCTTCATTCTCCAGTGTGTCAGCCAAGAGGGCGGCTGTTATAGAACTACTTAATTTTTCACTCTCCTGTTGGTATCCCCATTCGGTAAAGCTGCAGGACTTGTGCATCTTCGCTCCTCTAGTGTAAGAAACACTGCAAGGGGAACAGAGATCTACCATAGAAATTTTTGGCTAAAGTCTTTTTTAAAACCCACATTTCCATCTGAGTACACGCCACATGCTGAGATGTTTAATGTTCCTGTCATTGAATGTATAAGCATAGATATAACTCACAACAATGTATTTTTTTAAAGGGTGTTGCTGGTCCTAAGGGACAGCCGGTAAGTGCTGAACTTATCACCTTCTTGTAAATCTACCTTCTTTTGGCACTTTCCCCCAATAGGCACAGTACTTTTTAATTAATTTTTAAATTGTTTTCCTTTCACAGGGACCTCCAGGACAAAAAGGAGAAAAGGTAATTTTAATGGGAGCTGGGTTTATAATGACATTTAAAAGGCAAGGAAATGATTGAGTGGTTCATCTTGGTATTCCATAGCCTTCAGCTATGGCTTTCAGAGCAAATTAGGTCAGTTCACAAAACAGACAGGATTTTTCGAAATCAAGTATCAGAGGGGTAGCCGTGTTAGTGTGGATCTGTAAAAGCAGCAAAGAGTCCTGTGGCACCTTATAGACTAACAGACGTTTTGGAGCATGAGCTTTCGTGGGTGAATACCCACTTCCTCAGATGCATGCATCTGATGAAGTGGGTATTCACCCACGAAAGCTCATGCTCCAAAACGTCTGTTAGTCTATAAGGTGCCACAGGACTCTTTGCTGCTCCTCTAGAAATGCTGCTGATAATGCCTGAGGCTGAATGGAATACAGCCTGCTCTTCTATAGCTATGGAGTTTATGGTAAAAACTTCTTTTCTTCACTGAATTATGCCGCTCTGACTCAGAATAGAGATAGGAAGCCAATGTTAGCTATATCGAAGTGCCTTTTTTGGCCATACCCATAACTGAGGCTAAAATGTTTTCCACGTGGTCACATTGAAATCAGAACAGATGCATTTTAAAGAATGAAAGAGAGTTAAAAGCAGCAGTGGATAAGGAGCAACACGAGACCTAGGTGCTCTGATGAGGTTTTGTTTATTTTTTCCTAAAGTGTTTTAAGAAAAAGACCCTGACACTAATAACAAAAGACAGTGTTTCCAAAACTAGACGTCAAAAGCATGTCTCCTAAATCCATATGTAGGCCTCTAAATAAGAGGTCTGATTTTCAAAAGTGCTGAGTGATGTTGGCTCAAGAGTTTTGAAAATCACCATTTATTTAAGTGCCTAAATATGAATTTAGGATTCTGTTTTTTTCTAAATCTTATCCCAACTGTGAAGCCTCAGCAGCTACAATGAAAATCTGATGGGTTATATGCTGGGAAATCCTATAAAATGATAGTTTGGGTACATTTCAAAATGAGAGATAGCGAGAGAGTGTGTGTTTGTCTGTCTGTCCATTGCTTTCTGTGGCTCTCTGGGCAAGACACAAATGATGACACTGAGGAGAAAAGGGGTAATGAATAATACGCTGGATGCTCAGTTGGTATAAATTGGCATAGCTGTAGTGTAGCCATGCTGATTTTTACCTGCTGTGGCTCTAACCCCATATGCCTACTTTAGTTCACTGCATTCACAATTTAAACTATTTTCTTTTAATTCCCTCCATTCACAGGGCCAGTGTGGAGACTACCCACACAGGGTAAGCAGTATTTGTTATTAACTGTCCCATGGCTTCCTGCACATTAATCCTACTCTATCTGAATGGCTTTTATCTGAGAATATAGGATATTTCATTAATGAGGTCCATCATATGTGTCCCACAAGTGCCATTTTACTGACTGACATGTATTGTTGGAATGTACTACATAGAATTTTCTAGGAGAGATTTACTACTTTATTTCATTCCTTTAAACTAGGACAGACCTCCAGATATATACCCATCCCATACCCTTATGGAGAAACCCCCTCCCCCAACATCATCCTGTCAGGAAGTGGGCTTTGCCTCATGAGAAAAAGGATGCGGGCTGCACCCCTAAACTTGGTGGATCCCTAGGGATTTGTTGGAATCCAGGGTCATTCAGAGGCTTTGTGCCTCCATACCATCTCTGGACCCTAGTGAGTGCCCTCGCTGGCAGCATGGCTAGGACATCATGGGAGGCCTCAGGGAAAATGTCATTCAGCTAAGGGCTCTGTTATCTTTTTCACTTAATTTGTATAAGGCCAAGTCAGGGCACAATGGGCATCTCCTGCCCTGATTCTGCACTGTCCTGGCCACCTCTTCCTTCCCAGCCCCTCTGCTCTCTGCCCACTCCTCATCCAGCACAGGTCCTGGACCATGTGGAGAGCCTTCTATAGAGCCTGAAGGGAGGGATGCTGCTGCAGAGTTGGCTGAGCTAAAGTTGGGCGAAACTTCCATGGGTGGCCCCCTCCATGTGCAGATCCAGAGGGCATAATCTGGCCCATAAAGGGCTGCAGAAATGTAGGCTTCAAGAGCAAATCAGTGAAAGGCAATGGGTAAAACTGGCTGTGTGCCTGGAAAGCCTATGTATTTATAGTTAGAACGCTTCACGTCCATGTATTCACTAAGGGGCGGGAAGTTTTTTGAGGGAGGCAGGGTAGAAATTCTTTACCCGGTAAATAATGCCTATGGTCTACATTTAGAGTTAGACATCCAGTTCTGTCACAGTTCCCAGTGAATTCCCTGTAATCTTGTAGATGCCACCTGGCTTTTTGAACATCACTGCTTGGAAAAGGGGAGGAACACTTATTTATTTTGGTAATAATCTTTTTAAGCCCAGGAAGTAGTCCCATTTGCTTCCCCATCCTGCCCTTTCAAGAGAGACGGGACTATATCATGGGGTTTAGGGGATTATAGGGATAGAATTTAACCAGGCATAAACAAAACTAAAAACAACTCTAGCTCTGAAAAGCCATTGGAAATGCACTGGAAGGACATCATATGAGAGGATTGAAACTTGTAACCACTATGCACAGGGAGACAGGCTTAAAAGCTTTCTATTTATTTTTTCAAAAGTCTCTGGACAATTAGATCGGGTGCTGGCCCTGGGCCCAGAGAGAAGTGGGGTGAGGGGTGGTCCAAGACTCTGGTATGAAGACTGCATGTAGTTAGCAAACCTGTCAGTGGCATCTGAGTGTTGGGGGGAGAAAGGTAGTCGTGTGTTCCGGCCCCGATACAATAATAGAAGGTCAGCTGTGCTTATTTAGACAAGCCATCTCACTAGATTGTTATGTTAAAAAAAAAAGCTAACAACAATGTTCACTTAAGCAGTGTCCTCGGTTCCATTACAGCCCTTGGCTCCAGACTGTCCACATTGTTCAAAGTGACAAGCAAGGGCAGGGACTCAACACAATTAGGAAATGGAGAAATTGATTACAAATTAAGAGGCATAACCTCAGTTTATACCTGACTGAGGTCACAAGTGGTCTCAATTCATAGTCATTGCTGGATGTTGGTCCACATTTAAATATCACCACTACCCAATCAATAGTTGGCAGTCTCCACTTAAAAAAGGCCCAGGACTGTAACACAGAAGGTGCTACAGGTTAGACTTATGATGCACACTGGCGAAGCTAGGCAAGGGAAGCCCGCCTGTGCCCTGCTTGGCTCTATCCAGGATTATAGGAGCACCAAATCCAATCTTTTAAAAAGTGATATGGAGGTGCTTAACTTGTCTGAATCAGAGCTTCTGACATGTGTGTGACAACTGCCCTCAGACCAGTTTCCTGTGTTGAATATACCTGTGAGCCAGTGGGCTCTAGGGGGAAGGGAGTAATAGATGTGCACCAGCTTATGCACAGATATCCCTCTCTTCCTCATTATAAGAGTTAAAAAAAGGGAAATGAACAATAAGAAAAGTCCCTTTTAAAATAGTTTTATGCACTTTTTTAGCTAACTTAGAATTTGTCTGGTTCAAACAAGCAGCAGTTACCATCACCAGATGCCATGGGCAGGACAATGAATTAGAAATATGATAACAACAGGGAAAGGTTTTTGTTTTGGGGTTTTTTTTTAAAGAAAGGAAATTTAAAGTCAGGCTCCCTCTTAACCTGCCTGGCCCATTTTTTAAAACATCAGTCTATTGTGTAACCCCTGAGCAAACAGGACATACATTCCCGTGGGTAAAGAGACCATACTAGGAGGTTACAGGGTTATAATCCTTAAAGACAGAGTGGGTCATCAGAGCATGTTACAAAATCACAATGGCCAGTGTAGAGCTGGGAATGGAACCTGGTCTCAGAATAGTCAGGCCAGTAAAGTTATTTTTTCTCTTGATGATGTGGTGTATCTAACTGACCCAGTTCTGTGTCACTCTGTCTTCACTATCCCCTAGGAATACCTAAGTACAACACTTGCAGCCCTGCGCTCTAATCAGATCCTTACACTAAAGGTTTGTGAGTAATGGTCTAACTGGACCCAGTTCTGATGCAAAAGAAATAAGGATGAGGATCCAATATTGCATCCTCTGTGTTGAAAAGAACTTGCCATTGGGACTTTGGGGATGCAATTCTGAGGACAGAAGAAAGAGGCTTGAAATAGATTTCTTACCCACTCCTCATATGCTTGCTCTCTATGTACCTGAATTTATAGCCAGGTCCCTTCTCACCTATGCTCAGTTTTGAAGAAGGGAAACTAAATAGGCTCCTGAGTTTCCATGCCATTTTTCTCCTTACCCATTTTGAATAGCCCTTCCCACTCCCTTCCTTCCAGCCAGCACATTTCAGCCACTACCTCTTTGAGTCAATAGAGTTACATGAGATACAACAGGGTTCCCCCTCCCACACACACATACACAAATCCCATTTTGGTGACTCCCAGATCATTCACCCGAGTTACTACAAGGAGATGTTAAATGGATCCTTTGCCCACCTGAAAGATAACAGTTTTCCCAGCCCCCACTACACAGGCAACCAATCCAGAATGATCCACTGAACTACCAGGCTGGTCTCATATTATCTTGCTCCCTGACGCTGTCCCGATAATGCCCAAAAGGAAATACCCATTAATCAAACCAAGCTGAAGAAAATTCTAGAATATCTCTGTATTTTCCAGCCATTGTGATACAGCATCATGTTGAATGGTGTTGGCCATATTCCACACAATACACACATGGCACTGAACACCCTAATTAGTACCATAATAGCTCTGGTCAAAATCCCACCTGTTCCACTTCAGCCCTTCCTTTCTCTGTTCTTTGCCCCACTCTTCACAAAAGTTTGCTTTTTGGCAGAGGAGAACCTGCTCTTATCAAGAGTGGCCTGGTCAATTTTCTAGGGCCAGTTTGTATTTTTTGATAGCTTATGATCTCTTGTGTTAGATTAGGGCACAGGATAACATTAAAAATGATGTGAAACCTGAAGTCCATCAGTGCAGACTGCCTCTGAGAGACTGACTGGTTTCCAGAGCCCTGGCACTGAAAACATGGCTGCTTACTCCCTCCCAAATGCCACGTATGCTGACTGCCTGGGTACTGCAAGTTTTCAAAGGCTCAGTTGATCATACAGCTTCACCTCAAAAGCTGAAATTATCATATTTAATTCTTCTGAGGTTCAGTGCGCCCTAATGTGGTCTGTAAATCTGCTTTTAATTGTGGTCCTCTGAGTCAGAGGCTCTCACCACTGGTTTGCCTCAAGTATGTATTTACTGTTTATATAAACTGCCCAGTGGGCAGGACTTTAAGGCTGCAATATTGTGATGACATTTCACTTTGCAACAAGACTGGGTCTGAGCTTTCAGTAAAACACAAACACCCATGTTTAGGGGGAGCAGAGCGTGCTGCTTAGATGCACATCATCACTGTCGTGGGAGACCTGCAGGCAACACCTCTCAGCCTTGAGTTCACAGTTCAGACAGGGAAAACCCCCAGGGAGGAGTACTGTGTGTGCACATGTGGAGGACTTGCTGTTCCCCTCACTTACACTGCTATAAATCAAGAATGACTTCAATGGAGTTAGGACTAGTGTGAAACTGAGGTAAATGGGAAAGAGAATCAGGCCTAATATGAGCATTCCTGGTGTTTGAATTGGTGCTGTCAGCACGAATGTGCTGTGGTTCAAAGCAGCTTCCTAAGTGCACAGGCAGACAGGAGCATGTTTGGAAGTGGAAATTAGATACAGCAGAAGGGTGAACAGAAGACCCAGAGCTTTAGTACATGGTTTTGATTTGTGAGGATCAGCTTTGTGATGTAGAGAGGATTCTTGTCCAAAACGGATCACAAGCCATTGTTACTGTTAAACAAGGAGACAGAAAGTGCAGGCTCAGCATATTGTGAAGCAAAAGTTCATCCCCTCTGCTGATCAGGGAACATCTCAAATCACTCTCAGATGATATGGAGTGTCTTTGTGAAGCAAAAGAAAATGAAGAATCTTGAACAAGTGAGACGGCTCCTAATAGAATTCTGCTTTGCTATAAAAGGGTATAAGTTCACAAACTGGTCTCATTCTCTCACTGCTGTCCCTGGCAGGAAATGTGAGGTTGATGAATAGGTGATGAACTTGTCTCTGCTTGGGAGGGACTCCTTCACTGTTGTGCATTGACCCCTCCAACCAGTTAAATGGTGGAATCCCACAACAGCTTGAAGGAGCAGGTCTAACGAGAAGGAAAATGGCAAGATTATTAGAGCTTTTAAAGGAACACGGAGAACAATCTTGGGGTAAGGGAAGAAAAGGGGATAACTGTGAACTGTAGCGAGGGTAACTGTATAGTCACCAATCTTTGTAATTTGTAGAGAATTCATTGCGGATTTATCTAGTAACATGGTGATATCCAGTGAAAAAATATATTTCTTGTAATGAGAGTCACAGATACATGGAGCCGCAATTGCCAAAGATCTCAGGTGACAAGAGGAGCTTTAAAAACATAGAGCAAACTGCTGTCTTAATAAGAGCCCCAGATCTAATAAGGACCAATTGAGAGAAACAGTCCTGTCCCAAGGGAACTCCGGGGAGCTGGGGAGAAGAATATTTGTTTTGTTACAATAAAGATTATCTGAGGAGTGCAGCAGAAGCTGGCACAAGAAATCTCTTGGTAAGTTTCCTTTCTGAGCTGAGACAGAAAGCAAGAAAGAACTGATAGAATGATTGGGTGTGAAAGACCAAGGGGGCGGCAAAATTATATTCCCTTCAAGGAAAACCAGAGCATTCCAAGGCCCAGAACAGAGGTATTCCTTCCTGTGTTTAAAGTAAAATTCAGAAGAGCTCAGAGGTTTGCCAAGCGGTACCCGATGACAAGTATCCCTCCCTGTGCCATTCACAACTATCTCTCAACTGTGGTTTACGCTCATTACAGTCTTTCTTTTTCCCTATCGTTTCATTTTCTTCATTGGCTGCTCTCTCTTGATGTCCTACTGACTCCTTTGCCTTGTGACCTTTGCCCTGTGACCTTTGGGTTTGGTCTTCTTCTTCAGCTGTTGCCTCTCCTCAATTCAGTGCGGCTGGCTTCACCCCCGGTTATAAAGAGACGCACTTTCCAGGTAGCCACTTTTTCCTCCTTGCCTGTTTTAAGCCTATTCCGAATCGTAAGATTAATTAGCTTCTTTCCTTCCTTCGAGAAGGGGTTTCAAAAAGACTTTGGCAGAGCCAGGGGGCTCTCTTTAGAATGGAGCACATATTTGGTGGGAAAATGTGTCTAAACAAATACATAATGAATCCAGAGTTTTAAAGTAAAACAAATTAAATAAGAAACATATGACTAGAAGGAAAATGCGGTAAAAAAGGAGGTAGTGTCATGGATAAGCCTAACTGCTACCTTAAGGAGCTAGTTCCTGCATGCACAAAAACAACATCAATGGCTGGTCTGAGATCCCTTTTTTAAATTTAGTAAGTGCTGTAAAACTGTTTCAAGAAGCCATGCTTACTAGGCAAACTCCTGTTTTAAAACATACGGAGCCACCTCATGTTATCAGCTGATTTTTTCGTTCCTTTGCATGGTCACGTCAAACAGTTTTCACTGTGTATGAGATATAGAAAGCAGGATGTCTGAAGAGATGGGTATTTGCTATAGACTCTTTCATCTCCAGGCTACTGGTCTGTGCCCAGTACAGTTTACTGCTTACCTAGAGTTATCATCTTGTGTTTTTTCAGCTATGTGAAATGAACTGGTGGTGTCAGACCAGTTTCTACTAAACAGGTGTTTACATCACACAAACCACCACAGCTGGCATTGGTTGTCCCCCTAGCTGGTAGTCTCAAAAGAGAAGCAAAGGACTGAGCTGATAGAAAGATTTTTAAAACTAAAGTTCATTTCCTGGGCCAGGTAGGGAAGCTTGCACTGCTGCACTCCATTCTATACCTGGCTTCATTCTCCAGGACTGTAAATCTCATAAGCATTACCAAAAAAAAAATGTGAATTTGAAGTATATGATTCGTTTAGCTTCTGTGAAATTGACTCCGTAAGCAGCAGAAAATGTAAGCCCACTCCGACAAATCCTGCCTCCCCACAGCAGAATAGTACGTCATATGAACTCTGGGAGCCAAACATTTGGAATGCTAGAAAGAGCTGAAGCTGTAAAACAAATATGACTACCAGTAGTTGGAAGAAAAACTGCTGCTATTTTACACTACACCAGCAAGAGTGTTATAACAGAGAATTTGTTGTGGGGGGAGCAGTGGTTAGCTGCAAGCCCTGTTAGAGGGAGAAGAGAACATTGAATTCACAAGGAATATCTAGGCAACTAATTGGTGTTTAACAAAACTGAAAAATAGTACCAATTAATGGCTAAAAATATTAAATGACATCTGATAAGATGATATCTGATCTCCAACTTACTCTATCTACCCAGTTACATTCCAGTTAAATCCTAAAGGGTCTCTCCAAGCTGAAAGTACTAATAAGAATATAATTATGTAGTAACTAAGCTTTATGTGTCTAGGAGTCTGTCTATATGGAGCACTTGCTTAAACAAAGTCCCCTGCAAAAATGTAAGGACACTGCAGTGACGGCATATGCTTTGCTCAGGCATCCCACCAAAGAAGGTGGCCTGTGTCTTTCTGAAAGCTTGCCAGCTGCCAATGTGAATTTCCATCAAGGCAACTGGGTTTAACATATATACACACATTAGCACCTTCTGTGCCCCGGTAATCACAAGAAGTGAATAGCTACATCCAACAGATTGCCCATTCCAGTTATTAACAGTCCGAGTAGTGGGAGACAGAGCAGGCAAATAGGATTCCCCCTTGTTTCAGTAAGACAAAGGGTTAGCAACTGAAAGTACCAGTGAGGTAGGGTGACCAGATGTCCCGATTTTATAGGGACAGTCCCGATTTTTGGATCTTTTTCTTATATAGGCTCCTATTACCTCCTGCCCCCGTCCCGATTTTTCACATTTGCTGTCTGGTCACCCTACAGCGAGGGCTAAAACACAAAGAGGCGAACTTTATCACCTTAGTACGCAACTAATGGTCTGTTTTCATATTCATAGGGTTTTTAAAATGTGTTTTTTTTAAACTATGCCAAATCCAAAGGCTTGATAGCTCAGCAGGTTAATGTATTCCCTGTCCGCCTGGCTTAACTTCAGATCCTTGTCGGGTCAGAAGTGAAAATAAATGTAGTCTCATCCATGTTTGGAACCGTGAGTAGGGTGTGCTCAGAAGATGTGCGCCAGGGCTAGCAGTGTAAGTCAGGAATGAGAGGCAATAGCAAGGAGGTCTCAGGCAATTTTGTAGTGTGCCACTGCTCAACTCTATCCAAGGCTATTTGTCTCATGTTTTTACTGGAACCAAATACACACCAAAAAAAAAAATTTAAAGGTGTATGGCTGACAGTCCTTTAATGACACTGGCTATGGAATATACATTCAGCTCAAGGAGGCTCATGTATCTCTATGGAAAGACCCCAGGATGTGCTAGGAAACTGCTTTCAAAAAGGGGGAAATATAAAGCTCTTTTTTCCTAGGCCGTAATGTGGACAGGGTGAACAACCTGCTATTCTGATTGGATACAGAGGGATATTACAGAGCAGAGGCCAGGTCACTAATGGGCTTGAAATGTTTCATTTCAACTTTCTCATTTTTATTCATATAGTTTCAACTTTTATATTATATAAAATATCAACTATAATATATAAATAGAATATACCATATTTAATATAAAAAATCAACAGAAAATGGATCAAAATGATAAAGTTAAAACAAAATGTTTTGACATTATCAAAACAAAATGAAATTCAAAACAACTTGTGTCACCTTTTTCCCATCAAAAAACTTGTTGAAAAAAACGTGGATGTCAATTAAACTGCATTTTCCAATTGAAAACTGTTTTGTTGAAAATTTTTCGACCAGGTCTGCTGCTAATGTGACTGGTGCCCTTATACTGACTCATCACCAGCTGCCAAACCCTCCTTCATTCAGGTTAAATCCTCACCCATTACAGTGTTAGCATCTCCATTATTATAAAGCAGTCCTTTTCTGCTGGTGAGTGTTGTTCCTTACTAGTTCTAGGGAAATTCACTATGGTTAATGAAGTAATAGCTGTGGCCATTCCTTGGGCACCTTGAACAAGCCTATTTTTATGTAATGCTTGTTATTAGTTTAAAAATTTAAGGACAGTGAAGGTAGGAAGAGGGATCACATAACTGACTTACAGGAACACATGCCTATAGCATAGACGTAGCATTGGTACTACATGCATGGGATATATATTACATGCATTGTACACACATGTGGATAATGACTGCATGTGAGTGGAACCACATTGTATCCAACAACTTCATCTTCTGCGCAGTACAAGTTCAGCGGAGACAATGCTCTTTATCTCATGTGATATAGCCCCAAACCCATATATTCATTTTGAATAAATTTACTACATTGTATTTCAGGCCTTCCAGTGAGATCACAAAGAGAATTTTGTTGTACTTAAATCCTGCCACTGATATTAGGACTTTATGATACTGTATCTAAGGAGAGGGAATGATAAAAAACGAGAAAGCAGGGAGCTTAACTTGAGTGTCCCGGTCCTCTAGGAATTTACAGGATTAATCCTTTATAGATCAGTGTTCTGGTATTTAAATGAGATCCTTCTAAATCATTACCTTCTCACCACCAGCCAGTTATGATTCTTGATTCCCCCACACGGTGACAACAGAAGCAAAAGCCATGTATGAATGCTTTAGAATGTTGGGGAATCCAAGACACTGGCTGTTGAGGTGGCATGTGATGGCCCAGCTACAAAAGATTTAGTTCAGATAAGCACCCAAAAGTTTGGATGCTTTTGTGCATCTTATCCAAATCAAACTGATTTTAAGTCTCACAGGAATAGGCTTTCTGATAAGACTCCTAGGTCTTCCTGTTTCTGGCAAGCTCCAAATTAAAAGAAATTAAGAAAGAGCAGACACACGCCAAAACTGAGAGAGTGTTGTGTAATGATTAGAGTATGAGGAAAAATTACACTGAGGACTCATGGCTCTGCCAGTAGGTGACAGAGTGATCCTGGCTTGATTTCTCTAAAATAGGAATGAGAGTAGTCCCCTATTTCAGAAGGCACTGTGAGGTTTCATTGATCACTGACTGTACAGTGCTTTAAGATCCTCACATGGAAAGCGCTCAAAGATTCTTGGGGGATTCTCAATATTATTATATAAAATGAATCACACTTTTTTAAGCTTAAAAAACCAATTTACTTTGTATTTGGGTTGCTCCTGGCACTATTTTAGTATCTGAGCCAGTTTTCGCATTTCCTCTAAGTGAGCTCTGACTAGGAGCTTTAAAATGTAGTTGCAAACTACAGGGAAATGGCTCCCATCAGCCAACCAGAAAGACCATCAGAAGGGGACCTTTGCCTGAGTTTTGGAAACCTCTCCTGCCACTAACTGTAACTTGCTCGGCTTCTGTCTCTTTCATTTGCTCTGGCTGAGCTGCTGTATGTCACACACCTTGGATGCTGGGCTATGGGTTAACCCTGCCTGATGGTAATCCTTGTTTTAATGAACCTCAGGGTGAACAAGGACAGGCGGGGATTCAAGGTCCACCAGGGCCACCTGGTCCATCAGGGCCAACTGGACCATCTGGACCAGCAGGAAATCCAGGACAACCTGGCCCTGTTGGGCCACCTGTAAGTTTAAAAGAAACCAAACAAGCAGCATTTATCCTTCCTTTCCCCTGACATGCATGCAATTTCCTTTGCCTTTTATTGTCTCCTCTGAGCCGGGTGCACTGACCACAAGCAATTTCTCAGGGCATGGCTGGAGGAAAGAGTTCCCAGGCAGGGAGGGAGGAGTTCTATGCCTCCAGCTATCCCTATCTGCACACACATGTGTGAGACGGTGACACCAGTGCCATTTCCTCCTCTCCAGCCTATGCTATGGGGAGGAAGTAACACTCTGGCTGTAATTAGCCTGCTCTCAGCAGAAACCAGACTAAAAAAAGCCCTTGAAATCTCTTTGATGTTCTGCTCCTAGTTCTATTCCCAGGCTGACAGCAAGAAACCTAAGAAGGTGAAAATACTGTCACTAATGTTCCTTTCCCTCTCACAACAGGGCAAAGCAGGGGAGCCTGGAAAGGCAGGCAAGGATGGAAAGGTAGGTTTAGTAGAGCTGCCTCACTCCTCTCTCTTGTGCATGCAGCATTCGTTGCATGAATGCAGCCAGCTCCTTAATGCCTGAGGACGTGGAACATGCCTGCAGGGCTGAACCAAGTGTTCAGCAAACTGGGCGACTGCACTTAATATCTCCATTGCTGTCTGTTTCATTTACCAGGGGTCACCTCTGCTGGCTCTGCTCTCAGGGTGTACCCAAGTTCCTTGCTCAGGGACCGTGGGGAGGCATCTTAGCATATTTTCCCATGGTAAACATGATCAGAAGCACTTTACATTGAAGTCTTCTGTCCAGAAAATAATATATACAGCATGGCTAGCGCCAGCGCTAGCTTTCTCCAAACTGATCCACCCATCAATGAGCCTCAAACCTGACCTGGACACTCTTGGGGATGACAGGTAATCTAGTCTCCCCAGACTTTCAGTCCTTGGTCTCTCTGCCAAAGAAAATACCAGTTATGAGGTTTTACAAATGCTGACATCTGTCCACTAGGAACTGAGTGAAAGCACCAAGTCATTTCATATAGGCCACCATCAGGTAGGCATGAACTTTGGTCTTTGCTAATCTAAGATGGGTTGGAACTAGTAACCTATATGTGAAACACTCCTCAGATCATTACCCTGTGAGCCCCTCACTTCACCTCTGTGTCAATACATTTTTATGTAGCCTAGAATGATAACAGTGTCTAGGGACTGAGTAATTGAGAAGAGATGCTGATAATAAGTTAGGGATGGAGGAATGGAGAAAGGTCATAAGGATCTGTGGTAAAAAATCACCAGGACAAGAACAGCAAAATTAGGGCTTGCTTATGCTGATGCCTAACTTTTGGTTAGTGCTGCTCACATGCAACAGAATACAGGAAGCCTCAGTAATGGTTGAAGACGTAAAGCCTATTACCTGTTATTTCCTTAGTAGCACACGAAACAACTACTCAGTTCCTGTGTCTAACAATGAGGAGCATGGCATTCTGACATGCCAGACACCTAGAAATAAAGATACTTCCATTCCCAAATTTTTATAATAGCTGTTACAAACCTGCTTGCAGAAAAGGGACATGCAGTCAACAGAGGAAAGGGAAGCCTCTTTGTTCATGTTATCTACAGGCAGAAGACTCAAGACTTGGAGAATCCCCACTTTTGATCTTTCAACCCAAAGTAGCCCTCTGAATGGCCATAAACAGGCAAAAATAATGTAAATTCAGGCCACAGAATATATGTGGGGTATCCGTTCCATCTTTCTCATTTGGACTGTTTACATCACAAGGGCAGCTGCAATATGGAAATTTTAGATATTAACATTTATATGGCATGTATAGTACCTAGTGCTTGATATGTGTGCAGATTGAATGGCTATTTCTAATTTAGCACAACTACTGGTGTCCCTTCCTTCTGAAAGTCTTATGAACATATTCCCACTACTAGGAAAGTCAAAGAAAACCATGTTCAGTAAAACCCATGTTTCCTGCCCCTAAAGAGTACTTTCAGAAGTGTAGCATGCCACCCAGGTAGATTTCCTTTTTAATGAAGAAAAGAACAGCTCTATTCAAAATCTGATAATAGCACATTCCACCATGAAGAAAGGATCTTTCTGTTATTCCACAGTGCATTCTAAAGGACAGGTAGTCCATACCAGCTCTCTCCCTCCCTTAATTCCTTTGAGATCTCCTAGTTGCGTAAGGAAGAGACTACCCATTTATTGAATACTACCAGTTTCCAGTTGTGATGGTTTTGTTTCTCCAGTGCGTATACATACAGTGAGCTGGGAATGAGCTAAAAATAGGCAAGAAAAATAAACCAGATTATATTCTGAAACCATGACACGTTGGGCAAAGTAGCTTGGTTTTCAAATTTACTGAGACAAAGCCTGGTGGTTTGGGATAGTATTTGTGGGAGGGAGACTTGGCTGGTATTTCCTTAGAGTTTATCTACTCAACAATGAGAATCATTTTTGCAGTGACATTCTAAAGCGATGAACTCTTTAAAATCAAACTAGGCAGCGATTGATGTCCCAGTAGAAAAATAATTACCTGCACCCCACTTCTCTAGTTATTTGCAGTTTTCCCTACCTCAGAATATGTTCTCATTTTATCTACAGGGTTTACCTGGACCCCCTGGACCAAAGGTGAGACATTTTTCATCATCTGTAAGCATAAACAAGGATAAGAAGTTTAAAACCCTTAGCATAGATGTGAGCAAAGCTGGGCATGATCATTATGGAAAGGTGGGGGAGGAGGGAGAAAAGAGGGTTGCTTTATAATACTTCTGAAAACGTTCATAACCAGACTGAAACATCTGATTAAGGGCCCAATTCCAGACTCCTGGCTTACTGTTTTCAATGGAAGCTTTGTCTGAGGGAGGAGGTCATCATCAGGAAATGTTGCAAAAAAATAAATAAATTGCAAGACATGTCTTTGCTGGACTTTACCATAATACATTTACCACATTTTATGAATTTATTTTGTAGCCATGTTACTAATTTTGCCAAATTTCCCATTTTTAATTGTCAAACTTGTGAAATGTCACTGATAAAATGTGAGATATCTTTTGCCTAAAAAATCCCCAGTTTGCTTTCCTTGAGTTACTTCAGACAGAGCTGTAAGATTAAGCAGCTTTAGGACAGATTAACTGTGTAAATTGAAAGCAAAACCAAATGATGTGCCTTGCAGTGTGTGGTGCAGCTTTCCTATTATGTTGTAATTCATGCAGAGTAAAACTCACTCCCGTGCATTGGACTCGGATAGGATATAAGCCCTGTTTTGAAAGCTCCAGGGGGAATAAATGGTGTCTAGGCCTCATTATGGTTCTCTGCACAAAGGTGAATTTCACTCAGTGTCCTATTTTTCTTCCTGCATATGCACAGAGAAAGGACAGGGATTTTTCCTTTTCAGCCTGGCATCATCAGCTTGTCTTCATTTTGATTTTTGCAGGGAGACCCTGGAATTCAAGGATACCATGGGAGGAAGGTAAGAGGGGGAGGTAAACTTCTGAGCAACTGGATGATCAAGTATCTTAAAATGCATTATAGTGAACCAAAGCCTGGTGGGAGTGTAATAGCAGAGAAATGCCATCCCTACCACACACACTCACACACACCCCACCAGAGCTCTTCCATCATTTCCTGCAATGAGTGACTTGCTGGCAGAGGCTGGGTATGGAGAAACTCTGATCTCCCCCATAGCCAGCATTCCTCTACCGTTTCCTGCAGTGACTCTTGCTAAGAGAGCCAAGTACTGAAATAGTTTCAACTCCCCAATAGCGACAACGCTTACCTAGTTCCCTGCAGCAGTTTCTTCTGGGAGGGGCTGAGGCAGGAAAAGCTGTAAACTCCCCTATAGAGTCACTTCTTCCTGGCTGAAATTTATTTTGTGTACCCATGTGCGGACATCCTCCCTCTCCACCCACTCAGTCTGAATGGGGGTTGGAACGAGCTATAGTGTTTACAATCCCCCTGGTATGTATCGTTCTCCAGATTAAATGATGGAAGATTTGATTCAGCCACAGGTTACCAGGCAGAAGCTGGTATTACCCAGGGCTGTGGATCTCTAGCATTGAAAGGTCTGCCCAAAGGGTAGTTGTCCCACTGCAAGGCACTTGCACTCCCTATATTTTATGGGGCACAGAGGTGGCCAGAGCAGCCCTAAAATGAGATGGTGCTGGCCAGAGAGGAGCATAGCCAGGGTACCAGGGGAATATGTTCATTCAAGTCATTCCTAGGCAGCTGGATTCGGATGAAACTCCAACAGCGCGTTAAAGATACTCCCCTGGGGAAACACTGTCTGCCTACCCCTGAGGTTAAATCCCATCCTAGGATGTGGCTAGCCTTGCCCCAGCAGTGCTGAAACTGCCCAGAGAGTTTAAAGGACAGACAGAAAGGGGGAGAATGAAATGAAAGAGGATAAAAGGGGAGAAATATTGACAAGGAGGATAAGGGAGTGAGAAGAGGAAAGTGAGTATTCCCAACTGCCGGCAGTTGTATATACTGTGTTATCTATACGTTGTTTTATGGGTGCTCTGTGGGTGAAGTGGCAAGACCTGAGAGCTTTTTAATTAGTTCTGCATAAACTGAGAAGTTTTTGTTATGTCAGGAAATGAAAATTATAGCCCCTGTGGACCACAGTCCATTCCTGCAGACACACACAAAATTTACTGCTGCTTCTTTCAGCAAACTGTCGGTTTTCTCATTAACCATCCATCCTTCTCTTTGCAACATTCAGGAGGCTTCTTAACTTTCGAATGTGCTGAGGTTGTCACTCATATGGCATATTAATGGGTGTTTGTACCCAGATCTTTTCCTATGGACGGCAGTTAATCCAGTTGATTTATTTCTCAAGCAAGGGGTCTGAATTCCTTTCATACTATGAGAAGGATGATCCCAGGTCTGGGATCCATTAATGGGGAAGTGTGCAGGAAACACAGGATTGAATGAACACAGAGGAGAAAGTCCTCCCCACTGAGTTGACAATGAAAGGAAAGAGAAACTTCTATACTGCCCTTATCTAATGGGTAGATTCAGGATTTGGAGAACTCTCTCCCTCCATTTTGATTTTTTTGTATTGAAGGTAGTCTTGTGATACTAGGGATGTGGTGACCATATCTTCACATTTAAAAACCAAGATACTTTTGTGGCAACATGTTTTAGGGTCATAAAATATCTAGGCAAAAGGCAAAAAAAAAAGATCTGCTGGTGTCACTACTGTTAGCTTCTGACTCAACAGCACCACGGGTGTGTTTCTCAGAATGGAAGATTTTTTCCAGTAACTCACCATTCTCATTGAACTTATAACTGAACATCAAACCAGTGTCATTAACATTCACTTTGAGCAAAAAGAACAGCTTTGATACTCTCTGCAGTCATGCAGTCATTATCTTCACTCCAAACACTTCATCACGTTGAATAGTTGCACCACTAGATTGCTCGTTCTTGGTAAACGCTGGGGAAATTCTACTCAATGTAGCAATACAGCCTGAACAAACATTTTCTAGTTATTAAAAATCAGCAACCCAACATGATGACTGGGACTTTTCAGGCAACCCAAAAGAAGTTTTTGGGACACTACACTGTGAAAAACCTGGACACGTGGATATATGGTCACTTCAGCCATGAATAAAATGTATTGTATGAGGGATTGTTATACATGTTCCTAGCACTTAAATACTGATGGGATCAGGCTATTTGTGAGGAACTGTCTTTCGTGTTCCATCTCTCTTTGTTTCTTGCTAAGCAGCATGTCTCTCAGGGCAGGGTAAGAAGGCTATGTTGCCACATGTATTATGGGACTGTTCTCTGTCCTTCCCTCCCCACATCTTTGTTAATATTTCTTGGTATACTGAAGGCCCCTTTTCTTCCTTCTGACTGTGTGTTTGCCTCTTCCTCCATTTTCTTGCTTCTCTTCTCAGGGTGAGGTGGGTGAGGCTGGCCTACCAGGTGCACCTGGCCTTCCTGGACCTATTGGCCCCAAGGTAACCATTGAACTAACAATTCTTAGCTAGTCAGTACCTCCATCTGCTTAGTGCAACTTATTGCCACCCAGACATGTGTCCCTTTAACAGAAACACAAGTATACAGGGGTATGATACAGTCTCAGATAACATGGTAAGCAATGTGATATAAACGTCTAGATAGACTCAGATTCTTTGCACACTCTGTCTAGATGACATACAAGATCCAGAGCTGTTTTTGTAGATGGGGCCTGGACAATTGTCAGCCACTGGCCTCAAGGCAAGAATGATTCCTTGCTCTCTGGAACCAGGGCCTGGCTCCAATGTGCTCTGTCACTTGTATATGTTGTAATGTAATGACTTATGTGCACAGACTATTATCTTCTGCTGGAACATGACAGATCTGGGAGTTAGTGGAGCTGCTCCTTTACATAACCTCTGGCTTTGGATACTGGAGCTGACTGAGTGACAATGCCTTGGATTTTCAAAGGGGCCTCAGGCAGCAAGGCGCCCAACTCTCAATAAAAGTTAGTTGGATGTAGGTACCTAACTCCCTTCAGTTCTTTTAAAAATCCCAGTCAGTGCCTCCAGTGGATCCTGATGAATGTCATAGACATTGATCACCTATGTGTGTATAGAACATTCCCATGCACCCATTTCTCCTCTACACATTGTCTTGCATTGGTGTGCAAGGATGAACTGAAGTCAGCCCTTGAGATGCTACAGTCATTGTGCTTTATCCTTCGGTCATTTCTCTGCAGCTACAGCATGCATGTCTCATAAGCTAAACTCTATCAATTACGTTCTATTGTCATTGCTATTAAGATTATACTGTTTTTCTCTTTTTGTTCAATATGTCTATCTACGTTTCTGCTCTCTCTCTGTTCTCCTTGCACAGGGTGAAAAGGGGGACACTGGCGTGAAGGTAGGCATGGGAAAAATGATTTTCTACCATATTTTAAGAGACAAGTTGCTATTCAGAACACTGTATTGTAAGTGGGAGCTGGGCCTGAGAGAGACCTGTTGGATATTTAATGGAATACACATATGAGCTGTGATTAATCACAAGCAGACACGCCATGTCCTGGATCTTTTATGCGCGTGCAATACAAGCTGTCTTTAGCCACTTGGTGGAATTTGATTCTTACCAAAGAATTTCTCCGGCTATGAAGTTTACTAATGATTTGTTACAGCTCTGTATTTGAAGGGATGGGCTGGGGTTTCCTCATAAAGTCTGGTTAGCTGACACATCAAATCTACTCAAGCTCTGCAACTCTGAGGCTGAGGTTTGGCACTATTCTTTCAGTCTCCCTCTGTTTCTAGGCTGGACAGCTCTTCTTACAAGCTAACGGTTTTCTGCCCATATGTTATCTATTTGATTAAAATTTATTGCACTTACATATTTAAAATATATTACTCAATACAGACTGTTTAAAACTTTACAACATTGGCCATTTTCATGACAATCAAAGCATATTGTGTCATATCATATAAAGTATAATGAGAAAAGGCCTGTTTTATGATATTTTACATACATTAACTCTGACATGTATATTTAAAATATTTATTATGTGAAATACATTTTATTAATCATGCAACAAATGCACTCACATACATTTTCCCTTTGTGGGGGATTATTATTCTAATGCACTAAAGGTTCCTTTCAACTATACTCCCATGTTAGAATGAATTTAAAGAGGTCTTCTTGAGGGATCTGGGGTCTCCATTTAATAGCTGTATATTACAGCAACAAATGATCTTCCTTTTAAGATCAACTAGAGCAACACCAAATAGATCTTCTAAATTATTGCTTTATGCAGACCCTACTCATAAACAAAATCTGCATGTAATTCAAGATCCTTCCACACATCCATTCTTACACTGGTGTAATTTCATTGACTTTGATGGACTTAGTCCTGATTTGCACTTATGTAAATGAGAGCAGAATCAGACCAATAGAAGATGGGTTTTAAGAGCTATGAAATTACTGGGTTCTGAACAACTGTATGCTTTCTCTTTAAACTAACAGGTAGAATGAGTGGTGGATGACCGAGAGCAGTATATGGTCCTAAATGAGGAAAAATGCTATAAGTAGAATCCATTCCCAAGCCTGTTTTTATTCACTTGTGTCACTGCTATCAGTCACCTGTTCCTCATGCACTCTTAAGTACATGGATTAATAGGCCTTTGATTCAGTTTCTGGAACCAAAATCAAAATTGCCTGGTCCCAACTCCAGACTAAAATAACCCCTCAACAACAGATGACAATTCTGAGACGGCCTCTCAAACATTCTAATCCCCTTTGTCAACTTTAATTGCATTGATCACTTGCCTGTCTTGTATTATGATCCTAGGAGCTTATCACAAACTTTCCTTCCCATTTCCTTGATGTCTCTCGGACAGCAACAGAGACAAGAAGAGAGACTGGGAGTGGTAGCTGCTAGTCTGAAGCAGACTGCATGAAATGGAGAGAGACATGTGGTAACCTCTCTCTCTAGTCATTTACATTTTACAGCAAGCCAATATGTTATTTTCTTTTGTGCCATAAAAAGAAAAGCTTCTTCAAACCTATCCAGTGATCTCTCTTGGTCAGTTACTCACACACGCATTCACAGATGCAATCTCCACATTTTACATTGGAAAGCGATGGATAATTGTGACCCAGGAAATGTATCCTTGCTCTTATGATCCTTATTCAATCCAAGTTCCCCCCGACTCCCCCAGCAACACATTTTGGAATGGGATCATCAATACACCTTCTAAAGGACCACTTTCCCATCCCAAGTGCAATTTATCCCTGTTTATTAAGACTCTTCCATTTGTTACTGTCATTCTCACTTTGTTCTCAGTTCTCTTATTTCCCCACTCAGAGGAAAAAGAATAACAGCAGAGCATGAGATCCCAGACTAGCAGTAAATCAGCAACCAATGTACGTTCAGACAGTGCATGTGTTTGACCTCTCTGGAGTAGCTTCTTTCTAGGTATTTTCTTTACAAAAGAAGATTATATGGGACTTGGGAAGGCCCTTGCTGTTTTCCCCTTCAAACCATTCTGCTCTGAGTTAAACATGTGCAACCTCATTAACGGTGACAGGGTTGTGGAGAAGTAGCTTGGGTCACAGTTGGACTCTAGTTATCAGAATTTGCCCAGCATATTGTTAATTCGTTGACTCTTTAAAAATGACTATGTAGGCTCCCTTTTTGTATCTGGCTGCATACTGAGCATTTGTTCCTTATTACATTTTACCTTCTCTCACTTTACATTCCCACAACTTACAATGTTCGTTGCAGAATCTGGGTGTCTCACTTTGCTTCTTCCCCCTCCTGCCTCCATGGTTCTGAACTAAATCTTAGCCCCCATTAAAGTCAATACAAGTTTTATTAGTGGTATTGATAAGACCAGGATTTGGCCCTTTGAATATATATTTTCCTGTCAAATTCTGTTTAACTTAAATGGTCTATTTTAGGAAGTTTCTTATAATTATTTTTAATGGTTATCCCTCATTCTCAGAGGCAGGAGAATAGGCAGAGTAGGAAGCAACTGGCTACAGGCAAGGAAGCTTGAAGTGTTTTCTTTTTTTAATTAGGGGTCGTTATTACAACCCAACACTGCCAGAGAGCTAATCAGAATGTGGCACTCTCCGTTATTAGGGATACCCTCAGTGTGTTTAGGCTGATACCAGGAAAGGCAAGGGAAGGAAGGGTAGATCTGCCAAAAGAGGGAAACTGGCAAGTACTTTCTGTGCCCATGAGAAATGCTGCAATCCATTTCTTTAAACTCTGGCTGTGAAGAATGTCCTGTCTTTCATGGCACCTAATGCCACATTTATATGACAAGTGACATTTGAGGAATTGTAAAATGGTATTGTGGGCTTCCATATTTATCACATTTCAGTGGCTTCCAGATCAAGTGTGCTCAGTTCAAAAAAAAATTCTAACTACTAGTCTTGCAAATCTGGGATCTGAAAGTGAACTGGGTTATTTCTGGCCTGGGCACCATTCCCAGTCATAAAGATTCTGCAGGCCAATGTTGCTCTTAGGTGCACCTGTATAACTTCATTTCTCTTTAGTTTGACCCTTAGTTATACCTACATGACCCTATTGCCTTCAGGTATAACTGATGGCATAATTTGAAGACAGTGGGTTTGCCCAGGTAGCTCTGCAGCTGAAGCTCAGTTAACAATTCTGTGAGTGATGAGCAGGCCAGAAAAAGAATCCAGTTCACTCTCCCAGAGCTGGGTTGGTTTTACAGGGCTGACAGCAGGAAGGAATCTTATTTTTGCCACATCAGTTGGCAGAGCTGACTGAATACACAAAGGGAACAAATGTGCACAGGCTAGTGCAATGTTAAAATTACATAGTTAACATTTTTTTAATTCAGGAAATGCAAAAGTTAAGGTTCTTACTGCCACATTGCACATCCAGTTTATTTTATAGAATATACAGTATGATATAAAGAATACATTGTTGCGCAGTAGACAGAGCATGGAGTTTGGCATTAAGAGATCTGTTTTCTGTTCCCATCCCTGCCACTTATCTGCTGTGTGACCTTTGGCAAGTTACCTCACCTCTCTCTGCTGGAGTTTCCTCATCCCCAAACTTCCTTATAATGAATAATGAAACTTACTTCTTTTGTAAAGCACTTCGAGCTCTATGGCAGGGATCAGCAACCTTTGACACATGGCTCGCCAGGGTAAGCACCCTGGTGACCGGGCCAGTTTGTTTACCTACCACATCCGCAGGTCCGGCCGATCACAGCTCCCGCTGGCCATGGCTCGCTGCTCCAGGCCAATGGGGGCTGTAGGAAGGGCGGCTAGCACATCCCTCGATCCACGCTGCTTCCTGCAGCCCCCATTGGCCTGGAGTGGCGAACCGCAACCAGTGGGAGCCACGATCGGCTGAACCTGCAGACGCGACAGGTAAACAAACTGGCCTGGCCCACCAGGGTGCTTATGCAGGCGGGCCGCATGCCAAAGGTTGCTGATCCCTATTCTCTGGATAAAAAGCACTACATAAGAGCTAAGTGTTATTACTAAATGTCTTATTTATCCAGAAAAACAGGAACAGAAAATATTTATATGAGCAAGGTGACCATGTTAGCGTTGCTGTAGAAACTTAAATGTTTACATATCCTGACTACTTTTAATTTAACTGTGCATCCTTATTATTGCATCAGTAAAGTTTCATGCATCAATATATATTACCATTCACGTGTATTGCACTTTAGAGGGTTGGTAGTTATTTCTACTGTGATCTCTCTGTTTCAAAAGAGTGGGTGTGGAGGGCCTAGTCTACACAGAGTATCTTATTCACACTGAACACCCACTGCTTTGTACTTTTCTGGAACTTGGCCCCATATCACACTAGTTTCTTGCGGTGGCTTAATTAAATATCAAGTGTTGAATATGGAAACTAAAATGACAGATGAGCAGTAAGGAAATGAAAAGAGGATGGTAAAAAAATTATTTTTCTGCTTTTATGAATTTCCTCTTTCCTTGATTTTATAGCTGTATTCAGTTCCCCAGAGTCCCTCCGTGAGTTAATATGCAGAAGTTTGAGGTTAATATGCTCAAGAATGGCATGTGAGCTACTTAAAGAGGCCCATTTGGATAATGGGTAGAGCCAATTCAGTGCTGATACATACGGGGTGTGTACATTGCAATTAGACATTTATGGCTGACCCATGCCAGCTGATCAGGGGCTCTTTAACTGCAGTGTAGAAGTTTGGGGTCCAGCTGCAGCCCAAACTCTGGGACCCTCCCACCTCACAGGGTCCAAGCGCCTGGGCTCCAGGCTGGGCCAAACATCTACACCACAATTAAACAGCCCCTTAGCCTGAGCCCTGTGAGCCTGCATCAGCTGATATCAGGAGTGAAAGTAACTTAAAAGTCTTACCAGTATGAGGTCCTGGCTCTGGGGCCCTGGAAGGGGCAGGGCCTCTGGCAGAAGGGGGGGGCCTCCAGCAGAAGGGGGTGAGGCTGGGGGGTCAGCCTCCCCCAGCCAGACCTTCAGGGCTGCCCAGCCTGTGCCACCCGGTACTCCGGCAGCAATTCAAAGGGCCCGGGGCTCCAGCTGCTGCTGCGGTAGCAGTGGTGGTGATGGCTGGGAGCCCCGGATCCTTTTAAATCACTGGGCCCTGGGGCAGCTGCCCCTTTTGCCCTCCCCCCCAACAGCCTTGGAGGGGGTAAAAGGGGTAGTCACATTAAGGGGCAGCATCGTTTTAACGTGGGCTATGTACAGACCCGTACCAGCGACCACTTCTTACCAGTACGCTGTGCTGGCCCAAACAAGCCCATTTTCACCTCTGGCTGGTATTGGCCACCCTTGGGTTTTTAATTGCAGTGTAGACACACCCATAGTTGCAAGCAATACTAATACTGATCAGCATATTAGAAATGGTTGGGCCCACCTGGAAATTTCCAGCTATACCAATAGGTTAATGCAACATTGAACATTCTGCTGAAAAAAACATCACATAGTACTTTTGAGGGAAATACTGAGAGAGTTAAATAAGAGCTTCACCACTGTCTGTGAATGTGGTCGTCTCATTAAACACCAGCAATAGGCAGCTTCCTAATCTGGGATTTCCGATCCGCTACTGACCTGAGGGAGGTTTCAGATTTCTCCGTTAGAAACATTGAAGCTCCATACAACTTGTGGCCTGAAGATGGGTGAGGAGGGCAGGAGGAGGTATTGCTAGTGTATGGGACTAAAACATGATTGGAAATTCTGGTCCTTAGACTGAGGTCTTGCACTGCCCTCTGCTGGGGTGTTATGAGAAGTCTGGTGTCAGTGCAGTTCTTCCAATCCAGATTACATCTGAAGAAACAGTAACTTTTCCAAGTTTATCTTTGAAACAAATCTGCCTCTCCTCCATTTTGCTCAGCATGCTGTTCCGAAAGCTTATGTCATGAAAGCCATTTCCTTTCCTGCATTAACTGTTAGTTGTATATGCAAATGGCATTGTTTAAATTAAAGCTTTCATTTCCTGAGCCATCTGCTGGCTGTGGACACCTTGCTACCTCACTTGTGACCCATAGACCATACATGAATCCTGTGTCAGTGATTGCAAACTCACTTTCTTCCAGTTTTTGTCTTGGGGATGGGAATGCTAATATCCATATCCAGTGTGTGTCTCATGTATCACAAACAATATCAGCAATGTAGTGAATATTAAAGCTACATAGACTGTCTTGATGTCTGGGATGCAGAAGTGTGGGCTGAATTTCACAATTCCCACCCAGGCTAAGAGGCAGTGTGAGCTAGTGGATGGGGCACTGAGGTACAATTCAAGAGATGTGGTCGGTACTATTCCTGGCTCTCCCCATGACCAGCTGGGTGACCTTGGGCAAGTTACTTTACTTCCAGGCCTGTCTTCCCTCCCACCCTTTGTCTGTCTTATCTTTTTAGGTAGAGGGTGCATTAAGGCAGGGGTAGTCTGTTTTCTGTAGCTGGTCCTGACTCTTTTATAAGGCAGGTGGAGGTTAATTTCTGCCTGTAACAAGCCCCTTAGAATTGCAGTGTTGCAGATTAGGATGCTGAATCTCAAGTAGTGAAAATGCTAGCACATACGTTGCCGCATGCCAGATTTTTGAAGGCACTTAGGCATTGCTCCACTCAGTGCTGCAAGGATGTAGTGACTTAGGAGCCTATGTCTCATTTTCAGACGTGACAAGCTCCTAAGGGCCATATTTTTAAATGTGTATATGTGCCTTATTCTCTTAGAAATCAGTGGGAGTTAGGTGCCTAAATACCTTTAATAATCTGCTCTTAAGAGCCTAAATCTTATTGAAAATCGCTAACATTTAGGATTGTAAATCGTTAACATTTAGGATTGTAAGTGCCTAAGTCATTTTTGAAAAAGAGACCATGGTTATGTCTACACTACAGACCTTACAGTGGCACAGCTGTCCTGATGCAGCTGTGTCACTATAAGATTGCTCATATAGCTGCTCTATGCCGATAGGAGGGAGCTCTGCCATCGACATAATTAAACCGCCTCTAAGGAGCGGCGGTAGCTATGTTGGCGGAAGAAGCTCTCCCGCTGACATACTGCTTTGCACACTACCACTTATGCCAGTGACACTTATGTTGCTCAGGGGGGTGTTTTTTTCACACCCTGAGTGACATAAGTTTTGCCAGCATAAAGGATAGTGTAGACGTGACCTCAGGCTCCTAAGCCACTTAGATCTTTCAACACTGCGCCACTGTAGCATTTTAGTGAAGACACTACTACAACTGCAGGAGAGTTTCTCTGTCAGCATAGTTAATTCACCTCCCTGAGAGGTGGTAGCTATGTCGACAGGAGCAGCTTTCCTATTCACACAGCGCTGTCTACACCAGGGATTAGGTCGGTCTGATGATGTCGCTCAGGGGTGTGGATTTTTCCACAGGTTGACTGTGCGTTGTGTGAAGAAATGCTTCCTTTTGTTTGTTTTAAACCTGCTGCCTATTTTTTTAAAAAGTTAAAGGTAGGAACATACTCTCTTCCTTTACTTTAGGATTTTTAGTACTGGATTGACAACATGAAGAGCAAAAAATCACTCTTGCAAAAGTAGAAAGAAGCACCCATCAACGCATTTTGATCTGACAAAGCCCAAGTCTGTTGACCTTCTGGGTATAGCCAAGGCATTTTTGTCTGCCCCAGCTTTTGCCTGAGATGGTGATTATAGGCTTTAGGTTTATCTTTGTCCTGGGGTAAATCTACATAATTATAGAGATACTGATCAGTGTATTGTATATACCGCATTCTGAATTTTCTGCCCAAAGATATCGTGATGTTTGCACAGTGCCAATCCTACAATGGAAATAAAGAAATGGCTTCCATACCCATGTTCTGCTCAGGAGCTGGCACTGGGTGTTAGAAAGCTCTTCAGGGCAGCAGATGCAAGGTTTAAACATAAGGATCTCATTGTTCTGCTCTCATTTATATCACTGATGTAACAAAATAATTTGGCTCACATTGTCCTAACACTGTAATAGGAGTAACACTTTGAGACAGAACATGCCATTGCCGTCCTCCTGGTTCCATCCAGGTGCTAGGAGGCACCCAACAAGAGAAGCTCTGACTAAGAGAGACTGTCTTGTTGAAAATAAAAGCAGGAGTTGGGGGTAAGGAGGTTCTGGCCTCCCTAACAAGAACTTTGTGACATCTTGTGAAATATAATGTCCACCACTGCTTTAGCGATCACCGACACAGACCCTCCTGAAGACTCATCTCATGCTTGTCCCTCTCAACTTTGTTTCTCATTCCATTTCCAGGGGGAGAGGGGCATGCCAGGGCTGCCAGGAAAACATGGAGCTAAGGTACCTGCAAGGAATGGAGTGAGCTTGTCCACCTGACTCTGCCCATACCTCTCAACTGTCCCTGACTTTCAGGGATGGCCCCAATTTGGTTTCTACAATGATTTTTCTCACTTTCTCTATCATTTTCTTTCCGCTTCTAAAATGCAAAGCATAGGGCCTAATTTATCAAAGGGATAATGGGAGAAAAGTTTTACTGAAGAAATGACATGCCTATTCCCAATGCTTCTTCCCATTTTGAGGTCTAATCCTGCAAGAAACTGAGAGTCCTTTATTCCACTGAGATCAGCACTTCCTAGGATCAGACCTGTAATATTTTTTTCAAGTGAGAAGTAATACTAATTAGTATTGGTAAGATATCAGCACTTTATAAACTGTGAACATGTATCTAGTGGACCCAATTTACCCCTGCCAACTCCAGTTTTAGGTATGTGTTATTCCATGGAAATCAGTGGAGTTACACCAGTATCAAAATGGAGAATGCAGTGGTGAATCAGAGCCATTGTGTGTATGTGTTACAGGTTTGAAATTAATATTGGAAAAGATCACTAGACTTACTCATTACAATTTTAAAGTAGAAAAATAAGGAACAGGAATAGCATCAATTCAGTAAAATTTAACCCCCAATACATGATTTGTACATGATCCCTTTCATGACTCGGGCCCATATTTACTAAAAACTACTCACCTCTGATACATTTCTGAATGCTTTTCACCCTTTTATTACATGGAATCCCTGATTTCCATCTTCTGTCCTTGTGTTTTTTAGCTTTGTCCCTGATTTCTGTTTCAGAAAGTTGAGAGGTATGATCCTGCCCTTCCCCTGCTTCACACTTCTCCTTGTTTGAATTTTTCCAAGCTCTTCCCAGTTATGAACTCATTCTCTTCCTTCTTTTTGCCTCTCATCTGCTACGTTAAGTTCCCCAAACCCTCCTGTTAGCTTCTTTCTAACCCTGCTTCATCTCATTCTCCCCCATCTCCTTTCCCACATTGTCATTACTCCTCATGTTTGCTTTCATAACTGAACATTTTCACAAAGATCTAACTAGCACTAACACTTAGAATACAAAAATATCTAGTCTGAGCCAAGGAGTGATGCTGAAGTTTTGTTTTTGCACCATTGTCACTGAGGGAAATATAATCGTACCCACAAGAGCACCTGCCCCAAGGGTCCAATAAACAACCATCTCAGTTTCCTGGGCGGGATTTGAGTCCATAATTTGTTGGTGGTGTTTTGCTCGGCCGTGCAGAATGACACAAGAATCTGAGTGCTCGAGAGTCTTTTTGCTAGTGATATCTGGCTTCATTGATTTCCTCTGCAAATCTGATACTTGAGTTTATGTCTTCTGTGGTAAAACAGAATGATGCTGGTTAACAAGACCAAGAACATTTTCTCTTTCTGTTGTCATTGGACATATTTTTCAGGGACTGTTTTTTAATAAGAGTGTGGATTCAAATATTTAACTAGATATTTGGTCCTCACGTCTCCATCATCAGTTTCTCAACACTGCTCCTATGGGGTCATGGGTTCAACTTCACTAGATTAGCACACCTAAATCTGGGGGAAGGG
Source organism: Gopherus evgoodei (assembly GCF_007399415.2). Lineage (NCBI taxonomy): Eukaryota > Metazoa > Chordata > Testudines > Testudinidae > Gopherus > Gopherus evgoodei. Next base: position 44,352,268 of record NC_044328.1, on the reverse strand, counting down.
ATACGTTGTTTCCTCTGTGTGAGTTAAGCCAGTGATGTCTTTCTTTGGTGGCACAGCATCCTTGCTATTTTGGATAGTATAGGCACTACTATAGGAAAGGTAATTTTAATGATGCTCCCAGCTTGGGGAACCAGGATGGATGTGTGTGGTAGCTACTGTGTTACAATGTCTCTTCTGAGCTTTGGAAAAGAAAGACATAGATTATTTAAAGTTCCTTCTTGGCTTTTTTTTTTTAAAGAATATATATTTATATTTACTTCATTTCAAACCAAGTGTTCTCATCTTTCCTCTCTCTCTGCTAGGGGGTTCCTGGAATGGCTGCTGCAGGGATGAAGGTCAGTTTTACATTAAAATGCAGCCTCTTAGGACAGGTCATGGATAAGAAAGAGGATAAGGACCATGGGAGGAGATGAAACCTCCAGCCTTAGACTGATGGCCATTAGTTCATGATAGGAAAGCCATGGATTAAAAGAAAATGGAGACATACGTTGATTCTCCTGCCAGTTTGGAAAGGGGAAAGCTCAAGCTAAAACAGCTATAGAAAATGGCTCTCTCTTTTATCAGGGAGAAGCTAGGGCCTGTCTGTGTTATAGCTAAATGCTAACTCCAGTGGGAGAATGACTGATCCCTTCCCTGATTAGCTAAACTATACTTGTTCCAGTCCTGAGACTGTAAGAAGATTTCAGTTCTCTTAGTCCCTCAGTTCACTTTCTGTGAGACAGCAGTCCTCTCTTGGTTTCAGCTCCTCTCAAACCCCATTCTTAACAGTACTTGAATCTCCCTATTTCCATAGCTTCCATTTATTTCCTAATAAACAAAATTGTTATTATTATTATATCCCACCTTTTCAACCAATATCTCTGTTTCTCCATTTCCTTGGAACCAGATAGATTTCTGCATTAGTATATGCTCAGTTCTCAGATTTAGGTATAGCCAGATTAGCCAGTCTGAAACAGCCCAGATGAGTTCCAAAACCTGTTGACCGATACCAAGGAACAATGGAATGCTCTATCCATGGGCCTAACTTCAGCAGCCTATGAAAAACTTTGGAAACAACAAGCACTGTCCTCAACTGCTGGTGAAGGCTCTCTCTCCCACTCCCCTTGGCTGGTATAACTGGTATAACCAAGATTCCATCATTGTCCAAGGCCTAACAAAACAGGGCACCAATTGTGATTGGTGCTTCTGGATGCTACCGTAATACATATAATTAGTAATAACAATAGCCGTAGAATCCCCTAGAGCCAGCGACAGCTGTACGAATAGCAGCTCAGGAACAACGTGACTCACCACTAGAAGTTTTCTGAAATTGTGAGAGACTTGGTGGGACTATTCCACACTTCTTGCTAGGACCCCTGGGACATTTCCTTTAAACAGGCAGGTCTGGGAAACCATTTCTTAGGAAACGACTCATAATGGTCACTTATCTCTCTTTTATTAATGGCATTGTCAGCCTATGGGCTGTAACATATGTCTTCAAAATCAAGACAAAAACAACAATATCCATGTACAGGAATAACCAAGAGAAAAGAAAAACCAAGTCTGTTATATGCCTTTAAATTTGACCGTATACCCTTATTTCCACAAATCTAAATTCAAACTAAAGCACAGCTTTAGCTTGATGCCTTCTTAAATGACCCTTCTCTTTTTTAATCTAGAAATGGGTTGGCTGCCCCTTCTCTTCTCTTTCCTTCTCACTGTGTATTTTTCCATCTTTTCCCCATGCAGGGCAAGCCAGGAAATCCACGAGAAAAATATTGCTCTTAAAGGAATAATCATTGCAAATCTGCATTTCCTGTATTTTGTTTACAGGAGCTTATAATTATAAGGTGTTTCCTGATGTCCTCTGTAAAATGCTATCGCTGCTTCAGAAAAGCAGAGTTGCATTTCTCCCTAACAGAAAAGAGGCATGTTTGAGAGAGATTTCCATATTGTAATTAGACTATCTTCTGTCCCCTTTCCTTCCTACTCACTCAGTGCTCATGTCTGGGGGGGATATTCCCTTGCCAGTCTCTTTCTTTTCTTCTTTGGCCCTTAGGCTATGTGGCAACCTGCTATTACTGGAGAGTATATTCTCTCCCTGTTCCCTTGGCTGCTTCTCCCCACCAGCACTTGTGCCTCCTTCCAGGGACATGGCAGTGCTGCAGAGGAAACTACTGGGGATGCATTCCTGCACTTTTGGCAGATGCTGTATAAATTGGTCCCATGTTTCATGCCCCCTCCTATCAATATGTGTAAAATAGTAAAAATGGTACAAAAATACCCCTGAATTTCTTTCACTTGGCAGCAAATTCAGACAACTGAGCAGCTGACTCCTCTTGTTTTAGCTTTGACTAGGTTTGTAGTGTTTTACTGTAGAGTGTGGAGACCACCAGCCATATAACAGATGTATTCTCTGTCTCTTTTCTTACCAACAAGGGAGAAACTGGAGTTGCAGGGATGATGGGCCCCCCAGGTTTGCCAGGGAAAAGGGGACAGAGGGTAGGACAAGGCGTGTTTGGATGTGATTTCATAGCACTGCTGTACTGGCCTGCTCCTCCCTTATAGCCAAGGCTAAGTGGGACTGCTTTGCACTATACTTCCATGCTTGTGGTGGAATGCTCTTACATTGCCAATGCTCTCATCTCATTGATGAAGTGTGCTTTGTATGTTCCTCCTTGCGAGAAATAGAAAGACCAGCCCAAAGGGGGAATGAGTGCGTTCTGGGAAGGGAAGGAAGTACTGAGCATTAACATTCTCTTGAGAGAGGTTTTGTACCATTTGATTACAGCAATAATAAATGATGAGGAATCTGAATACCCAGAAACAGGATGTCTTAATGAACATGTACGTACCTCAGAATGTTTTCTGTACATCTCTCTCTCTGAGTCCTCCTCTCACTACAGCACATGAATGCTGATCCTGATTCTTAGAGTACAATGAAAAGCAGATATGCTGAGCACATAACAGGAGCAGAGTGCTGGAGTCAGAGGAGTCTGGGGCACTTTGATTATCCTGAAAAGGAAATAAAATCCTTACATCCAATTAATATTCCTTCTGCCAAAGACGCATAAAAGCCCCTTGCTACCCAAACAAATGCAATTATTTAACAAGATTGACTGCCTGATTTTGTGGGTAATGAATATATCCAGATGGGCCAAAGCCCACCTTCTGTTGTACAGATGGCAAATGAATTGCAGGTAGAAATCAAAGCATCTGCACTTCTAAACACCTGCTTTGTGATTGCAGTCTGGTAAGTCTTAGTGAAAGTACCCCACTTGCACTCATGACTGAATTAGGAGTACAAATTTTGCAGGTGCAAATCATGCCCATGAAAAGGATATCATCTTATTGAAAATGTGTCCCTTAAATAGGAAGGGACTGAGAGTATGTTCATTCCTCTTTGAACTGGGGTGTTACCCATGGCTGTCTTTAATGAGCATTCAGTTTTTTTAAATTATTGACTTCTGTTGTCTGCTCTTTAGGTCCTCAGTGAACTTTTCACCACACGATATAGTGTGTCTGCATCCATAAGAGCAGCTTCCCTTTACTGAGGTGTTCCACTTTGACTCAGTGGATTAATATGAACAGTGACATGGCTGGAGATGATAATATTCTGACATCCTAGAGACAGCCAATAATTCAAACTTTCCTTAGGAAACAAAATCCAGCACATTGAGCCCTTTTCGCTTTTCCAAGGAGAAAATCATTAGCTTGTGGTTGCAAGGTACATGGTTCTAACAAGGATGAAAGGCTACAGAGCACTTATACTAACCTGGAGGTCAGAGAGTCTTGTAAAATGGATAACTGTGTTGTTTTCGGTGGGATGCAGAGTTGTCTAGAACAAGGATAGTTTTCTTTTAATTAATTCCTGAAGAGCCATACAGTGCATGCCCCTTCTCAGAACACTTTGCAGGCACCTTGCATGTTAGATGTCAGTCCTTGAACTCCGCTGAAATTCATATACTTGTCTTTCTAGAAGATTAAAATATCTCAATTATGCATGCAAGGAAAAATAAATTCCTTAGCTATATTTTTTCTTTCAATTTTGTTGTTGTAATACAGCCAAGCTTGTGGTCCAAGGTCCTGTATAAATACTTTAAAAGGCTCTATAGACCAAACTTCTGCATTAACCCACCTTAACAGAGATTAAGAAATACAGTCAAGTAACTGTTTGTGTGTGAGTTAGTCTTTAAAGAGTTTAAAGAAATCTAAACCCAAGTATTATCCAATGCTATTGGGGAAAAAGGTAGGGGAAATGGAGATTGAGTAATACAGTCAAGTAATTTTCCCTATTCCTGTTTTCACTTCTCTTCATCATCACTGAGCACTCAAGAGTTTGGCTGCTAAAAGAGATGATGCACTAATTCTTTAGAGCCTGCTGATGGAGAAGAGGATTTGTTATTATCAATGTACTAGCAGGTGCACAAACAGAAAATATCTAAAGGTCGAACAAAGGGTATCTGAGTATCTCTGAGATGCCCTTCCAGTACAGTGACTTTGATTCCTTTGGAGGAATGCTGTCAGGATGCCCTTCAAGCTCATCGGCTGCAGTCATATTCAGAAGCGATAGGTGGCAGCAGCAGGAGCAGGAATGTCTTTCAGAACCGAAATGAAAAGAGTTATTTCAGTACGTGCCCCTCAGACAATCTGGGGCATTGCTGCACTATCAAGCAGCGCTGCACAATGCTATTCAGTCACAAGTTTTTGAATTTTTACCTGATATTTGGCTTGCACAAAGGACCCAGTTTCATATTCCCTGCATCTCAGAACACACAGCCTTCCAGTGAAGTCAAGGATCAGGCCCTGAGATGACTTGGGTCATTTACACTTAATTGAGCAGTTCCTCAATGGGTGTAAATGGTGATAGTTCCATTTACTTAAATGAGCTCTAACAATTGACACCAGCCACGGAATTACCCCAATAGCATCTTGTGTGAAAATGTCTCTCTTACTTGATTCCATGCGACCATTTGTATCTTGCATTCACTTTCAAACATTCATTTGCCGCGTGAAAGGGACTAGCAACAACTCGTGTTCTACACAAGGAGCATGTGTGCAGGTGGCAAAGAATTAACACCAAGCACTGCCCATCTGCAATGAGTTTGTTGAGTTTTGGCTGTTAGAACAAGGAGGAAAATACATAAATCAAAGTGCAGGTTTTAAACTTCAAAATGACCTTTAACTTGGTAGGGAACCATTGTACAGTGACCTGTTAATGCTAAGAGTTTCATGGAAAGGAACAGACAGTGGCACGTACTGGCTTTCTAAAACATAAGATGAAAAGATGTCAGAGATAAGAGAAAATGATGGCACAGTTGAGCAGATAGTGAAGGCAGGGAGAAAGCCTTGGCTGCCTCTTAAAAGGGCGTCCCAGAGGGAAAAGAAGAGTTTTAGGAATGTTTGCGGTATTGTATCAGATGAGCTCTATGGATTCAGTAGCACTCTCACTGATCTCACAAGTAATGGAAGCCTTTAAAGCCGCCCCCTGACCATTTCTGCCTTTCACCAACAGGGGGAGAAGGGAAGAGCTGGTGATCCCGGGCTTCCTGGATTCCTAGGACAGAAGGTTTGATGTTCTCTTACTTTTGCCACACTTTCCCATTTTCCTTCCCCTAACAAAGAAGCTTGCACTCAACTACCTAAACTGTATGCACATGTGCTTGCATACACACTTACACATATATATGCACACACACACAAATACACTGAATACCTGTACTCTACCCTAGAGATAGGAGAAGGTCAGGCTCTGCAGATAATATGAACATGATTCCATGGCCAGTTCCACTGAGGAGAGGGAATTAATTTTATGTTGACAGGAAAAACACAGCACATTTCTCATCCTACCTTTATGGTACCCCCCTCTTCAATCCCTGCAAGGTCGCAGTTTCAAGACCAGTCCCAAGAGCAGCTGGATCCCATTTGATTTAGATTAATAGCCTTATTTTTATTTTCTTATGTAGCTTTTTTAAAAAAATACCCAGCTACCTAGCTTGAAAATTTGATTTATTTCAACCCCAAACAAAACACTGGGATCCAACCAGAAATAAAGCATTTGGGGTCAAACATATTGCTGGTCTAACTGGGTGCAACTCCATTGATGGCACTGGAGACACAGCTGCCTGTGACAGTGGTAAACTTGGTCTACAGAATAAGAGGAATGAGTGGTTTAGGGGACTGACTGGAGAATACAAATCTTTTCATCTTTAGGATACTGGCTCACAAATCATGTCCAGATCAGTGATGACTAAAATGCTCCTTACCATCCAATGGCTATTTGATGCTGTATATACAATGAGAAGGTGGTTTCTGTACAGCTCCCAGTGCATGTCACACACATGCCCCCAAATGCAATTACAACTGGCACTAACTCTTCAGCAGAGAGCCAATGGACTGAATGGGTCGACCTATTGCACTATTAAAATGGCTCTTATCGAAAGGGACTGAGACACAGTGGCAGAGCAATGTGGGGAAGCCTGTGCCGGTACTGCCAAGGCTGTATCTGTTTTGTGACCACAGAAAGGATTTCAGTCTCCAAAGCTGTTAGATGAGTTGATGAAGAGCTGCCAGCAGGTCAAAAGGGGTGGGGCTGAAAGGACTGATGGATTGGGGCCAGAGGAAGAGTATGGAATGAATGGATTTTGTGCATGATGGTGGGAGGGTTGGGGGTGTTTTTCAAGCCATGTCACATGTATGACTGACTGACAGGTGGAGAATTTTTGAGGGAGCCCCTTGTTTAAATGTTGCCAACACGCTGCTGACTGAGTGTGTGTCTACACATGGAGCTGGGGGTCCGATTTCACGAGCTCACATAGTGTAGCCACGGCACCACAAGTGGTGGGAGGGGCTAGCCTCCCTGAGTGTGTGCCCATCAGATACGAGGTGGGTACTCAGGGAACTTAGCTCCTCCTACTGCTCGTGCTTCCATGGCTACATTCTATACCAATGAGAGCCACTGTGAGTCTGTCTCCTCATGTGGGGAGTCAGGCATGAACAGCATTGGCAGAACTGTGTACAGGCACAGAAGTCCAATAACAGAAGGGGCTACAACTCCAGATGCAGCGGCATGGGGAGAACCCCTCTCTAGCCAGTTTTATCAGTCTCCAGTTCTCAGCTCTAAAATTCACCAGTAAACAACTAAGTAAGATGCAGCCAGGTTCTTCAGTATCATCCAGCAGCCAAACCTTGTCCTGCTTCCCCTCACCCCAACACCACCACCTGGCTGGTGAAGTTACAGAATGAGAAATTGATTTAACTGACAGTGGATTATTCCTCCTTGAACCAGGGAGAGAAGGGAGATGCTGGCAATGCACTCGGGGGAGGTAAAGGGGAACCCGGACACCCGGGACTACCTGGGCCTCCAGGACCAAAGGTGCGTCTTTTTCCTCCAATGAAGTCTGTGTTCCCTTTTTGCATGAGAATGTACCTAGCTCAGGGTATTTAGGAAAGGGCTGAAGTTTGCATTTGTCTGCACCTAACTGCAATTATGCACTGTGGAGATTTCATAGGCTAGCCAGCTCCTGCAGAGTTTTTTAGTTTGTTATTTTAAATGCTGAAGGTCAGAAAATTTATGAACTCCATTTCCTGGGGGGAAAAACCTACCTGTGTTCAAATGATTTCCCTATAGAGTTTGTAAGCAAACAGTCCCTCAGAATCACTGCCAGCATCTGGTGCCATAGATGGCAGCTGGGACAGGATGAACATTGTATATCAGGACTCGGAACCTCCTCTCCTGCTGTGTTCCTGCCTAGAGAACTAGCAGGCCTCAAACACCTGATAGCAGAGGATGTTCAGGACACGTAGGACTAGTTCCATTCACAGTGCAGTTAACAGGTGACCCATTGGTCCCAGTTCATACCACCCATTCACTTTGTAGCCCCTTAGCCCATGGGTAGTGTAGAAATGGGAAGTCACCCCAGTGCTCTGAAACTCCTAAAAGAAATCTGGGTATGCCAGGTCTACCTGACCTAGTGGAATGCTTCCTGTCTGAAGTGCTGTCAGGTCTAACCGCTGACCCCTAGCACAGCCATTGTTAGAATCACTTCTTTCTGCTTATTTATAAAAATCTGTTGCTTTTCTCTTTTTTCCTAGGGGGAAGCTGGTGACATTGGCCAGACTGGAATTGCAGGACCGCAGGGGGAAAAGGTACAGAGGAGGAGAAAGCACAATAGGGGCTTATGGCTTAACAGAGGATTCCAGGCCAGGGAGCTCAGTTACAATGCAGCAATAGGGAAATTGTTTCACAATACAAAAAACTTCCCTTAAATTATACCTAACCTGATGGCTACAGCCAGTCATTAAAAGAAATAACAACTTTCTCCAGTACACACAACATTTTCTGCAGGATTTGCACATCCAAAGCAATCAGAGCAGTATTAATCAACAGGCCCACACAAGCCGGGGTCTGAGGTGCAATGGTATTTGCAGGAAGAAGGCAAACAAGCTGCAGTGGGAATGCCCAAGCAGGCAGGGAGACTCTGAGGACAACCAGCCCACACCTAGCAACTGCAGTTATGTATTACAGGACCTATGATATCATGCTGGCCACCCATAGCTGAGGATTAGCGGGATAGAGGGAAGGGAGGAAGGAAACAAGTCCAGGACAGGAAGTGTGGAGCTAGACAAGGAGAAGGTTCTGGGAAAAGAAAGGATTGCAGCCAGACTAACTGACTTTCCCAGTATGTCAGGGATACTCCCATTTGAACCAAAAAACTCCCAACTCCTGACTGAATAACATTATTGCCCTCATAAAATTACATTGCCCAGAATCTTGTGGGTGAGCCACACACACACACACATCAGTCTTTCTCTCCCTGAGTCAGCAAGAGAGACTGAGGCACGTGATTCACAAGATTCTGGGTAATAAGCTGACCTTCGCTCTGCTTCTGGCACTGGAAGTGCAAGAGGGGTGGGATTGGCTGGGCAGGGAGGTAGATTTGGTGAGATGGTGATGCAGAGGTGAAGCGGTGCAAAGTGGTGGCTGGACACTTTATCAAGGAGGGGTCCATGCCCCATTTTCCCCAGGCTTTGGCTGCAGCAGAGAGGGAGTGAATGAGGGGTTCAGAGAGGGGAACATTCCCACTCAATCTGGGACTCAACACAGCACAGGGGTTGTAGTTTAGGTGAGGGGATCATACCTCATTCTCCCCAGGCCTTTGGGTGCAAGAGGAGAGCTAACACCTCCTCCAGTCCCAGGACTGGGCACAGCAGGGGGGGGGGCTGCATGGTTCCATTCTGCTGCAAAGACCCTGACAAGAGTGAATGTCTTGTCTCTGCTTCCCCAGCTGTAACTGTGGGCCTGTCTCCCTAAAGGCCCTATGGCTGAGCTCATTATAGCCTGGCCAGGACAGGTCCTGTAATTCTGTTTGCCTCACTGTGTGTGCTCCAGTGTATAAGGCCCTGGTCAGGGGGACAGGGAGACTGAATGGAGGTATGAGTGGGGGAGCAAGAGCATGGCAGTGGGGATGTTGGTTGGGCTGGAGCAGGGGCAGTGAGGCTTGGGGGATGTGGAAGGATGCAGTGGGGGTATTTGGTGGGACTGGGGGAGTGGAGGGGCAGGATGCTCCCTAAAAGTAGTTTGAAAATGTTGGCCAGTATGCTAGACAAGGAGGGTTGAAAGGCAGGGTTCCTGGGATCTCATAGACTCATAGGACTGGAAGGGACCTCGAGAGGTCATTGAGTCCAGTCCCCTGCCCTCATGGCAGGACCAAATACTATCTAGACCATCCCAGAGAGACATTTATCTAACCTACTCTTAAATATCTCCAGAGATGGAGATTCCACAACTTCCCTAGGCAATCTATTCCAGTGTTTAACTACCCTGACAGTTAGGAACTTTTTCCTAATGTCCAACCTAAATCTCCCTTGCTGCAGTTTAAGCCCATTGCTTCTTGTTCTATCATTGGAGGCTAAGCTGAACAAGTTTTCTCCCTCCTCCTGATGACACCCTTTTAGATACCTGAAAACTGCTATCATGTCCCCTCTCCGTCTTCTCTTTTCCAAACTAAACAAACCCAATTCCTTCAGCCTTCCTTCATAGGTCATGTTCTCAAGACCTTTAATCATTCTTGTTGCTCTTCTCTGGACCCTCTCCAATTTCTCCACATCTTTCTTGAAATGCGGTGCCCAGAACTGGACACAATACTCCAGTTGAGGCCTAACCAGCGCAGAGTAAAGCGGAAGAATGACTTCTCGTGTCTTGTTTACAATACACCTGTTAATGCATCCCAGAATCACGTTTGCTTTTTTTGCAACAGTATCACACTGTTGACTCATATTAAGCTTGTGGTCTACTATGACCCCTAGATCTCTTTCTGCCATACTCCTTCCTAGACAGTCTCTTCCCATTCTGTATGTGTGAAACTGATTGTTCCTTCCTAAGTGGAGCACTTTGCATTTATCTTTATTGAACTTCATCCTGTTTACCTCAGACCATTTCTCCAATTTGTCCAGATCATTTTGAATTTTGACCCTGTCCTCCAAAGCAGTTGCAATCCCTCCCAGTTTGGTATCGTCCGCAAACTTAATGAGCGTACTTTCTATGCCAACATCTAAATCGTTGATGAAGATATTGAACAGAACCGGTCCCAAAACAGACCCCTGCGGAACCCCACTTGTTATACCTTTCCAGTAGGATTGGAAGCCATTAACAACTACTCTCTGAGTATGGTTATCCAGTCAGTTATGCACCCCCCTTATAGTAGCCCCATCTAAATTGTACTTTCCTAGTTTATCTATAAGAATATCATGCGAGACCGTATCAAATGCCTTACTAAAGTCTAGGTATATCACATCCACTGCTTCTCCCTTATCCACAAGGCTCGTTATCCTATCAAAGAACGCTATCAGATTAGTTTAACACGATTTGTTCTTTACAAATCCATGCTGACTATTCCCTATCACCTTACCACCTTCCAAGTGTTTGCAGATGATTTCTTTAATTACCTGCTCCATTATCTTCCCTGGCACAGAAGTTAAACTAACTGGTCTGTAGTTTCCTGGGTTGTTTTTATTTCCCTTTTTATAGATGGGCACTATATTTGCCCCCTTCCAGTCTTCTGGAATCTCCCACGTCTCCCATGATTTCCCAAAGATAATAGCTAGAGGCTCAGATACCTCTTCTATTAACTCCTTGAGTATTCTAGGATGCATTTCATCAGGCCCTGGTGACTTGCAGGCATCCAACTTTTCTAAGTGATTTTTTACTTGCTCTTTTTTTATTTTATCTTCTAAACCTACCCTCTTCCCGTAAGCATTCACTATATTAGACATTCCTTCAGACTTCTCAGTGAAGACCGAAACAAAGAAGTCATTAAGCATCTCTGCCATTTCCAAGTCTCCTGTTACTGTTTCCCCCTCCTCACTAAGCAGTGGGCCTACCCTGTCCTTGGTCTTCCTCTTGCTTCTAATGTATTGATAAAAAGTCTTCTTGTTTCCCTTTATTCCCATAGCTAGTTTGAGTTCATTTTGTGCCTTTGCCTTTCTAATCTTGCCTCTGCATTCCTGTGTTATTTGCCTATATTCATCCTTTGTAATCTGACCTAGTTTCCATTTTTTATATGACGCCTTTTTATTTTGTAGGTCACGCAAGATCTCGTGGTTAAGCCAAGGTGGTCTTTTGCCACATTTTCTATCTTTCCTAACCATCGGAATAACTTGCTTTTGGGCCCTTAATAGTGTCCCTTTGAAAAACTGCCAACTCTCCTCAGTTGTTTTTCCTCTCAGTCTTGATTCCCATGGGACCTTACCTATCAGCTCTCTGAGCTTACCAAAATCCGCCTTCCTGAAATCCATTGTCTCTATTCTGCTGTACTCCCTTCTACGCTTCCTTAGAATTGCAAATTCTATGATTTCATGATCACTTTCACCCAAGCTTCCTTCTACTTTCAAATTCTCAACAAAGTTCCTCCCTATTTGTTAAAATCAAGTGTAGAACAGCTTCCCTCCTAGTAGCTTTTTCAACTTTCTGAAATAAAAAGTTGTCTGCAATGCAGTCCAGGAATTTATTGGATAGTCTGTGCCCCGCGGTGTTATTTTCCCAACATATATCTGGATAGTTGAAGTCCCCCATCACCACCAAATCTTGGGCTTTGGATGATTTTGTTAGTTGTTTGAAAAAAGCCTCATCCACCTCTTCCACCTGATTAGGTGGCCTGTAGTAGACTCCCAGCACAACATCACCTGTATTTTTTACCCCTTTTAGCCTAACCCAGAGACTCTCAACACTTCCGTCTCCTATGTCCATCTCCACCTCAGTCCAAGTGTGTACATTTTTAATATATAAGGCAACACCTCCTCCCTTTTTCCCCTGTCTATCCTTCCTGAGCAAACTATACCCATCCACACCAACATTCCAGTCATGTGTATTATCCCACCAAGTTTCAGTAATGCCAACAATGTCATAGTTGTATTTATTTATTAGCACTTCCAGTTCTTCCTGCTTATTACCCATACTTCTTGCATTTGTATATAGGCATCTAAGATACTGGTTTGATCTTGCCTCCTAGCTTTGCCCTGACCCTCCTTCCTCTCTGCCATTATAGCCCGTGCTCCCTCCTGTTTCCAACCCATCTCCCAGGTCTTGTTCCCCACTTACCTGTGGGTTTTGCTCACCTGTCCCCGTCGAACCTAGTTTAAAGCCCTCCTTACTAGGTTAGCCAGTCTGTGCGCAAATAAGGCCTTTCCCCTCTTCGAAAGGTGAATGCCATCTGTGCTTAGCAGTCCTTCCTCGAATAACATCCCATGGTTGAGGAAGCCAAAGCCCTCCTGGTGACACCATCTTCGCAGCCAGGCATTCACCTCCACGATGCATCTGTCTCTGCCTGGACCCCTATCTTCAACAGGAAGAATCGAAGAGAATACCACCTGCGCTCCAAACTCCTTAACCCGTACTCCCAGAGCCCTGTAGTCACTCTTGATCTGCTCAGTGTCACACCTCGCAGTATCATTTGTGCCCACATGGATGAGTAGCATGGGGTAGTAGTCAGAAGGCCAGATAATCCTCGACAATACCTCTGTAACATCTCGGATACGGGCCCCTGGCAGGCAGCATACCTCCCGGGATGAACGATCAGGGCGACAGATGGGTGTCTCCATCCCCCTCAGCAGAGAGTCTCCAACCACCACTACCCTACGTTTCTTATCAGTGGTGGCAGCAGACCTCCCAGCCTTAGGGGTACGAGGCTTCACCTCCTTAACTGTTGGGGGTGATTTCTTCTCTCCTGTATCAAGAAGAGCATAATGGTTATCTTTTACCACAACAGGAGGGTTCGCAGCAGGGGTGGAGCACTGCCTGCTGCTAGAAGTAACCAGCTGGCTGTGTCCACCCTGAGCCTCCTCCTCCACTGGTGTGTCAGTAGTCCTGTGAACTGGGACAGCTACATCAGCTGTCTCCACATGGATACTGTCCAGGAATTGCTCATGGGAGGAAAGGGGAGGGATCTAGTGGGTCAGAGCAGGGGGGACCTTGATGGGACTAGCGGAGGGGCAGGGTGCTACCTGAAATCAATTTGAACATGTTGTTCAGTACCATTGCAGCACAGCGGAAGTGCTTCTTTCAAAAGAGGTGTATCAAGAACTGGGACTAAAGGGTTAGGAAAATAGGAGATGTACAACATTTTAAGGCTTATAGGTTCTCCCTTGGCTGACCTAGTCTTTTGAACAATCTTTTCAAACAAGCAGCTTCTGGGGGAATGTGCTGAATAAAGAATATGCTAGACAGTGTTGTGGAATGGTGATAGTAGGGCATAAACTTAGCTCAAAAATATGTTTTTCCAGATCCCTCTAGTATGCTGAAATAGGAACTACTTCTTTAAAGTCACTCCATGCTGTACACTGCAAGTAGAAACAGGAGATGGAATTACAACAAAAAGTGTTTTGGGCTGAAAGTCTTGAAATAAGAAAAAGAAATAGGGGTTATACGTGTCTAAATGTACTTTCGGGGGAGTGAAGGGTCTCTTCGACTGGAAAGCTGTATCTTCATTAATCAGTTGATCCTCGTTTGCTTTACCTCCTAACATAATGATGTAGCACTTGTGACTGTGTTAAATGGTCTCTCCTGAAATGTGAGCTTTACAGTCTCATTTGAAGTTCAAACAAGATGTCAGCTTATCATGTACAAGGCACTTATATGTAGTGTCTACATCATAGTATTGAAGAATGCTTCTCTGAAAAGAATATTACAAAAGGCCACATACACAATGGGAATTGTCCTTGAAAATCCTGTTAAGGCAGCTGAAGCACGGAGCATCACTCTAGCTGTAAATCAGGGCTTCGATGGGATGGGATGTCTAAGGATAAAGAATGAAATCTGTAGGAGGATCAAAGACTTAGTGTTATTCATCACCAACAAAATACCAGCTAGCCACTCCATGTTCATCTCACTGACCTGAAACAATCAGCTTTGTCTAGTATCAAACTTCTCAATACAGAGAATTTTAAACACTGTTAGTTTGGATTGCTATTTGGTGGTGGGAGATATGTTAGACAGGAAAAGCCAACAAATATCCCTGGTAATGTTATTGAACAATAAAGGCATTTCTAGCCTTTGCCTTCATTAATGTGTACTACCCACTTGAACCACCTCTCCTGGTGTGTTTTTCACATTCTGATTTCAAGTGCCCCCAAACATTAGATTGTGACTTCTTGTTTTACCGTTCCCCCTGCCATCTCAACAGGCTGTGTACCCAAGGTCCCTGTATTGTGACCATTCTGAGTACTGGTAACCATAATCAATTTCCCGTTTTGCTCTTCTTTTTTCGTGACTGAACACAATCATGTCTCAGAGCCGCACTCCTGATCACAGAACTATCATTTTAGTCTGTGCAGTACCTTCCATCAGCAATGGAAGAGGGAATGTCAAAGTCAATATACTAAGATGCAGATTGGGGCCTAGATTAGGGGCCTGCGTAGGGGCATAAGTGGCAGTAGGAGTGCCCCATCCCCACGTGACTGAGTGCCTGCCCACGACCTTAGGCTCAGTGGCAAGTGGCAGCTGAGCACCTGCTACTCTCTCCTCAAGCAGGTGGGTAGGGAGAGGTGGAAAGGGAGCAGAGATTTGGCTCTGTCATTCTTGAATGCGCTGGCCAGCACAGTGGGACAGCATGAGGTATGGGGGGCAGTAATTTGCTACTGATACAGGTCTGTAACAAATTACTGTCCCCCACTGGGGCAAGTAGAGAGTAGGGAAAGAGAAATCCTTCTGCAGGGTAATTCTAGGGTGACACAGCTATGCACTGCCCCTTACACAGGGTCAGTATATTCCACAATCTAGCCCTAAATCATTTCATAGTTGCAGCAAAAAACTCCAGACCTTTATAATGCAATGTTTATATTGTTACAGGGAGAACCTGGAGCACCCGGAGAACTGGGGCCTGTTGGTCCAAGGGTAGGTGCTACTTCACTGACTAATAAAGGGGCTTCATTCTTGAAAATATAAGAAATTTTAGAAAGAGCAGAAGACTACTTGTCCCATTTAAATAGCTTCCAGACTGTTTTCCTAGTGTCTTACCAAACTCCTTTATCATGATTAACTGGGTTTATTTATAGCTCGTTTGTATTGCCATAGTAGGGAAAAGCAGCTGGAGTATACTGATGAATCTGACCCATAGAACCTAAGCGCAACCAGTTTAGCAACACTCTTTGTACTACATGCTGGAGTCCCCACCACAAGCACTTCCTCACAGCTGTATTTATCAGTCGCTTCTTGAACGATTTTAACTTAGAAGAATTCAGACAACTCCATTCTGCATGGGAACACCAAGTCCTGATCTGGTTCATTTTATAGGGTCCCAAAGGGGAGCCAGGAAAGGATGAAATGGTGGATTATGAGGGTAACATCAATGAAGCTCTACAGGTGAGAAACTATCCTACATGGCTCAGGAGCCATGTTCAGTGACTCCTGGAGTGAATTGTTTGGTTGTTTTCCATGGGATGCTTTCTCTCAGTCAGATTGGTTCTTTCTCCCTTTGCTTTGTAGTGACAGAGAGATCCCTAACACTACACTTTTTAGTAGCCTAGGTGATGGAAGAAGGGTGGGGCCAGGGGAAGAGAATGTCCCCTTGGAAAGACAGAAAATTTAAGAACGTTGATCTCACATTTCATTTTGAATGAACAAAACAAAGCATGTCAGTCCAGCCCAACATACTTCTTCTTCCATACTAATAGCAATGAATAATGCTTATTACTTATACAGTGCTAGTCCTTTACAACGACACAGGACACATTCTTAATAAAGACTGACACAGAGTTCATCTGAACTCCCTCATAAGAATAACCCCGAACATACATATTAGATTGTTTAGAAAAAGGCCATAAACCATGCAGGGAAATGTCTTTCACTCTAGATTAGTCATGCACCTACCAGTAGAAGATTACTCACAACTTCTATCATCCAGCCTTCCTGGCAGCCCCTCAGTGCTCCCAGCACAGAAGGAGTACATTTCTGGAATACTATTACAAAGGGGGCTAGGGCTACTTTTCTCCTTATTTTAATTTCATGCCTGTAATATACGCCCTAGCCATTTTAACCAGTATAGTGTTAAAGGAGAAAAAAACCCACAAATACGGTGGTCAGAAATAGTTTAATTTCAAGTGGGACTTTTATTTGTATTTATTTATTTCTTTTAATTTTTAGGAAATACGAACCTTGGCCCTGATGGTGAGTTCTTACTCTTCTCGCTGTGCATTTTGTTTTTGAAGAAGTAACTGGATTTTAGTAACAGCTAGAGGAAAGTAGACAATGATACAGACCGACAAACTTTTAATTCCTTGTCACAAGAATGTCTGGCCTTTACAGTTATGTGCTGACACTAAAAAGCAGCATTGACTGCTAAAAGAAGGACACTTCTTGTGTTATACTCCTGAGGTTCTTATATTAGTAGAACTATTTGTTTACCTGCTTTGTAAAGGTTATACTGCTGTTCAGGCACTCGGAAAGCAGAGAGGATCAAAGTAAGGAAAGCCCAGTGCAGGTCAGGATGGGCCTAAGTAGTGCTGTTTTCAAGGCCAGTGAAAGTGTCCTCTCTTAAGCATGTCCTTCCCTAATACCAGGGATGTATGATAGCCCAGCATTGATCTCCTGGGAGATAGCCATCAATATTAATCCCACCTGAAGGGGCAATTTAAAATGGGATGAAGAACTAGGTTCTTATTGGACATACATAGCTGTGATCTTTAATATGTAGCAAACAGATACTATGATGATGTGCACGTTAGGAACTTGCATATCAGCCAACGTTTCCAAAAGTGGCTTCTTATTTTGGGGGCTTCCATTTTTGAGTGCCCACCTTTATGACAACATGCTTGTCTTAAGCTGGGTACCCAAAAATTGAGGCACTTTTGAAAATTACAGGTAAATAAATCATTTCTACCATTGCTAAATTTGTGATACTTTGTCACTTAATTAAATTTAATCTACACTGGGGAACTCAGAAATATAGAATTTTCCTGCTATCTGTGTTCTCTATTTTGATACCCGATTTCTACAAGCAGAATGTATTTATTATCAATAGCAAATAATTAATTAAATTCACTTCATTATCAGAAGCAGATAATCAAAAATGCCATTTTCATGGTAATTATTTTTTGTTCATCAAGTGGAGAAATATATGATGGTTATATTTGACTTTGAATTACTATTTTTGGTTATTCAGTAGCCCACTGTTAGTTATTCATTTTCTAAGTTAATATATTTTGAGGATTGCCAGTGCAAAAATGTAAAGATAATACAATTCTGCCTTCCCTCCAATATGAGGAGGTTTTGAAAAAAAAAAGTCATTTGCGTATTTTTCTTATTTAGGGACCTCCTGGACTTCCAGGAATAGCTGGGCCCCCAGGGCTACCAGGACAGAAGGTACCACTTTCCCTTTGTCATTCATGAAAAGATAACTAGAAATGCATGAAAATCAAAGGCTGGAATACTGATGCGATTATGCTCCTTGTCCATCTGCATCACCCGTGACATTCTGCAATCCTTCTCCTCCTTGCACTTTGTGCATGTTCGGTTATCATTTCTTCATCTTCTCCATATCTCACATTCCTCCCACAATGACCAGGCATGGCCTTGGCTCCAGGAAGAAGAATGCTTTCTTACTCCCACTGTCCTTCACACAACTGCATATTAGAGTTAATCTCAGTGCATCGTTACAGTGTAGTCCAGGCCATGAACTGCCAATCAGCATGAACAACTATAGTGGAGTTAATCACCCTTAAAATTCTGACATTGTTTTGAGCCCTGTCACTTAAGCATTTGCAGCCTTTCTTTTTGTGGTTATTGGTAATAAGTAACTAGCCCTCCCAGAGTCCTTGCTGTTGACTGTTTCCATAGCACAAGCCCCATCTTCCAGTTTCCAAGCCTCATGTAAAAATAGGCAAAATAACACTTTAAAAAAATGATCTATGATGATTTTGCACTTTAGGGTGAAATTGGTTTACCGGGTCCTCCTGGACATGATGGCGAGAAGGTAAGATGAGGGATGCCATGTGCAGATGAGAGTTATGACTCTTCTCTGTTGTTGGATTTGGGAATTTAATGGCTGATAATAACCGGAGCTAGTCAACAATGGGAATATTTTTCCATGAACATTGTTCTAATGATCTCTCTTTCTTTTCCAGTGAAATTCAAAATCTCACCATAAGTTTTCATCAATCTGTTAAATTCTGAAATTTTCTTGAGCAGCACTGTAGCTGCTCAAGAACAGGATTCATTTTTCATAAACATTTTTGCAAAAAAAAGATGTACCCATGTTTTTGGGGGAATAAGGGAATGGCAAACTGATTTTAGAAAATTTTGACCAGTTCTAAATAATAAGCATACATGAACCTTTCAGCCGCATCCTTTTTCACATTTTTTTGTATACATGAAAGATATACACTCTAATTCATCTCTCATTTGTACCGGATTTACAGCAATGTAAGAACAATGGTGTTACTCCTGATTTACACTAGTTTACATGAAAGCAGAATTGGACCAATTAAGGCTCAATCCAGCTAGCTGCTGCGTACTCTGACCCTGAACCAGCAAAGAACTTAATGATGTGTTTAACGCTAAGCACATGAGTAGTCCCCTAGAGTCTGATTCAGCAAAGTGCTTAAGCATATGCTTAACTTCTTTAAGCATATGAGTAGCCCTACTGAAACCAATGAGACTCCTCAGGTACTTAAAGTTGAGTACATGCTTAAGAACTATGCTCAGCTGGACCCAGTCCAATGTCCACTGACGTTAATGGGATTCTTTCTATTGACCTTAAAGGGCATTGAATCAGACCCTTTAGTGCTTTGCTGGACTGGGGTCAAAGTGCTCAGCAGCTAGCGGGATAGAGTCCTAAATCAGGGATTATACACTCTCCCTTTTTCTCAGTTTCACTCACATAATTATTGATACATGAGCTCTGCCTCTGCCCTTAACTTGACAGCCAAATCCTCCTCCATGCATCTGTGAAGAAAAATTGCACAGAGCAGAGCTTTGTGGGATAGAATCTCCATGAACAAATTCTCTGAACTGCATGCAAAAGTGTCAAACAGCAAAACCACAGCGGTTCCAGTACTTTTCTAGTATCAGGGAGTAGCCATGTTAGTCTGTATCCACAAAAACAACAAGGAGTCCAGTGGCACCTTAAAGGCTAACAGATTTATTTGGGCATAAGCTTTTGTGGGTAAAAACCCCACTTCTTCAAATGCACTGAAGAAATGGGTTTTTTACCCATTAAAGCTTATGCCCAAATAAATCTGTTAGTCTTTAAGGTGCCACCAGACTCCTCAGTACTTTTCTAATGAGGCTTATGTAAAGGTGGTGCATTCTGCCACTACACTCACACACATACATTTCTTTTTTACTGGTGACATGTCACAAATGTTTTTCCCATGATTGGTTGTGTGTTTACACTAAAAACGAACAACAAAAATCATTTTCACTCTGCAAAACTGAAAATTTAAAGAAAAAATTTCAGGAATGTGACAGCAAATTTCATCAGATGGCTATAAGATGACCATGTAATACCCAATATTAAAATAAAATCAGCAGATTTGAAGATACTGCTTATAATTTTGGAATTTTATTCACTACTTCATGAAATGTTCCTCTTTCACCCCAAAAATGTTGATAAAGGAAAGCTGCAAATTTCACATTACTTGTCCATGGACAAGAGGAGAGTATTGTCCAATGACAGCTACTCATATGCTAAGCACTACCTCTGTGTAAACCACCATATTGTATCTCAGGGGTCAGCAACCTTTCAGAAGTGCTGTGCCGAGTCTTCCTTTATTCACTCTAATTTAAGGTTTTGCGTGCCAGTAATACATTTTAATGTTTTTAGAAGGTCTCTTTCTATAAGTCTATAATATCTAACTAAACTATTGTTGTATGTAAAGTAAATAAGGTTTTTAAAATGTTTAAGAAAGTTCATTTAAAATTAAATTAAAATGCAGAGCCCCTCGGACCGGTGGCCAGGACCCAGGCAGTCTGAGTGCCACTGAAAATCAGCTTGCGTGCTGCCTTTGACATATGTGCCATAGGTTTCCTAGCCCTGCTGTATCTTGTAATAGAGCGAGAGGGACTAAATCTCAATTATACTAAGCCTTCTGCCCCCATATTCCTCTGAATTACATTTAATTACACTCACTGTAAGATCACTCACTTACATTGCCTGAGCGGTGTAAAGAAGCTTCATTGTGAATGAGAGTCAGGCCCAGAGACTCCAGTGAACTAAGCCCCATACTTTGATGTCTTTCCCTAACTGTAGAAGTATTATTTTTAAATCGTGTGAATATCTTTTTAGGGGCCACGAGGTAAATCAGGAGAGGTGGGGCCTCCTGGTCCCCAAGGGCCCCCAGGAAAGGAGGGACCTCCAGGAGTGAAGGGAGAGACTGGACTTACGGGGACCCCAGGAGCAAAGGGGGAAAAGGGGGAGGCAGGAGAAGCTGGCTCTCCGGTGAGTAAATACAACACATCATAGCAGTGAGTTGTGTTTGCAAACACATCATGGCAGAGATGGACATGAACCAAAAGTCTGGGTGCAAACACCCCCAGATGTTGAAGGCCCTGAATGTGAACTTTAGGAACAGGAACCTTTCTTAATGTACAGTGCATGTACACATAGAAGTAATCACATCAGTCTTTCAGTGTTGAAATCCCTGGCTGCTCTCTGAGTGACATATCCTAATTGTTTCCCTGAAAAAAGTAATAGTGGATTAATAATGCTTTACAGAATAAAAGACACTGTGTCTCTTCTGTGATTCCACAAGGTTATTAATAATTGACTATTGCTCTCAATCCCATAAGAATTAGTTGCTAGGACAAGATTTTGGCACTAATCCATGAAACAACCTAAGCATGAGCATAACTTGAAGCATGTGGATATTCCCATTGACTTCACATGGAGCAATGAAGCACTTCACAACTGCAAAACCAGGCAGCAAAACATTTAAACATGTGCATGTTTTCATGCACAAGTAACCCTCTGATTTCAAGTGAAGTGGAGAACATTAACATCACTCATGCTGCTCAAGGAACTAAAGGAGCTTTTCAAATTTCAGTTTAATGTTATGTCTATTTTTTATTTGCATGATTTACTATTGCAAGAAACAAAAGTCTTTCTTGATCTGTAGGGTCTTGATGGCCCAACTGGGGAGAAAGGAGAACAAGGTGACCAAGGGATACCAGGACCTTTAGGATTACTGGGTCTAATTGGACTTCCAGGACTGACAGTAAGAGTGCAAAAGAATGAATGAATTTTCAAGTTGGGTTAAGCAGAGGGCAGAGCAAGCACCAAAACTCTGAGGGTAACATGTTCAAAAGGGCTTACATAATTTAGGAGCGCTAGATCCATTTTCAAAAGTGACTTAGGGATATAGGATCCTAAATCTCAATGAGAGTCAATAGGATTTTACTCCTAAACTGCTTTACACTTTTGAAAAATTTACCTTGCATGCTAGTGAAATAATAGTAGATCCTAGTTATACTATCCATACCCAGCTCTAGGATTTAAGGGAATAATCCCTAAACTGAAAATCCATCCTCGGACAACACTTTCAGAGACCTGAACCTTCACACTGTGTGTAATATTGGCACAGATGTTCAGGGGAGCAGAAAGGGATGCAGATGAACCATGTTTGTAAATAAATGCTAAGTTCTCTTTCCTCCTTGAAGGGATTGCTATTTCTAAACTTGTGGCTGTTTCATAACTGGCTGTTGGTGGAGCTAGACTCTCACTGGTGCTTCTGTTCACATAGTTATATTGTTGTGTTTGCAGGGAGAAAAAGGAGAACCTGGTGAGGATGGGGAAAAAGGAGACCCAGGGGACTCAGTAAGTGTCTCTCTTCACTTTTTTCTGTACTATCAGAAGACGTACAGTTGAATCTTGTCACCAGTGCTTCTTGAAACTCTGCAGGACTCACACCAGCCACCTTATCACAGACATGACAGCATCCTCAAAGCTTTCATGAGCTTCTTGGAGTGGCAAATGCCATTTTCCATGTGATTTAATAACCAGCCATCCACTGCTCCCAAATACCTAGTTTTCTGTAGACTGTGCCTTGTACTTTCGCAGAAGCATTTATTATGACAATTACTTTTTTACCTTGGTTTTTAGGTATTGGGGCCACCCGGGCCTCAAGGCCCACCAGGTGCTGCAGTAAGTTCTGATTGATTGCTTTGGGGGATAAGACTTAAGGAGATATTTGAATGAAGTTAGTGTAATGGCTGTACAGATTTTTGATGGAGCTTTTATCGTGTATAAGAAGTGGTGGAAAATCTTAGCAGCAGGCATGCACCACTGCTGGATTGTTTTTGGATAGACTCTCTTCATTACCAAACCAGAGTCCAGGAAGTGTGCCCTAATGTAAAAAATACCTTCCAAAACACTATGTATCTATATAGTTGACAATGTCATATTAAGCATATATGAGCTCAGTATGCCAGAAGAGAAAGGTTGTATGCAATGTTGTTGTAACTATGTTGGTCCCAGGATATTAGAGAGAAAAGGTGGGTGAGGTAAGACCTTTAATTGGATCGGCTCTGTGTAAGCTCAAAAGCTTGTCTCTTTCACCAACAGAAGTTGGTCCAATAAAAGATATTACCTCATCCACCTTGTCAGAAAAGCAAGTTATCACACTGTAACATCATAGTAACAAAATATTACCATTTCTTATCTCAACTGTAGGGTCTTCAAGGCCTTCCAGGACCGAAGGTAAGGCTATAAGCTGTTAAGTATTGATATTTTACTTGAGCTAGCTGGAGAATGACAATTCCATTTCACGACAAATTTTGAGGTTTAAAAATTTGTTTTTGTTCTGCACTGGAATACAGATAAAACATTCAGATATTTTTGCAAAATAGAATTGTGTCAGAAACATCAGTTTAAGGATTGAAAAGGTCAAGTTTTCAATTCAGGTCTCTCTCTGTGACCTGAGAGGCAATCTTGGACCGCAGAAATCTTCCTGATGAAAACTTCACTAAACTAAATATGTCTCTGCAATACATTTTGGCTTTGACAAGACAGCATATTTCAACTAAAAAACATTTTATCAAAAATGTTCTGCCCAGCTCTACATTTTAGCTGTTATCCAGTTAGGTGGATTAAATGACCTTTCAGTGAATGTTGTAAGATGTTGATCTAAACACGGATCTAGTCTAGGTGTTTGGCTACCTGAGCTTACCATCCTAATACGTTCATGGTGCCAATTGGAATGGTGCTTTTACAGGACACAATACTTTTGGGACAGATGTCCTCACATTGCATACCAATTGACTTTCAGAATTGGTACATTCTATAAAAACCAGAGATGTTCATTCCTATTTCCCCAAGTGTTGAGTACACATACAAATATAAAAATGTCAGTTGCTCAATAAACCACTAACCACTGCTACCACTTATCTGAAAAACCTTTGAAAGACCCAGGCCTAGTAGTTTGTGTGAGTATATGCCAAAAAGACCCAGACCAAAGAAATTCTTGAAGTTTTGGTTAGAGGTGAGAGAGGAAGGACCACACATGACCCTCCTCAAATTGCTCTGATACCTATTGGCCTGATCCCAAAAGAAACAAGTCCAGAAAAAATTAGGTATAGAGTCTTATATTCCATCCCCTTAAGCTCCCAGGTTACTTATAGCACCTTCAGTCCTATGGCAAGTTTGTAGTGACCAGGAAAAGAATTGGCTACCCTTTGGAAGCACATGTTAGAGGTAGGAAGTCTCTTCAAGTACATACACTACATCAAATAGATTTGTTTCTGGGAGAATGGGCAATGATATCAATTTTTACCAAAAAAGGAATGCTTTTTTGTGATTAAGGGAAAGGTGGCAAGTACGTGTTATATATACATACTAGAGCTGTGCAAGAACTGGAATTTTCAAAATTGCAAAAGTCTCATAGAAATGCAATTTCTTCCATTCCAGAATGGAATGAAAACAAAAAAATTGCAAAATTTCCTGTGAACCAAAATTCACATTAAAAAATTGTTTCTGGTTGATCAAAACACTTTTTTTACAACATTGAAACATTTCATTCTGATTAAAACTTTTTTCATTTGATATTTTATAGTATGAAGTTAAAAAAAAGATCAATCATTTAGAAGCAGAAAGCCAAAAAGTTCCATTCCCAAAAGGTCAACATAGAATATTACTTTAGTTCAATTTTAATTTCAAGATGAATCTTCATCAAAGACAACACATTTCCATGAAATATGTCTGTCGGAAAATTTCTGACCAGCTCTACTATATACACTTACCTTCCACCTGCTTGTCATAGATCTACTTTCTCACTAATTTCTGAACACCAGAGGGAGGGTAATATATGAGCTCTGTTCCCCATGAATTCTGTAATGAGACATTGGCCCTGATTCTTGTCTTTCCTGCACTGGTGTAAATCAGGAGTAACCTTACTGAAGTCAATTGAGCTACAGTGTTGTTCTCCAGTATGAGAGGAAAACCAGATCTACACTATCCAAGGTTTCTTTGGCCTCTACTACACTATCTTTGGTGCAGCTACGCCTTTGCAAAGGAGAAATGTTTATTTTAGAAGTGGTGCCATGATGGGTTTATTTTCTGATCCATTCTTCCTTCAGGGGGAAGCAGGGATTGATGGAATGAAAGGAGAGAAGGGTGTCCAGGGTGAGAAAGGAGACCGAGGTCCACTGGGATTGCCCGTAAGTCTCCAGGAAGCAAGGAGAACTTGGGAAGCCATACATAGTCCATTCTTAGAAAGATCCCAAAATAAGAGAGACAGATAAAGATTTGATTATCTAAAAATAGAGTTAGGGACAAAAAACTGGCCTATGAGCAGCAGTGCCTATTGGGTTTCAGTGATGGACAAGCCTCAACTGTTTTGGACAGTTGGTTGGGATCAGCATCTGAAACTGGAGAAGCTTATCCCTTGGATCTGTAAAATTGAACTAGGAATCTCATTAGAACAGGTTTCCTCAAGTTCCTTCTGCTTTCCTGGCTGAAAATACTGTATGAACAGCTTTTCTTCTGGTCTTTTGGCACTTCTGGTTTTGGTCCTGGCCTTGAAATGCTGAGATGTGCAAAAATGAAGAGAAAACAGTTTGCTGAGATGTTTTTAAACTGAAGAAAGGTTTTGTTCAAGCTTTGGGGTCTTTTAAATTTATCCAATCCAGTTAAATTATCCCTGATGTTTTTGCAATAAAACTTGATGCCTTCCCAGAAGCAATAAATATCCAATTCAGTTTCATTATTTTCTTGCATATGTAGTAAGGATATTCTACTTCAACATATTCATGTTTAAACCAGTGTTACTGTGCTGCTCAGTTACATGTTATCAAGGAAGCACTAATGCATTTCAGTAGAGTTAAGAATCAGAGTGTGGTCACTTTATACAAAAACCAAAGGACTTTGTAAAGAAAAGGCACAGAGTTTTACCTGTTCAGAAAAAAGCACTGAAGTGAAAGCACCAAAGTACACTTTTGCTGAACTTCACACTGCCTAGAAACATTCACTGCAAAGAGCTTGTTGTGTGCACCTGTGTGATTTGTTGTTATTGGCCTTTGTGTTATCACCCAGCTCCCTTGTCCAGATAGTTTTGGCTGAAAATTGCATGTCTTTGTTTATAACAATAGTGCCAAGATGTTTAAAGCAGAGATGTGCTAAATGACTTCAAAAATGAGGATATGACATATGAAACTTGGTTGGGAAGCATGTTGCACCGATGGGCTGGCTCACACATTTCCTTACTGGGTCTCCCATCTACAGTTCCTTATAATGCAATGCAAGTGGCAATAAATCAAGAAACAAACTTGCTCTCAGGGGAGTTATAAGAAATGTGGAAAGCAGAAACCCTCCCAATATCACATTCAACCTCAAAAATATAACTGGGTAGTAAATAAACCACATAAAATGTAATTATTGAGCTATGCAGCCATTGACAGTTAGCAAAATGTTTATTGAAATATAGATGGATTTTATTTGCCGTATTCAGAGGAAATAAGCTACCTACTCAGGACATATAAATACTCTCTTGTTAAGCTATAAAGGGCCTGATCCTGCAAGTTTTCAGAATGTAGACCCCTAAACGTGGTTGAAAATAATTAAGCATCTAATTAACATTTATCGTGACAAAGATAGACTGTAGATAATGTGTTAGAAATCAATTGTTAAAGCAGCACAATCCCACTGAGCTCAACTAAGGGCGATAAATTGGACCAGAATTTGGCCCGCTGACTTTAAACATTTAGACCCAGACCCACAAAGGGATCCAGAGAGATAGTGAGTGAGAATGCCTTGTGGTTAGGGCAGCCAGCAGGGAAGTGGGACACTGAGGGCCCAGTCCCTTGTTCCAATGATCCTTTAATTATTTATTCACAGAGGAACAGGTTCAACAGGAGACACTGCAGGAGTCCCACATCAGAGTATCCCTTAGTTCAGTGATTAGCACACTCTCGTGAGAGGTGGGAGACCACTTGTCAAATCCTTTCTCCCACTCAGACAGAAAGGGCATTTGAACCTGGATCTCCCACAACCCAGGTCAGAGCACTGACCTCTGGCTAAATATTGTAAGGTCACCACCACTAATAATAATAATTTTGAATGGGACCCAGTCTGGTAGGCAGCCTCTGAGCATACCCACTGGATTGGGCCCCATGAATGAGCTTGGCTCTTCTGCTTGTCTTCCCCTGCTTTGTGGATCGCACGGGGGCTTAGGTGGGACACAGGCATTCAGCCACCTAGACTGAGACAGCAGTGCACATACCCAGAGACAAAAACGTAGGGGCCAAGTGAGTTTAGGTGGCAACTGAGCAGAAGTTTTGCAAACCACAGTGGAGCCTAAAAATGGGTCTAAGGCATGTAAGTACCTTTATGGAATTGGCCTTACATATTTAAAAAACAGCTACTCTAGACAGTATTACAAATTAAAGCATTCACACAGCAACCAGGCGAATGAGATCAAAATTGAGAAATATTGTCAACACTCTATCACGTACATGTCCTACACTATTGATTACAAGATATCATATGTGTATGC
The DNA here is from genome assembly GCF_007399415.2 of Gopherus evgoodei. NCBI lineage: Eukaryota > Metazoa > Chordata > Testudines > Testudinidae > Gopherus > Gopherus evgoodei. The sequence goes on along the minus strand of NC_044328.1, from coordinate 44,324,815 downwards.
AAGAACTCTCCTTGATGATTAACCCGCTGTTCCTGTCTGATAATGTAATGATCACCTAATATTAAACATATGATGTCCGAATAATACCAATGACGACACAGTGATCCTATAAACCCATCTGTCTACCAATGTAGGCATTTAAACCACCCTCATCACCATTGTATCTGGATACCTAAGTACTAAACCCAGGTATATACTTCAGTGTAAGATTCAGGCAGACAGAGAAAGCTATAATTCAAATTAAGGCTCAGCAGTGACCCTTCCAAAGTTGAAGCTAAAGCAAGATTCCCAATATAAATCTGATTTTCAGCCACTCCCAACAGCTGGCTTTACCCGCTTATCTGACTGCTAGACCATGCAGCTCTCTCTATGTGAGGCATGGGCAGTTTTGAAAATGGAACACACATCCCCACTGACACACACTGGGAACTCCCTGAGCAGTGGATGGCTCTCCAGAATCTATCGATATCTGGGTTGGTTCCAGGCACCTCGATTCCATTCTAGTACCAGTGCTGTATTTCATTTCACCGATAATTCAGTGCTGCACTGGACAGCCTGACACTGTCATTACAAGGGTCCGCAGCTCCAGTGTCACAGTGCCCTTCTCCTTGCCTAGAACAGGACAGAGCAGCTTCTCCCTAGGGTGAGCACTGAGCGGTACTTTGGTACAGAGTAAGAGGGAATGCTGCAGTTTCAAAGGTATCTTAAAGGCACTAGCCAGTATTACATGCATTCAGTGTCTCTATGTTTTCACTGGTTTCCTTGTAAGTACTATCACCTGTCCCTGAGTTCTTATTTTTTGTTTTTGTTTATTGCGAGCATATGTTTGTCTCAAGTCACTGCTTCACTCACCTCTTCCCTCCCCCTTTCCTTTTTCTCCCCTCACCTCCCACTCCTTCCTGCCTTTTTTGTTAACCCTTTCCCATCTGTTCAGGGTGCTTCAGGTTTAGACGGCAGGCCTGGACCACCGGTGAGTTTCATTTCTCCATTACCCTACATTCCTCTTCCCTGGTACTGTGATGTGTCTTGTCCATCACACTATGCCCTCGTTTACATTATGAGTCGCTTTCTTTTCCCTGAAGATGGATAGGATGTCAAAATGCTAAATTTAGATATTGTTACTGAGAGGTGAAAGATCGCCTTCTTGTCACTCTCAATAATGTACTTCCAGGTTTTGGCCAGATTAGGGGTTTTGGCCTTAATCACATCCTTTTAAACTTTTTTTTTTTACTTTATTATTATTACCGGGATTATATTAAATGAAGCCTCTGCATGAACCCATTATGCCATGTACTTCTGTCCTCATATTGTGAACTGTCTCCGTCTTGTCTTTCCCAGTGGTAGCCTTGCTTACAGCATTGTGCAATAGCATCTCCTCAGACTTGTCTTAGGCATAGTAACACCTCATTGTGTACTCTTTTCACACATACCATTTAGGACTGCATTGCAATGGGTTGCATGCGCAGCTCTTGTTATAACCTTAAATGCACTTCTCCAGTAGGAGGAGAGGCATGTGAGAAACCTTCCGAAAAACAGCACAAGCCACCCCTTAGTGAGCACCAACACACCACACAATTTCCTGAGCTTCAGCAACTTCATAAATGTTTTTCCCAAGTCTCAAAATCATTGGTGGAAGATTTAACTTTAATTTTATTCATCTGGGAGGCAGTGATGTCTAGTGGTTGAGCAGGAGGCTGAGACTGCTAGGTTCTTTCCTTCACTCGGTCATTAACTCACTGTGAGACCTGGGGCAAGTCAGATAACCTCTCTGTGTCTAAGGTTTCCTAAGTTGTAAAATGAGAACAAAAATAATGATGCTAACCCAATTTTATAAAGCACTTTTGATCCTTAGATGAAAATTACTATGTAAGGGCAAAGTATTGTTATTTCTTCAGAGGATGCTATATAGCCTCCAAATCCAGTCAGATTTCACTTTTTGAGAGGTACTTTGACTTCCCCTTTTCCAGTGGAACAGGAATTAATTTCATTGCCCCATAACTCCCCTGAAACAGAAATTGAATGATAACTTCTAATTTGCATATTTGTTTCAAGAAGTTGTATATTTACTTTTACAAATTTTCTAGATATTCCCTATGGATCTTTAGGGACTCTAAGCCTTAAACTATCTTAAAATGGAGAAAATGCACAGGTAGTTAAAATTCCCATGGTGCACTTATGGTCCAGGGAATAATTTTTTTTCCTCGTTTACACTGTAGTGGCATGTGTGTGTGTCATGATGAATTACTTCTCCAGCCAGTTCCTGCAAATTCTTACAGGTACAAATAGTCCTTCTTACTCACATGAGTCATCTTACAGAAGTCAGTGGGACTCCTTTTGTGAGTGAGGATTGCAGGATCCAACCTCTCATGATTAAACCTCCACTTCCTTTTCCTTCAATCAAAAGGATAAGCTACTGTAAAAGGTCCAAAAGGTCTCCCTTTTACATTCCTGACTGAGAGGTAATTTTCCTTTCTAGCAATCCATGAAAGAATTACAAAATTGGAAGTTGGATGCCTGGCTAGTTTTTCACCAGTCCAACATAATATGATCTGATTTGGCATACAGTTAAAGAGGTAAATGCATAAATATGTTCTGTTTAGGAAGGTGCTTTGAAATCTCCTAATCCTTTAGTTAGATTTAAAAATGGCAGCCTGGGGAACATTAGATACTGTGGCACAGAACGCTCATATGACCTAAGGTTGCCAATCCTCCAGAACTGTCCTAGAGTCTCCATGAATTAAAGGTTAATTCTTATGTCACCCAGCAAAACCTCCAGGAATATGTCCAACCAAAATTTGCAACCCTAGTTATGACATGTGGCATAGGAGTCCACAAGAGGCTGAATCCAGATTCAAATGAGTGTAAATCATAAGGATTTCCACAGAAAATCTGAATTAGTTGTCTTGTCTTCAAGAATGATAACACTTCTCATGGCCAAAAGGGCTATTGCCGCCTACTGTATTATTAATGCAAAAAGATAAGAATTGATTGGATTGACTAATTAACTTACCAACATCCAAGCAAGCTTCAATGTGGCTGAAAATTTTGGTACGAAAAAGGAAGATTGATTCTAGGGCCAAAGGCTGAGCACAGAGACTGGATTTTCCCTTTACCATGACCTAGAACTTGTTGGAGTGATTTAAATGGTGAAAGAGTGGACAGAGGATTTAGGATTGAATGGGTACTCTCTCACGTTTGCCTCTGTGTATGCGTGCATCTGCATTCGTCCGTGCGGCATGGTGACCTTTCAATCTGCATGATGAACCTGCCTACCAAAAAATAATGCAAATTCTATTTCATTTTTGCTCAACTGAACTCATCTGGAAAAAAGCTTAAAATGTCTACATCGCCTTTCTGCTGCTACAGGTTTCAGCTTTGCTGGGGATGCAAACTCACGGGTAAAACTACAGTCACCTAGCAAATAAAGGGGTGTCTGTCAATGTTATTTTTCAAGAAGGCCACTCCCCCAATAAAAATAAGGCTTTGTAAAATATACGGATCTTGTATGGCAATTTCTATGGTCCTATAATTGCATGTGAGAGTTGTTAAGAGAACCTGTCCTCATCAACCCTGAAAGCTATAGTAATTCAAATGACTCCTTACATAATTGAATCTCCTTCTCAGCTCTGCTTTTTCCTCAAGGACCATGCTGTTTCTCAGTTGTAAAGAAGCCTGAACATGAAGAAAATGATTTGTGTGTTTTTGTCTCTAAAATTTCAGGGTACTCCAGGACCAATTGGAGCTCCAGGACCAGCAGGACCAAAAGGGGAAAGGGTAAGTTAGCTTTAAAACACACACCCACACACCTCTCCAACTTCTTCAAAGTTTCATGGACGGTGCCAGCTGCTACTGTTCCTGAAGCACAGTAACTGCAGCTCCTTCCAGAAGTTGGGACTTGGCTCTTTGTGACTTTTAAGAATTTTATATTTTGGCTTTTTTCTGCACAGCAACTAGAGGCCTGGAAATGAGTGCCCTCTGCCTTATTTTCAGAAGTGTTCATTTATCCATCTGTGCCCAGCCTGTTAATGGATATGTCTATACTTCAAGCTGGAAGTACAAATTACAACACGGGGAGACATACCCATGCTAGCTCTCATTGAGCTAGCCGCTAAAAGAAGAGTGTGGCCGTGGTGGCGCAAGTAGCAAGAGGGGCTAGCCACCCCAAGCATTTACCCTCCAAGGTGCTATATACATACTTGGGCAGCTAGGACCTCCTTCTGCCCATACCACTGCAGCTACACTCTTGTGAGTTGAACTTCCAGATCAAAGTGTATTTTTACCCCGCGTACTGTATACAAAAAATCTCTTTTGTCTCTATTTTAGGGCAGTAAAGGTGACCCTGGAAATGCAGGACCAATGGGGCTAGCTGGGCTTCCTGTAAGTATTGGGGTCTCTAAATTCTCTGTCATCCACGAAGCTTTCACCTTCCAACTGCAGCATACTCTGCTGTAATGGGAGAAAATGTTCTCTCACTGACATATTAATGCCAAAGTGAAACTGAGGAATTTGTACAAATAACGGTAAATTAAAATCCTGGTTTTAATTTTCAAAGTAAGAGACTTTTCTCCCAGTCCCAGCGCTCTCAGTGATATTATTTAAATAATTCAATTACTTTAAAACAAATAATAGAAAAAAATTATTCTAGCCAGCAGAACAATATAGAGAATCAAATATGTAGCAGTGTAGATCCTGAAATTACTGGGTAAAGTAAACCATGCTTAGACTATTCATATGTTATACTAAGGTGCTATTATTGAACATATCCATTCCAAGTGTTTACTTTTCTGAACTGAACACCAGCCTTCCAAAGTCTGACAAGACAGAACTGGGGCCTTGTTTTGGAATCCTAGTTATGCAAGTAGCCCTTCAATGGGACTATTCACATGATCAGGGTTTATTCATGTGCTTAGCAGGTGTAGGACTGGAGCTGTAGCTTTAGATGGTCACAGACTATCTTAGCTTTAAAATAGAAATGAAGAAGTTAGTTTATTTGCTGAGTTTTTGTCTGAATAATTATTTTGGCTGAGTAAACAAAGAGACCAGTTTGGCTGACATAAAATCTTTTTTTTTCTTCTTACTGCTCTATTTTAGGGTTTACAAGGCCCATCTGGTGACAAAGGAAACCGGGTAAGTCAGGAACCAAACTTCCTGCATTTGGTTACTAATGTCTTTATGTAGTGGTGGAATGGTTAAGTTCGGAATTACCTGGAAAAAACCAGATGAATTCCTACGTGTTAAACCCTTATAAAGCAATTTACAGATGTGTAATTTACAGTGTTTACATCATTCAAACACTAAAGCATACCTGCTGTATTTTCAGAAGCACTCAGTGGTGGCCTCTCTCTGTTCTCACTGAATGAGGCCAATGCCGAGTGCCTTTGAAAATCCTACCTTAACATGCTTAGTGAGATGTGCAGAGATGTAAACCAGACAATTCCCACTAGTGGTAATAACGGCGGTATAGCTAAATCTTGTTACATGGTACCCAAATTCCCCTTGATGCTGAAAAAGAATGTCAGCCACTTTATTGCAGCAAAATGTTTTCCAAAATTTCCAGAATTACTTCATTTTTTCAACCAAACATGGAAATCTGGAGAAGAAATTAAATATGACTATAATAAAGAACAGGATCACACAGTCTTAGACTCCTTACTCAGGCTTTGACTTGAATTGGTACAAGAACTGCAGAGCCAGGTCCTAAGAAAAGCAATAGATTATATTAATTGCCGACAATCTTTTTTACTCATGTGCCTGTGTTATAAAGAAAAACTATACCAAAGTGTACATATTTAAAAGATTTTTTTATATTAGGATTATTAGTGATCTGAATCCTTTGATGATAACAATAAAGAGATACACAGTTGAGAATAGCTTATTCACTTGATACATATAGATTCTCTTTATAAGGCTCTGATGCCATATGCAAGCACTTCAGAAATAGACTAAAGCTGTGATGGAATATGTGCCAAAGCAGTAATTGTATGAGATGAATATATTTGCTGATAACATTGGGCAAGTGCTGTCTCTCCTTCCTTATCATCTGGAGTGCTCCTCTGATTCTATGTTGGACAGATTAACAATTTTGAAAAATGCACTGCCAGTCAGCATCTTAAACAAGGAGAGACTATTCCAAATTTCTTGAAATTCATGGCAGCTCCAAGGTGCTACTACCTTTTAATCATTCCACTTCTGGTTTTGCTCTTTAACCTTCTCTTTATTTTATTAAGGGTTTTTTTCCTGAATAAGACATAACCTTAACAGGATCTTTATTTAGACTTTTTCAGTTGGCTTTAAATCTGGATAATGTATTTAGAGAATGGGACTTTTGTTGGCTGCAGTAGGAATCAATTTGGGTTAACGTGGCTTCATTGTTCTCCCTCACATAAAAATAACTGACAAGTGAGAAGAACAGCAACTTCCATAGATGATGAGAGGGGAGTGTCACATTCCCCTTGAAATAAATATTTGGCTAAAATGCAACAAATTTTTTGAAACAAAAAATGTTTGAGAAAACTGAGTTTGTAAATGGGCAAACACTGTAGCTTTTCAAGTCTGATCCAGCAAATATATATTTTATCACTAACAATTTAATGATGGACTCTTCCTCAGCCCACAGTCCTTTTAACAAATTATTAAGTGGGCCACTTATTAGAGTAACTCTGAGGAATTAGAGTAAATTTTATTTTAAAAAATGTAAGCTTCCTGTAGCAAATGGCTTTGTCTGATGCCCCAGTCTAATTGACATTCTTACAAATACCTCACATGCTCCATTTCGCAGAAATCCGGAGACTTCTGTGTGCTTAAATTCATTGTCAGGCTACCAAATAGGGTCTCTCATTAGCCAAACAGTTTAGTCAGAAGGAGTTTGCTCTCCTTTCCCATAGCCCAGGGTTAAGCATAGGTGATGGTACTTTCGTACCCATTTATGGGAAACATGCCACAGTAATGAAATGACGTGGACTTCTTCAGGCACAAATGTCTTTTATTTTGATCCTCTGAGATAGACTCTCTGACAGGAGACCTGGAACAGACAGCTTTAACAACTGAATTCAAACACAAGGCAGGTGTTTAATACATTTTCTTGCTGGAAAAGAAGCTGTTATTTAAAAATCTTTTTAATAGTAGGTACTAGTAACAGCCATGGGCTATTAAGATTTATGCCCATACATTGTGATTAACACATTGAAAATAGGTTCTGAAGTGCCCACCCCATTCCCTGCCATAATTTGGCAAAAATCCCCTTCACTGGCCTTCCAGTTGCAAAAGACAGAACCCTGCCTTTTTATGCTGTGGATCTTTTCTGTGGAGCAGAGCCCTTTGTTCTTATGTCACTGTAGGATGTATAATAATAGCCTTCAAGATCCAGTGCAGTCATGAAAATAGTGTGCTATGTAACAACTGAAATGTTACTGGAACATGACAGCCTCGTGGAATACCCAACTGAAAAAGTATAAATGCTGAACATGTGCATTAAAGCTAAACTCTTCGCATTTTTTTATAATATCTATTTTTTACTTCTCCTGTCTGTGTGTTCGTATGTATTCCTTGCTTCTACAGGTCCACCTTTGTCCCCTTTATCCCTTCCTCTTCTTCTGCCTTTTTTCCTGGGTCCTTCCTCCTCCCTCCACTACAACCCATTCCACGTTTTCTCCTGGATTATCCTCTCTGTTCCAGTGTTTGATCCTGGGTGATTTCTCCTAGTTACCTCTCCTATCCCATCCATTTCTTTTGTCAGCTTGTAATTTATTTTGTCTAAAACCTTTTACTTTTTTTTTCTTTTTTAAATCTATACCTGTGCTGCCTGATTTTATTCCCTCTTCAGCCATCCCACTTCCATTGTATCCTCAGCAGCTTTGAAAAGTTCTGCTCTTTTTAAAATATAATTAATATGAAGATATTTTGTATATATATTTTCTTGTAAATATCGAGGCCTATCCTGATGTTGACCTGCGCTTAGAATTTCTATTTAATTTAGTATGAGCTGAGGGTGAAATTTACCCTGTGCAGAGGGCCAGTGGGAGACCTGTTCACTATTTAAGATCCTCTTCTTTCCTGTTTTTACATAGGCTTTATGCTGGCCCTCTGCACAGGGATGAATTTCATTCTGTAGGTGTGATTCTTTTCTCACAGACCCCCAATGTAAATCAAGAGTAACATCACTGAAGTCAATGGAGTGACACTGACTTAAACCAATTTTATACCAGAGAAAACTCAGACCCTCTCTGCACAAAACAGCAGCAATATCAGGCTAATTCATTTGTTAAAATTAAAGCTGTGACAGATATAGACCTACCTTTGTTAATCAAGAAAGAGAGAGATTTTTTTTTAAAAGGACAGCATTTAAACAAAGCAGTGGAAAATGCTTACGTAAAACATATGGTATTTTAAAAATAATTTAAGAGAATGCATTTTAAATTACTTATTATATTATTATAAACCAGAAATACTTTTGGGGGAAGGACAAGGAGAAGGATAAAGGAAAACAGGTGTAAAACTAATTAATTGGTAATCAGGTCCAAGGATGTGACAAAACAGGAGAGCCAAACTTGGAATCAAGTGGCCAGTATCTTGTTCCTTGGGTCAGTAGAGCTCATGAGAGTCTAAGAAGTGACACACTTGGGCTCCTGAGCCAGGCTTAGGACCACTCAGTGTCCAAACATCTCCTAACCCAGGGCTAGGCAACCTTAGCCTGAGAAGGAGCTAGAATTTACCAATGTACATTGCCAAAGAGACATAGTAATACATCAGCAGCCCCCCATCAGTTCCCTCTCCCCTCCACCCCCCGCTGCTCCCAGTGACCGGCAGCCCTGCCGATCAGCACCTCTCCCTCCCTCCCCGCACCTCTTGATCAGCTGTTTCCTGGTGTGCAGGAGCCTGGGGGCGGGGGGAGGAGCGAGGGCACGGCAGGCTCAGGGGAGGGGACAGGAAGGGGTGGAGTGGAGGCAAGGCCTGTGACAGAGCCAGGGGTTGAGCAGTGCGCTCCCCCCAGCATAGTTGGCGCCTGTAGCTCCAGCCCCAGAGTCGGTGCCTATACAAGGAGCCGCATATTAATTTCTGAAGAGCTGCATGTGGCTCCAGAGTCACAGGTTGGCCACCCCTGTCCTAGCCAGTCTGCTGAGTGGTATTAGGTGTCACTCTCCTGGCTGGAGAAGTCCCCAGTGCAATCCCATCTACAAAGTTCAGGGGGCTGACGGTTCATTTAATGCAATGGAGGGGTCAGAATTCTTATCAGGACAATTGCTGAAGTGCAATACATGTAAATAAAAAATATCAATAAATCCACAAAAGGCTTTCCTATCAGAGCAACTTAACTGAAGGAATCTCCTTTTTTACAATATTTTTCTAGACATTTGTTTTATTTATTTATTTTTTTAAAACTATCTCTGACATTTATTTGAAATGGATGATCCTAAAGCTTTTGTGTATTTTTTTTTCTTGGACTAAACTATTATTTACAGGGGGAGAGGGGCAAGAAAGGCTCTAGAGGGCCTAAAGGGGATAAGGGAGACCAAGGAGCGCCTGGATTAGATGCACCCTGTCCATTGGTATGTTCTGTTTTATGAAATGTTTTATTTTAAGATTTGCCAATGAGGAAGAAAGAAGGAAAACTTAAAGTAAATGCTGGACATAAAGAGCACCTGCTATAACAAAAGTCACATTGCTTAAATAAGGTCCTGCACTGCTCCAACTGGAGTCTATGGCACAGCTGTTTTCTTCAGTGTGAGACAGGAACAGTTCCTTAAAGAGCAATTGGGCTATGGAGTAACTTTGGCTTTGGCCCTTTGCTTTCAGGAACTCAAAAAGGAATGGGTGAAATGGCAGGAGGCTGAGAGCAAAGGGGTTTTACTATGAAAGGAGAACCTTGGAACTCCCATGCCCCCACTTGCGGGTTGCTGTTCTTTAGCAATGTTTAATATCATCACCCTTAAGGAGCGATGAAATCTAAAATGCCTTCTTTTTTGCCTCTGAGCAGTGTCCATCTGATGTGTTTGTAGGGGAGTCGCTTCTTAATAATGACACAGGGCACCCAGGTTAGGATACCCAGAGGGAAAACAAATTGGTGTGAAATCTGATGGGAGGTACAAAAAATGATCAAGATGGCCATGTCATTCAACATGACATTCACTTCATTGGAAGCCTCTTTACATTTAAAAAGTAGCAAGAATTATCCAAATTATTTTCTAAAACACAAATGGAAAAATAATGCTATATGGCAGCAAGGTTTATTTTATATATATCAGTCATACCCTTGCTATTAAGGAAACTCTTTGTGTCTAAAATGTTATCACTGATCTTTTTAGTTTCCCCCCCCCCCACCACAGGTATATTATTTGCTCAAGCTGAAGAGTCAGTTGCGTACCACAGTAATAAGTGCAGTGTACGTGCCCAGACAGATCCTGCACAGAAGTTATTCTCTTTTGTTTCAAAGTGGGGACAGCAACTGAAGATGATTTCTAAAAACAGAGATCCTCTTCCCACTCCCCCAACCAATAGAGTCCTCCCAGATTTAACAAAATCAGAAAAGCATCTTCAGACTCACACAGAATACAGAACCAGCAAGGCAACCTTTCCTACCGGTTATGTACTAGAGATTCAAAACACTGATTATTTATGAACTGGGTATGTAGCTTGAGTGCCTTTTTATTATACCAATGCGGGACTGGGCCTCTCCTCCCATGACATGGAGGGGATGGCATTGACTGGAATAATTATAGTGGTTGATTTCATGAACAGGGACTCCGAGGTTTTAAAGGCGAGAAGGGTGAGCCGGGGTTACCTGGGCTGGACGGGCTGGATGCCCCTTGCCCATTGGTATGGTGTTACCTTCCCTTTCCTGCATGCTTCTGTTTGCTTTTCGTTCTTGATTGTTATTTTATGATACCTCCAATTAGTGGCATGAACTGTAAACCTACAGCAATGGTGTCATCCTTACCAATCTCCATCCTACTTCCCCTCACCCAGCTTGCTTCACAGTATGACCCATAACACCCTTTGCAGTGAGTCACGGTTGCTACAGCCATCCCTTTGTAGTGCGGGGAGAAATGAAGCAGTAGTCGGGATGTTCTACCACATTAGAGTATTAACAGAGTATTGTTCATAACTGCTTCATTTCTTCTTGTAAGATTTCCTTCAGATCCTCTGCTGGACCAATGCTTCGAAAGTTGACCCTCCAACACCTCAACTCTCTGTTTGATCATTAGAAATGCTTAAATCCTCCATTAACTCCGCTGGCCAAGTGTGAATACTTGAAAGTAAAGTCTGACTCTCCTCCACACCACCTATGCACCGCCCACATTTCAAAACAACCTATCAGAATGCAGACATAACTCTCAAACAATCCCTGAGAAACACACCAGTACACTATTTCAAGTCATCAAGTTTCCAGTAACTAATTTCTAATTATAAGAGTGTTCTGAAAAGACTGAAGCACTCCACTCTTATGCCATGACTTAGCAAAAGACCTCACCTAAGTCATTTTTCAATCGCTCATGAGCAACATAAATGTCTGGGGGGAAATTATGGATTTTGCAGTGCATTCAGAATGTAAACGAATTTGGGCTCTAATGAAAGAATCTTTCAGAACTGAGGGACCTTCATGGAGAATCCCATGCCAGCAACTCCTTCTCTCTTGTGATAAGGGAGTGCCAGCTCAAACTCCTCTTCTGGCCTCAGCTCTGGCAGCAGGCCCAACATTTCTCCTTTCTGTTGTTCTTTAGTGTTTCAGAGAAAGTTACTCTTGACTTGAAGGCTGCCTAGTACATTTCCTGACATCCATCTTACTTGACTCTTAAAGAGATATTATCACTTTAATGCCTCTTCCTAAATACTGTCTCTAACCCAAATATGACAAAGCTGCTCTTGCCATCACACTAAAAAGCATCAGTTTATTCATTTACTCAAAAAAACAGCTTAAATGCAGAATCTGTTCCTTACGGTATGTCTGGGAGCATGGGTGAGGCTTATGATAGTGTAACGCCAACAGACCCTGGTTGTCAGCAGGCAGGATTGAACTGGGGACCGTTGGAGCTTAGTGTAGGAGCTTCTACTGCATGAGTCCTGTTAAACAGACTCATTAATCTCTCTCTAAGGCCATGTCTACACTACAGCATAAAATCGAAATTATTAAAACCGGTTTTATAAAACTGGTTTTATAAAATCGATTTTATGCGTCCACACTAGGGCACATTAATTCAGTGGTGTGCGTCCATGGTCCTAGGCTACCATCGATTTCCGGAGCGGTGCACTCTGGGTAGCTCAGTAAAAGAATGGGACCAATAACTTCGATTTCCGTCCACACTAACCCTAAATCGATATAGTAATATCGATTTTAGGGTTATTCCTCTCGTTGGGGAGGAGTACAGAAATCGATTATAAGAGCCCTTAAAATTGATTTAAAGTGCCTTGTAGTGTGGACGGTACAGCGTTAAATCGATTTAATGCTGTTTAAATCGATTTAACGCTGTAGTGTGGACCAGGCCTAAGTGGTCTCAGTGCCACTAGATGGGACAGAACACTACACCCAGGAGGTGTGTGAGTTACAATAGCACCTACTGAGCTAATGTATTGAAAATAGCAGTGTGGACACACAGGTAAAAGACGGTTACTCACCTTTGTAACTGTTGTTCTTCGAGATGTGTTGCTCATATCCATTCCAGTTAGGTGTGCGCGCCGCGCGTGCACGTTCGTCAGAAACTTTTTACCCTAGCAACTCCAGTGGGCCGGCAGGTCACCCCCTAGAGTGGCGCCGCCATGGCGCCTGCTATATTCCCCTGCCGGCCCACCCGCTCCTCAGTTCCTTCTTGCCGGCTACTCCGACAGTGGGGAAGGAGGGCGGGTGTGGAATGGATATGAGCAACACATCTCGAAGAAAAACAGTTACAAAGGTGAGTAACCGTCTTTTCTTCTTCGAGTGATTGCTCATATCCATTCCAGTTAGGTGAATCCCAAGCCATACCTAGGCGGTGGGGTCGGAGTGAGAAGTCGCGGCATGGAGCACTGCAGATCCGAAGGCCGTGTCCTCTCTGGACTGCTGGACCAGGGCGTAGTGGGCAGCAAAGGTGTGGACCGATGACCAGGTCGCTGCCCAACAGATCTCCTGGATGGGCACGCGGGCGAGGAAAGCCAATGACGACGCCTGCGCCCTGGTAGAGTGCGCAGTCACACGGCCCGTAGGAATGTGAGCCAAGTCATAGCAGGTCCTGATACAGGACGTTACCCACGAGGATAACCTCTGCGAGGAAATGGGAAGCCCCTTAACGTGGTCCGCTACTGCCACGAAAAGCTGGGGGGATTTGCGGAAAGGTTTGGTCCTCTCCACATAAAACACGAGAGCCCGACGGACATCAAGCAAGTGGAGTTGTTGCTCCCTGCGTGAGGAATGAGGCTTCGGGAAAAAAACTGGGAGGAAGATTTCCTGGTTGATGTGAAAGGCTGAGACCACCTTGGGGAGAAAGGCAGGGTGCGGTCTCAGCTGCACCTTATCTTTATGGAAGACCGTATACGGGGGATCTACCGTGAGCGCCCGGAGTTCCGACATCCGTCTAGCTGAGGTAATGGCTACTAGAAAGGCAGTCTTCCAAGAAAGATAGAGCAGGGAGCAAGTCGCTAACGGCTCAAAGGGGGGCCCCAGGAGCCGAGTCAGAACCAGGTTAAGATCCCAGGTAGGGGCAGGGGGTCAGACGTTGGGGTGTAGACGTTCCAGCCCCTTAAGGAATCTAGTCACCGTCGGATGAGAGAAAACGGAGCGGCCCTCCCCACCCGGGTGAAAGGTGGAGATATCCGCCAGGTGAACCCGAAGGGACGATATCACCAGGCCCTGTTGCTTGAGGGACCAAATATAGTCCAATATATTGGCGACCGAAACTTCCATAGGGAGGAAACCCCTCTCCGTGCACCAACAGGAGAAACGCTTCCACTTGGCCGTCGCTCTAGTGGAAGGCTTCCTGCTGCCCAAGAGTACCTCACGTACCGGGGTAGAGCAGCGTAACTCGGATCCGGTCAGCCACGCAGGAGCCACGCTGCTAGGTGCAGCGACTGGAGGTCCGGGTGACAGAGAGTACCGTGGTCCTGGGTGATCAGGTCCGGGTGAAGGGGCAGGGGGACTGGGTTGGCTATGGCCAGGTCCAGCAACATGGGGTACCAATGCTGCCTGGGCCACGCTGGGGCTACCATAATCACGTGGGCCCTGTCCCTGTGCACCTTCAGAAGGACCTTGTGGACTAGTGGGAACGGAGGGAACGCGTAGAACAAGTGGGTCATCCACGGAATAACGAAGGCGTCCACTATAGACCCGGGTTCCCGGCCCTGAAAGGAGCAGAACGCCTGGCATTTCCTGTTCCCCCTGGACGCGAAGAGGTCCACCCCGGGACAACCCCACCTCTGGAAGATCGAGAGGGTGACGTCCGGGCGGAGGGACCACTCGTGTGAGAGGAAGGATCTGCTCAGGCGGTCCGCCAACGTGTTCCGTACTCCGGGGAGGAAGGAAGCCATGAGGTGAATGGAGTGGGCTATACAAAAGTCCCAGAGTCGCATCGCCTCGTGACATAGGGGAGAGGATCTGGTGCCACCCTGCTTGTTGATATAGTACATGGTCGTCGTGTTGTCGGTGAATACCGCGACACAACAACCTCGAAGCTGGTGACAAAACGTTTGACAAGCAAGGCGGACCGCTCTCAACTCCCGCATGTTGATGTGTAGATCCACCTCCTGCGGGGACCACAGGCCCTGTGTCCTCAGGGTTCCCAGGTGGGCCCCCCAGCCAAGGTCTGAGGCATCCGTTGTTAGGGACACCGAGGGCTGGGGTGGGTGAAATGGGAGCCCCGCACACACGATGGACTGGTCTAGCCACCAGCCAAGGGAATCCAATACCCCTGGGGGATTGTGACAAGCGTGTCTAGCGACTGTCTGGCCGGCCGGTATTGTGCGATGAGCCAAGATTGGAGGGGCCTCATGCGGAGTTCCGCATACCCTGTCACAAACATGCAGGCCGCCATGTGGCCTAACAGGGTTAGGCATGTCCTTATAGAGGTCATGGGGGCCGCCAGCAAGCGCTGAACGATGGTCGACAGCGACTGGAACCTGGGCAACGGTAGAAGGGCCCTGGCCAAGGTGGAGTCCAGGACGGCCCCAATGAACTCTACCCTCTGCGAGGGGAGCAGAGTGGACTTGTCCACATTGATCATGAGGCCCAAGGTAGTAAACAGGCCAGTGATCCTGCGGACGTGGCTGCGGACTTGCAGCTCTGAGGTGCCCCGAATCGGCCAATCGTTGAGGTAAGGGAACACGTGAATGCGACTGCGTCGAAGATGTGCGACAACGACAGCCATGCATTTGGTGAATACCCTCGGGGCCGTAGAGAGGCCAAACGGGAGGACCGCGAATTGGTAGTGATGGCGGTCGACCACGAACCGAAGGAAACGTCTGTGGTGTGGCCATATGGCGATATGAAAATAAGCGTCCTGCATGTCGAGGGCGGCATACCAGTCTCCAGGATCCAGAGATGGGATAATGGTCCCCGGGGATACCATGCGGAACTTCAACTTCACCAGATATTTGTTGAGTTCCCGCAGGTCGAGGATGGGTCTGAGGCCTCCCTTGGCCTTGGGGATCAGAAAGTAGCGGGAATAAAACCCCTTGCCCTTCTCGTTCTCCGGAACCACCTCTATGGCTCCTTTGTCGAGGAGTGTCTGCACCTCCTGGCGGAGGAATTGCTTGTGAGAGGGGTCCCTGAAGAGGGACAAGGGTGGGGGGCGGGAGGGAGGAAAAGACATAAACTGCAGACGGTATCCCGTCTGCACCGTGCATAAGACCCAGTGGTCCGATGTTATTTGGGTCCACGCCTGGAGGAAAAACGAAAGGCGGTTGGAAAATGGGGGGAAGGATCTGTGGGGGAAACTGGTACTACGCCCTCGGGCGCACCTTCAAAACAAAGGTTTGGGTCCAGGTGGGGCTTTAGAGGAGCTTTGGTTCTGCCCCCCTTGATTCCCCGACTGTCTGCGCCTGCCATTTCTGCCGCGGCGCCTATTGAGGTCCTGCCGCTGGCGGAACTGGGGGTACGGCTGGCGCTGCTGCTGTTGTTGCGGCCGGAAGGGTCTGCGTTGTGTCCCGGGCGTGTGCATCCCAAGGGAGCGTATAATGACCCGATTATCCTTCAGACTTTTTAGTCTGGGGTCTGTCTTCTCCGAGAACAGGCCCTGGCCTTCGAACGGGAGGTCCTGGATGGTATATTGGAGCTCCGGTGGAAGGCCAGAAACCTGAAGCCAGGAGATGCGGCGCATTGTCACCCCCGAGGCGAGGGTACGAGCAGCCGAGTCCGCAGCATCCAAGGAGGCCTGCAGCGAGGTTCTTGCAACCTTCTTGCCCTCGTCAAGAATTGCCGCAAATTCTTGACGTGCCTCCTGTGACAACAGCTCTTTAAACTTATCCGCTGCCACCCAAGAGTTAAAGGCGTAGCGGCTAAGAAGGGCTTGCTGGTTGGACACCCTGAGCTGAAGGGCCCCCGCCGAATAGACCTTGCGGCCGAGGAGGTCCATACGCCTGGCCTCCTTGGATTTGGGAGCTGGGGCTTCTTGTCCATGACGCTCCCTCTCGTTCACCGACTGCACCACAAGGGAGCACGGTGTCGGATGAACATGGAGGTACTCATAGCCCTTGGAGGGGGCCATGTACTTCCGCTCGACGCCCCGTGCAGTAGGGGGGATGGAGGCCGGCGATTGCCAGATCGTATTGGCGTTGGCCTGGATCGTCCAAATAAAGGGCAGGGCGACCCTGGTGGGAGCATCAGAGGAGAGGATGCTGATGACGGGATCCTCGATCTCGGAGACCTCCTCAGCTTGCAGGCTCAAGTTCTGCGTTACGCGCCTGAGGAGGTCCTGATGTGCCCTGAGATCTAGTGGAGGAGGGCTAGAGGAAGAGGTGCCTGCCACAGCCTCATCGGGAGAAGACGATGAGGAGACCCCTGGCAAGAGAGTGTCCAGCGGGGGGTCTGTCTGAGCCCTTGCCTCTGACTCCGGAGGGAGCTCAGGGTCTTGCTGTTTTGACCCATCCTCTCCATCCGGGGAGGGGAGGGGGCGAGACAGCGATGCCTCCGGCGCCCTGTGCTCTGTCGTCGCAGGCCTAGGAGGAAGCTGCTGGGGGCCCTGGGCTTGGTGATACGCCCAGGGTGTCCAGAACCCCCACTGCTGCGGTCCCTGGTCCTGTTGAGGAGGGTCTTGAAAAAGGGCCGCTTGCCTGTTTGTGCCCAGTGCGTAAACACTGTCCGTCTGCGACGACATAGACGGCTGTCTGGAAGGCCATGGAGGGGCCGACCGTGGCTGGTAAGAATCTCCTCGTCCTGGCGCCGAAGATGTTCTCAGCGCCGGGGACCGGTACCGGGAGTCATACCGGTGCCGGGATCGGGACCGGGGTCTGTCTTGGACTCGGTGCCGGGATCGGGACCGGGACCTGCCACTGACGCGGTGCCGGGAGGTCGACCGGGACTGGGACCTGCCACCAGCTCGGTGCCGGGAGGTCGACCGGGGAGCTGATCGACGGCGGGAACGGCTCCTAGAGTCCCGGTGCCGGTATCGATGATTAGAGCAAGACCGGGACTGCCTGGAGGACGACCGGTGCCGCGAGTGCGACCGGTACCGCCGAGGGGAGCGGGCGCCGGGATCTGAAGCGACCACGGTGACGGGACCTCGACAGTGAGCGTGAGTCCCGAGACGGCGCTCTCATCGTCGGGTTGCCTCTGGACACAACCCGCACCGGAGGTACCGGGGGTGGAGGCTGAGTTGGCTCAGTCAGGGCAATTAGGTCCCGTGCCAAGGCGAAGGTCTCCGGCGTCGATGAGACCAATAGCTAAACGCCAGATCTTATGGGGGAGCTAGGCGGGACCGGACTCAACGGACCCTCTGGGCCCGGAGTCGACGGGATCCCTGTCGGTAGTGCCGCGGCAGAGGCAGGTGCTGGGTGCTCCACTCGAGTCTGCCTGGATGGAGTTGCAGACTTCGAGGGCCTTGCTTCGGGACCCAGTGCCGGGGAAGGTCGGTGCCGGGGAGTCTTTCCGGTGCCGGTGCGGTCCGGTGCCGGTGTAGAGGTGACGGTCTGTGAAGCTGCCGGGTTGAGTGCCGCTTCCATAAGGAGAGTCCTCAGTCTCTGGTCTCTCTCCTTCTTTGTCCTAGGCTTAAAAGCCTTACAAATGCGGCACTTGTCCGAGATGTGCGATTCCCCCGGCACTTTAGGCACGCATCGTGGGGATCGCTGGTCGGCATCGGCTTCTTACAGGCTGCGCATTGCTTGAAGCCCGGCGAACCAGGCATGGGCCCAGTGCCAGGTGCCGGGGAGGGCTACGGCACAAACCGGCTAACAAATATTTACACTATTATTTACAACTATTTACTATATTACTACTTAACTAACTACACTTAACTACTAACTACAACTATAAACAGTACAACGAAGGAGAGCTAGGGACGTGGAAGACAGCAAAGCCGTGCTCCACAGTTCCAACGACCGACACGGCGGTAAGAAGGAACTGAGGAGCGGGTGGGCCGGCAGGGGTATATATCAGGCGCCATGGTGGTGCCACTCTAGGGGGTGACCTGCTGGCCCACTGGAGTTGCTAGGGTAAAAAGTTTCCGACGAACGTGCACGCACGGCACGCACACCTAACTGGAATGGATATGAGCAATCACTCGAAGAAGAACAGCTCAGGCTAGCCACCTAAGTCCAAGCCACTGCCTGTGCCACAATGTCCACACTGCTATTTTTATCCTGCTAGTTCAAGCAGAGCTACTGAGAGTCTGTGAGGTCTAAGGATTTAACCTCCTAGTTTCCATTTCTAATTTGACCAGTCCGGGAACAGCTGTGACAGCATGGGTGGTACAAGCCCACCTGGGAGCCAGGGTATGGATTTGAGCAGCAAGCCTGTGTTGCCTTGGCTTTACTGATGTTATTCAAGCTACCTAGACCAAAGCTAGCACAGCTACATATGCTTCAGTCACACCTTTAGTTGCAGGGTAGAAATACCCTTAGAACGTTAGCACCAACACTACTCGGTGTTACACATGCACAACCACATTTGCAAAAGGTATGACCACAACCAGCTCATTTGACCTTCTTGGACCATAGACAACCAATGGAAAATTATGTTTAAAAAAAAAGGAGGAGGGACTTTACTGAGAAACAGTTGCTGCATCTGAACTGAGTTTTTCCTGAGTAGATAAATACAGTGGTTGCCATCAAAATCTTTACAGTTTTGCCTTTGCAAGTCGTTAACGTTACTGTTACTCCAAGTGTTCCCTGCAGTTTGCATTTCAATATTCTTTGCATAGTGAATAATTGAGTACTTCTGTAATAATAGCCATCTTTAAAGGCCAAACTATAAAGATTTTAATGGAAACTCCTATTCTGTGAACACTGGGTAAATAAACAAATACTGCCCTCATTCACACATGTGATCACAGAAGCTAAAAATGCAAAAGAACTGTTCAATCAACTAGTTCACCTCCTGCAACTGCAAGTCATTTCTATACTGAACATTCCTAAATTGCATAAAACACTCTGAGAGGATCTCTAGATAAAAGGATTCTTCCACTATGCAAGAAGACTAGTTTATCTTCTCTGGCACTACTCCTTCCAAGTGCAAATTGCACTGCAGGGCAGCAGCATAATGCATGTCTATCATGACTATTTTTGTTATGGGAGACACACCAGGAAATCTGGTGAAATGAAAATGCCAATATACAGTATTCTGGCATCCAAGCCTGTCTGAGACATTAAATACGCATGTTTGTTGACCCAAAACTGTTAATACTTACCACTGTCTGGCATTCTGCTGACACAACTTACTTCCATGCAGGATCTGCACAAATGTATGGAGTCTGTGAACTAATGCAAAACTGAAATATGGGACTCTAATGACTCATTACTAATAAGCATGTCCCACCTCCCTCCCTCTGCAAACTAGCCTGCAACAAACACTTCCTTGTGACCTATCCTTCCTTTGATCCCTAAACCATAACTCTCCAGCTTCCTGTTCCTTTACACACCTAACTTTCAATTTCCTCCTGCAGTCCACTACACAATTCATTCCCCCCACCACCAGCCTACCAATGGGAATGTACTTCTTCCCCAGTAAAGGATCCATAATCATTTATTTCCACAGTCCTGCAGCCTAGGGGAGGGAGCATTGCTGGGAGGCTACATTAACAGAAAAGGACTTTCTGTCATCACCCAGTGATATTTGATCCATCAAAGTTGCTTATCCGTGTACTTCAGTTAACTAGTTTCTCTCTGATTATAACAATGTTCATTTTCTTCTCTTTGGTTTTTCTTTTCTTTTTTAAAAATGAGATGGTAAGCTGTGGAGATGTCTCCTACAATACTTAAGAAGCTAAGAATAAACTAATTTGATTGAAGAAAATAGGTCCAATTCATCCTTTGTATAATTTCACTAACTGCAGTAGAGTTACATCAGGAGTGTATATCACCCAATAGCTCGAACTGTTACAGCAGTTGTAGACATCTTCTATAAGGATTTGATTGAACTGTCTAACTATCAATGGCCTAACTTGTTAGGTTAGGCTGTTTACTTCTTTATTAGCCCAGTAATTTCTCCCCATCATCCTCTATTACCTGTTCCACAAGGATGTTTAGTGCTGATCTGAGTAGAATTAATGATAACATTTCACAAAAATTCATCTATCCATTACCAAGGCAAAGGTCACCCTGTTTGTTTACTTTTAATATCCAAATCTTTACAGGATACAATTTTTTTTTCAAAATAGAAACACTAAACCTGCATAGGGATGTCTGATCCTGCATCCTTTAGTGCAGGATCCTGCCAACTTCAAAAGGAATGCTGCACAAGAAAGGCTTGAAGGTTTGGGCCCTGTGAGAATACAGGCCTAATCCCATCCATTTTGTTGAGGCAAAATGCCTATTTGGCCAGCTATTCAGGGTGCCACAAAGGGGTCATAAAGCTGTCTTAAAGGGGCAGCTAAAGATTTCTTCATGGTAGAGGAATCCTTATCTGGTGTGGAGCCAACTCTAGTACTCTACCTCCCAGACTCTGTCAGTGTAGGAACATGCTGAGACAGGAGGAATGTGACTGGAACGGTCTGCATTCCAGCAATCCCTACAAACATAATGGTTCCAAGTAAGCTATTTCCAGCCAGCACAATTAAGAGCATCCCTGAGGTTGCTCTAGGTTATCTCAGGGGTTGAATTGGCCCTGGCTGTACCCAGGATTAGGGGTAGGTAAGAAAGACAGATAGTGGAAAACAGCCCTTTTAAAGAAAAGTGCACCCATTTTCCTCAGTACAGGGCTCCAACTACCACCTGGTAGTAAGCATTTAAAATAATTAGGATTTTAATTAGGTTGAGCATGGCAGCAGCCATCTTGATGAAAAGTGACAGCAGAAGTAAGGGAGCCTGATGTCAAAGACCAAATACATTTTCAACCAGATTTATAGATGTTATAGTTAACATTAAAACCAAACTTTTGCATTTAGATATGAAGTATTTTGCTTCCTTATTAAACAGTTAAATTCCTATCGTGACAGTGAAATAAGCTTTCAAAACAGGGTGAAATCGGTTTTATAATCCATTCTCCCAAATCAGTGTCCTATGCCACCACTATAGGAATTGAGCAAAATGGAGGCAGTAATGTCTTAATATATTCTCAGAGCCTCCATCTGGATGGCATTGACTCTGGACTTCATCCCAACTCTAAGGGATTAGCCAGACACACCAGAAAAAACACTTTGCATCCATTTCAAACCAGCACTGAAAAGGCCTCAATCCCCACACTTCACTCCCCACAAAAAGCACAGCACAAACACTTTAAAAATAGGCCTATTGGGCCCAGATTATCTGTACAGTAACTCCTCACTTAATGTTGTAGTTATGTTCCTGAAAAATGGGACTTTAAATGAAGCCATGATAAGTGAATCCAATTTCCCCATAACCATTAATGTAAATGAAGGGGTTAGGTTCCAGGGAATTTTTTTTCACCAGACAAAAGACTATATTACTTACGTACACACACACACACACAGAGTATAAATTTTAAACAAACAATTTAATACTGGTACACAGTGATTATGATTGTGAAGCGTGGTTGATGTGGAGGAGTCAGAGGGTGGGATATTTCCCAGGGAATTCCTTACTGCTAAATGATGAACTAGCAATTGGCTGAGCCCTCAATGGTTAACTGTCACACTCTACAAGGCAGCAGGAATGGAGGGAGGGGAGACAGCGACACACAACGTGTGTGAGAGAGAGAGATGCACATTTTCCCTTTAAGTGCGCTGACCCTACTCTTAAGTACACTGCCTTGTTAATTAGATTAGCTTGCTGAGACCGCAGCTACTGCCAGAAGCTCCCTCCATCTTGAGCCCTGGTGTGTCGCCCCTGCCCTATGGAAGATGGGGTAAGCAGGATGCAGGAGCAGGGGGGGGGAGGACAGCCTGACAGCCCCCCTCTTTCTCCCCTTTCCCTCCCCCCCACAGCGAACAGGAGTCTCAAGGAGCAGCTTCAAGGCAGAGGGCAGGAGCAACACATGGCAGTGGGGGGAGGGACAGCTGAACTGCTGGCAATTGATCACCTGCTAAGGCAGCTGCCCACAGAGAACTTAGGGGAGCTGATAGGGGGCTGCCAGTCCACCTTGGTTCCAAGCCCCACCAGCTAACTGCAACGGGCTGCTCTTCCTTCAAGCAGTGGACAAATCAGGTGGCTGCCAAATGACTTTAGAAGGGAGCATTGCACAACTTTAAACAAGCTTATTCCCTAATTATCAGCAATGAAACAATGTTAACCTGGACAACTTTAAGTGAGGAGTTACTGCATCTGTCTTATTATGGTTAATAAAATTTATATTATGGTAGTGACCAAACATCTCATCCTAGTATGCCCAAACACAGATAAAGAGGCAGTCCCCACTATGAACACCTTGCAATCTAGAACCTTCAAAATTGTTTAAAGCACCAACTCATATCCTGAACTGGTGTTCTAACAAATCTGTGACTGCCACACCTTTTTCTTTGTACCCTATATGCTGTATAGAGTTTGCCAGTGCCCCATTTGTATTTCCTTTCTTGCTATTGAAGAATATCTACAAATAGAATAAAAGTGTCAAGCAGTGCAACACAGAGATTTCTGATGTCTCAGCAGATTTGACACAAGGGATTTCTTGATATTTAGAAATAAGGACCATACAGCCAAGACATAAGAAAGCGTAACTCCTAATGAATTTTGCTCAAGTGGACAAAGTGACCATTCCTCACTCAATGCTAAAGCCAGCCCAGATAAATTAAATGAAAATATTTTCTAGACATTCCTGCAAGTCCAAATGTTAGTGCAGTGTTTGGGATCCCCTTTGCTGTTTGTTGTCAGGAATGGCACGTAACCTCTGAATTATGACATGGAGTCACGTATGACAACATAACCAGCCAGTTCGTGTCTCCCACTGCCAACATCCTGATATGTTTTACTCCTGAATTGGAGCTTTTATATTTCCCTCTTCAAGGAAAGCAGAGCCCAACACATTTTCTCAGCAGAACTAGAGCATAAATGCATAATCCTGCAGCCTAATACCCATCAACAGGAAGCCTGTGTGTGTTCTCTGCACAACACAGACAAATTTCCCTCTTGAATCTCTGGTTTCGGCTTGAACCCTAACCAGGTCTTTCAGCGAGAAATTTGGGTAACCCAAAACAGAAAGGGGGAAATTATATACATTAGGATATTCATCCCAGCCCAACTCAGACTTAAATTGTTTGTTGCAGCTATAGTAGTTAACCCTTTCCTTCCTTCCTTCCAGCTCTGTCTCCTGATCCTAAACTGTGTTTGTTTCCTTCTTTGTTGTAGGGGGAAGATGGCTTGCCAGTTCAGGGCTGCTGGAATAAGGTAAAATAATCTTGGAACTTCTATGACTGTGCTGAATTAAAGGTGTTGATGCATTTTGCAGATGCTTTTCTATGAGTCTTTCTAATGACAAAACAGATGTGTAAAGCATGCAGTGGATTTTCAGTGCCAGTGCTCATGACAAGCAAGGACCAAAACTGTCCATTTGATTTATCCAATAATACACAAATAAAATAGGTTAAAAATGGTGGAATTGTATTGGCAACCCTGGATATTCCAGGCTTAAAAAAATCTTATAGTTGCACCGAATCAAAACTCATTAGCTGTGTTATATTCCTACATATCATTATTAGTAAATCATACTTTTTATCCATAGATCTCAAAGTACTTTGCAAAGATGGGTAAGCACTATTATCCCCATTTGGGGGAAACTAAGGCACATAAAAAGCCAACATTTTCAAAGTAGAGTGCTTAATATTAAGCACCTGAATCCATTTTAGGCACCCAAATAAAGGTAATTGATCTGATTTTCAGAAGTTCTAAACCCCTGCAGATCTAGTAGACTTAAAATGAGTTAATCTGGAGTTACTGGTGTAAATAGATAAGAGTTTGAAACAGAAATCTCTTAAATGTGGTTAGGTTGTTGTTTTAAATTGTTATTACAGCCAATCCAGCGGCTAAGATAAAAATCAAGACAAATAAACTAAAGCTCCAAATTTCCTTCCAATAACCTTCTGCCTGAGTTATAATTAGCATACTTTATGTTTTACAACTGAGGAGGTTTTAAAAGCTCTGAAGGGAACAGTATACCTGGGATTTTCACAGAGCCTAAAGGAGTCAGGCATATAACTCCCATTGACTTTCAGTAGGAATTAGGTACTTAACTCCCTTAGTCCCCTTTGGACATTCCAATCTAAAGATATAATGATAATTCAAGCCCTAGTGCTGTGAGCAGCTCCAGTTTTATTGTTTATAATATTGACTGGGATTTTCAGGTTTTAGTCCTGGCTGTATAAGGTGTAATATGGTTCAGTAGCTGGAAGCTGAAGCTACACAAATCCAGACTGGAAACAAGGCATACATTTCAAATGGTGAGAGTAATTAAACATCGGAACAATTTACCAGGGGTGTGGTGGATTCTCCATTACTGAAACTTTTAAAATCATGATTGGATATTTTTCCTCAAAGATCTGCTCTAAGAATTATGTTGAGGAAGTTCTGTGGCCTGTGCTATACAGGAGGTCAGACCAGATGATCACAATGTCTCTTCTAGCCTTGGAATCTCTGTTCAGCTGAAATACTCTGTAGCCTTGGACAAGTCACATGGGACCTAATTTTCAAAACCTGCCTCTAACTTTGGGTGCCCAACTTTAGACATCTCAGGACTGATTTTTCAGAGCTGCTGAGCACTTGCAACTCTCATGAATTTCACTTGGAATTGTAAGTGTTTGGCACCACTAAAAATTAGGCCTTGGTTTCTAAATTAAGACATCCAGAATTGAAGGACTCCAAACTAGAAGTCCTTTTTTGATCATTTAGGTCTTAACTTCAGTGTGTTCATGAAAAAAGGGGTGTATTATCTACCTCACAGGGCACTTTGAAGATCAATTAATTAACTGATTTGTAAAGTGTTTTGAGATTTTTGGATAAGAGTTGCTGTTTAAGTGAAAAATAGAAATTATTATGCCAAATCCTGGCCTGAGTGTATCCAGGATGGAGAGCACTCCATGGTCTGTCTGAACTTTGCAGTCATGACAGTTTGTGCTAATTCTGAAAGGACACACTACCTGAGGCGACTCAGAGCCCTTAGAAGGCTGCCCAAAACCTACTCCATCCCTTCCCAGGGATACTCCCCCCAACCAAGTCCGTGAGGAGGACATCAAAGGAGGCACTGAGACCATGCAATGCATCTGATGTCCAAGAAGAATAGGTATGAAACCCACCCCTCAAGCAGGCTGACAGCTATCCAAGAAGAAATTTACATCTTCGAAATGGAAATATAGGGGCCTCCTGACCTGAAGATTCCAATCAATGATCTACTCACAGACATGCACTGACACAAACCTTGTAATAACATGTTTTCTTTAAAGAAAGATACAATAGAAACCTATGCAGGTCCCTTCTTTTCCCTTCATTTTCTGCAGTTCAGCTGCATAGGAGTTCTTGATGCCCTATAGCCATTTCAGGCTTATGCATTCATCAGTGCCACTCTTCAGGTTCTCGATCATTATTATTAGTATTACCTGTTGTTCTCATTACTGCAGAAAGCAGCTCCACAAACAGCAATTTCAGTGGGTATGGTCAGGCTGAGAAGGGTGGAGAGTCATCCAACATTGTACCCCCTCCTTCCTAACCAGACAAATGAAAATGGTCATTCCTGAGGTTCTTGATTGCTTCCTCAACTGTTGTGTGTCCTGGAGCATGCTCAGATAACAAGGTCCCCCCCAGCTGTGTTTTCCTCCATTAAGAAATCCTTGCAGCAGTTTGAATTGCAAAACTAACACAGGTTTATGTTTTCTTTTGCAGTGATGATTCTAACCATGGACTGGCCTGTGTGTGTTTTGTAAATAGAATATTTATTTTTATACAATGTTCTTTTCTGAAATGCCAAGAAGTTATACATTTTACAAATTATCAAAAGCTGCATATATTTTGTACAGAAAATACTAAATTTCCCTTTTTCTGTTTGTCAATCCTTTATATATCCTGTGTCTATATTATGCTCATATTGTTGTGGAGTCCAGCTGTAATATTTGCATGATATTTGTGCACACTTGATAAGTATTGGAACTTAATAAATTATTGCATTCAGGTGCCAAAAGGAACTGCCCTATATAGATCTGTAGGTCATTTTCGTTGCCAAATCGGGAGAAGTAAAGAATATTTGAAGTGTTATGGATCTTATTATTAAAATGAAATATGACAATGTTATCTTTTTGTGAATAAACTATGGTGTTGCTGGGGAAAGCCTGGGGCAGCCAGCAGTGCTATTAAAATGAGGGACTTCTATTTATTACATCAGTTTAGAGCATAAGGACTTTCTTACTCAGTTTGCCATATCCTAGTGCAACGAAACCACCACTAGAGGACACTACCGGTGCTATTTTAACAAAGGTGCCCATTCATCAGTGAGGATGTTTAGGCATTAAAACATGTACACACATACAAAATCTGTCTTAAACTCTTGTAACTAGTTAAGATGGTATGTCTCACATTACCAGTTAGCCACCAGCATTTGTGATTATGGCACCAGTTCAGCAAGGAACTCAAGCACCTCTCTAATTTTAAGCACAAATAGTCCCATTAAAATCAGTTGGATTATGCACATTCTTAACATTAAGTAACTGCTTGAATGTCTTGATGAATAGAGACCTAAATGAATACTTACGGTATATATGAATACACATTTAGTGTCAAGTATCAGGGGATAGACGTGTTAATCTGTGTCCACAAAAACAACAAGGAGTCCAGTGGCACCTTAAAGACTAACAGATCTATTTGGGCATAAGATTTTGTGGGTAAAAAACCACTTCTTCAGATGCAAGTGAGGTTTTTTACCCACAAAAGCTTATGCCCAAATAAATTGGTTAGTCTTTAAGGTGCCACCAGACATTTAGTGTCAATCATAGGGTTACATGCAAATTTGCAGAAGAAAATAATCATAATTTGCATATGCACGTCTTAAATACTCGTCTTGGATCACCTATATTAATGTCTCAATTCTAAGGTGCCCACTCAGATAAAACTATGTTAGTAGGTTACAGAGAACATCACAGTGTATGTTGCAGAAGCAGTAAAAGAACACAATGGGTGCCACACTAGTGTAGCAACTGACCTCCATATATAAAGACCACTTGAAAGAAAGTGCTAAATCAGAAATCTCAATTTCATATAATTATGCACAAGCCAAACTGTGATTCTAACAACATAGAAACTCCATTCGTGCTTGTGCATGTCACATTGTACACAATAGACCAAATTCAGTCATGAGATAAGTGCAGCTCCCACTGAAATGACTCAATTTATGCCTTGGTTGAATTTTGCCCACTGTGTGTATTATGTATTGGAAAGAAAGGAATGATGTGTAATTCCTAAAACTTGTGCACCTTTTGTAGCCTAGGTCTGAAAGGTGAAACACTAGGAATAAAGTTTGCAATCGGGGGATAGAAAGGAAGCTAATAGTGTCAAAAAAATCACAATGGAGATGAACAAAGTGTACTCCATCAATTAAACTAAACAGAGGCACTGAAATCAAGTTGCTTAATGCAATACTGCAGGTCTCTCACCATTTTGCTATATATTCCCTACCTCCAAAGTACCTGCAGTACTGTATGTATCAGTCTTACATAAAAAGAATCCCATATCTATACAGTATAAGGAGGGTGAACACCTGGTTTGAGAAACTGCAAGTTAAAAAAGCCCCGGTATACAGTATGTATATCTAGAGGGCTCCCAATTTGTTATCTTAGCCAACAGATTCCTCTTTGTTGCCAAATGGAGCTACCATCTAAACAGATCTACCATTGCCCTGGGTTAAGACACTTAGTCTGAAAGAGTGTAGCATGAGAACTAACAACTGTATAGCACTATTTTTTCATTAAAACATTGATATTCAAATCCAGCTACCTGTTACAAGGTTGTGGAGCTGTGGAGTGTGGCTGGCATGGGCAGCAGTTATCTGAACACTAACTGATATTACCCAATTCTAGTCTTATAATTGGATCAGACACAAAAAAGTCAGCCAGTACAAAAATCAAAATAAAACTCTGTCCTAATAGTAACCCTATAACTCAGTCCTTGTAGGGTTGTTATGGCATTAGAGAGGAATTCCTTTGCTAACCTCGTATCAAGAAACAACCAGAATGAATCAGTCCAACCCTTTCTAAAAATGGCAGCTGTACTTAAACAGCTGGCATTGACAAACTCCTAAGAAAATTCACAACTGTCTGTTTTTTGTCTGTCTCTTTCCTGTTTTCCTGAATGTGTTGTTCTTTGTTGCATGGCATGAATTTGTCACGGCCAGATTTTTTTTTATCTAAAAGAAAACAAAACTTACAACGGTAACATTGTTCTACATGGCAACTGAAAGTTAATTCATGTGCTCAGAGGAGTATGATATTTATTTATTATTTCTCAGGCTGTTTTTCAGCTGATAAATTTACGGGGAAGGAAGCTGTTGTCCGAGGCAACAGGGACCTTGAAACGCAATTGCCAGAGCTCTTGGAAGCTGCTAAATCATGACAGTAAAATAGGGTTGCCAACCTTCTATTTACACAAAACCAAACACCGTTGCCCTGCCCCCTACCCTGCCATTCCTCCAAGGCCTCAACCCCACCTTACCCTTTCTCCAAGGCCCAGCCCCCTGCTCACTCCTTCCCCTCTCTCTCTGTTGCTCACTCTCCCCACCCTCATTCACTAGGTCATTTTCACTGGGCTGGCTCAGGGGTTGGGGTGCAGGAGAGGGCTCTGTGCTGAGGCAGGGGGTTGGGGTGTGGAAGGGTGTGAGGGCTCCAGCTTCGGGTGCAGGCTCTGGTGTGGAGCCAGGAATGAAGGATTGGGATACAGAAGGGGGCTCTGGGCTGGGGCTGAAGGGTTCAGAGTGCGGAAGGGGCCTCTGGGCTGGGGCAGAGTGTGAGGTGCGGGCAGTGTGAGGGCTCCGACTGGGGGTGCAGGCTCTGGGGCGGGGCTAGGAATGAGAGGTTTGGGTTGCAGGAGGGTGCTCTGGGCTGGGATCAAGGAGTTTGGAGGATGGGAGGGGGATCAGGGCTTGGGCAGAGGGTCAGGGATGTAGGCTGCAAGCGGCACTTACCTCAAGCAGCTCCTGGAAACAACAGCATATCTCCTTTCCGGCTCTTATGCGGAGGCATGGACAGGCGGCTCTGCATGCTGCCCCATCCACAGGCACCACCCCCTCAACTCCTATTGGCTGCAGTTCCCAGCCAATAGGAGCTGCAGAGCTGGGCCTTGGGGCGGGAGCAGTGTGCGGAGGTGCCTGGCTGCTCCTACGTGTAGGAGCCGGAGGGAGAACATGCTGCTGCTTCTGGGAGCCGTGCAGACCCATCGCAGGCAGGAAGCCTGCCTTAGTCCCACTGCGCCACTGACTGAACTTTTAACAGCCTGATCAGCAGTGCTGACCAAAGCCGCCAGGGTCCCTTTTTGCCAGGGCATTCCAGTCAAAAACTGGACACCTGGCAACCCTACAGAAAAAAGAAAGAGGTTTTGGGAGCACTAAACAAAATGGGCTTGATGTTCCTGTCACTTACTCCTTTATTGCACCAGTGTAACTCCAGTGGCTTCAGAAGAGTTGTTACTGCTTTACACCAGTGTAAATGAAAAGTGAATCAAAGACCAGTTGCTGCAGCTAGAACCCGATTCCTTTTAGTCAGCAATGTGCAAGTACACACACCCAGCAACTGTCAGCTCGTGCCTCTCGCCACTTCTTTGTTCAGCTTTACTGTGAACAATTCCATTCAGAGCTTTGGGTTGGCCTGTTCTTTAAATAATTTCCAAGATATCACTGGGGCTGTGAATTACTGAGTCTGGATATCCCCTTTCAGGGGTTTTACCATTCCCTCTGTGGTTTCCTAAAGAAGTCACTGCACATTTTAAAAATGTCACTGCAGTTTTTGTGTTGCAGTTTGACCCACTCCCAATCTTCAGAGGCAGTGATGGGGTAAAATATCAAAGAGATCAGCACATCCAGGTCCCGTGCACTGAAAGGAGTCCCCTCAAATAATTATTTTCCAACAGTAATAGTCTCCCCCTAAATAAAAAATAAATAAAAAAGATTGTGTTTCCTAGTAATGCCTCTAGCCGTATGCAGAGAGCAGTTTGGGGTTTCTGTTTTTTCTACTGATCTGCACCACCTTTAGCCATCCTTCCCTGCCCATTTGGAAATGAATCTGGTGTGCTCCTCCTCCGTATCAGGAACTCCTCAGTTCAGTCCTCTACTCCCTGGGATAGTCTAGTTTTCCTTTTTTGCCACAGTGTTTCCCCTGCAACACATAAACACCCTCTGAAAGCTTAAGTTCAGGCCCAAGCATTTTAAGTTTTCAAGACTGAAGGCAGGTCTACACTTAAAATGGTGCTTTAGCGCAGCTGCACCACTGTAGTGCTTCAGTGAAGATGCTCTACGCCAACAGGAGAAGCTCTCCCGGTGACACAGCGCTCTCTACATTGGTGCTTAGGTTGGTATAACTATGTTGCTCAAGGGTGGGGATTTTTTCACACCCTAAGCAATGTATTTATACCAAAGTAATTCCGTAGTGTAGACCGGGCCTGGTTTTGCTCTGGGTAGATTCCACTGACTTTACAAATTAGTTTTATTTTTATCTTGATCTGAAAAATAGCAAATATTTCCAGGCAAAGGGGATCTGTAGACTTCAGTTTAAAAGAAAACTTGGCTCTTAAATACTAATTTTAAGGGAGCTTGGCACCTAATTCGCTTAGGTTCTTTAAGGAACCATAACACCTTTGAAAATCTGTCCCTGAGAGTCTGACAGAGTTAACAGCCAAGAAGCTATAGGAAAAGTAGAAGAGTGTTACAAGGTATACACAAATCTGAGAGTGCGAGAAATGAGGAGGAGGCAATGATACCTAGATAGCAGGCAATTCCCAAAGTAAAAAGGGGAACCGACCTCTGCAAAGGGAAAAATGTTGAATTTGCTCCTTTGGTTACCCTAAAAAATTTTGGCCAGTCAACAGAAACGTAAAAATTTGATTGTGGCTTCATAAGATAAAGCTATGCTGGTGATGAGAGGAAGATTCAAAGGGTCACACTGCACTACTAGAAGTTCCTAGGCCTTCTTCCTCTTGGGTGACTAGCAGCTGATGGAGGGGCATGGCCTAACTCTGTTCAGAATACTTCACATTGCTGGCATCACTAACACTCCTGCTGCCTTTGCATTCAGGAATTATAGAAACTGGCATTGTGATCCACTCCCTGTGCCCTCCTTCCCCTCCTTGTGCACCAACACAGGGCCAGCCATGATCTAGTCCTGCTTTATTAGCGCTGCATGAGATATCAGGTACATGATATTTCCACCACCTTAGTCTAAAATTTTGGCTGAACAGCTATTCTCACAAGATTCCAGACCCTTACAGTTTTGGAGTAGAACTAGAACTCAGATCGTAGAGGCATTTTGTCATCAGTGGAATCAAATTTGAACCACCCTGAAATCTGAAGGTTTGGATTCAAGGTTCAGATTTTGGTCTATTTCTACTAAAACCTAGAGCAATAAAAAGCAGTGCTAGTATTAGGTATTACCTTTGATAGGCCATTTTCATATTAAATCATTTGTCTACCACTTCAAGGGTCAAACTCCTTGGTTGATAGCCAAAAAGTGAGACAAGCTTGGGGGATGACTGCAACAATGAAAGGAGAAGAACATCCTTCCTGAAGATTTGCTGAAGATGTTTGCAAATTACCATCCAGGAGTTTGAAGGAATTCTTCAGTCACGCACACCAGAGTATTGTCCTTGACCAGCATGCGTGGTGTGGCTACTGGAGATGGGCATACCAACCATTTTTGCTTTGTTTTTTTTTTGTCCCCTCCTTCCAGAGGCCAGCAGCAGAACTAGAAAATTACATTTTTTTTTGGTCATTTTCCCAAATTCTATTTTCATCATCAGACTCTTCGCATGAAGAATTAGGTTTCTTTTCTAGCAGCCAATACGTTAAGTAAGTGTAACATAGATACAGACAATAATTCTGTGGGACTATCTCAGTACAAGAAGGAAACTCTCTCTCTCTTGAACAATCATCTCTTTAAAGAAAAACTTGTATATTCATTTTGGGGAGCAGCTTCAAGAGGACATGGTAAAAGCTTTGCTACCTTTCCTGGTTACGAGATGACAAACTTCCGTCTATTCCCTTTGATGATTCCATCTTTAATCCTTTCATAACCTTTTATTCTCTCCACAAGCTATACATTAATGAATCTTTTGCACACACACAAACAAAACTTCTATCTTGTTAGTACAGTCACATTATATCCTGGCATAATAGACAAAAATTCTGCTGTTTGATGAAAGTCTGTTTTCATGAAGCAGTGGCTTTGGATACTGGAGTTCCATTCAGTTTCAGTCTTTCATGATGTAAATTGGAAGAATTAGTTGGCACTACACACCAGAACAAAATAATGTGAATGATGTCTTTAGATCTCCAGAAATGTTTCTGATGTCTTGATAAAGTGCTTAATTAAACTTGTCTGTGGGTACATTTCAACAGAAGTATTCCAAGATTGAAAGGAAGGATCACAGTGGTGCAATTTCTAACAGTTACAAGATATTAAGGGGTTTTACACAGATTTACTAGAGGGAAAAAAAGATTAGGCAAGGAGTTAAATGTCACAGATTAGGCAAGGAGTTAAATGTCACATTTCCCCCTTCATATGAAATTCTGAGTGTACAACACCAGAACCTCAGATGCCTCACAATACGTACCACACAAATACGGCATCCCCTATTTTATTCCTATTACTGAGAATGAAAGAAACTCTGATCATATATATTTGTATGGAGTATCTCTACTATAGAGTTCCTGCAATAAAACAATGGAGCTACAATTTATACAATAAGTACAAATATTACACAGAGTGCACTAATGTCCCAGTTCAGTAAAGCACTTACATATGAGTAGTCCAATTAAAGTCAATGGGATTATTCATATGCTTAAAGTTAAGCATGTTAAGTGCTTTGCTAAATGCATTACATTATTTTAATCACTAGAGAAAATCAGGCTGATTTGGATAATGGGCTAGCAATTCATGTTGTAGTTCAGAAATCAAATCCAACGTGATTTATTTTTTATCATAATAAATCCCAGAGATAAGATACTTTTATATATACCCATATCAAGCATCTCTCACTTCAGCTGACACTACCATGCCTACTTTGGGGTTTATTTGTTTTTAATCAGTGTTTTACTAACTGCTTTTCAGCTAAAATGCACCTTTTGTTATCATCTATCTCTGTGTGACTGGCTGCTAAGATCTGAAGTTGAGAGATGTGGTGGACTGTAACTCACCAGGAAAATTAATGATCCCATTACACAGTTTTAAGAATCATGATTAGTGTTAAAAAGCCCACTTCAGAGTTCCATAACCAATGATCTAGTGGCACTATTTTTACAAACATGGCAGCAGAGCATTTTGGAGTTGCTGAGACTCAAGTTTCTAAATCAGTGGGTCTCAACTTTTTTTTACTGGCGACCCCTTTCACATCGCAAGCCTCTGAGTGCAATCCCCTTAATAAAGTAAATACACTGTTTAATCTATTTAACACCATTATAAATGCTGGAGGCAAGCAGGGTTTGGGGTGGAGGCTGACAGCTCACAACCCCCCCATGTAGTGACCTTGTGACCCCCTGAGGGGTCCCAGCCCCCAGTTTGAGAACCCCTGTACTAAATGATGCAAGATATTTTGAAAGCAACGTTCCAGTGCTTTTTCAACAAGGGGAATACAGAAGACTTACTTGTAATTTGAAGGGCAGAAGAAGATGCTTCCCGCTCTGGTCCGAACTCTAGCTCCTATGTCTCAGGATAACTTCATAAACAGGGATGTACCAAGTATGGCAATATTAGTCTGAACAGAGAGCAGGTCCTGAAAAAACTAATGAGAACACAAACCTGTCAACGTTTGTCATTGTAGGGGAAATTGTATGGAATACTGGAATGCCCACAGGAAAGGCACACTTGTGATTATCCTAATTTGCCTCTAGGCAGTCCCAGTGCATTAAATCCACCCTGATGAAGAACCTTTATCAGGCAGCAAAAGCTTTAAACAAATGATAGGTCATATTGACTATGAGATCTTATACAGTATCCACCTCTTCTCATCCTTATGCAGAACCTTTACAGAGAAAGTCTACTTCCAAAATAATTCAAGGATGAAGGGGACAGGAAATATCATTTAAAGAATATGTGATGCAAAATTTCCTTAAGAAGTATATCAGTCACACAGATTGTGCAATAAATGTATTAGCAAAGGAGAGAAATATCTTCAGGTTAATGAAGGGGTTAATTTCTTTTATTTGTAGTTTTTACTTTTCGGGGTGTAAGAACCTGACCAGAACTGCAGGCGGTGTGCCTTTTGTTTTTAATGAAAAAAGTTATATTTATAGTTTGATAATGTTAATATCACTTTTCTTTCTGTTATTAATATTATTATGGCAATACATTTGCTCTTTTTTATTTCATTGTGTTTTCTTTTAGGAGTACTTTCCATGGGACTTTGGAATATAAGGATTATAAATAGCTCCCACCCCAAAGTTCCTAAGGACATTTTTGCCCTGTTTTTCCCCAGTTCATTAGCAAACTGGTGCTTTTTACTGACATGTTAATTTTCAGTGCAAAGAAATATATCCACACAGGCCACCCACGGGGACCAGGTAACAGTGACCTCTCATACAAATGGTCTCTCTAAAACACTGTATTTACATTTTCAAAAATAAAAACAAGAATATATTAGGGACCAGATGACAAAAAGTGGTCTCCTCTCATACCAGGTGGTCTATCTTAAAGAAGGTGGTCTTGAAGGTTTCTCTGTTATTTTTGCTAGTGTTCTACGGAATCTCAGACTCATCAGGAATATCTGAAATGCTGATTAAAAAGAAACAAATTTTCAGTTATGACTTGAAAACAGTAGGATGTTGGTAGTTACCGTCTATAATTATCCTGTTTTCTCCCTTTGTTCTCCCTGGTCCCAATAAAGCAAAGCATTTAAACTGATGCTTAACTTGAATCCAGTGGGTCTACTCACATGTTTAAAGTCAAAACACATGGTTACATGCTTGCTGGATCAGGGACTCTGTCTCTTTTCTATTTCTTTGTTCTCTGAATCATTTCCCTATAATGTCCCTTACTGTTTCATTCTGTTTGTCTCTTATGATTTTCTTTCTTTGCTTCTTTCTTTCCATTTCATCTTTCATATCATCTTTTCTTGCAACATCTTGTTCATTGTTTTATTTCCCCTCCCATTACCTTATCCATTCTGCTACATTGTTTTCCAACCTTTACCTCTCTATAATCAGATATTTTGATCTGATGAAAGTATCAAACCAAAACATCAATAAAGATGGTACAGTTTTTATAGTTTTTTTATTTAGTGTTTAAAATACTAGAAAACAAAGACCAGTTTAGTTTTACAACTAGTTTATGATTTTTATTGTTGTTGGTCACAATTAAATAATTGTACAAATTTGGTTCTTTGTGACACAGACTTGCTTAAAATCATTTAAAATGTCATTTGAAAAGTACTTTCACCACAGATCGTTGTATTTTTTAATTTATGTCATTTTGAGATTTCAGTGGGTCAGATGGTGGTGGTATGTGTGACGACTTGGTGGTGAAACTTCTAGAGATTATATTGGATGTTTCCTTTCTTTTGCATGGCTCTGTGTGCAAATAGTGTCCCTGGCTTGGGGCATGCTGGGGAGTGTGGAATTCCGTTTTGCGATAATTCCACTGTTTTCTCACAGTAACATCTCAACAACTGCTTCAATAAATCCTCCCTCCACTCTCCTGCAAATGCTCATGTTTTCCCTGCTGTTACACATAATGGACAGAGCAATAACCGAGCAGTGTAATCCTTCTCATGTGATGAGACTTTCAAAACAAAGCAAATTTTTACTTAAAATCCATAGCCCTTACTTTAATTGCTAGATTATCTATTGCCTCCCTATCTTCAGTATGGGACAAGTGTCTAGTCTTACTATGACAATGATCCCAAGACCACAAATAGAATGTACTTCTGCTATCCCAACCACTGATAACAGGGTAAGAGTCTATGCTTCATCTCTAACAGGTGCATCACAGAACTTGAGGTCTGTGGGGGGAGTGGTTATGGTGATTTTTGGCCACCTTTGCACTCTTTTGCCCAGCTTGTAGCTGTGCAGCCACCCCCCTCCTGCGTCAGCGAGAACCCAGCATACCCTTATGCCAAGGCTTGTGAGAGGGTCATCAGAAGACTGCAGGGCTTTTAAAGCTCTTTTATGCCACTCTGGCCAGTTTATCCTGTGTAAAGGTGCTGGAGTGGGCACGAGAATTTCGCCCCTGGTCTCTCAGTCACAGTTGACTCCTCTTAGAGTACATCCATGCCATAATACTATGGACCTTCGGAACTAGTGTGTAGCAATGCTACATCAATGAAGATGAAAATCTGAGAAACATTTGGAGCTCAGTCCTTCAAGGTGCTGAGCACCCTGGCCCCATTCCATCAAAGAGCTAAGCACATGCTTAAAGATAACTATGGACTGGAGCCAAAGTGCCCCAGAGTGCTCAGCACCTTGCAAGATTGAGCCCTCTGTAATGTGTATTACAGAACGACAGATTCTTTCCATCATTCTTCTCATTTGTCTAGCCAAATAGGATGTTATTTCATCCTTTCCCACCATTTACTTTGAATTTAAATTGCCATGTTTAAATATGATAAGTTAAGACAGCTCTTTGTCCTATAGACAAAGAAATCATGCAATCACCTCTTTGATGGAGAATAGGAACCAGTGGCCCAACTCAGCAAAATTCTCATTGACTTCAATGGCGCAGAATAAACCCCTAGATTGGCAACTGGTAGACCAGACTCTGCACAAGAGTGTAAGGAGGGAATATTTTGGCCAAGAAAAATGGGAAAGATCCACCTGCCATGGAATCTTTAATGTCCATGCAGAACCAACAGGGCCTTGGTGTTTAAGGTCTCATCTACCTAATGACATACTTCAACCTTTATAGTCCCAGAAGCAATAGAAAAAATATCATTGTATTTTTCAGTTGTATAAATTATAGTCATATCATTTGCATTGCTGCAGTTTATTATTACTACATCTTTTGGGCTCCAAATTCATCTAATTTGGGTCTCTTGCAGTTAAAAGTCAGTGATTTCCTTTTCAACCCACTAATGTCAGTCAAATGTTAATTACAGAATTAATCTGTGCAGGAGAACTATTTATTGAAGCAATTTGTTATATATCTAGTTTTCTTGACTCTTACAAGAGATGTTTCACCTTTTTTTTAATAGAATGTACAATATTTAAATGTACCTGTATTAAAATGATGAATTATGGCTATGTTGTGATGGGGCATTGTTTCTACACATTTCTTGTAGACATCAATTGATTTCTAAGACATTTAAATCTTTATATACTTTTTACTTTTGGTACGCTGAAGTTTTCAGCTTGTATGTTAGATGTTGGAATACACTAGCATTGTAAGTGCTGTAATATACTTTTTATTAATAATAATCTTTCTTATAATTATGATGATTTAAAGAAGTGATTTTCACTCCTTTTGAATTAGTTCAGATAGCTAGAAATGTCTAAGCTTTAATACAGATTCTTTACTTAAATAATAGCTAGTAGGAGGAGAGCAAACATTTATTTTTTTCTATATCCTTTACTACCTTATCATATGCTTTTTCAGCCAAATCAATCCTTTGTTTTTCTTCTTGATGATGTAAGAGCACTGATTTATGTTTTGCTTTTAATCTCAATAATTCAGAGCATTATTCAGAATTATTATTATGCCAGGCTGAACATTTTAAAGAGGGCTTTCTAAACTAGTACAGATGACATTTTGAAGGAATAGACACTGAACTACATCTCTAGGAGTTGACCTTGGCCATGGAATTCGAAATATTGTATTTTAAAAATCTCCCAGTATATGTAAGACAGGGTTTGTTTGGTTTTTAATAAATAGATACGCTTCTAACCGACTCACATTTAACAAAGTCAGTAACTTAGTCAGGAAAAGAACCCAGAGTCACAGTCCAGTGCCCTATCTACTATATGATGTATAGTAAAAATCAGAGACTGAAGGTTTAAATATTCAGTATGTATGGGGGAATAAAGATTTAGTCAAAGGACTTCCATCCATGAAGTGGGGATAATGGTACTTACCTCCTTGTAAGATGCTATGAGATCTATGAACGACAAGCACTACATAAGAGCTAAATATTATTATATTATTATTATTTAAAATGGCTTAGCCATTTCACTTAATTTTAAGAATAAATACGATAATTTCCAGGACAAAGGAGATTTTTCTGAAAATTTTCAGTACAAGGTGTCAAAAACAGGACTTAGAATGGATTGTTGGTCTCAGCCTTAAATATGGAGCCATGAGTATGATTCATAACTGGAAAAGTCCAATTAATTCCCATGCATCATGCTGAAACTTTACTCCTTAGTGTCAGAGCAGCGGTGGAGATTTCCATTTCAATTAGTGTGCTGTATGTATTCCTGTACTATTTGAGTTTGTTACATATGTTGTAAATACTTTCCTTTTTCCTTTTGTAAAATAAATGTTTACTTATATTTTTTCCTATCATTTGTAAACAGCAGCTGATCTAACTAATAAATCATAAAACCATTTACATGTCTTGTTTCAATTTTGGGATGAGTTTTTCTTTTTAATTACTTTTCAAATTATGTAATTATTATATGTTGTTTAGAAGGACTTTCAAGTAGCTTAGGACCCAAATTTCACTGGCATGCCTTACAAATGTTATGAAATTGTGGGAAATGCTCTATATATTGTAAATAACTAGAGTGGTTTTTTTAATTAAAAATTCAGCACTCTAAGATTTTTTTTTAAAGAAACCCTTTTGCAAGAAACAAATAAGTAAATCACATGATTGTCTACTGCTGTCTCATCCGCAGAAGTTCAGGTAACTAACACTTGCCCAAGCTGTGCTTATATAATTGGGGAAGCTGGTACAGAAATAGAAAGTAAAAAAACCCAAAAAGCCATAAATCATGTGGTGTTCCCATTTTGCTCCAAAACAAAAGCAGTACACATTGTCCAGAGTCAAAACTCACCTTTTCCTGGGCTCTGGCTTTAATAAAGAGGTATTAAAATAAACTCTTGTTCAAGGCTTTTTGGATTATTTAGATTATTTGTATTAAAGTAGGACCTAAAGACTACCTGATACCAGGACTTCATTGGGTTATGGCCTGTACAAACACATAACAAGAGACAGTCTCTGCCCTGAACAGTTTACAACCTAGGTAGATCAAACAGACAAATAGTGGCAGGGATAACAGAGGCACAGAGTAATGTAGTGACTTGCAAAGATCAGAAAACAAGTCAGTGACCTAGTCAGGAAAAGAACCTAGAGTTGCAGTCCAGTGTCCTATCTGCCAGACAATTTTGTCTCCCTTTGGGTGTTCCTAGGATTCCTCCCTTCTGACTTCTCTGCTCCAGATCCAACATTCCTCTGTCCAGAGGACAACTTCCAACTCTGTTATATCCAGGCTGGAGTTTAACAAACCACACATGCCCTAATGAATCAGCAGGACTTGATTAGTATCTCTCAACAGGGTTCCAATACCTGCATGACTCCACAGAAGATCTATAACGCCCTCTTACAGGACCATTTTAATTTCAACTTCATTAAAAACAAATAGGTAAAATAAAGACCAGTTACTTACCCTACAGTAACTGTGGTTCTTTGAGATGTATTATCCACATGAATTCCACTCTTGGTGTCAGAGCCGGTGCAAGGATGTTTCGTGCCCTAGGCGAAACTTCCACCTTGTGCCCTCCTGCCCCCCGTGCCCCTGCCCTGAAGCGCCCACCTCGTGGCAAGTCTCCTCTCTGCCCTGAGGCACCCCCCCTCCCACGGCAGCTCCTCACCCTTCACCCTCAGGCACCCCCCTGGCCCCAGCTCACCCCTGCTCCATCTCCACCCTGAGCACGCCATCGCTGCTTCACTTCTCCCGCCTCCCAGGCTTGCGGCGCCTAAGCTGATTGGCGCTGCAAGTCTGGGAGGTGGGAGAAGTGAAGCAGCTCACCCTTGCCCCACCTCGTTTCCCAGCACTCGTCGCTGCTTCACTTCTCCTA
Source organism: Gopherus evgoodei (assembly GCF_007399415.2). Classification (NCBI taxonomy): domain Eukaryota; kingdom Metazoa; phylum Chordata; order Testudines; family Testudinidae; genus Gopherus; species Gopherus evgoodei. The sequence goes on along the minus strand of NC_044328.1, from coordinate 44,284,133 downwards.
CCTCCCAGGCTTGCAGCGCCTAAGCTGATTGGTGCCACAAGCCTGGGAGGCGGGAGAAGTGAATCAGCCACAGCGTGCTCGGGGAGGAGGCAGGGCAGGGGTGAGCTGGGGCAGAGAGTTCCCCTGCGTGCTGCCCCCCCCCTACTTGCTGCAGGCAGCCCTCCCCGAGCTCCCCTGCCCCAGCTCCCTCTGCCTAAATGCCGGCGGTGACTGGGGTGGCCGAAGATCCGACTGCCACAGTTGCATCCAAAGAAAATGGTGCCCCCCAAATCCTAGTGCCCTAGGCGACTGCCTAGGTCATCTAAATGGTTGCACTGGCCCTGCTTGGTGTACATGTTCCCTGTGCATGCAAGATCCAGTTCTTTTGGCCACACTTGTGCCCTAACTGTCCTCCTGTCCCCCATATCTGAAGGTATAAAGGGCAAAGGGGCCCAACTGTCCCTGAGTTCCTTTATCAATACAGAAACCCAGCAGGATAGAACTCTGTAGTAACAGAGATGGAGGGTGGGTCTTGGAATCCGTGTGAATGACACATCTCACAGAACCATAGTTACTGCAGGATAAGTGACCATTCTCTTTTCTTCAAGTGATTGTCCACATGGATTCCACTCTACTGTGCAGTTGCCTGTTTGCTTGGAGGCAGGTACAAGGAGCCCTACTTAAACAATGACTGCAGGACAGCCCTACCAAAACAGGTACCCAGTCTGGAAGCCTCTATTAAAGAATAGTGTCTTGTAACACGCCACATAACTGCCCCACAAATTTCAGGTATAGCGACATTCCTTAAATGGGCCGCAGAGGCCGAGCTCTAGTGGAATGAGCTCTAATGCGGCGAGGTGAATCTAACCTGACTAACTCATAACATGTCCTTCTACAATTGGAGACCCACTTAGATAACCACTGTGAGGCAATAGCTTGCCCCTTAACTCTGTCAGCAAAGGCCACAAATAAGACTCGGCATGTTCTTGCATGACTGTTTCCTGTAGATGTAAAAAGATGGTAACCTTACTGCAATAAGTGTGTGAAGTTCAGCTTCCCGAAGGATTGAGTAAGGCTTAGGAAAGAAAACCAGGAGGTGAATGCTTTGATTTATACAGAATTCAAAGACAACCTTGGGCACAAACTTGGGGTGAGGTCTGAGAGTGACCCTCTCCTTATTAAACACTGTTTAAGGGGGACCTGCCATGAGGGCCTAAATCTCCCCTATCCTTCAAGTTGATGTAATGGATATTAAAAAGGCAGACTTCCCTGATCGGTGGTATGGAGAAGCTAGTATAGGGTACTGGTTGCTAAAGGCTCAAAGAGGCAGGATCCATCAACCCAACTGATATTGTATAGAGTTTCTGAAGGGAAGGGGTTCCTGAACCCAGCGAAGACCCAAGAATGAGGCCCTAAAGGTATCTTGCCACTCTAGAGTGGGAAAAAACTGTATGGCCTTGCACAGATATCAGTGCAAATTGACCCTTATGGAATTGATGGAAAGCCTAGATTCTTTCAGGGTTAGCAAATATTCCAGTATTGCTGAAATTGGTGGTGATGACAAGTGTAAGAGATATATAGAATAGATATGCCTTAAAAATGATTAATAATTAGTTATTCCTTCTGGCCCTCAAAATGAGAAAAGCTATCCATTTCTGTTTATCCCAAAATAAGATATACCTAGAAAGTAAAGACAATAAAAACATTCACATCATGTGAGATACTTTGTCTAAGGACCAATTTTGTGAATTGCCAGGGGGTGTGTGAACGAGGGGGTGCCAGGGCTCAACCCTCCCTGGGGAGGAGGGGAGCCACACCGACCTCATCTCGTCATCCGAGGGCCTCTGCCCTTGGGTTCGCACTCTGCTCTGGCGGTTCGGACCCTGTGTGCGGGACCGAACAGCTACACAGTTAAATACTAGGGGCCCAGCCCTTGCTTCGGGCGGGGCACCAAACACAGTTATCAGCTCTGGCCCTTTGGAGCAGGGCAGAGCAGTGGCAAAGTCAAAGGGGGCCCAGCCCTTGATTCGGACAGGGCACCAAACACAGTAACAGTTAGCTCTGGCCCTTTGGGGCAGGGCAGAGCAGTGACACTAGGCGGGACGAGTGGGAGTCTGCCATCCGGTTACGGGTGGCAGGGGGAACGCAGGCCCATCCACTCCTCTGCGTTCCAGCCCGGGGCCCTAGTAGCGGCTGACTCCACTAGTGGCGGTCAGTGGGGAGGTCCTGACCGAAACACACTGACATAGGCGCAGGGCCTTCTGCAGCCTGACTGTAGTCAGCTGCCCCCGGGCTACTTCCAGCCTCCCCCCGGGTTCCTACCTGGTCCGTCGGGGTGTCCAGTACCATGGGCTCCTCCCAGTCCGGGCAAGGTGGGAGGTCCGGGACTACCTCCGGGATGGCGGACCAGGTCTGGTCTAGCGGCTCCTCGGGGCCGTAAGTGGGGACGGGACAGCTCCGGCAGCTCCTCGTCGTAGCGACTGCGGGGCAGCTCCCACTGGCCTCAGGCCTCAGCGGCTTCCCGGTGAGGAGGGTCAGCGGGCACGTCTGCTCCTGCCGGTGGCCGGGCCCTGACTGAAGGCTGAGACCCGGCTTTTATCCTTCTGGGTCACCGCCTGACCCTTTGAGGGGCGGGACTTCCTCCCAACGGTTCCGCCCTGGGGGGTGATTGACGGGGCTCAACCCTCTCTGGGGAGGAGGGGAGCCACACCGCCGCGCTACAGGGTGCTTGACCTCCACTCTCTGCTTCAGGCCCTGCCCCCACTCCACCCTTTCGCCCAAGCCCTCACCTCTGCTCTGCCCCATTCCACACCCTCCCCCGAGCACACCCCTCTCCCAGCGCCTCCTGCATGCTGCTGAACAGCTGATCGCGGTGGGAGGGAGGTGCTGGGAAGGAGGTGGAGGAGCTGCTTGGCGGGGTCCCCATGGGGAGGGAGAGGGAGGAGCTGATGCACAGTGCTGCTGGCAGGTGCTGAGCACCCACTATTTTTTTTCCATGGGTGCTCCACCCCCGGAGCATCCACGGAGTCAACACCTATGCTAAGGACCCACAAATCAGCCAAGGTTGGAGTCCCTATCCCCCAAGAATAAAACTAAAATGGCTAAATGAGAACATTGTTAATCACTTAGGCAAGAATCTCTCATAATGTGCTTATGGATAACACCTCTTTCTCCTTCCCAACTTAACTAAAAAGAACTCCAGGTTACCAAGGGTGACATCCTGATTTCCTAGGCAGTGGCCCATTGCACATTCTGAGTGGATTGAGGGATGGGTGGCAGGGACACCAAAATGGGGGGAAGGGGCAGAGGGCCATGGCCCCATCACTTTTTACTGTCCATAAGGGCAAGCGATGGGGGAAGAAGGGGTGGAGAGGAGCAAGTAGGGTCTTGGGGGGAAGAGGCAGTGCAAAGGCAGGGGCATGGGGTCAAGAGGCAGCGCAAAGGCGGGGGCTTCGGGAGAAGGGGAAGTATGGAGGAGTATGGTTTGGGTGCCAATGGCCCCTCCAGTTTTGGGGAGCTTCCATCGCTCCTGATGGGTGGGCAAGCTGCAAGTTAAGCAAACTTGAAATGACTGGCTTAAAATTGAAGGTCAAATTGGGCAAACTACCTGCTACCCCAAGAAATCCAAGTCACATGTTTTCACTCCCAAATTATTAACTATATATTGTTTTCATGTAAATCAAATATACCATGGATAATATGTTTTTCATCCCCAGTGAGAAGCTGCCATTTCTTTGCCTCCTGAGTCAGTTCTACATCCTTCTATATATGGATAATGTCTCTTGTTCAACTGTAAGTCCCAAATAATGCTTATGTACAATCAAAAAAATGTATGGCATATGTCTGCCAAATTTAAAAGATATAAGTGAGTTTGTTGGTTTTCATTGTAAATAATTGTTGCACCCCGGAAATAATAGGAATTGTCTGGTACAAAAAAAAGGGAATATTGAAAGATATAAACTAGCATATAACCTTAGAATAAGTGAAATTGCTTAAAAGGGGGGATCCATCTTGCCAGTAGGGATTAATAATGAAATGCAATCCTCGAAATTAATCAAACTTAAAAAGCCTCCGATAAGAGAAAGGCTTGAAGAAATTGGTTGTACACCTGCGCCATCTACTGGATACCAATGGAAGCAGCAGAGAAACTGAGCTGAAAACTGAGCACTCACTTGGCCAGAGTCCTACAGAAACCAGAGAGTGGTCCCCTGTAATAAGACCTGAGATAAAACTGAGATAACCACATGCAACTTCAGAGCTGACTGAATTCAGCAACCAGCTGCAGAATCCGAAGTGTGACCATCACCCGGCCTATCCATATAGAAAGGACTCTCCCCAACCCAGGGTTGGAGAGAGGATAAGAAGTGGTGAGATTTCATTTCGCATATTGTATTTCCCTTTCTGTTCTTTAATACAAATAACTATAGGTTATCTTGCTAAGTCTACACCTTCCAGTGAGACATCACGTAGCCATATTTTAGATTTTAACTCCTTTATAAATCCAAGCAAATTGGCCTAAGAGAGCTCGAAAACAATAACTTCAAGAAATTGGCTTTGAAATTCTCAGTTTGTCTCTTTTGGACCAATCCATTCAAACAATAGTAACCACACTCTGAAAAATGTCTTAAAGATAAATGCATCCTTGGAAATGTGATAGATGTGTTAGGTACTAAAGAATTGATGATCATAAGTCAATGTCATAAGAAATCTTGGTAATTTGCATTGTTCTTTAGTATAACTACTAAGCCTCAACTCCATTCTGTGATAATTGCTTTGCAAGACTGTATTGTATGCAGTACACACCTAGAACATTGGTTGTGTCTGCACTGGAGTGGTGAACTGTTGATTGTATACTAATGTGATTCTGGCTAAATTCATAAACTGTTGGTTGGTTAAGAATAAGAAAGTGTCCTGATTTGAGATATACTGTTCAAGATAAAAGTTGACCTGAAAAGAACCCAGAGTTAGAACTCAATAAACGGGATTATCCTATTAGATTCCGTTCTATTGTGGCTATAAACACTTATTCAGTTGGCAAAAGTTTGTTAGATTTCAGAGTCTAACTGGCACCTCAGCAAATGCATAAAAATTCACACACACACACACACACACACACACACACACACGCACACACGCACGCGCACACGCACACGCACGCGCACACACCCCCTTCAGGCTTACACCAGGGAGAAAGCTGGTGCTGAGATGCCCAAATAGGAAATCTCTTCCATTTAGCCTTTTAATTCAGTCTGGCTAAAGACTTCTTGCTTTAGAACGGAATGTCTGAACCTCAACTGAACAGCTTTGTTTGGTGTACATCATTCAGGCTGTCACATGTAATAAAGCTTGGTCTGGGTGTTGAATCTGACCATTTTTCTGTCAGACTATGTCAGGCAGGGCCAGTAGGATGATTAGGGGGTTGAGTGATCCATCAGATCTGAATACTAGAACTGTCTGGCCCATGCTGGGGCAATCAAAATGACCAGTCCTACATCTTGTCTCAGTCTCCTCAGTATCATGGGAATTGGTGGAAAGACGTACCTCAGTCCTGGCGTCCAGGGAAGGAGGAAGACATCTGTCAGGAAGTCTGGGTGGAAACCCTCTGGAGCAACATGTCCAACACTTCTTGTTCTGGCCTATGACAGGTCTATTTCTGGGAATTTCTACTTGCAATAGACTGAGTAGGACCGGGTCTTTGACAGACATTTTGTGGTTGTCTGAGAATTGCTTGCTGGGTTGTTCTGCCAACCAAAGATAGGGGAAGTCTCTCTGGACACACAGCTGAAATTGAAGCCAGGAGCTGGAGACAGCACTTCCATGGGGCAAACAGGAGAAGCTTCCCCAGGATTCTGAATCAAACTGGGTAAACTCCCTGGGGAGACATGACCTGGACCAGCCTGAGTTAACTGTACCTGCTCCTCACCTCCCAGCTCTGCCCTCGCCCTTAGCCCCCTGCATCAGACTCTGGTAGCCTGAGCTCTAGGCAGGCCCACGCTTTACTCTCTCTGCCACCGATGTATAATCTCTCCTTCTTCTCTCTGCCCACCCCCCACCTCATCCCCTGCTTTCTGCCCCTTTTAGTCAGCGGCATTCTGGTACCTTCAGGTTTAGGACCACACCAAGTGCTCCTTTCTGCCCCTGTCAGAAGAGGTCAGCACCAATGTAGTGGCAGGCAAATGGGGCTCTTGAATAAATGTGGCTCAGGAGCTTGGGGTGGAATCATGACTCATTGGGGCACTAATAGAGAGAGAGACTGACCAGAGGGCTGAGACCTGGCTACAGCCTTTCTATCTGTATGAGAAGAGGTTTGCTTGGTCTCCTGAGGAGGAACAGCTTCATATGGATGCATTTCCTTGCTTTCTGACTGTGCTTGGAGTAAGAATGGCATGCCCTCTTTTCTCAGCTTACATGTTGCTAGAGTCAGCATCCTGGGACTGCTATCATGAACCTATAAAGGGATGAGAGGTGCAGTCTAACGGAGTGAAATGAAGGTTACTTTCTTGTAACTGAAGTTTTCAAGATGGGCTGAGCTTGTTCAATCTCTTGGGATATGTGCTGACTGGTGCAGCTGAACGGTGGAATCGCTGTAAGCAGTGCACTGTAAGCGGTGCCTTAGTACTCGAGTGCCCCTTCCTGCCCCTCCCCTCAACGTTCTAGCACATTCAGAGGGTGTGTCAGTACCGCCTCAGTTCCTTCCACCACTAATGCGGAGCTGTGCTTAATTAGGACTCTGCAGAAGAGGGGAAGGCAGGCTGGGAGCGTGAATATGCAGAGTCCATCTTGAAGTAACCTTCTTTGAGTGTCCTCTGCATATTCCCACTCTTGCGAAAGTTTGGTCAACCAGATACTGACATGGTACCGTAATTAAACAGATACTGGAGAACAGCCCTGCCAAACTGTGCATTAGACCTAGTAGCTGTGTCTAATGCATATTCTTTAGTAAAAATATGTATCCAGGGCCATCCTTAGGCATACGTAGCTGTGTAGGGCACCCGAAAATTTGGGGCACAACCCTCACTTACTGTGGTGCGGACTCCTCTCCTCTCCGGCCCCTCTCTCGCACTGGGCCAGCAGGCCTCTCCCCTCCCCTCCCCTCCCTCCCTCCTCAGGCGACCGGCTAAGGGCTCCAGCTCGGGTGGGGCCTCGCGGGCCGGAATGAAAGTTTGCATGTGAGTGAGCAGGGGGGAGACAGGCAAGGCTGGGAACAGAGCTGGCGGGATACCTGGAGGCTGGGAAGAGACGGGGGGAGCCGAGCTCAGGGAGGAGAGCTGAGCACAGGACTTCAGGGAATGGGGAGGCAGAGGAGGAACTGAGCTGGGGATGGCTTGGGGGAGCTGGGTGGGGAAGGGAAAAGAGAAGAAGGGGTTCTTGTCTGACTCAGTGAGCAAGCACCAAACGCACTAGGGCCTCCTGGGGAGCAGGATCGTGGCCCTAGGGGAGAGCAGCTGTTCCAAGCAGTCCCACACTGTACCTGTACCTCTCCCCTCTTCTGCCCACGTGCCCTGACCTGTCAGCAATGCCCTGCAATCTCTCCTAGGTATGTCTACAGATCAATGGACAGCAGTCGATCCAGCAGGGGTCAATTTATTGCATCTAGTCTAGAAATGATAAATCGACCCCTGAGCACTCTCCTGTTGACTCCTGTACTCCTCTGCTGCAAGAGGCGCAAGTGGAGTCAATGGGGGAGCAGCAGCAATCAACTCACCACAGTGAAGACACCATGGTAAGTTGATATAAGTACATTGACTTCAGCTACATTATTCACGTAGCTGAAGCTGCATAACTTAGATCAATACCCTCTCCCCCACTGCAGACCAGGCCCTAGTCTCCTTTTCACTTCACCACCCTCTTCTCTGAAGTTTAAGCCCAGATGCTGAGGATCCCTTTTGGACCATCACCTTTTCCTCTCCTCCCTTCCGCAGCCAGGATCAGGAGTAGATGCAGGCTGGGAGGAGGGAGAGGCACGCACCCAACCTGGCTGGGGAGGAGGGAAAGTTAAAGGAAAATAAAAGAAGGTGGCGTTTGCTTTTCTGCCAGTTCACCATATTCCGGTCTCAACAGAAGGAAACTGACACTAAAACAAAAGGAGGAAGGCAATGTACCAGGAGCAGAAAAGCAGCAATCAGGGCTGCAGAATACAAGGGAGGGAGTGACTGGGGAGGAAGATGGACTCGCACTTGACAAGGCTGGAGTAGCTGAAAACTTATTTAGGGAAAAAGGACGTGATTTTTTTTTTTTGTGGATCCAAGTATTTCCACGGCTCCCTCTCAAGGTGGTACAATTTTGAACGAGGGAGAGTTCTAAACAGTGCAGAGTTGAGTGGGATTTTAAAGGTCCCTTCAAGAATGCAGCATCTTCCTCACCTGTGGGAAAGACCTTTAAAAACTGCCTTAAATAATCCAAAACAAGAGCCACTGTTCAAATGAGACTTGGCTGGTTGTGGCTCCAGCCCCACTGTTGAATCATTGTTGAAACTGCGTGCTGAGTTATACCCAGTTCAATCCCACTGAGCCCTGTGGGGCAACCAGGAGCATAAATCAGGGCAGAAAGAAAGATTGATTCCTGAATATAATTCCTTTTCTTATTAAACTGCACATCCTAAGCACCTCTTTACTTGTCAGGATTAGAGGGAAATGCTCTATTTTAGGGAGAATGAAAGGCCATTTGGGAGTTGATGGCCCAAAGTGATAGCAGGCAAGGGCCGGGATGAGGGCTGGACTCAGTCACTGGTATCAGCTATTTCCTTTTTGTCATTCAAATGGATTTTGGGTGATGGCTGGGATATCAGCCATCATGTAAAACGCTTCCCTGTGGCCTTTTGACATGCACACAGAGGTATCTCACTGCCAAGTCCCTATCCTAGCAGGGTGAGGAGGGTGATCTCCCACCTTGCCATTGCCATGCTGGAGCCTACACATTTATTTATTGACAAAATTTGCAGAATTTTAAAATACTGTGCACAGAATTTAATTTTTTGGTGCTGAATTCCCTCAGGAATATGGGGTGCTGGGCAGTCAGGGGGGCTGTGAGAGGGGCACTGAGCCATGGGAAGGATGCGTGTGGGGGAGATTGCTGGGCATAGGGATCTGTGGTGATTTCTGGGTGAAGGGCCACTGGGCATGGGGGTTGCTGGGCATAGAGGGGTGGATGGGGTACTGGGCGGGGGGGCAGTATGGCAGGGCATACTGGCAGCACAGGGCTGGGGCTGGGGGTGCAGGTGGGAGGGAAGTACAGGGGTTAGGAGCGAAGGCAGCACTGTGCAGAGGTTAGGGGGGAAGGCGGCACAATTAAACTGTTTTTAATAAAGTGCATATGGCAAGTTTTCTAATACTGTAAGCTTATGTTTGTGTTGCTAAGAGCCAGTCGGGCATAGGGGCACCAGTTTCACAAAACTGCATAAGGCCCCATAAATCCTAAGGATGGCCCTGTATGTATCAAGCTCCACGTGGTTGTTTTAGATTTCACTTAATGGAACATGTCCAAAGCATGCTGCTGAAGTCCCAGCTGTCCTGGTAGAATGTGTTTTAATGCAAGAGGAGGATTGTTTTAAACATTCTTATATCTCTCTTCTATGCACTGTCTGACCCATCTAGGGTGACCAGACAGTAAATGTGAAAAATTGGGATTGGGGTGGGGGGTAATAGGAGCCTATATAAGAAAAAGACCCAAAAATCAGGACTGTCCCTATAAAATCGGGACATCTGGTCACCCTAGACCCATCTGAGATAAAGTCTGAACAGAAACATCTTTTCCTTACAATTATCTGTGTAGGAAATGCACAGTTTATGTGAGGTCTTGAATATTTCAGATCTATCTAAGTCAGCGGTCCCCAACCTTTTTGGCTGGCAGGCGCCAGCAGAAGGACCACTGCAGCAGTAGAGCACCCGCTGAAATTTCGGTGGCGACGCCTCTCGATGACATCACTTGCCATCAACAAGAGATGTCATCAAGAGGCGTCCCCGCCGAAATTCGGGAGTGATGCCTCTTGTTGATGTCACTTGTTGGCAACAAGCGTCGTCATCGAGAGGCATCCCCACCAAAATGCTGCTGCAGCATTTCGGCAGGTGCTGTCCCGGGGGCCGGATGCGGGCGCATTAAGATGCCCCCGCAGGCACCGCATTGGGAACTCCTGATCTAAGTAATAAGATAAAACTCTTTTAGTATCCAAACAATGTAACTGATTCACTCTTGAGTGTAAAGTTTTGGAAAGAATACTGGAAGGTTAAGTTGGTACATTGATTAACATGAAAATCAGAAATTACTTTTGGTAAAAACTAAGGGTGCAGCGAGAGCACTATTTTGTATTTATAAAAGAATATAAATGGAGGGTCTGCCAGTAGAGCATGCAGTTTGCTAATCCTTCTAGCTGATGTAATTGCTATAATAAAAGCTGTTTTAACAGAAAGATGAAATAAAGAGCTAGTTAATAAAAGTTTGAATGGCAGAGACATGAGTTGTGTTAAAACTACGTTTAAGTCTCACAGAGAAACTGGGTCCCTTATGGACAAGTATCGGTTCAACAGACCTCTTAAAAAGCTTTCTACAATATAATGACAGAAGAAAAGATTTCTCCTTTGAATAGGGTTTGCTGAGTCAGGAGCTGACTCAGTGCCTTGTCCCTCAACTTCCCACCAGTATACATTAATTGGGACCTGATTAAAAGACAGGCAGTGGGCAGAAGTTGCCTATTAACTGAGTGGGGATACAACTGAGGGGCTAACTGAGTAGGAGTAATCCCCGAGCAGCTGGTACTATATAAGCAGACAAGAAGGATATGCTAGGAAGGAGAGTAGGGAGCCTGAAGGAATGGAAGTATTGACAGGACTGGCGGCTTCTACTACTCTATCCTTCCCCAGAAATATGTGGGGGAAGCTGGATACTGACAGTAAATAATAGCTGTGGCCTGATGAACTGATATAATCAGGTGTTCTTAACCACCACACTTTGTGTTTTGGTGGTCAGTTACAGAGGCTGGAAAAGACTCTCATGGGACCCCATGACATCCTCCACAGGACAATGAAAAGCCTCCATTGTAGCTGTACGTGCTGTAAGCAATCAAACAGAAACTCTTATTCTTTAGAAACAGCAAGTACTCTAAAAACACTTGCATAGGAGGGGATACTGGATCAAAATCCTTATCTGATACCCACAGTAGAAATCGCCTGAATTTTTAATCAGTTTTTTCTAGTAGATTGTTTTATAGAATTAATCAATACATGCTGCATTTCAAGAGAAAAAGTTCTCAAAATCTACCACTCATGCCATAAGGTGCAGCAATGAGAGTCTGGATGATACATTCGTTCCCCTTGTTATGATAGTAGATCTGGTGATACAAGTAAGCACTTGTGTGATGTTATATGATTAAAATATGACTGTGTAGATCATTATTGCTACCACTGTTATATAATCACAAAAAATCTTGTACAAAGTATGTCAAGTAAGCTGTCACTGGAAAATTTACGGTTTGCTGAATAGGATTATCCTATCTGTAGGCATGTATTGTTTATCTGAAGTTATGAATATTGCTACATACCTGTATTTCAAATCTGTTTGCTCCTGTGGTATCACCCCGGAGGGTAATTTGCATTCAGTCTGGCCAGTACATTGTGAAGGGACTATTCAATCTGAATGAACACTTAACTCACAATGGACTATTGAAGAAGCTTATCCACATCTGATGGACTTTCATGTTAATGTTCTAACCAGAGCATGGATAATGGCCTCTGCTATGACTTAAAGCATGCAAGGACATGTGACTAGAACATGTGACCCTAAACTCCATCTTGTTAACTGTATTCTTCCAACTGGGCTGAGGGCTTTGTTTGGAACAATGGGTTTCCCTCCACAAGACAGAAGCTATAAAAGGCCCTGGAAACATCTCCATTTTGCCTCTTTCCTGCTCTGATCTCTGGACTATGAACTTATATTAATGGGAGCATTCTAACCAAGGGACTGAGGACCTTCCAATTAATTGGGAGCAACCAGAGACTTAAGCAGTTAACAGTTTGTGCCATCACTGCTTCAAGTCTGAGCCAAGAACTCTTTGCAACATGAAAGCTCACCATCTCTGCTATGAAACTGACCTCCAAACTGTATTCATGTCTGTAGGTATAATGATCTTTTAACCAATTCTCTTTTTTAATAAATTTCAGTTTAATAAGAATTGGCTGGAAATGTGTATTTGGGTAAGATCTGAAATATTCATTAGCCTGGGAGGTAATGAGTCCAGTCCTGGTAGGACTTTTTTATATGATGAACAAGATTTTCAGTAATCCTTGTCACATTTGACTGGGTTATCTGGGTGGAAGTCCAAGTGTCAGAGATAGCAGCCCTCCCCCAACAGCTAGTAGTCTTATAATAACTGGCAACCATTAGGAGAAATTGGATACCTTACAGACACAGTAGCCTAAACTTTTAAATTGTCTCCTCTTATCAGTTTTGAGGCAGTTGAAGCTGATCCTTTGCTGATTTTGAGCAGGTTGCAGAAGTGCAGGATTTGCTAACCACCAATCAAATTCTAGCATGACCGAAGCCTGTGTGTGTATAAAAAATTCTTGATTTTTGTATAAAGTAAAGTTTTTTGTACCAAGGTACAAGGCTCTCCTTTCTTCTGCAGAATAAAGCAACCTTCCCTTATCCCTGTCTGGCTGTCAGTGGCTCTCAGCTAGGTGGACCTGACATTTCGGTAATAGTTTCTGGCGACCCCAGATGGGACCCTCCTAGCTCAGACATCGGACTCCAGACAGCTGCGGCAAAGTAGGAGCGGCGCCACCGGGGTGTTTAGCCCCTCTTCCTCACATCACCGCGGCCCCTGGGGTTCGTGCTCTGATAAGGTAAGCCCTAATAAAATTTAAAAAACACTTCCTAGGTTCTGGTTCTATTCTGGTTACTTGGTTACTGTATTTCTGTCTTATACCTTTAAGTGTTAGGTGCGTGGGCAAAACTAAGCTTTTTGTTCGTAATTCCTCAGGGTGGAAGCCATGGCGTACGAGGAAGCCCTGAGGTCATATTAAAATTCTTCTGTTCCGTCCCCTGTAGCAATCAGTATAAGCAAAAATTGCTGGCTTAAATTTTTTAAATTAAACCATTATTCCCTCCTTCTGTTTAATTCTCTGTTTAAGTGCCAGAAAAGGGGATGGATGGGTCTCAGCAAAAACCCTTTAAGGATAGTCCTTTGAATTGCATGTTAAATAAATAACCTTTACTTGGTGTTCAGAAGGGAATGTCAAAGAGGCGTTTATTGCAGCTTTGTACCCAGGATTGGCCAGCACTGGGTACCGGTTGGCCCGAGTTTGGGTCTTTTAACATTCCAAATCACTTAACTCCTCTGTGTCTGGTGCTAAAAAACCAGGCACCGGGACAAATAAATTAATGGTTCTTGTGGGAAGATGAAGCTCATCATCGCTTAAAAAAAAATACAAATTCAAGCCCCTCTATACTCAAAATCTTCTGCCCCTAAAAAGTCTGATTTTTTTTAAAAAAATCCCCCCATATACTTTCCTCGACCTCAGCCACCGGTAGCAGCGGCACTACCAAGTGGGACGAGCTCAATACCTTCCTCTGCAGCCGTGGGTTCAGAAATAGCAGCCCTACAACAGAAACTCCTGCCTGGGAAAATTAAAAACACTACAGCTCAAGTAGACAAACCAGCTACTGGTGGAATGATGAGTAGTGGGTCAAAGTCTTTTAGCCTCTTGGGTAGTCCATCCCACACTAAATTGGGCTCAGTTTATTAAAAAAACCCATAGGCAGTTTAATTCAAGCACCCCTCCAGGTCATCCCAGTTCCAACAACAACAACAAAATATCTTGTGGACCAGCACGTTCATGTTCCATTTACCACAGTGGAGCTTATAAATTGGCAAACCACTACGCCTTGCCTCAGGGACGACCCAGATGTCGTCCACAGGCAATTCCATATCATTTTTCAGTCTCATAATCCCGATTAGCAAAATGTGGGCCAACTTTTGGATTGTTTGTTACACACAGAGGAGAAGGAGCGGGTCCTTTGGGGTGCCCGGGCTGCCGCGGAAGCCGGCGGCCATTCCCGTGACCTTATATCCCTTGCTAATCTGGACTAAAGGAACTCGAATGATCCGGCCCACCAGGCAAATTTTAAAAAATTCCGGAACTGCATTTTAACAAGTATCAAACAAGCAAGCAAAAAAACTCTAAATTGGTCAAAAGTTCATAATGCTGTGCAAGGAAAAGAGGAGCACCCTTCTAATTTTTATAAAAAACTTTATAAAGCATTTTGTACCTATACTAACCTAAACCCCAAGACCGCGGACACACAGTAGTCCACAGTCAAGCTTATCTTTATTTCTCAGTCAGCCCCGGACATCAAAAAGTGGTTACAGCAACTTAAAAGCACAAAAAAAATCCCTAAAAAAAACTGGTAAGCATTGCCACCTATATATATATAACACACAAAAAACAAAGCACAAAAAACAAAGCAGGTAAAAATGCTGGCAGCTCTTATAAATGCTAAAAATAAAAAACAAAAAAAGTAAAAAAACCCCCACCAAATAGCTACCTAAAATGGATGAGGGGGGCCCCAAAACACACCAAAAATATATAATTATTGTAAGCAGCTTAGTCATTGGAAGAGGGAGTGCCCATACCGACCCACTGGGTGGCAGCCCCGCCACCCAGACCCACCGCAACACAAGATGACTGTAAAAAACAAGAACAAAAATAAAACATTAACAACAGTAAAAAATAACAGCGACCAGCGGGTTCTTCTGTCACCTATTCAAATAATTTTACCACTTATGTTTGTTCCTCCAATGACCCCCAAATCCGTCTAACTTTGGGAGGAACCGTTTATTCTTGTCTTCTGAACTCTGGAGCTGCCCTCTCCACTGTTACTGTCAAGCCAAAGAAGGGAAGCCTCATAAATAAAAGTATTCCGGTTATAAATATAGGCAAAAAGCCATTTAACTGTTCTGTGTTGCAGAAGGCTACTGTAAAAATCTCCCATGCCTTTTTGCTAGCTCCGGATTCCCCAGTTAACCTCTTGGGCAAAAACCTGTTGTATAAATTACATGCTCAAATCTTTTTTTCAATAACAAAATCATCCTCCGGTTACCTCAAAACCAGTTTCCCCAGCTATGTGCTGTTCTGACCCAGGCTTCAGAGGACTCAATCCTGCCTGCGGACCCGATCCTACCCAAGCAACTCAAACAAAAGGTAAAAGCCTCCCTATGGGGCACTTTAAAAACAGACTTAGGCACTCTCCAGACAGAACCAGTGCATATAACCTTAAAGCCAGTCATTGTAATTCCTCAAATTCGTCAGTATCCCATCCCCTAAAAAGCTCTGCTAGGCCTCCGAAACCTTTTCACCACATTCCTGCAGTTAAAAATATTAGTTTGCACTAAATCTCCTTTCAATACCCCCATTCTGCCAGTTAAAAAACCTAACATAAATCCAACCCCCCACCCAAAAAAAACGGTATACCAATTTGTCCAGGACTTGCGTGCAGTAAATAAAGTCATCCAGGCTAAACATAACGTAGTACCTAATCCTCACGCTATCCTAACTGCCATTCCAGCATGTACTGCTTGCTATTCAGTAATAAACTTGTATAATGCCTTTTTCAATATTCCCCTAAATCCAAACAGCTAAAAGCTCTCCTTTCTTCTGCAAAATAAAGCAACCTTTCCTTATCCCTTTTTGGCTGTCATTGGCTCTCAGCTAGGCAGACCCGACATTTAGTAACAGAAGGCTGGGTTGCTTTAAGGAAACTGTGTTTTAGCTCCTGGGTAACCAGTAAAGTATTATAGAAGCTGTTTTGTGACTAGCTTGGTGGATCTAAGTATTGGAATGACCACCAGCTTTGGGGATTGTCTGCCCCATTCCTTGCAGTTTGCCCTAATTAAGTAACATCAGTGTGGCCTCCTGAGATCTCAGTCACAGCTTGAATTTCCCCTTGCAGAAGAGAAGCAAGTCCTGGGTATTCTTGCTCTATACGGCACAGGCAGTAACAAGTATCATTTTGGCAGAGTCCTGCCTGATTTTCTTTACAGCCTTCAATATTAACAGAAAAAGAAGGAAAGCATACATTACATCTATTCCCCAACTGAGGAGAAACACATCTGTCAAGAACTGAGCATCTCCCCTATTCTCAAAAAATGTTTGCATTTGTGCATTGGGCATAAAGGAAAAAGTGTTTGGAGAACATCTAGCATCGGTGAATACTACCACAAATTAATGAGATCTGCAGTATGCATTATATGATTGTTCCTTGATTTATTTAAAGATCACAATTATTTCAGAGAAATAAAGCTTTCATGGATTTTAATGCAGACTATTTGATTAATTAGTAATTGTGTATCACAGGGATGGTGTAATTATTATAGCTGGAAAATCAGAGTGGTCAACACTGCACTGCAAAGTTTCTCTGCAGGAAATCTTTATGGCACACTGTTCTTTTCAGGCAAGATAATGTGCCTGTAAATTTCATCAGAGAGAAAAAACATCACTGCATCAGCAGTACCAGAATATAACAAACAGGGCAACTACAGAGAGTGACTGTCAAATAAGTTTAACACCATGCAGAGACTTTACCAAGAAGAAAAAAATGCAAGAAAATTAAAATATAGTTTCACAGGAAGTGAGTGAAACCAGTACCACTCATGCTACAGACTCGTCTACACTTGAAACACTACAATGGCACTGTAGAGCTTCAATGTGGATACTACCTACACAACAGGAGGGGTTGTTGTAGGTTATTCACCTCCTTGACAGGTGTGGCTAGGTTGATGGAAAAGCAGTCTCCCCTCTGTCAGAGATGGGGAATTGAACCTGTGTGTTCCACATCCCAGGTGTAAGTGAGCTAACCACTGGGTTAAAAGGAGGTGGGCGCTTTCTCCTTTGGCCATTTTGTGTAGAATGAGACTGGCACCTAACTCATTCCTGCAAGAAATTACTTAGGTGCCTAAGCCACCTGACTAGGCAATGGGTTCCCATTCATGGATTGCTAAACAGAGTTAGATGCTTCCCTGTAGCCTGGTCATAGGAGCATATCTTTGAGAGGGGCAGGGCTTAGAACGTAACCCTCTTGTTGGCATCTCCCATTAGCTAGCTTACGTGCCTCTGGACCTGCCATGCTCGCTTTGTGGATCGTTTTCTAAGGTTCCTGTTGTTCTCCGTTCATTATATAAGGACCTAGGTCTCTAACTCAAGTCTTTGTGGCTCATAGTGTGTTTGTGTGATTTTTCTAGTTGCTAAAAGTTAGCTGTAGTGACATGATACTCAGCATTGCAGCATCTACATCCCTGTGTGGAGCTGTGCCAGAGAATCCAACCATCCCTTTCTCAACAAGGTACCTGAACCTGTCCTTCTGCTGGGGAACTCTAGGTGTTTTCAGTACAGATTGGAGAGCATATGAGGAGTGATGCCGAGTCTTGCACATCCAAACTGTGTCTGGTCTAAACTAAAAAGTTAGATAGACTCAGCTATGTCACTCGGGTGTGAAAAATCCACCATGGTGAATAAATAATGAGTAGTTGGAGCAGGTGGACTGGATTAGTCATTCTGTGTCAGTGACTATTTAAGTATTTATAAGTGGATCTGACATTGGGCCAGTGAAAGGAAGAATATGACACTGTATCCAACGGTTAGGCTACCACCTGGGAAATGGGAGACCCTGCTCCAAGCACTTTGGTTCAAGTGAGAGTTTTGTTGATCACAGTGGAGCCAAAACTGGGACTTAGTGTCTAAATCTGAAACTTAGGCACCTAAGCACTTTTGTAGATCTATACCTCTGCCTCTTTGAGTGGCAATGGCTGTTCATCTAATCCACGTGATCACATGCACCACTCACAAAATTAGCCATTTTATCCAATTAACTTTGCTTGAGGCAGCCTGTACTTCCATTAGGGATGCATGTTTTTGGGATTCATTAATCCAAAATTTATATCATGTTTTTATTGCAAATTAGGAACTCCTTTTGCAGCAGCATAGGGCAACAAGCCACAGGAACCAATTATGGCATCACTTAGAATATCAGGGTTGGAAGGGACCTCAGGAGGTCATGTAGTCCAGCCCCCTGCTCAAAGCAGGGCCAATCCTCAACTAAATCATCCCAGCCAAGGCTTTGTCAAACCTGACCTTAAAAACCTCGAAGGAAGGAGATTCCACCACCTCCCTAGGTAATCCATTCCAGTGCTTCACCACCTCCTAGTGAAAAAGTTTTTCCTAATATCCAACCTAAACCTCCCCCACTGCAACTGAGACCATTACTCCTTGTTCTGTCATATGATACCACTGAGAACAGTCTAGATCCATCCTCTTTGAAACTCCCTTTCAGATAGTTGAAAGCAGCTATCAAATACCCCTCATTCTTCTCTTCAGCAGACTAAACAATCCCGGTTCCCTCAGCCTCTCCTCATAAGTGCTTCAGCCCCCTAATCATTTTTGTTGCCTTCTGCTGGACTCTTGCCAATTTTTCCACATCCATCTTGTAGAGTGGGGCCCAAAACTGGACACAGTACTCCAGATGAGGCCTCACCAATGTCGAGTAGAGGGGAATGATCACCTCCCTCTATCTGCTGGCAATGCCCCTACTTATATAGCCCAAAATGCCATTAGCCTTCTTAGCTATGTCTATACTGAAGCTGGAAGCATACTCCCCAGCTCAGAGACAGACACACTAGGGCTGCTTCAGCTAGTGCACTAAAAACAGCAGTGTAGTTGGAGGAAGCACAGGCAGTGGCTTAGGCTAGCAGCCTGAGTATGTACCCAGGATGAGAGCAGGTTGTACTCAGGCACCTAGCCTGAACCACTGCCAGTGCTAACCCTGTCTACTCTTCTATTTTTATCATGATAGCACAAGTAGAGCTAACATCTGTCTACCTGAGCTGGGAAGCATACTCACAGTTAGAGTAAGACTGTGCTGCACATTTTGAAATGCTATGGGGAGCACCTTTGACTTTGTGATAGGTTGGTTTTAATCTGTCAATTCAAACTTGATATAGAGCAGAATTAATATCAAGAAAGAAGTATCAGAATTATATAAACCCATTATCTTTAAAAACAAACAGACCTCATAAACCCTGTGGGCAGGTGAGGGCATTGCACTGATGTTTGCACTGGTGCACCTACATCAGTATAACTACACTTCACATAAACACACCATGCTAGTGTAAACCATGACTTGCAGTGGTGCCGCTGACCCAAGCATAGGTAAGGCCTCAGCTGGCTTCACATTGACATTTCCAAACACCACCAAAACTTGCAAAATGAGAAAGTGCAGATAGTCCTTGGAGGGGGTAAAAAAGGTAAAAAGATGCAAAGATGGACTGGAAAACAACTCTTATGGGGATATACCTTCAAGGAACATTTTCAGTTATGGAATTTGTACAGAAAAAGAGGATCCTAAATTGTTTAACATGAAAATTAGCGATGAATGACTTTCATAAAAGCATATGAAGCAGACTAGTACAGCCCTTTCCAAAAACACTTGGGGATGCTGGTCAATTAATAAGCTAGTGTCATAAACAGATAAGAGTTAATAGAACAGAAGTACTACATATCTCTTTTGCCTGGAAAAGGTTAACAAGATCAGTGAGCCTGGCTGTCACCTGACCATAGGACCAATCAGGGGACAGGATACTTTCAAATCATGAGGGAGGGAAGTTTTTGTGTGTGCTGTCAGTTTTTGGTTGTTGTTCACTCTGGGCGCTCAGAGGGACCAGATGTGCAACCAGGTTTCTCTCCAATCTCTCCGATACAGGCTCTTATAAGTTCAGAACAGTGAGTACTAGGTAGATAAAGCGAGTTAGGCTTATGTTTGTTTTCTTTATTTGCAAATGTGTATTTGGCTGAAAGGAGTTCAAATTGGTATTTTGCCAAAAAGATTTTAATTTGTACTTGTATACTTAGGCTGGGAGGGTATTCCCAGTGTCTACAGCTGAAAGACTCTGTACCTATTCCATTTTTTAAATTTACAAAGATAATTTTTACCATTTTTTCTTTCTTTAATTAAAAACGTTTCTTGTTTAAGAACCTGATTGTTTTTTTATTCTGGTGAGACCCCAGGGGACTGGGTCTGGATCCACCAGGAAATTGGTGGGGAGAAAGGAGGGAAGGGGGAGAGAGAGGTTAATTTTCTCTCTGTGTTAGGATTACTTTCTCAGGGAGAATCTGGGAGGGGGAGAGAGAAGGAGGGGGGAAGGTGGATTTTCCTCTCTGTTTTAAGATTCAAGGAGTTTGAATCATAGTGATCTTCCAGGATAACCCAGGGAGGGGAAGCCTGGGAGAGGCAACGGTGAGGGAAAGGGTTCCTTTCCTTGTGTTAAGATCCAGAGGGTCTGGGTCTTGGGGGTCCCCGGGCAAGGTTTGGGGGGGACTAGAGTGTACCAGGCACTGGAATTCCTGGTTAGTGGCAGCGCTACAGGTTCTAAGCTGGTAATTAAGCTTAGAGGAATTCATGCTGGTACCCCATCTTTTGGACGCTAAGGTTCAGAGTGGGGAATTATACCATGACAGCTAGGAACATCAAAGAAACATGAAAAGTATAACAGTCAGAGGGTCAGAAGGTAGAGGGATAACAGACTGAAAGGTGTGAAAGAATCAGTGAAGAAAATGATTCAATTTAAACTGATAAAAGGAAATACCTTTTTTGCATAATCTATAATTAGCCTATGGAATTCATTGCCACAATATATCATTGTAGCCAGTATCTTAGTAGGATTCAAAAGATTAGATATGTACATGAATAATACTAAAAACAAAACAAAAAATGAACAACTTTTGGAAAAGATATAACCACTCATGCTTCAGGGCTCTTTAACTACTACTGGGTGTTAGGAAACAAGGGAAAGTTATGGAATTACTGCCTACTGCAGGGTTTCTTACAATTTTCTCTGAACTATCTGGTACTAGCCACTGTTACAGAGAGAACTGGACTAGATGGACCACTGGTCTAATCCAAATCCAATATGGGATTTCCTATATTCCTATAACCAGCTGGGGGAAAAGAGAATATATTCTCTAGAAACATAAGGCTTTACTGCAGCTAGCCCTCCTGTACCTATCTAGTTGAGCTCTTATAGTTTATGACTAGATATTTTATACAAGCCATTTAATTTTGTTTTAATCTGAATTTAATAAATTCTATTTTTAAGTAGACCATTTGAGTCTTAGGTTGCTCTGAGGTAGGGTCACTGCAGTCAGGATAGGTGGAAGCATCCAAAAAGTGTGTATGGGGGGGGATTTGTCCAAACAGTGGCCTCACCCCCCCCCTAGTCCCATGCCAACTCTTCCCTGAGGCCCCGCCCCTTGCTCACTCCTCTCCAAGCCCTCCCCCAGTCACTCACCCTAACAACCTGTAAAAAGTGGAAGGGCTATGGCTCCTGGTCTCCCCTGTTCTGGTGCCCCTGACTGCAGTATGTCTTGTTAGGACTGCTTATGAGAGGCAGTTGAGAAGAAAACAGTCCCTTGTCTTGACCACTCCATTGACTCAACCTTCACCAAGAAATGAACCCAATATTAGATGCAGACAGTAGGAACATGGGAAAGCCAGCTGACTATGAGGAATAGGAGGATGGAAGACAAGACGCCACTGAATCCCTTATCTTGATCAGAGCAGGAAACAAAAAGTAAAACTGGGCCTAATCCAAAAGCTGGAAGTCTGTGCTCAGGGAAGTTCTGGGAAAAGAAAAGGAATGGTGTTACAAGTCAGAACTTAAGTGCATTAGCATACATTTGTTGAGTATATTGATAACACCGCATTTGCCTACATTATGTCTGGATCTAGATCCTTCATGTGTGCTGACAAATTTGATTATACTGAAAAATACAAAAACTGGACATGCACACCAAGTATGGTACAGATGTACTATCCCATTCTGCCTTCCCTTTTTAATTTCTATTGTTGCCATAAATTAAAGGGAAAAAAATTAAAACTTCAGGTCAGATCTCCAAGGTAGTCTGATTTTTAGCCTGACCATATTTGAGGGTTTTTTTTTTTTTTTTTGGTGAGCTATATTTCATTTCCCTCTTTTATTCTTTACCTTATAAGGTCAAGCATAAAATCCATCTATCGTTTTGGTTGAGAAGGGCTATAAGAGAATTCCCTCAGGAGAGCATTAACAGTACCCTTGGAATAGCTCAACAGTGTCATTCAAGTCATGTACAGTGCTTACTCCCACATAAAGGAGAAAGATCCAGATCCTCAATGGGAGTTAGGTGCTTAAATACCTTTGAGGATCTGGGCCTAAGTCACCAAATTCAGATCCCAACTTGCATTTCCTGCATAACAGTGCACCAAGTTATCATAAATCCACTGTGATGGTCAAAATTGTAGTTAAATTGAAAAGTCTTCAACTACTATTTTAAAGTCTACAAAAAATTGTATTGGGTTTTAAAAGATAAAAACCCTCATAATAATGAAGTAATTTTAATACTGTTAATAAGATTCTGAAGTTATGAAATAGTCATTACAATTCTTTAGGAGTAACAATTTCTATTCACGAGTAAGTGTGCCATGTCCAAACACTGACTCCAATAGCTTAAGAGTTAGGCAATCAGCAATTCATAAATCCCCCTTCAATAGATGTTATTTATTTTTACAAATAAACAAATCTGTTTTGTACTAGGAAGTCAAGTGGCAGATGGTCTTTGTAGAAACAAACAGGGACAGGCTCCATTCGTGTGAATAAATTTCTATTACCCAAAATTTGTAAATTTTAATCTTAAAAGATTGCTAAACAGTAATACCATCTTTCCCTAAGATAGAGATAACTGACAAGGAACATTTGTTTGGGGGGAGAGCCAAATGTTGTGTTTTGTCTGCCTCTCTTCCTTGTACTATAGCTGTTGTGTCATGAAAAACCTGGATGCTTGATAACACTCTGCATAATAGCACATGTGAAAAAATACACCAAAACTCCAGGATCACTGCCTAGAGCAATCCATCACCAAACAATACTAATAAGCCATCAAATGTCATTTTTCCTATTGCTGATGAATAATGAAATGCAGTTTGCTTTTAATTCAGTGAAAATACATTGTTTATCCATTAATAACTTTTCTTGTCACTCTATTCTATTCATGTTTTATACCACCCTCATCATTGTAGTATCTGAATGCCTTCCAGAAATGCATTCAGGGATGTGAGTAATAGCTGTAACTTTATTAATGCACATTTAAGGATGAGAATGTGTTCTACCTACAAAAATCTAAACTTACTACAGTGTGGTAGTTGATAATTTAAACACTAAAAAGGCAAGGAATTCTCATTTAAGATTTCCACACCTAGGACAAGTTCTATAATACCAGGAGCACACTGTAAAGCTCTTCAATTTCATACCCTCCCTAGATTCCGATACTATGCTAGGGCTTGCATTATCCCTCTTACAGAAAGGGCATAACCAGGCTTCCCAGAGGTTGCCAGCTCTTCTCAAAAGAGACCTGCAAATATTATACTATTGTATTCCAGGTTTCTGCTGTAACATTTGTTAGCTGATGCCACTTGGAAACAGCTTCTAGATGTGTAACATTCATAAATGCTTAACACAGACATCCCCAATTCATATAGGAGATAACTCTTTGGGTGAAATTCTAGCCCTACTGAAGTTAGTGGAAGTGTTATTTACTTCAAAAGGATCATAATTTCACCATTACTTCTGATATGCTTTAAATATTCATACTGCTGTTCAAACATTAATTAAGCAATTGAAAATTTAATGACAGTTTCTCAAACTCAGTAAAACCTCTCCTGTGCCCTTGTTCTCATGAAGAATACCATGACAGAACAAGCAGTTTCTTGAAGTGAGAAAAGTATTGATTTTCCACAACCCTTTAACTCAAAAAATAGTTTGTTCAATTATCCCCAATTATGCCCCTTTAAAACTTATAGTATTGCCATATATAAGTATTTGGTGACTCCATACTCATGCAATAATTATAACTGCAATCCAGCACAATTTGTTTTATATAATCCATTTGAATGGCATTTTTGTGATAACATACACTTCATCTATAGTTTGTACATAATTCAAAATACAAAAATATGTATATAAACAAAATAAAGTGGAGAAAATAGTTTATTGATACAAATAAAATGGCTCAGCCTGACGACTTAAGTTTTTGGTGCTACATAGGAAACCTAGATTTTTCTGTTCATTTCTCCCTTTCCATTGTTACTGCATAGAACCTGCCTGATGTTAATCTATAGCAGTTATAACATTTGAAAACATTTCCTATTTTCTTGTCTCAAAATAGTATTTTATAACCCTTCTTATTTACAAAAGGTGTGTATTGTATTATGGTTAAACAATATTGCCAACTCTTGTGACTGCATCACAGGGTCTCACAATATTTGTTGCTTTTTCAAAACCCCAACTGGTGTGACTGAACAGCTCAGCTTTCATTTTGAAAAAAGGCAAGTCTGTAGCTTTTGTGGTTATGGCAACAAGATTGAAAACGCTTCCAACCCCATATGGCAAATAAAAAGAACCCCAAAGATGTTATTTTTAAGAACGCTCATGACTTTAGAGCCAATTTTGTGATATTTGAACATTTAGGGTTGACAATACTGCACCCTGACCTCATGCAATACTCGAAATACTCTAACGGCTAGCAGATCCCTCTCCCCCACGTTTTGGGATGAGGGGCTCCCTTAATACCAATTGGGGCACCAAACCTTGGCCCTGGGTGCTATGAACCAGCCCTGGATGCTTTTTAATGGCCCACCAAACATTTCATTTAAAAGGACCCCTAAACCTCACAATGGCGCCAATTCTCCTTGCCCCTGCCCCCGCCCCTGCACTCAGGCAAACCCGCTTTTATTTATGCACTGCCCCACGGCACCCCCGCAGCCAAGGCTGGGGAGCCCTTTCGTCGTCAGCGGGTCGCTTTTGGACGACAGGAGCCAGCGGGCCTGGCCAGGGAGAGGCAGCGCGCTGTGTGCGGGCGGCAGGGGCTGTTGCAGGCAAGCTGCAGTGACTCCTCCTAGAGGCGGTATGTGGAGAAGAAGGAGCCCCCCCCTCCGTCCCCCTCCAGAGCTGCCGCCGCCATTGAAACATACAATACAAGAGAAAGCCAGCGGCAGGCGAGCGCAGCCCAGAGGAGTCAGCGGCAGCAGGAGCCTCCCGAGGCTGGGACGGCGGCGACCCCCGGGCAGGTGAGGAGAGAGGCCCGGCGGGTGCGGAGCACTTGGGGGGGGGGGCATGGCGTGGAAAGCGAACGATCGGCCGCTCCGTCTGCCCAGGCTCGCCACCCGCGGCTGAGCCAAGCCGCTAGCCCGGGGTGAAGGACTCCTCCGAGGGACAGGGGCGGGCCGGCGCTAGGCGCAGGCTGGCCCGAGGGAAAGGCCTGGCCGGCGGCACGGACGGCCGAGGCCGGTCCCAGCGGTGGGAGGTCTGGGCGCAGGGTGGTGACCGGCCCCCGGAGATGCGGAGCCGGTGCTCTGTGGGCTGCGCTGTGCGGCGCCAGGAGCGATTCCCAGCGGCGCGGCCCGGAGGGGGTGTGCGCTCTCTCCCTCCCTGTGTGACTCTCCCCGGGGGAGTGGGGCGAGGCGAGGGCACTCCCCCTCCGCTTCCCTTTCCGGGACGCCCTCGGTCGGAGCCCGGTTAATGGCAGCCTCCATCTAGCTAAGCCTACAGCCCCCCTGAAGCCGCTCTTTGGGGGCGGGGCTGGCAGCTGACCGGCACCGGAGACTCGCTCTTTGGGGGTTTGCGCGGGAAGATTCCTTTCCTCCGGCGGGCGCGCGCCCTTAGCAGCCTCCTCTTCTCAGGGGCGCGCCCCAGCGGGTCGCTTGTATAGCCCCGAACCGTTCGGAACGCGCCTCCTGCCCAGGGCCCCCTTATGCCCTAGTCGGCGCGCGACTTTCACCACCCACGTCAGAGAAGATGCCCTTCGCATGTCCGAGTCTCCAGCCCTTCGGCCAATCACTTCACGCCCCCCTAGTTCTCCGGCGGTGCGCGCCGCAGCTTTAATCTCTGGCTCGGCCAATGAGCGGGCGCAGCACGTGCTGGGGGGCGGGTCTCTTGTGTAGCTAGGACCGCAGGCAGCCGAGTCGTGCAGGAGGTATCTATTGGGTGTCTGGGAAGTGGGCGGGCGCGCGCAGGAGGTACCGGGGAAGGGGCCTTGGCAGTTTGCATTTGAAAAAAAAAAAGGCGGGTTCAGGTTTGACAAAAGGCTGCTGTTGGACTAGGAGCCCGGCCCCTTAAAGAGACAAGCGTCGGGGAGGCTACCGCGGGGAAAACAAAACAATCGCAGCCCGACACTGCTGCGGGGAGACGGCAGAGCCTGTTCTCGTTCGCTGGGCCAGAGCGCCGCCCGCTCCGCACCTCTGGGGCCCCGCCTGCGCTGAGCTCGGACCCTGCGCGGGCTGAGCGCCCAGGGAGCCGCCCGCCCTGGGCTGCCCTTTCCACCAGGACAGCATGTGGGGCGCCCGCGTGCGCTGAAAATGACCTTCCCCCTTAGTACAGACTCAGGCCATGTCTACATCTAAAATTTTGCAGCGCTGGTTGTTACAGCTGTATTAGTACAGCTGTATAGGGCCAGCGCTGCAGAGTGGCCACACTTACAGCAACCAGCGCTGCAAGTGGTGTTAGATGTGGCCACACTGCAGCGCTGTTGGGCGGCTTCAAGGGGGGTTCCGGGACCGAGAGAGCAAACCGGGAAAGGAAACCAGCTTCGCCGCGGTTTGCTCTCTCGGTCCCGGAGCCAGCCAGCAAACCGCAGGGAAGGAGACCTGCTTGCTTGGGGTTCCGGGACCGAGAGAGCAAACCGGGAACGCCGCGGTTTGCTCTCTCGGTCCCGGAGCCAGCCAGCAAACCGCGGGGAAGGAGACCTGCTTGCTCGGGGTTCCGGGACCGAGAGAGCAAACCGGGAACGCCGCGGTTTGCTCTCTCGGTCCCGGAGCCAGCCAGCAAACCGCGGGGAAGGAGACCTGCTTGCTCGGGGTTCCGGGACCGAGAGAGCAAACCGCGGCGAAGCTGGTTTCCTTTCCCGGTTTGCTCTCTCGGTCCCGGAACCCCAAGCAAGCAGGTCTCCTTCCCCGCGGTTTGCTGGCTGGCTCCGGGACCGAGAGAGCAAACCGCGGCGTTCCCGGTTTGCTCTCTCGGTCCCGGAACCCCGAGCAAGCAGGTCTCCTTCCCCGCGGTTTGCTGGCTGGCTCCGGGACCGAGAGAGCAAACCGCGGCGTTCCCGGTTTGCTCTCTCGGTCCCGGAACCCCGAGCAAGCAGGTCTCCTTCCCCGCGGTTTGCTGGCTGGCTCCGGGACCGAGAGAGCAAACCGGGAAAGGAAACCAGCTTGATTACCAGAGGCTTCCTCCTTCCACGGAGGTCAAGAAAAGCGCTGGTGAGTGTCTACATTGCATTACCAGCGCTGGATCACCAGCGCTGGATCCTCTACACCCGAGACAAAACGGGAGTACGGCCAGCGCTGCAAACAGGGAGTTGCAGCGCTGGTGATGCCCTGCAGATGTGGACACTCTCAAAGTTGCAGCGCTGTAACTCCCTCACCAGCGCTGCAACTTTCTGATGTAGACAAGCCCTCAGTTTCCCTTTGTGGCAGAGCTGCAACGGCTGCTCTCTCTTGTCGAATGTCTAGATTAGCGTGTGTCCGGTGCCATCAGACACGCTGGTGCTGCAAACTGCTGCCAGCTTCCTACAAACTCACCTGGGGAAAGGGAGGCCACATTGCTGGATGCTGATTATCAGCCTTCTGGTCAACCACATTCATTGACTCCTGTAGCTCTTCCTCAACTCCCACATTTCACTTCATCTCCATCATTGGGGTCAGAAATTTGCCTGCCACCAACTTCAAAACATCTCAAACATTCACAGTTATCTCAGTTACTCTTGTGCTGAAGCTCTTAATAACTCCATATTTTCTTACGATTACTCTCATTTTTGGCCAGTGGCATTCCTTTAGGGCCTGTTTAAAGGAATACTGTCAACTTTAAATCCAGAGACAAGGTGGGTGAGGTAATATCTTTTATTGGACTAACTTCTGTCCAATAAATACGCACAACGCGCCCCCGCCAGACATAAGTTTCACTGCCAAAAGTGCTGGTGTTGACTGTTCTATGTTGGCAAGAGAGGCTCTCCTGCTGACATAGCTAACACCACTTATTGGGGGTGATTTAATTATGCTGGTAGGAGAGCTCTCTCCATTGCAAGGTCTGGAGTGTAGACAGCCAGAGAGACAAGCTTTTGATCATACACGGGCCTATGAAAGGTACTGCACATAACTGCACATATTTCAAGGGACCATTCAGGGTGAAGTATCCCATTCAAGGTGATTCACTCTGAATAGTCCCTTGAAATCTGTAGTAACTACTTAAATTAAACAATCTGTTCAGATCTTGTATTTAGCTGTGACACTGAGTATGTTTCCGAAACCTGAAGAAGAGCTCTGTGTATGCTTAGAACAGGGGTTGGTAACCTTTCAGAAGTGGTGTGCCGAGTCTTCATTTATACACTCTAATTTAAGGCTTTGCGTGCCAGTAATACATTTTAATGTTTTTTAGAAGGTCTCGCTATAAGTCTGGGGTTCTGGCCACCGGCTCCTGCCAGTCAGGGTCTCAGCCCACTGCCAGCCTGGGGTTCCTTCACCCAGGCCAGCAGCGGGCACTGAGTGGGACTGGCGGTGGGATCCCAGCTGGCAAGGGGCCAGCAGCGGGAACCCCAGAGCGGTGGCAGGCTGAACCACTCAGTCGCTGCTCTGGGGTTTTGGCTGCTGGGCCCTTGCCAGCTGGAGTCCCTGCCACAGCCCCACTCACCTTGCTTCTGGTTAGAGTTCCAGGGCAGGCCCCCTGCCAGACAGGGTTCAGGCCTTTGGCCCTACCAGCCACTAGTTCCACTCACCTCAGCAGCCAATCTTGGGTCCCAGCCACTGACCTCCTGCCAGCTGGTTAACAACTGATCACTCAGAAGCCTGTGTGCAGCTTAAAGTATCCAAATACGTGCCAGACATTGGAAAACTCAGCAAGGAAAAGCAAAGGCAAGGATCACACTAAACCGATAAGAGCTGCATTTTAATTTAATTTTAAATAAAGCGTCTGAAACATTTTGAAAACCTTGTTTACTTTGCATATAACAGTAGTTTGGTTATATAATATATAGACTTATAGAGCGACCTTCTAAAAAACGTTAAAATGTATTACTAGCATGTGAAGCCTTAAATTAGAATATAAAAATGAAGACTCGGCACACCACTTCTGAAAGGTTGCCAACCCCTGTGTTAAAGTATCTCAGCCCTGACCTGAACTCATAAAAAAAAAATTCTTTAGAATAAGAAGGAAAGAGTATTGTAATACAAAGGTTCCTTGACAGTTGGGAAACAGCAGTTGGGGAGAAGTGCAAGGAACAGTTGCACAGAAGTGTGTGACAGTTGTGGGAGTATTAGGAAAAATAAGGATCAAGTAAAGGGAAAGAATGGAAAATTAGAAACTGAGGGAAGAAGGAGTCAGGAAAATGATTTACTGTAATTGCCTAATGAGAGAACATATGTAATGTAATTATTTCTCTCATTACTTCGTAGTCGAGTACTTTTTCATATCCACAGCTCTACCAATGCGCTATGATCTTTTAACACAGATGCTGAATGCAACCACATTTCTGATAGGCCAAATACTGCTCCTATTGCGGTTTTGTCATTGACTTAGAAAGAATCAGGATTTTGTCCTTCAAAAACAATGGAAGAGAGATTAATTTAGTGTGAGTTTGAGCTGGATAGATACTTGATAGCCATTTGAATGACAGTTATCACCAGAACTAAAAAGGATGTGTTAGTGAGATTATTCAATGTTATAAAATAAAGTGCTGAGTTTAAGATTGGCTTGTGACAAATAAGTTTGACAGTTTTATTTTGTTTTTTATTGCAGTATGCTATCTCATGTCCTCTTTTGATCAACATAATTTGTAAAGTAGCTTATGTAATACTCCTTCCATCTTGATGAAGAACTTGTTTTCATCATTATTTTGTAAAAAGCAAAAGTTTACTAACAGTCACTGGGCCTGAAAACACAGAACAGTTACCAAGGGGAAATTCTGTTAAAATGGTGTGAAATAAAATTACAAACCTTTGTGCAGCACTGCTAAAGTTCAAGATTGAGGTGCATTGGTACAGTTGTGTGGCATTGTATGGATGTTTCCCAAAGCCTGGCATAGTGTTTATCGCAGTATTGCATCCATTACCATGATATCCCTAATGCAATTCATCCTTTGCTGCCAGAGTGTTAAATTCAGCCACCGAATTGAAAAGGGGGCAGGAGGGGAAAAAGCAGCTAATGACATAATAAAATAGCATTGTTGGGGGGAGGCGGTATTTTTCTTTTGGTAGCCCCACTATTGACATTTTAGAGCAAATATTTATCCAGTAATTAGATTTGAGATCAAATGGCAATTTTATTAGTTCCCATACTACAGCACTTGATTCAAAATTGGTAATTATTTAGGAATTCATAATGAGGTCATATGTATCTTCAATTCTTAGAATGTCTGTCTACAAGGTTATTAGTTTATTCTCCCTTAGTTTTTGTTACTATACCTGTTAATAAACACATTCAGAAAGGAAAATCAGCAGCATGGTGGATAAGGACAAATGGGGGGTATTTTAGACCACTGTTGACTGTTCAGTGTTTTTCTTTCTTAAATGTGGCAGAAGTGTAGCTAGAATTCAATTTAGATTGAAAGTGTCCTTGATTTCCTGATGGCTGTTAAAGATGAGCAATTTTTTTGAATATCTAGACTAGTATTGGACAGGCGGGCCTTTTCATATAGTCACTTGCTTGGAATAAACAGAAGAACTAGACCTGGATTGCAGTGTTCTCAAATGGATTTTGAATGTGTCTTTGTGATGCAGTGATATCAAAGGCTGTTAAGAGCCTGATCACAGTAGCACACTATATTATGTTGTTATTCCTGGTTATAGTTTTGTCCTTCACTCCCAGTCTGTCAGGGATTGCAAGAGCTGTTGAGGCAAGAAGCTTAGCTCCTGCAATGAGTGAATAACACATGTCACAAAGCAGTGCCCTCTCCTCAGTTCAGGAGGTCTGGGGTTTCACATGGAGCTCTCCTCAGCAAGTTTGGTCATGACAATGTAGGACCTTGAAATTACACACGTAAAATTGGAAAAGATCAGGTTGTCTGTGGCAACTCCACTTTTAGGGTATAAAAACTGAAAGCAGGCTGAAAAATGTGGGTGTCAAAAAATAAAAAGATTTGAACGGAGTGGGAAGAGAGTTCTGTGTTGTGTCTTCATCATGCTCTGGAAGTCAGAAAGGCCCATATCTACAACCATAGAATAGATTTCCCACAATGCCTCACTTCATGTCACCACAATCCTTTTCAACTTAACCTTTTCCTTTTTTCTTGTTCCACTGCTGTGAATGCATATAAGAGAAATTCTGTACATATGTCTTCATCAGCAGAAGCATCAGGTGCTGCAGCCAAATTCTGCATACACTTCAGTAGAATGACACAGGACTTACTGTGGTGTAACTGAGGTCAGAATTAGGCATTAAGGTGGACAGCTATCTTTACAAAATTAAAATGTAGAAATTACTTGACTAATAGCTGAAGCTGTATCTGTAGCTAAAAGCCTTTTATACTGTTTAAGTAAAATGGCTGATTCCAGAGTCGTCATGACATTTACCAGGGAAACTTGTTTATTGTTTCCACAAAACAGGAAGATGCAAGGAGATAGCTAGATTTTATTTTCTTTGCTCCTTAAGCCTAGCCTAGATTGGCTCTTCCCATGGAAAACTTCTGCAGAAGGAAGCCAGAGGGGCAGAAAAACTGGTAATCATTCCCTTTAGGGCAAGAGATGAGGGACCTCCTCCCAGCTCCGTGGAGGTTGGCTCCTGTGGCTGCTCAGTAGCAGCTGTAAAGGCGACCCAGAGGAGGGTGTTAATATACCTCTGACCCATATAATTTGCCTCCCAGAGTTCCAGCTGAAAAAGCAGGAGCAGAACAAGGAGGGATAGTGTTGTGGAGTACAGCCTGTTCCCTGTTTCTCCCTATCTCACCTCAGTTCTGCCTCCTGAACTTAATGGACCTCCATTCACATAAGACACAGCAAGAAGAGTGTAAAGAGGTGGCTCTCATTCTCTGCCACATGGAAAGGAGGAACACTAAATATAGCCATGGCAGAATTTGAGGGGGGTTTTTAATATAATTTCAGTGGATAAAAATCGATGCTTATTTATAACTTATTTTTATCAATTTAAATGTTCACAAGTGCAGGAAATTATGGGAGGAGGGGTCAGACAATAATTATGAAGTGACAGTAGACGTTGAGATTTAAAAGGTTATAGCTTTATAACTGTTAAAAGACAAATTGTCAATATCACATGTCAAAATATACAAGGTAAATATCCTTAAATGAAACTATGTTCTCAGAAGCATATTTTTTTACTTTGTCTATCTGTAAATTATGGATAGAAATATTTTTCATTGGTTTGTGTGTGTAGGTTGAAATCAACCAATAAAAATCTAATGTTTCCAAATTTAACTATGTACACATTCACAAGGGATGATCCAGCTCCCTGTAGTTATTATAGGCAGAACAGACAGTGAACTACTGTGAACAGTGAACAGACAGTGTACTGCAGGTAGTTCAGCTTGCCTTCCACCCTAACACCCTGCTTTTAATTGCTTATAACTGCCAAACTTAATCATTGGGGCTGCAATTTTCTATACTGGTGTCTACCTCAGGGCATGGCTACACTTGCAGATGTAGAGCACTTTGAGTTAGAATCATAGAATACTAGGGTTGGAAGGGACCTCAAGAGGTCATCTAGTCCATCCCCCTGCCCAGAGCAGGACCAATCCCCAGACAGATTTATGTCCCAGATCCCTAAATGGCCCCCTCAAGGATTGAACTGACAACCCTGGTTTTAGCAGGCCAATGCTCAAACCACTCCAAAAGCTAGGGGGAAGGAGGACCAGCCAAACTGGGTAAGTGGGCCCAGTGAGGGTATCCTGAACACCCTGCAAAGAAACAGTGTGCTGAGCTTGTTATAAGAACCACAACTATGTGAGAGGGTGATACTGACCATTGTTACTTTTAAGTACTTGTATGTGGACACAAGCCACATTTAGCCATGTCAGTAATCGGTTACACAATCAGCTAGAAGATGTAGTGTGGACAGGGCTTTAGAGAGGATTCCTCTAGGTCAGTGTTTCCCAAACAAGTTAAACCAGCCTTCGTAGAGCACAGCAGGGAAAGCGCTGCAATCTATCCACACTGACAGCTGCAAGCGCACTGGCGTGGCCACATTAGCAGCTCTTGCAACAGCCACAGAGAGCAGTACATTGTGGTAGCTATCTCAGCATGCAAGTGGCTGCAACGTGCTTTTCAAATGAGGGGGGTGGAGTATGTTGTGTGTATGGGGGGGAGAGAGTGGGTTTTGGGGGGGCTGAGAGCATGTCAGCATGCTGTCTTGTAAGTTCAGACAGCAACAGACCCCCTCCCCCGCCACTCTCTCTCACACACAGCATTCCACAGTAATGGTTGCTTTGTCTTGGAGCAGATAAGCATGCCAGTTGTCAGAAACGGAACTTTCAAAGGGCACATCGGCATGCCTGGAGTGATTCCAAAAGAATGACAAGAGTGGCCAGTTGATTTAAGGGGATTATGGGACATTTCCGGGGGCTGATCAGAGCACAGTAATGCAACACCTCATTCACACCACACCTGGGCGTTTCAGCCAATGCGCACCAAATGTTAATCTTCTCGCCGAGGTGGAGTACCAGGAGTGCACTAGCCCTGGAGTCAAAGCGCTCTACGTGTCTTGCCAGTGTGGAAGAGTGATGTGCTAGGGCGCCCGGGGCTGCTTTAATATGCTCTAACTTGCAAGTGTAGCCAAGCCCTTAGGCTAGGTTTTTAACAAAAATGGTTCAGCCATTTTAGAGAATGACGTTAGAGGAGAAATATGTTGCTTTGCCTATGTTAAAAAAATTCTTACAGCCTTTTAACTGAGAAACTCTAGTTCCTCCTTGCTTTGAGATATGTCAGGAGGATTGCTACGGTGCCAGGAGACCTTTGAAAATCCACCCAACTTTGACTGAATCCTGCCTCATTTAGTGCACAAGGTAGATGGAGTTCAAGGAATGAATCAGGGTTGAGTAGTGAATTAGGCTGTTGACTATAGGACTCCGATCACACTTGTTGTCATAGTGGAAAGGTGTGCGGTGACTGAGGCATGGAATTGCAAGAAGAGGAAGGATGGTTTCATGGTTAAGATAGTTGAATGCCACTTTTGAGAACTGGATTTTATCTGCATCTGCCAGAGTTCCAATGGAATGCTGAGCAGGTCACTAAAATCAAAATTTTCCACAGGTGGCCACTTGTGTGTTCCTCCCTATCTGAGTGCCCAACTTGATGGAGACATTGGGGACCTCATTTGCAAAAATGTTGAGCTCTCACAACTGCAAATGAAGTTAATGGGAGCTACGCTTTGAACATCTGAAGTACTGTAAAAATACCAACTATTCTGAAAAATCAGATTTTAAACATCTAAATTTGGGCAGCAAAATTAGTGGACGTATTTGACAACATAGGCCTTAATCTCTCAGTTCCCCATCTATTAAATGGGAATAACACCACCCCATCTGATATGTGTGTTATAAAGAAATTCATTAAGGTTTGTGAATCACTCAGATACAATGATGAGTGCCATAAAAAAGCCCATACACAGGTTTTGAATGGTATACAGTAATTAAAGCATGTAGCCACACGCAAAATGGTGAGGATAAAAAGAAATATTAATAGCTACCCATTCAGTAAGCATTGCCTTTTTTGTGTACTAATGAGACGGGCCCTAAAGGAAAAAATAAATAAAAGTCTGTGGCCATGTAATGCAAGACTGTATAAGAATGCATCCACATTCTGAATTAAGTTTGCATGGGCAACCTCACTTCTGGCATTCCCTAATTTTTGAGTGTTTTACTTTGCAACTGTAACATTCTTTTAATGTAGTTTATTTATGTAGTTTTATTTACCGTGACAAACAGAAACTTCATTAAATAATGATGAGTGTTACATGCCTGTCTCCCACCATGGTATGCTGAAAATATCTCCCTCACTTTGTAAATTGATTTTAAGACATTTAGCAAGAATTAAATCCTTCCACTGGCAGTTGCATCATCACCTGCTATACACAACAAAGAGATGTTTACATATACATTGAATAGCAGCAATTTTTTTCTATTATAATCAGTTAATGTGCATTCAATTTTCTTGTATTCCCCAAACTGCTCTTTCTGATCTATTTCTGTCTTAATATACAGTTTGCGAAAGAACAGAGATTATAGTGTTTTCAGTGCTCGGATTGTATGCTGTTTCATAAGTGATGCTTCTGCTTTAATATCTGTATTTATTGTGGCCAGATCAATGTCTCTGTGAGAAAGCACAAGCAAGTCTATATTGATACTGTTCTGTAGAAGTTTCTGCTATACTCACCGTCAATCCATCTCTTTTCCCTTGCAGCTTTTGTGTAGGTGCAAATAAATAAAAACTTTCTGTCAGCAAATTGAAAGGAATATAGCAGCAAGATGTCTGCCCGAAGTGGGAAAAAGAAAATGTCCAAAATGTCACGCTCAAGCAGGGCAGGTGTTATTTTCCCTGTGGGGAGGATGATGCGCTACTTGAGGAAAGGAACATACAAGTACCGGATAGGTGTTGGAGCGCCAGTCTACATGGCAGCTGTCATAGAATACCTAGCAGGTAAATTAAGAGCCTCATTTTAGAAGTGCTGATCATGTACAGAGCCAAGTAAAGTCCATGGGCTATGCACAGTGGCTGGGGGGTGGGGGAACGAGCTCTAAAAGAGTATAGAATATACCAAAATGCATTTAATGGGTTGAGGTGGATTCCTTCACATATTGGAGCAGCAGGGGCAGCATGCTTGATCTCTATGTGGAAGGATTGTATTACTGTTCTGTAATGATCTCTTTGCCTGATCTAAAAGTGTGATGGGCCATAAAGGGTGTTGCACTGAGTACTTTTTTCACAAAAGAGAGACCAATGCGATGATGTAGGACTTTGAGAGAGTTGACAGAAGTATAACAGAAGAGAAAAAAGGAGAATTCACGTTACTGTAATAGCATGTTCTAGTTAAATTAAACTACATTCTCTTTAACTGAATCTACCCATACAAAAAAAAAGCCCACAAACAAAACCCAAACAAAAAAACCAAAACTTGTTAAAGTGGCTGTGATATGTGGTTGTGGTTCAACTTTGTTATGAAACAGTTTCTGCTTGCTTACATGTCCAGAAAACAAACAAAAACCCAACCACCACCAGCACCCCCTGCCCCCCCACCTACCTTTAATGATGTTAGAGAATGTGTTTTAACTTTAGTAAATACCTAAGCTTTATGTAGTGCCATGAAATTGAACATAAGGTACCAAGGATGGGGTTGGGGGAGGTGACACAGGTTGCTGTTGCTGCACTAGGTTTTCACCTATGAAGACATTCAAGTTCATATTCTTATTAAGATCTAGAAGAATTTAGCCTCAGTTTCATCATAATGTAAATTTGTCCACATCACA
Organism: Gopherus evgoodei; assembly: GCF_007399415.2. Taxonomy (NCBI): domain Eukaryota; kingdom Metazoa; phylum Chordata; order Testudines; family Testudinidae; genus Gopherus; species Gopherus evgoodei. The sequence goes on along the minus strand of NC_044328.1, from coordinate 44,247,633 downwards.
AAATAGCACCTTAGCATGTCATTGTACCTGTTGGGGGGAGGGTTCAGGTTGGAATTACAGAGATGTCACAGTTGAAGACTGAGGTGTATTAGGAGGACTGTGAGAAGTCTGAGACCTGGACTAGTTGAGTGTGCTGCAATTCACAATTACAGTTTATTGCAAGAGCTGCATGGGGGAAACTTGCATGGAGCCTGCCTGCCCAGGTAACAGCATATGTGTCTAGCAATTGCTATCTAGTCCTTTTTACACATATTTGATGCACCTCTGTTATAACTCCTCTCCTTGTCAAAAAAATCATAAGGAATCAGTTTCCTTTTCAAATGCATAATACAGAAGGATTATTCTGAGACACTGAAAAAATAAGCAAGTCTGGTTTTCAGGCTTTAATTATGGATAACAGGAGGGAGCAAAATGCTGGTTACGCTTTCATATTCGCCATAAAGCAATTCTGGAATCAGAATTCACCTTTATCTAACACTGGTTTTGAAGTTAAAAGGAAAAATATCGTTTATATGGTACAAATACAGTTAAATTTAAATAAAGCATTTCTGTTCACCTATGGCTCATCCAACTGCAAGAAATAATAAATCCAGAAAAATAAGTTAAAATTGAAATGCCACAGGTAAAAGATCCAACCTCCAGAGAAACACTCAAATTCTGAAATGGTGGTTGTGCCTTCCTCTCTTTCATTTTCCAATATATTATCAATTAAGTTGTTTGTTCCAAAATCTCAAGTGTGCATACGTAAATAAATCTCGAGTGTGCATACTTACACAGTCTTATTTTATATATTAAGGGAACATTGTTTCCCTGACCATTGTAGGTGCCGAAATCCATCTTAGAAGGATATGGTGAAGTTATGCTATAAAAGGGCAGGGGGATGATTTGGGAAGACCTTGCAGAGCGTCCTTAGCCCTCTGTGGCATGGAGCATGGCTCTAAGGCAGTGTTTCCCAAACTTGGGACGCTGTTTGTGTAGGGGCCGGTTTGTTTACTTGCCGTGTCTGCAGTCCGGCTGATCGCGGCTCCCAGTGGCCGCAGTTCACTGCTCCAGGCCAATGGGAGCTGCTGGAAGTGGCGTCCAGTACATCCCTCGGTCGCCGCCGCTTCCAGAAGCTCCCATTGGCCTGGAGCGGCAAACTGCGGCCAGTGGGAGCTGCGATCAGCTGGATCTGTAGATGCGGCAGGTAAACAAACTGACCCGGCCCGCCAGGGGCTTTCCCTACACAAGCGGCATCCCAAGTTTGGGAAACACTGCTCTAAGGGGATACTTGCATGGCTGAGAGGGGGATTGGGAAGAATGAGACCAAGAGGATCCATTGTTACATGGATCCTCCAATCTCTCCTCCCTGCCTAGCTGCTGTCTTGGGACTTCCGTCCAAATTTGGCCAAGTTGTAAGTCTTTGAAAAACCTGCAGTTTGCATATACTCAGTAGAAAGGTCTTTGATTTTTAACAGTTAAAATCCTTGTAATGTGCTTCAGCCTCACAGTTCCTACTGTGACAGACCCAAACCAGTGGGGTACAGGAGTCTGGTAGAGGGCAAATATACTGGTCACTGGGTGAGTAGTTTTCTGTTCCCTGAGTGACCAGAGAAGGGGTTGCACTAGAGTAAGCAGGAACTTGCTAGAACCAATTAAGGCAGATGGACTGAGTAGAACACCTGCAGCCAATCAAGGCAGACTAATCAGGGCACTTGGATTTAAAAAGGAGCTCACCTCAGTCGGTGGAGGGAGGACAGAGAAAAGGAAAGGAAAGGAAAGGAAAGGGTAGGGTAGGGTAGGGTAGGGTAGGGTAGGGTGTGTGAGGAGCTGAGAGAGAGAGTGAGAGGGTGTGCTGCTGGAGGACTAAGGTGTACCAGCGTTATCAGACACCAGGAGGAAGGTCCTGTGGTGAGGATAAAGAAGGTGTTTGGAGGAGGCCATGGGGAAGCAGCCCAGGGAGTTGTAGCTGTCATGCAGCTGTTACAGGAGGTACTATAGACAGCTGCAATCCACAGGGCCCTGGGCTGGAACCCGGAGTAGAGGGCGGGCCTGGGTTCCCCCTAAACCTCCCAACTCCTGATCAGACACAGGAGGAGTTGACCGACTCTGTGGGGAAGATCACTGAGATGAGCAAATCTGTCAATAAGCGGAGGACCCACCAAGGTAGAGGAGGAACTTTGTCCTACTACATGTGACTGGACTTTGCATTCACCATGCCCCCACTAGCCCTGAGCCTGCTGCTGCCCAGGGCTACAGGGGCTCAGAAGGACTTTCCCTGTAATTACTGCTCCTGACCAGGGTGAAGCTGGGTACTGGCACTGAGAACAAGGAGCCTGTCTCTCCTGTGCTCACAATAATCCCTCTGCTGGTACCCAGGCTGTGTGGAGGAGGAAGTCATCTGAGCTGAATACAGAAGGGAGAAAAGTTGGACTGAAGGAAGGAGGGGAAAGAAGTACAGCAGAACGCTGTTTATCTGATCCAGTTGGTACCAGAACCAGATCAGATATAATCAAAAATTCAGATAATCCAGAGTATGGGAAAGTGCGAGGCTGCAGCACCGTCTAGCAGCCACAGGAGAGATTGCCCACTTCTGGACCTGTGTGTGCTGGTTGTTCAGTTAATAAGGAGAACCAGATAATGGAAGGTCAGATAAACGGGTTCTACTGTATAGGACAAGCAGTCTGGTGAGATTGGGACTAGAGGGGTGGGGAGAGATTGGGACTGGTTAGGATAGGACACTAGGAGCCAGGGGAGTGAAGGCAGACTGGGAATAGCTGGGCAAAAGATTGGGATTGGAAGTTGGGGGAAGGGAGGTTTGGATTGCTTGAGCTAGGAGATGAACTGGAAGTCATGGGGGGCAGTTTGGGACTAGGAGCCATTTGGCTAGGGAGGAAGAAGCATTGAGATCGGACAGAAGAAACTGAAACTGGCTGGACAGGGAGACTGGGGCTAGGAACTAGTCAGGAAGAATGGGCAAGTGGTGGGGAGAGACAGATCTGACAAGGAGATGGAGTGTTGGGGGGGAAATAAAACTGGCTGGGCAGAGCAACTGGGACAAGGAGCCAGGGGGAGATTGGGATTGGATGAGGAGCCCCGTGAGAGAGACTGGCAGCCAGTGTTTAAAAGAACATTATTAAAGTTGCAAAATCAAGCAGTCAGAAGTTAGGAAACATCAAAATGAAGGTTGCCTGTGCAAACTAAATGTTCCACAGGTCCCCTGCCTCCTTCAGTGCACAAATGAACCTGCACTGCGATGAATGTATATGTACAAGGGAGCCAGATTAAGGTCGCACAGGCAGTCTTAATTCTAGCGTCTAATTCTTTAGTGCTTGATTTTGCAACTTTAATAATGTTCTTTTAACATAAGTAGTGCTTAATAGTTTATATATTAAACAGCTGCTAATAGTCTTTTACATAACTCATTACTAATAATTTCGAACAACTTTTACAGCTTTAACATTCATATTTTGCTGCTTAGGGTTTATTTTGTACACAAAGAAGTAGTAAAAACTGGAGGACAGGTTTGCAGGATTGAGGGCCTCTTTTCCTCCTGTGGAGTTAAACCGCCTGTCAGGGGTGCTGGAATAATTTTTTTAGGGGGGTGCTGAGAGCCATTCAATGAAATAGTAAATCCGTATATGATGGAAACCACTTCAAGCCAGGAGGTGTGGCAACACCCCTAGTTCCAGCACCTGTGCTTTCTGCTATTGTCCCTGGATGATAAGCCAAGTAGTTTTCTATAGATTTCCAGTGAGTTTTCCTTGGCGATTTTTGTATTTGTACCTCTTCCAGTTATTTTTTTTTTAAATGAGAAAAAAGTACAATGTCACCAATGAAGGACTCATGCAATTGTGATGTGAACCCCAGTTAACAAAAGAAAAAAAAGCAAGGGAAGAGTGGGACATGAGACATTCTTAAAATAAATCAATGCTCCAATATTATTTTTATGCTTGGTTAATGCAAAAAGATACCCAAGCAAACAACCCCCTCCCCTCCCCATTAATATACTAGTAGATGTACCCACCCAAGGAACAGGTTCTTCCTGTTTTTCACTATATACAAGGTTAAATTTGAGAAGTTAATGAGTCCCACTGATTTAGTTGAACATTGTTTTAAAAAAATTCTTGCAAATAAAGAAAAATCACATCTGCCTGTGTGTTACATCTAGATAAATCACAAAAAGGGTAACTGAGGTTGCAGGTCACAGCTGAAACCTTATTGCTAATCTAGAGAAACTACTTTTCACATGAAGTATGGCATGACCATCAGTCCCTGGAGTTTCTGGAAGGGATTCACAACCAACAGTTCATGCAGTCAGAATCTGGATAGCAAGTTACCTACTTGCACCCAAACCAAAACTCTTCCTTATGTAAAATGAATCTTCACACAGCTTTGTCAGTGCCCCTCAATCTAGACCTGTAGCAATTCCTTTCTGTTCTGTTCTACTGGCCTTCACCATAATTCTGTCAATGCACCTCACTCCTTGCCAGCAGCATTTTTACTTGTCTAGTCCTAAGAATCCTCACTATCAAGACTCTCTACTCGATTTTTGTTTTTTTCCATTGGATGCTCACACTACTTTATTGTTGTAGGGTTACTTGTGAATTTTGGGCTGCTGACATATTTTGAAAGAGCATTGTAACTTGACATTTGAAGAAAGCAATATAGAATTACATGAACCAGTTTTAAGCACCCTAGCTTTTTAAAGTATCTGTTTGGAGAAGTAGGAAAGGATCGCAAAATATGTTTTGTAATTTTGCATAAATATTGACTATTGTTTTGTTTCTATGTTTTTCAGTAAGGAGTGGTAGATTTGTAATAAAAAGATTTTTAGCCTGATTTTCCTTTACACTAAAGCCACTTTACACTGCTTTGGCAATATAAAGTGGCATTAGTATAAATGAAAGTCAGGCTGTTCTTATCTTGAGAACGTTTGCCACCATAGTAGGATAATTTCTAAGTAGATCAAACCTGGGATTTCAGTTATTTGCTATTGTCCCTTTAAAGCCAAAAAGCCCCCCACATCTGGAAATGATACCTTACAGAAGTTGGTCAGAAAGATGCTGTGATACTGCACATCAGATTCTGGAGTGGGGAACAAGATGCTTCATTATTCCCTGAAGAAAGCCTGCAATCCAATTTTGTTAGATTTGTTGCTTTTCTGTTGCTGATTTTTGCCCCCAATGTGTTTGCAGCTGAAATACTAGAGCTAGCGGGGAATGCAGCAAGAGACAACAAAAAGGGAAGAATTGCCCCCAGACACATCCTCCTGGCAGTTGCCAATGATGAGGAACTGAACCAGGTATGCTATTAGTTTTTGGTAGTCTGTACATTGTAGCTCAAGTACAGCTGCCATACTTAAAGTTTAGAAACAGTCCAATGCAGTATTCAGATGAGTCCAAGATGGTTCCCACAACAGAAAATGAAACAAGAATCTGCTCACCAACATAACAAAAACGACTTTTATGCCGTGGACTCTTATTTATGCAAGAAATGGAAAAGGACACTGTAGGTAATCCCTTGTTCTTTATGTTTTAAATGGCCATCTGCATGTTCTGTCAAGTGATTTGCCAGTAATATATGAATGCATAGTAGACTTTGTGGGAGAGATTTTATTATGTGTACTTCAGGACCCCATTCCTTCAGTGCTCCCATAAATAATGCCAGAATCTATCATTGTCACTTAGAGTTTCAGCAGTACTCTATCTCTAGTTAATTAATCTGATCCATAGCTGAGTTATATTTTATACTAGGCATGGCAGATGGAGAATTCCTTAATTACTTTTATGTCTGTAATTCTGTATCCCTAGCCAGCATCCTTTCATTTCAGGCTGTTTACCTTTGCTATTAAATAATTATTGTGAAGTGCATTACTTTTGTATGAGCGTTACAGTACAAATGCAACAAATAGAATAAAATGAGCGTTTTAAATATTGTATACTCGACTTGTGTATAGTGCAGTGTAGTCTATGAGGACAGTTCTAGTCAAGAATGAGGGATTTTAATCAGATAAGTCATGCTTCTTTACACTGCCTCTCCCTGCAGTTGCTAAAAGGAGTGACCATTGCAAGTGGAGGGGTCCTGCCCAGAATTCAACCAGAACTTCTTGCCAAAAAACGAGGTGCCAAAAGCAAATCTGAAACTATCCTTTCCCCATCTCCTGAAAAGAGAGGGAGGAAATCCTTGGTAAGCAAGAAGAGTGGAAAGAAAGCAAAGGCTACCAAAGCCCGGGCGCCCAAAAAGGTAAGCAAAAACTAGGTTTGGTGTTTTTGAGAGGTGGGAGAGACTGGTTGAATGAAGAATGATACAGGGAAATAGGAGAAATTAGATGGATGCCTTCCCATTGCTTATTAGTTGATTGATATCTTGTTTGTGACAACTGGAAGTGGGAGGTAGGGGTTGATAATGAGTGAGAAGTACATGGTCCAGGATTTTCTCTCAAAATAGTAGAAAGTAGTGGAGAAATGAGCCATCAGATTATTTCTGTAACGAGCTTCCAGAATCGTGGCAGTCAATGCTTAGAGGATACTTTTCAGGTATCTTCACATTACCTTCTACGATACCTTTACAAAAACCCATACTGTCACTAGGATCCTGCAACAGCTTTGTGGGAAGGATGCTGTAGCATATAAAACACACTTCCTCATCACCCACCCTTATTTTTTCCACCCTCCTTCCCAAGAAGTCCAACACCAAAGCAGCAGACCATCACCACCTTTTGGCTAAGAACTGTAAAGTTTTCAGCCACACTACTATGACAGAATTTCTGGTTAAGATTTTCAGTGGTCAGAGAACTTGTCCTGACATGGGATATATACTTGGTGCTGAAAAGGATTCATTATAGCAGCCTTTCATAATTCTCTCAGAGTAATGTCTCCGCATATTCACATCAGTCTCCATCTTCTCCTCTTACCTTTTGGTCTCTTGCTGGAAACATGATTTCAGTGCTTTTAAAAATATATATTTTTAATTGCAATTACATCTATGAGAAGAGTGAATGAGTTGGAGGTTTTGACTGCTAAACTTTCCTTCACTCTTTAGGCCATGGGACAAAGCTGTCTTGTATCCCCACCCAAAGTTTTTACCAAAAGTAGTAAACGTACTCACCATGAGTGTACGCCTTGTGTTAGAGTGCAGTGCTGCCAGAGATCCTCATCTCTAGCACTCCTTGCAGACCACTAATCTTTGCACACTGGTCACCTCTAGGTCTTCTTTGGCTTGGTCCTTTAGTCAGGTTACTTAGAAGTTTAAAACCCATTCCAGGGTAGCAAAAAGGTGCAACAAAGGCCAAGTAAATCTCTGATAACTTTTCTGCCCCTCTCAGGGTCCACTGAAGTGCTCTTACTGGACCTACCTCAGAGCCTCCCCAACAGGACCCTAACCTGCTTCTGCGGAGTTTTCTCTGTTGCTTCTTGTCTAGCAAGTTTTTCCCTCCACTGAGTTCTCTCTCTGGGGACTCTAGTTGCTTCCCTTAAGGATCTCCCTGCTACTTGCAGGCCCTAGTTTAAGGCTCTCCACCACAGGAGCCTACGCTGCTCCCTGTATGTCCTGCAGGAGAGTCCTGCCTTCTCTGCAGTCTCTCCCCTATTGAGCTTCCTTAGTCTGCTTATAAGGTCTAAGTATCTAATGGATCATCACCTACCTCTGTCCCTGTCTAGCAGGAGACCATCAGTCAATCACCCCTCAGGCGGAGCACATATAGACTCATAGACTCATAGACTCTAGGACTGGAAGGGACCTCGAGAGGTCATCGAGTCCAGTCCCCTGCCCTCATGGCAGGACCAAATACTGCCTAGACCATCCCTGATAGACATTTATCTAACCTACTCTTAAATATCTCCAGCGATGGAGATTCCACAACTTCCCTAGGCAATCTATTCCAGTGTTTAACTACCCTGACAGTTAGGAACTTTTTCCTAATGTCCAACCTAAATCTCCCTTGCTGCAGTTTAAGCCCATTGCTTCTTGTTCTATCATTGGAGGCTAAGGTGAACAAATTTTCTCCCTCCTCCTGATGACACCCTTTTAGATACCTGAAAACTGCTATCATGTCCCCTCTCAGTCTTCTCTTTTCCAAACTAAACAAACCCAATTCCTTCAGCCTTCCTTCATAGGTCATGTTCTCAAGACCTTTAATCATTCTCGTTGCTCTTCTCTGGACCCTCTCCAATTTCTCCACATCTTTCTTGAAATGCGGTGCCCAGAACTGGACACAATACTCCAGTTGAGGCCTAACCAGCGCAGAGTAAAGCGGAAGAATGACTTCTCGTGTCTTGTTTACAACACACCTGTTAATGCATCCCAGAATCATGTTTGCTTTTTTTGCAACAGTATCACACTGTTGACTCATATTAAGCTTGTGGTCCACTATGACCCCTAGATCTCTTTCTGCCATACTCCTGTCTCTTCCCATTCTGTATGTGTGAAACTGATTGTTCCTTCCTAAGTGGAGCACTTTGCATTTATCTTTATTGAACTTCATCCTGTTTACCTCAGACCATTTCTCCAACTTGTCCAGATCATTTTGAATTTTGACCCTGTCCTCCAAAGCAGTTGCAATCCCTCCCAGTTTGGTATCGTCCGCAAACTTAATAAGCGTACTTTCTATGCCAACATCTAAATCGTTGATGAAGATATTGAACAGAACCGGTCCCAAAACAGACCCCTGCGGAACCCCACTTGTTATACCTTTCCAGCAGGATTGGGAGCCATTAACAACTACTCTCTGAGTACGGTTATCCAGCCATTTATGCACCCACCTTATAGTAGCCCCATCTAAATTGTACTTTCCTAGCTTATCTATAAGAATATCATGCGAGACTGTATCAAATGCCTTACTAAAGTCTAGGTATATCACATCCACCGCTTCTCCCTTATCCACAAGGCTCGTTATCCTATCAAAGAACGCTATCAGATTAGTTTGACACGATTTGTTCTTTACAAATCCATACTGGCTATTCCCTATCACCTTACCACTTTCCAAGTGTTTGCAGATGATTTCTTTGATTACCTGCTCCATTATCTTCCCTGGCACAGAAGTTAAACTAACTGGTCTGTAGTTTCCTGGGTTGTTTTTATTTCCCTTTTTATAGATGGGCACTATATTTGCCCCCTTCCAGTCTTCTGGAATCTCCCCCGTCTCCCATGATTTCCCAAAGATAATAGCTAGAGGCTCAGATACCTCTTCCATTAACTCCTTGAGTATTCTAGGATGCATTTCATAAGGCCCTGGTGACTTGCAGGCATCTAACTTTTCTAAGTGATTTTTTACTTGCTCTTTCCTTATTTTCTCTTCTAAACCTACCCTCTTCCCGTAAGCATTCACTATACTAGACATTCCTTCAGACTTCTCAGTGAAGACCGAAACAAAGAAGTCATTAAGCATCTCTGCCATTTCCAAGTCTCCCGTTACTGTTTCCCCCTCCTCATTGAGCAGTGGGCCTACCCTGTCCTTAGTCTTCCTCTTGCTTCTAATGTATTGATAAAAAGTCTTCTTGTTTCCCTTTATTCCCATAGCTAGTTTGAGTTCATTTTGTGCCTTTGCTTTTCTAATCTTGCCTCTGCATTCCTGTGTTATTTTCCTATATTCATCCTTCGTGATCTGACCTAGTTTCCATTTTTTATATGACGCCTTTTTATTTTGTAGGTCACGCGAGATCTCAAGGGTAAGCCAAGGTGGTCTTTTGCCACATCTTCTATCTTTCCTAACCATCGGAATAACTTGCTTTTGGGCCCTTAATAGCGTCCCTTTGAAAAACTGCCAACTTTCCTCAGTTGTTTTTCCCCTCAGTCTTAATTCCCATGGGACCTTGCCTATCAGCTCTCTGAGCTTACCAAAATCCGCCTTCCTGAAATCCATTGTCTCTATTCTGCTGTACTCCCTTCTACCTTTCCTTAGAATTGCAAATTCTATGATTTCATGATCACTTTCACCCAAGCTTCCTTCTACTTTATAAAAACTATATCTAATTGTTTTTTTTTCCCCCATTGCTAGAAGTTGAAGGGGGTTCTGAGTTCCACCTAACTCAAAACATTACTCTTGTAGTCTCATTTGGTTTTTCTTTCCAGAACCTAATGAGACTACATACTCTGCATACTAAGGGGTCTATGAGATTTTGTTTAGATAGGACTAAGTCATTTAGGTCATCCCCTAGACTTTTTGAAGCCTTGGGGGATAAATGTAAAAATAATGCCATTTCCGTACATCATCCATTGAAATGGATGAGATTATGCACTTACGTTTTAGCTAGAGTACCTGAGCACTTTAGGGCTCCCTCTACAAAGGCTATAGTGGTATCAGTTCATCCTTCTATAATGTTTTCATCATATAAAACTACTAGAGCTGCTCCCTGGAGTTCTGTTTACACCTTTATGCAGTACTATGTTCTTGACTTGGCACTTAGATACAATACTTACTTTGCAATCCTTGCTTAATTATGGTTGCTCAGCCTGTCTTTCTGGGTTTGTACTGCTTGCCATATTGCCAGAGCTGGGAAAATGCAGAGACCACCTCTAAGAAGAAAGTAGAATTACTTAACAACTGTAGGTATGAGAATAATAACTATACATATTCACATCACTAGCCACCTTCCCCTCTTATTCTGAATTCTACATTCTCAAAACTCAGAGGTTTAGCAGGAGGAGTTGAGGTGTTGGTCTACTTGGCCTCTCACATCCTTTGGTCTGAATGTTCAGAGCTGTGAGGGGCATGGTTTTTTTCCTAGAAGACTCCTGAAGCAAGGCTGCACCAAGGGGTGCATCCCACAGGTGTGAATTTGCAGATGCAACACTCTTGAAAAACTGCAGTTACTGGTGACAAGTTTCAGAGCCATGTTAGTCTGTATCAGCGAAAACAACGAGGAGTCCTTCCTTGTGGCACCTTAGAGACTTACAAATTTATTTGGGCATAAGCTTTCGTGGGCTATAATCCACTTCATCAGATGCATGGAGTGAAAAAAAGTAGGCAGGTATAAATATACAGCACATAACACATCTTTTCATGTGCTGTATATTTGAACCTGCCTATTTTTTTCACTCCATGCGTCTGATGAAGTGGGTATCGCCCACGAAAGCTTATGCCCAAATAAATTTGTTAGTCTTCAAGGTGCCACAAGGACTCCTCGTTGTAGTTACTGGTGAGTAACTTTTCATCTAGGTCATCTGAGTGGTTGTGTGATAGGTAATTATATGATAAAGGTGCCATTGGATTATGATTTATTTTCAAGTTCTAGTGGCTGCTCCCAGTTTGTTTTTCCATATAAATTAGAGCATTTAGCTGTTGTTAAGTTTGAGTACTCACAAATTAATGCAGCATAAGTAAAATTACAAAAACAAAAATTCTCAATTAGCTGCAGACATATGTATGTATTACTAAATCTTACAGTACCACAAACCACCACTGTGCTTCACCTTTACTTTTACTATGTTTAGTAAATAGTAGAAAACTTTAATGAATAACTTTGGGGTAGTAAAAAGCTATGGTTTGGTTGTTATCCTATGAAGTTTAGATGAAAAGGCCATTGCTTTGATCTTTTGAAAAATTATAATCACAGACTTTTCCTGACTGTTATTGCATCATTTTGCCTTCTTTCCCCCAATAGAGCAAGCAGAAGGAGAATGAAAAAGAAGGGGCCTCAAATTCAACATCTGAGGATGGACCTGGGGATGGATTCACCATCCTGTCTTCTAAGAGCCTCGTTCCAGGACAGAAGGTAATAGAAGTCAGAGAACAGATGTTATATAGTAAGATATAGTAGCATCATAGAGTCTAACATCAGCAAAAGAATATTTCCCATCCTGGATGAACACAAGCTCTCCCCCAGCATTCTGGCTCAGTAGTTTGGGATTTAAACTGGATCCAAACCCCATTGACGTCAGTCAGTTTGGGATTAGGCCCTTATAAGATTTGTCTGCAGATTGAAGGTTTTCAAGATCAAGACTGGATATTCTTTCTTCCTGGTGAGAGTGAAATGATGATTTGGGTCTCCCAGTATGGCTATTGGAGAAGAGGGGGCTATGTTTAGTTAAGGCCTAGCTACGCTGCTTCTCGTTATGTTAACGAACCATGTTTAATCTTCCAGCTAAAATGATTTCTAACAGTTTGGCTGGCCAGAATTCTAAGATGTTTCTAACAGGATTTTGCCATGTCCACATTGTCCAGCTAAACTGTCTAACAAAACTCTCGCCTTCCTCTTTTGTTTCACATGGTGGTCAGGATTTTTTTTTAGCTTCCTTAACCTCTTATTATCATTCTATTTGAAAGATACTGCATAATTTCTTACAGACTTAACTATGGAGACATCCTTCAAGCTTTTTCATTTTAAAGGGTAGGATCTTTCAAAGAAAAATATATTTCATCAAATTTCTTCTGAAGATTCCGTCCCCCCTCCCTCGGAGTTGCATGCCCTGCCTTATAAATCTCAGAGCCTTTTAAAAATACTCAATAATTGGAGCCATACGTATGCTTTGTCAGGCCCTCTTTAGCACTGGCTCTATTTGAGATCAGCACCTACAGCTGTTGGCATGGACCCCTTAGGCACAAGGACCATGTGCATTGGCACCAAGCCAACAGCACCTCTCCCAGGTTTCAGTAGTCCAGTGTCAATTTGGTTTGATTCATCAGAAACTGGGCATGTTGGCCCTGACTCCTGGTTCTTCAGCCCCTGCTGGGCCACGCTTTAGCATATGAAAAAGTAGCCCTAATTTACAGATTGCATACCACAGCACATAAATCTGGCAGGTTCTTTTGGAGCAATAGTGTAGCTAAGTGGATGAGTGTTGGGTCTGCTCTGTTTGAGATATGGGTCCTGTTCCCAGTTCGACCAGATGTGACTTTATGCAGCCTCCCATTTACTTCTGTAAAATGGGGAGGGCTGATACTTAACCTACTCCTAGAGTAGAGTTATTAGGCCTTGCTCAATAGTAACAGTTGTGAAGTGCACAGAATTCCACTCAGTGGAATTGGTAAAACTCATTGTTTTCTGGCTACCAGCCCCACATATCTTCTCCAGACCAAAGGGCATTTTCAATAGCAGAAGATTCCATTGTGTATCATCCAGAAGTTCAGGTCTGTATTTCTGCTTCAGAATGAAGTAGGGAGACTCAGTGAGATTAGGGAGCATGCTCACTGCAAATGAAGTACTCACAGAATTTAAAAGCAAATCTCCAGCAGACTCTACTTAATGTGCAACTGGTGAGTTTCCAAAAAGCTTATAGAGCTTGATGTCATTTTTTGTGTGATAATCTCATATTTCTGTCCTTTTTTCTGTTGTTGAGATTGAACAAAGAGAGAAATGGGACTGTAGAGTCTGTCGAATAGCTTTTTGAACTCTCATTAAGGCTTCAATTATTGGTTGTTTCCAGTTGTGATGATGTGTGGGTGGGGAATTAGGCCTGGTGTACTCTAAGAGCATATAAAAGTAAAGTTTAAAAGTTGGAATCAGACAACTTGACTACAGTAAAATGAATGACCCATGAAAGTGGGGTCCATCTGTCTTCTTTTGTAGTAATTTGGTATGAAAATGGTTTCACAGTTAAAATTATTAGTTTAATTCTTTCTGTATTCTCATTCTCATCTTGCAGCTTTCTCTGACACAAAGTGACGTCAGCCATATTGGCTCCATGAAAGTAGAAGGCATTGTTCACCCAACAACTGCTGAAATAGACCTCAAGGAGGAAATAGGTAAGGCTCTGTTGGAAGCAGCAAAGGCAGATCTAGCATTGGACTGATATCTGGTCTACTGGCTGACTGCTGAAATTGAATACTCTTTCATTTCTGTCCTGAAAACCAGGCTGGAACTGAGCAGGGATGGCAGGCTCCAGATATTTGCAGCTAATCGGTGAATTGCAAATAATAGCTAACACACAGATGAGATGACAAATGCCATGATTAAAATAGGATTGGTTTGATATCTTATCATTCTCCCTTCCAGGTCAAGACTTGTTAAATCTTCTGTGGTCCGTAGCAGTTGTACCAATATAGCTGTGCTGCTGCAGTGCATCTGGTGAAGACGCTCTATGCTGATGGGAGAGAGCTCTCCCATTAGCATAAAAAACCCACCTCTGTGAGTGGTGTAAGCTACGTTGGCAGGAGAAGCTCTTCCACCAGCATAGGGCTGTGCACATGAATGCTTATGTTGGTGCAACTTATGTCGCTAAAGGGGGTGGAATATTTACACCGCTGAGCAATATAAGTTATGCCAACATAGGCTGTAGTATAAACAGCCTAATTGTGGACCTAGTTGAATCTTTATTACTGCCTTTTAAAAGTTTTCATCTTTTTAGAATCCATGGGTGCTAACGCAATTAAATAATCAATTGTTCTTCAAGTATTTTCTTTGTGGGTGCTCCCCTTTAGGTGCACATGCACCTCTGTAGCTCTGGATCAGAGATTTTCTGCCTCATGTTGACACTGAGGCTATAAAGGAGTGTGCGGATGAACTGCCCTCAGTTCCTTCTTAGAATACTTAGTGTAATTAGTTGTTAGTTTCAGTGTTGTTCTAGTTAGTACAGGTAAGTAGGGAGAGGATCATTTCCCCTTTTTCCCTCTAGGGGACTTGTTTCCTTCTGGCAGGACATGCCTGGCTTCTCCAGGCTTCAAACGCTGCCTTTACTGCTCAGAGACCATACCAGTGAGCAACAGCCTCTCTAAATTCTTCCATTGCTTGGGGGAGTCCTACATCACTAAGTGCAACTTCCGTCTAGCCCTCAAGCCCAGGACGAGGAAAAACAGGGAGATTAAGATCAAATTAATCGTAGAGAGCTTTCTTCAACCATCGTCTGAGCCAGGTCAGGAGACTCCCAACCTCTCCACCTCTGCAGCCCCCCCTCCCTCCCCAATTTATCTATCTCAGGATAGATCCAGCACCTCTTCTATCTTAGCACAACCTTCTCCTATGAAAGGGGAGGTGTTGGAAGTGTCAGGGAAAACTTCCAAAAACAGGGGCACAGACTCTTACTTTAAAGGAGCCAGCTCCAAAAAATGACCAGGTGTCTGGAGAGATCTATAGTCTCTGAAGCCTCAGCTTCTTGGCTTGGTACCATTGACTTGAAGGATTCCTCCTCTGGTACCGGCAAGTCTGTGAAGTCCCGGAGTCCCAGAGACATTGCTCTGATAAGATCTCATTATCTTCTTGGAGCAAGGAGGGCTAGCATAGACACTTGGGACGGGAACCATTGGGTTTGGTCCAGCCATTGGTACCTTTGCATTCATCCGAGCTGTTACCTGTGTATTCTGCCCAGCCGTCAGTAGCTATGCATTTGGCACCAAGCATGTAACAGTGCCAGGTATCACTGGCATCAACTTTTGTACGCCCACCAATGGTACCATCAGCAACTCTGTCAGTGCAGCTGCTGCATCGGTACCGATCTCTTACTCAGGTTCGCAAGAGTTTAGGTATTCAAGGGACCTCTCAATAACAGATGAGCGAGAGTCCCCACTCCTCTTGGGTACTGAGCATCTGTAGGTGCTGAGACCCTGATCTCTTGATTACCGCCTCTGGTACTGCAGGACTTTCCACTGTTTTCTGTGGGTGAGACACCACTGGACTTGATGGAGGAAGACTTTCAGTCAGTCTCTTCTATTTCTGTTCAGGATTCTCAGACATGTCTCTCCAGGAAGCCTTTGTCTGATAGTTATAGGGAGGATCGCGCTTGTTATCAAGGGTGGTGGAACCAATCCTGTATGCCACACCCACTTACAATATGTCCCGCAGTGGGACATATTGGGCTGCCTATTAAAAGCAATTTGTCAGCCCACTAGTACCATCTCATAGGGAGGCCAGAGTTGTTCAACTCTCCCATCCCCAACCTGTCCCCGTCCCCCCCAGAGGAGACAATTGAGGAACAGGAAGCTAAGGTGAATAAGGAGGTTACCGCTCAAATACATATTTCATCCTTGTCCCCGGATGAGGCCACCACTCCTTGGGAGATGTTTTTCTTCTGTCCTGGAGGAGGGGACTGTTCTGTGCTTTCCTTCCAATACCACTTATATTAAGGGTGATGAACAAGATCAGATAAGACAGGTTTCAGAGTAGCAGCCATGTTAGTCTGTATCAGCAAAAAGAGCAGGAGTACTTGTGGCACCTTAGAGGCTAACAAATTTATTTGAGAGAACATGAAACAATGGGTGTTACCATACACATTATAACAAGAGTGATCTATTAAGGTGAGCTATTATCAGCAGGAGAGAGAAAAAAAATTTTTGTAGTAGTAATCAAAATGGCCCATTTCCAGCAGTTGAGAAGAAGGTGTAAGGAGCAGTAGGGGGGGGAAATAGATATGGGGAAATAGCTTTACTTTGTGTAATGACCCATCCACTCCCAGTCTTTATTCAAACCTAATTTAATGATATCCAGTTTGCAAATTAATTCCAATTCAGCAGTCTTGTGTTGGAGTCTGTTTTTGAATTTTGTTGTAATATTGCGACTTTTAGGCCTGTAATCAAGTGACCAGAGAGATTGAAGTGTTCTCCAACTTGTTTTTGAATGTTATAATTCTTGACTATGCTTGACATCTGATTTGTATCCATTTATGTAGAGACTGTCCGGTTTGCAGAGGGGCATTGCTGGCACATATCACATTGGTAGATGTGCAGGTGAACGAGCCTCTGATAGTGTGATTGATGCGATTAGGTCCTATGTGATAGGACAGAGTTATCCTTACAGTGGTGATCTGGCTGAGACAGGACTGGTACTCTTACCTGCTTCACCCATGTGCCCAACCATCATTCAAGCTCCCAACCATTCCTCGTCTAACACAGGATGTGGGTCGCATGCTTCTTCCCAACCTAGTGGTTCTCTGACTCAGAGCGTGGCTCCTTGATGGTTCTCAGGGTTATAATCCTCCTGCTCTTCGGAAGTACAGCAGGTATTACTGAATAGTAGGAAGACATCAGTCTGTACTACTTACCTGCAGAAATGGAGGAGACTCTTCCATTTGTGTTGTTGCTGCCTTCTGCTTGAATCTGTGTCAGTTTCAGTCATCCTGGATTATCAGTTGGATCTAAAGAAATCAGGGTTATCAGTTAGCTCAATTAAGGACCATTTGGCCTTAATATCAGCCATTTAACCTCCAGTAGAAGAGTTCTCCATATTGCTCATCCTGTGTCATCTAGGTTTGTAAGGGTCTGGGGAATTTTTATTCCCAGATTAGGGACCCCATCCCAATGTGGGACCTCAGCCTGGTACTTAAATACCTTATGAGATCTCCATTTGAACCTATGGCAACCTGTTCACTCTTGCATTTGTCTATGAAGACGGTCTTCTTAGTAGCCATCATGTTGGCCCCAAGAGTCAGGGATATTGGAGCTTTGATGGCAGGCCCCCTGCCATCTCATGGCATTCTTTAAGGACAAGGTCTGTTAATTCTTGCCTGAAGTTCTACTGAAGTTCCTGAAGCCACATAGTTCCCTATAGGAATCCTGCTTACATACCTGGATGTTAGAAGAGCATTGGTGTTTTACTTAGATAGGACCAAGCAATTTAGAAAGTCACCATTTCCTTTGGAGATAGATCCAAGGAATCCTCAATTTCTAGTCAAGGACTATTGAAGTGGATTTCTGGATGTATTATTGCTTGTTATACAGTTGCAGGTGTTCATCCCCCCAGAGGGTTATAGCACATTCAACCAGATCATAAGCAACTTCTGTGGCACTACTGAAGAATGTACCAATACCTGAAATATGTAGAGCCACTACACAGGCTTCAATACATACATTTTTGAAACATTAGGCCCTGATCCAAGCTGTTAGATTCCATATAGCACTTGGTTCTGCAGTACTGTCTTCAGTACTGGACTCTATTCTGAAATTCCCTCCTCCATATGTGGATACTGCTCAGAAGTGGAGCACTGATAGGGACATTACTTGAGGAAGAGGTTACTCACCTTGTGCAGTAACTGGTTCTTGAAGATGTTTCCCCCTATGGGTGCTCCACTGCCTGCCCTCCTCCCCCTCTGCTTCAGTCTGTTCCTTAAGGAATGTTTGGGTGGAGAAAGAACTCATTGTGGTTTGCCTGCACGCTCCTATATAGCCTTGGTGTTCAGCATGAGGAGGCATTGGGTGCATACACATGCTGAACAGATGCGGTTAACTAAAAATCTCCGATCAAGGGCTTGAGAGGCACATGCGCACCTGAAGTGGAACACCCATAGGGACACACATCTTGAAGAAACGCAGTTACTGCACAAGGTGAGTAATCTCTTCATATATCCCTTTCTGTATTAGTTATTTTGTATTTGCATTTGAACAAGCTCAGAAGGAAATGAAATATATTCATACTACTGCTTGTGTCTTTCGCTATAGATCTCACATGCTTTGTAAACATCAGTGTCATAAGCCTAACACCACTTCTGTGAGATAAGGAAGTATTATCCCATTTTATAAATGGGGAATCTGAGGCAAAGGGCAGTGAAGTTACTTGCCCAATATCAGTTGCAGTCAGGATCCCAGAAATAGGCATAGGGTCAGGGCTTTATATAACCATTCAGCAAGGATTTCATCCCCACTGGCATCTCAACTGTTTATTTTATAAATGATTGCAGAAAAGCAATTGGATCAGTTACCTCAGCTGATTCTGGAAGGCCAATAAAATACAATTTCTGCTGGCATAATTTTCCTGATTGTCCACTTTCTTCACCAGGGAACTGAAGTGAAGTTGCAGAGTAGCGATATCTCTGCCAATAAGCACTGTATCGTCTTCAAAATTGCTGAACCTGGCTTTTAGGTTAGCAGTTTTGAGGTATTCTTGGAAAATTCTTGCAAGGCACATTTTGTATTTTGATTAGAATTTTTTCATAGCCTGTGCACATCTTATTTACGGTAGTTTCTAGTACAGTAACTTCTCACTTAAAGTTGTCCCGGTTAACATTGTTACGTTGCTGATCAGTTAGGGAACATGCTCGTTTAAAGTTGTGTAATACTCCCTTTTAAAGTAATTTGGCAGCCGCCTGCTTTGTCTACTGCTTGCAGGAAGAGCAGCCCGTTGCAGCTAGCTGGTGGGGGCTTGGAACCAGGGTGGACTGGCAGCCACCTATCAGCTCTCCGCTCCCCTAAGTTCCCTGTGCAGCAACTGCCTGCAGTTCAGCTGTGTCCCTCCCCCCACTGCCATGTGCTGCTCCTGCCTTCTGCCTTGGAGCTGCTCCCCGAGACTCCTTGCTGTGCCGGGGGGGAGGGAAGGAAGAGGGGGGCTAACGTCAGGGTGTCCCCCTGCTCCTGCACCCCACTTACCCCATCTTCCATAGAGAAGAGCTCAGGAGGAAGGGAGCTTTTTAGCAGCAGCTGTGGTCTCAGCAAACTCATCTAATTAACAAGGCACTGTGCTTAAAGGAAATGCACATATCTCCCTCCATTCCTGCTGCCTTGCAGAGTGATAGAGTTAACCCTGGAGGGCTTAGCCAATTGCTAATTTGTCATTTAGCAGTAAGGGGAATATCCCACCCTCTGACTCCTCCACCTCGACCAAGCTTTACAATCATCATCACTGTGTACCAGTATTAAATTGTTTGTTTAAAACTTATACTGTGTGTGTGTGTTGTGACAAAGCTCCTCCTCTACCTTGGTGGGTCCTGCGCTTATTGGTGGATTTGCTTGCCTCAGAGGTCTTCCCTTCTGGTGGAACCCACAGTCTGCTCAACTCCTCCTGTGTCTGATCAGGAGTTGGGAGGTTTGGGGGGAACCCGGGTCCACCCTCTACTCTGGGTTCCAGCCTCAGGCCCTGTGGATTGCAGCTATCTATAGTGCCTCATGTAACAGCTGCATGACAGCTACAATTCCCTGGGCTACTTCCCCATGGCCTCCTCCAAACACCTTCTTTATCCTCACCACAGGACCTTCCTCCTGGTGTCTGATGACGCTTGTACTCCTCAGTCCTCCAGCAGCACTTCTCCTTCTCCTTCCCACTCCCACTCCCAGCTTCTTGCACCTCTTGCTCCCAGCTCCTCACACATACACCACAAACTGAAGTGAGCTCCTTTTTAAACCCAGGTGCCCTGATTAGCCTGCCTTGATTGGCTGCAGGTGTTCTAAGCCTGTCTGCCTTAATTGGTTCTAGCAGGTTCCTGATTACTCTAGTGCCACCCCTGCTCTGGTCACTCAGGGGACAGAAAACTACTCATCCAGTGGCCAGTATATTTGCCCTCTAACAGATTCCTGTACCCCACTGGTGTGGGTCTGTCACAGTATGTATATAATATATTCTTTTGTCTGGTGAAAAAAATTTCCCTGGAACCTGACACCCTCATTTACATTCATTCTTTTGGGGAGATTGGATTTGCTTAACATGGTTTCACTTAAAGTCTCATTTTTCAGGAACATAACTACAACGTTAAGTGAGGAGTTACTATATGAGAGATCTGGTTCCCATGCTTTCATCCTTCTCAGCGCTATCTGAGGAGCAAGTACTGCAAACACTACTATACACTTTTCTTTAAACCTATATTATAAAAAAGGTGGCATATTTTATAGAGAACTAAAATTCAGGTACTTCAAATAATAAGATACTAACTCAATGTACCAAAACCAATAAAAAAAAGTGTTACATGCTGTGTTATTTTCAAGAACTCAAATAATAAGCAGATGTGTTGGACAGTACAAAAAAGCATACCTTAACTTCAAGATTTTAACAATAAGGTCATTCTGCTGGTATCTCATATTATCGGGAGATGATTTAATTTAATTATGCATATTAAGAACAATGATGGTCAAATGTAACTGGCATTTAGAAGGTTTAAATTTGCTAAATTTTTCTAAATTTTCCATTCATGTATATCCTCTCACTTTTTTATTACTATTATTATATCAGGGGAAAAAAATAGAGGTGGCTTTCTGTTTGCTATGTCAGAATCTCATTTTTATGATATATCCGGAGAACTGAACAGGCTTCACTAACAAAAATGCATTTTTAAAAAGTTAAATACAACATTATTTTCTCTTGGTTGTTTATATACTAACCTCTTTTTTTCTGAGTGAAGTAGGAAAGAGGGAATTTTTTAGTTTGTTCATGGTGAAGAATACGTGATCATTCCACATCGTTTAAACATACAATGTTTATTTCATACATTTTTTGGTTCACACATGTTAACAAACATTTATTCATTTGGCTTTTGTAAAATGCATAAATGTTAATAAAAATAAGTACTAATAATAACAGGTAGTTTAGGATTGATTAATAAATCCTGGTGAATAAGAGTAAATCAAGATAATACATGTTTAACTTTTGTTCTTGAAACAATTTGCAGTTGTATTTTCTTTTAAAAAGAAATACAGTTTGTTTTGTTTGTTTCAAATAAAAGCCTTTTGCTTTGTTTCCTTGCAGGCAAGGCCTTGGAAAAGGCTGGAGGGAAAGAATTTTTAGAAACAGTAAAAGAGCTCCGCAAATCACAAGGACCTTTGGAAGTTGCTGAAGGTAAAAAGGGCACTATATTATCTTTTTGAATATATCAGCTTTTCCTCCTCCCAAATACTCATTCTTTTCTCCTGCCACTCTGATCTGTTCTTGGGTTAATCTAGAGCTTTGTCTACACTAAGAAATATTTTTTAAAAAATCTCTCTGGTGATGTAGAAGCTCCTGTGCCTTCCTTCTAACTGGTGCTGGTATAGGCGATATACCTGGATGATACGGAGGGGGCTAGGGTCCCCCTGTTCTGTGCCCATCACACGGCTTTGTTTTTTAGCCCCCTGGCAGTAGTTAGGCTGGCCTAATTTACACCAGGGGCCATTTCTGCCCATGGCAGCCCCAAGATTGGGGGAATGCAAAGCTGAGCTTTATGACCTTTGACTTATCCTCCACCCCCAGATTTGCACATTGTGTGTTCCTCAGCCATAGCTAAGGATCCACCTCGCAGTATAATATATTCAGTAGTTTGTAAGTTACCTTGTATTAAACCAATTTTATTAGAACAAATAATCAAAGCAGAAGTTTTCCCTAACTGTACTTTAAATGTTTGAATATCAATATAGATGTAAATCTTGTGATTATCTTTTTCCTTAAATTGTTATTCTCCCACCCTAGCACAACAGCTATATTATCAAAAATATAATTATGAAAGAAATACTTGTGGAAATTTTAAAATATCTGTGGCAATATATAACTCTGAATTTACTTTGTGGAGGTTGCATCTTACCTGTGAACAAAATTAACTGATTTATAGGGGTTGAAGATGGAAGAAAGATATATCAAATGTTCCCTACAATACATTTTCTAATACCTTGTCCAATCTAGTGTTTCAAAACCACAGAGACTGGATGCTGTAAATAGTGTCACTTTAAAAATCCCCCAAATAAATAGCCTAGTTTTAAAAGCAAGGGGCCATGGTGAAGGGATTTTACCATTTGTGTTGTCACATGTTATGTTGGTATTTTTAAAATTGCCACTTCCATTATTTTAGATATTAATGTATGATACTAAAAAAATTTTTAATGGCTGGATCTCTCCTGTAAATACATCCTAAAGGTGACTGACTGTATGTTAAAGTGGTAGATCAGAAAATTCTTGTGTATATTTTAAATAGCACCACTTATAAGTAAGCTTTCTCAACAATTTCCATTATAACGTGAGTAAAGAGCAGAGATGTTTTTTTACCTATGTTTTTGGCACTGTTGTGAATAACATGTCTAGTTCTGGTGTCTGCAATTCAAGGATGTTGATAAATTGGAGGGTTTAGAGAAGAGCCACGAGAATAATTAAAGGATTAGCAAATGTGCCTTATACTGATAGGCTCAAGGAGCTCAATGTATTTAGCTTAACAAAGGGAAGGTTAGGGGGTGACTTGATTACAGTGTATAAGTACCTGCATGGGGAACAAATATTTAATAATGGGATCTCTAATCTAGCAGAGAAAGGTATAACACGAGCCAGTGGCTTGAAGTTGAAGCTGTACAAATTCAGACTGGAAAGAAGGTGTAGATTTTAACAGTGAGCGTATCTAACCATTGGAACATCTTACCAAGGGTCCTGTTGGATTCTCCATCACTGGTGATTTTTAAATCCAGATTGGATGTTTTTCTAAAATATAGTCAAGGATTATTTTGCAAAAATTTTATAGCCTGTGTTATAAAGGAGATCAGACTAGATGATAACAGTGGTTTCATCTGGCCTTCTAATCTACAAATAAGACCCTGTTTTCAGTTGCTTACAACTTTGCCAAACTTTATCCATTTCCTTGAAGTTGAGTGGGACCCAGGAGAATTGGATTCTATTGCATGCCCTGCCACCAAGTTCCTATGTGAGCCTGGGCGAGTCACTTAAACCATACTTTTCATAGTTAGGCACTAATTATATGTTCCTCGTTTTTTGGGTGGCCAATATGAGACACGTGGTGACAGATTTGAAGAAGTGCTGCACACTCACAACTGCAACTGAAGTTGATTGGAACTGTACTTTCAACATATAAAGTGCCATCAAAATATTAAGTACTCTGAAAAATCACCTCCCAGGTGCCTCAAGCTGGACATTCAAAACTGTTGGATACTTTTGATCTTAATCTCTTTGTGCCTCTATTTCCCATATGTAAAATGGGAATAATAAGGTGCTGTGATGATAAATTCATTAAAAATCTGTGAAGCTTTCAGATATAATTGAGAGAATACCATAGAAATGCCCATCAGAAAATTAGTAATACTGTATTCTTCTTCAAGAGATTGCTCATATATATTCCAGTTAGGTGTGTGCATGCCGCGTGCACGTTTGTCAGAGAAACTTTTACCCTAGCAACACTCGGCGGCTCGGCTGGGCACCCCCTGGAGTGGCGCTGCTATGACGCCTAATATATACCTCGGCCGACCCGGCCACCCTTCAGTTCCTTCTTACCGCCTGTGTCGGTCGTTGGAACAGTGGAGTGTGGCTTAGCTGACCTCCACCTTCCCTAGCTACTCGTAGTCTCTTCTAGTTATATTCGTAGTATAGTTAACTGTTGTTGTGTGTGTATATATATAGTTCATTAGAGTTAGTTGTAGTTTATAGTTATAGTTGTTAATTAGTAAGTGTTGCGGGGTTCAGGGGATAGCCCCTTCCCCGCACCCGGTGCCGGAGCTCATGCCTGGCTCACCGGGTTTCAAGCAGTGCTCGGCCTGTCATAGGCCGATGACGACAGGAGATCCCCATGACTCCTGTTTGAAGTGCCTAGGGGAATCGCACTTATCGGCTAAGTGCCCAATTTGCAAGGCTTTTAAGCCAAGGACAAAAAAGGAGTGGGACATTAGATTGAAGCAGCTCCTGATGGAAGCGGCCCTGACACCATCGCCCTCGGCACCGAGCACGAGCCAGTCGGTGAGCAAAGGCACCCCTACGGCACCGGGCATCGCCGGTATGCCTAAGGATTCCCGGCACCGGCCACCGCTGGCACCGAAATCAACCCTACACCGCTCCCTCTCCCCGAGGTCAAAGACGGTGAAGGGTCAGATGACAACGCCAGTGTTGCAGCCAGAGACTGCACCTAAGGCTGACCGCCCGGCACCGATAACTGCCGTGGCACAGCCAAAACCGGTGCCATCGACTCCAGCTCCACGAGGGCAGTTGAGTCCGGCACCCCACAGCTCCCCGGCACCGGCCATGGTAGAGCTCACCTTACCATCGACTCCGGAGACTTTCTCTGTGGCGAGGGACTTGACTGCCATCACTGAAGCAGCACCGCCCCTACCCCCGGTGCGGGTATTGCAGTCCCTGGGCAAGCCGACCCTGACCAGACCGCCGTCCATCAGCTTAGGGGACCGGCACCGATCAAGATCATGGTCCCACCGCCGCTCTGAGTCGAGACGTTGCTCCCGATCTCGACGTCGCTCTCAGTCTCGGCACCGGTCCTCGCCCTGGTGCCAGTCGGGCTCTCGGCACCGGTCAGTCTCTCGATCACCAACACGCTACTCGTGGTACTGCTGCAGTTCCCAGCACCGTACCAGGCACCATACCTGCCGGAGCAGATCAGGGCACAGAGACTCAAGATCTCAGTCGACCTCCCGGCGCCGGGCCGGTCGCAGGTCCCAGTCTCGCTCTTGGTACCGCTATGAGTACCGGCACCGGTCTCCACGATCAAGAGATGCAAGACCGGTCGGGATTTTGGCTCCAGGTTTTTCTGCTCCACCTTGGCCGTCCAGACACACGTCCGCATCCTCCCAGGCGGACAGCTACTACAACCGGGACCGGGATACAGAGGTACCGGTGGGGGTGTTCCAGGACTCTCGGCCGCAGGACATGGGACCTCAGCAGTGGTCCTTCTGGACACCCTGGGCGTACCACCAAGCCCAGGGTGCTCCTCTGGTCCAGACCCGCTCTGCTGCCTCAGAACATCGGGCACCAGAGGCCACCATTTCTCGCCCCCCCGCGGTTGAGTCGGAAGAGCAAGTTACACATCCTCCGGACTCCCCAGGGCATCTGGAGCAGGAGCCGTCCCAGGAGCAGGAGGCCGTCCAAGACCCCCTCATTCCCGGGGTATCCTCCTCTTCCTCACTGGATGAGGCTGTGGCAGGGACCTCATCATCAGGGCCCCCGCTGATAGACCTCAGGGCCCATCAGGACCTCCTGCGCAGAATGGCCCTCAACATCAACCTCCCAGTGGAGGAGGTCCCGGAAGTCGAGGACCCCGTGGTGAGCATCCTCACCGCTGATGCTCCCATCCGGGTCGCGCTGCCGTTCATTAAGACCATCCAGGCCACTCCTGACACCCTCTGGCAGTCTCCAGCCTCCATTCCACCGATGGCAAAGGGAGTTGAGATAAAGTACATGGTACCTTCTCGGGGGTACGAGTACTTGTACATCCATCCTCCTCCCTCCTCCTTAGTTGTCCAGTCGGTCAACCAAAGGGAACGACATGGCCAGCAGGCACCGGCCCCGAGGTCCAAAGAGGCCAGAGGAATGGATCTCCTGGGTCGTAAGGTGTACTCAGCGGGGGCACTACAGCTCCGGGTGGCCAACCAACAGGCTCTACTGAGCCGCTATAACTATAACACTTGGGCTGAAGTGGGTAGGTTCTCCGAGCTGCTGCCCCCGGACTCACGCCAGGAGTTCAATGCGTTCCTGGAGGAGGGCAAGAAAGTGGCCAGGACCTCTCTCCAGGCCTCCCTGGAAGCGGCCGACTCGGCAGCCAGAACCTTGACATCAGGGATTACCATGAGGCACATCTCCTGGCTCCAGGTCTCTAACCTGCCTCCGGAACTGCAGTACACCATCCAGGACTTACCCTTTGATGGCAAGGGTTTGTTCTCGGAGAAGGCCGATCCCAGGCTGCAGAGCCTGAAGGATAACAGAGTCATCATGTGCTCGCTGGGGATGCATACCCCTGTAACCCTGCGTAGACCCTTCAGGCCCCAAACTCACCGCCCGTATTTTCCACCTCACCAGAGGCAGGACTTCAATAGAAGGCGCGGGCGGGGAGGCCGCAGACGCCAGTCCGGTTCCCAAGGAGGCCAAAACCAGGGACCCTCTAAGGCACCACCGGGCCCCAAGGCCAACTTTTGAAGGTGTGCCCGGGGACGGCATACCAGCTTCAGAACAGTATCTTCTCCCTCCCTTCTCCAACCGCCTCTCCCACTTCCTCCCGGCGTGGTCCCAATTAACATCAGACCTTTGGGTTCTGCGCACAGTGAAGCAGGGATACCACCTCCAATTTGCTTCATCACCACTCTCCCGCCCCCCCTTTCCGGTCCCTCTTCAGGGACCCCTCTCACGAGCAAGCCCTCCTACAGGAGGTCCAATCTCTCCTCGCTGCAGGAGCTATAGAGGAGGTACCTCTAGTCGAGAGAGGAAAGGGGTTTTATTCCCGATATTTTCTGATCTCCAAGGGAGGCCTCAGACCTATCCTAGACCTAGACCAATAAATGGATGCTCAAGCTGAAGTTCCTTATGGTCTCCCTGGGAACGATTATCCCCTTACTGGATCCTGGAGACTGGTACGCTGCCCTCGACATGAAGGATGCGTACTTCCATATTGCCATCTTTCCAACCCACAGGAAGTACCTTCGCTTTATGGCCAACCACCAGCACTTCCAATTCACAGTCCTCCCCTTCAGCCTCTCCACGGCCCCGAGGGTGTTTACAAAGTGCCTGGCTGTCGTTGCTGCCCACCTCCGCCGGCAACAGATACATGTGTTCCCGTATCTGGACGGCTGGCTCCTCAAGGAGTCCTCTCAGTCTCAGGTACGCACGTCAATGTAGTTACGGACCTATTCTCCCAGTTGGGACTACTCCTCAACACCGAGAAGTCCACCCTGGTCCCCATGCAGAGGCTGGACTTCATAGGGGCAACACTGGACTCCACTCAAGCCAGGGCCTACTTGCCTCAGCCCCACTTCCAAGCAATCGTATCGATCATACGAAGCTTACAGGCCTCCCCGATCACCTCAGCTCGCACCTGTCTCGGACTCCTGGGGCATATGGCCGCATGTACTTATGTGACAAAGTATGCCAGGCTCCACATGAGACCCTTCCAAACGTGGCTCTATTCGGTCTTCCGCCTGGGCAAGGACCCTATAGACATCCTGGTGACAGTTCCCCCCAGCCCCCTCTGCTCCCTCGATTGGTGGCTAACTCCATCCCTGGTATGCGCAGGGATGCCGTTCCATCCACAGCCACCATCGATGACCTTAACGACGGATGCATCATCCCTCAGTTGGGGGGCCCACCTAGGTCACCTGCGTACCCAGGGTCTTTGGTCGTCCCAGGAGCTGACACTCCATATAAACGTCCGCGAGTTGAGGGCAGTCCGCCTTGCCTGCCAGGCGTTTCAACAACATCTGCACGGCCGTTGTGTTTCGGTGTTCACGGACAACACAACAGCCATGTACTATATCAACAAGCAAGGAGGGACCCGCTCGTCTCCCCTGTGTCAGGAGGCCATTCGACTCTGGGACTTCTGTATAGCCCAGTCGATAGATCTAGTGGCGTCCTTCCTTCAGGGGGTCCAGAACGCTTTGGCGGATCGGCTCAGCCGGTCCTTTCTATGTCACAAGTGGTCAATAAGACCGGACGTCATCCATTCACTCTTCTGGAGGTGGGGATTTCCCCGCATAGACCTGTTCGCCTCCCGCTCGAACAGGAAGTGCCAGGAGTTCTGCTCTTTTCAGGGTCTCTCCCTGGGGTCGATCACGGACGCATTCCTCCTGTCGTGGAGGCACCACCTGTTGTATGCCTTCCCTCCGTTTCCCCTGGTTCACAAGGTCCTGTTGAAGCTCCGCAGGGACAAAGCGCATCTGATCCTGATCGCAACTGCGTGGCCCAGACAGCACTGGTTCACCACCCTGCTAGGTCTGTCCGTAGACACCCCAGTTCCCCTCCCTCTCCTCCCGGACCTGATCACACAAGACCGCGGCAGGCTTCGTCACCCAGACCTGCGAGCTCTCCACCTCACAGCGTGGCTCCTGCGTGGCTAAATGCAGCAGAGTTGAGCTGTTCCGCGCCGGTTCAGCTTGTTCTCCTCAGCAGCAGGAAGCCTTCCACCCGCTTCACGTACTTGGCAAAGTGGAAACGCTTCTCTTGCTGGTGCGCAACTCAGGGCGTTACTCCTTCGGATGCCTCGATCCCCACGGTCCTAGACTACCTCTGGTACCTTAAGCAGCAGGGCCTAGCGACATCCTCTCTGAAGGTGCACTTAGCAGCCATATCCACTTTCCGGCCAGGCGAGGGCGGCCACTCCATGTTCTCCCACCCCTTGGTCTCTAGGTTCATTAAGGGCCTAGAGCGTCTCTATCCCCCCGTACGTCGCCCTGCCCCTACCTGAGATCTTAACTTGGTTCTAACCAGGCTCATGCTCCCGCCATTTGAGCTGCTAGCGACTTGCTCGCGCCTGTACCTATCGTGGAAAACAGTGTTCCTGGTGGCCATTACATCGGCCAGGCGGGTCTCCGAACTAAGAGCTCTCACGGTGGACCCCCCATACACTCTTTTCCATAAAGACAAGGTACAGCTGCGCCCTCATCCGGCATTCCTCCCTAAGGTTGTGTCTGCCTTCCACACCAACCAGGACATCTTCCTCCCGGTCTTCTTTCCAAAGCCCCACTCTTCTCGGCGGGAGCAGCAGCTACACTCCTTAGATGTATACAGGGCACTCGCCTTCTACATTGAGCGTGCGAAGCCGTTCCAAAAGTCTCCCCAACTGTTTGTGGCGGTCGCGGAATGGATGAAAGGCCCGCCAGTCTCTTCCCAGAGGATCTCCTCCTGGGTGACTGCTTGCATTTGCACATGCTATGACCTAGCTCATGTCCCTTCGGGCCACCTTACGGGGCACTCTACTAGAGCTCAAGCGTCATCAACCGCCTTCCTGGCACGCATGCCTATCCAGGAGATATGCCGTGCAGCGAACTGGTCATCGGTCCACACCTTCACCTCGCACTACGCGCTGGTCCAGCAATCTAGAGATGATGCAGCCTTTGGCGCAGCAGTTCTGCATACCGCCACATCTCACTCCGACCCCTCCGCCTAGGTAAGGCTTGGGAATCACCTAACTGGAATGCATATGAGCAATCACTCAAAGAAGAAAAGACGGTTACTCACTTTTGTAACTGTTGTTCTTCGAGATGTGTTGCTCATATCCATTCCAAACCCACCCTCCTTCCCCACTGTCGGAGTAGCCGGCAAGAAGGAACTGAAGGGTGGCCGGGTCAGCCAGGGTATATATTAGGCGCCATAGCGGCGCCACTCCAGGGGGCGCCCAGCCGACCCGCCGAGTGTTGCTAGGGTAAAAGTTTCTCCGATGAACGTGCACGCAGCACGCACACACCTAACTGGAGTGGATAAGAGCAACACATCTCAAAGAACAACAGTTACAAAGTCTTTTCAGTAGAGAGTTTGAATGTGTGTTAAATAAGGCCTGAGACCACACACAGAATGAGGATAAAGACAAATATTAAATAACTACCATTCACTGAATGAGACATGGATCCTGTGGAAAAAGTATCTGATCATGTAATTAAACAACCTTAATTCTGGAACCTATGCTAATTCTTGAATGCTTGATTTTGCAGCCTTTATGTTCTTGCAAGTTTTCTGGAGTGAACAATAATTAGTGTTGTGAGTGAAGTACTTTGGGATGGAAGGTGTGATAAATTGATTATATTAGAAACTAATCATCACCTTTTCTTTATGTATCAGCTGCCCTCAGCCAGTCCAGTGGACTAGCAGCAAAGTTCGTGATCCATTGTCACATCCCACAGTGGGGTTCAGACAAATGTGAAGAGCAACTTGAGGAGACTATTAAGAACTGCTTAACAGCTGCAGAAGGCAAGAAATTGAAATCTGTGGCTTTCCCACCTCTCCCCAGTGGCAGGTACGAATCTTTACCCAGAGGAGGCTGATATATTATTGCAAATTGACTATTGTAAGTGGCATCTGTGGCAGGAAGGAGGATTATTATAGAGGCCAGATTCTACTTCCATTGAAGTCAGTGGCAAAACTCCAGTTGACTTCAGTGGTGCAGGTTCAGGCACAAAGTGCTCTTCTTGAGTAAAATGGTATGAAGTGTCATTTTTGCATGAAGATATCAATAAAAAAACACTTTATAATAAATTATGTAGAACATAATCTAATAAAAAGGAGATTCAAATCTGGCAGATCAAAAATTGGGCCTACCAACTATGTTTTGTGTTGTTGGTGAATAATTCTTTTAATCTCTGGGCCTAATTTATGACTGTTATTCCTTTTTATGCTACCTAACCTCACAGTGATGTTTCTCATTATAAAACTCTGTTAGCTTCAATGCCAGCATTAAATTGGATATAAATAATAATGAAGCAAGCACCTAGTCTATGCCTAAGCAGTTTGATAGAAGATGGTAAATTTTGGTTTGTTTATATAGGTTTCTCCCAAGAACACCCATTAAACAAGATCGTTGTTCAAAATCTTTTCTTTTAGATAAAATTTGTTTTGTTTTTAGAATGTGATTCTGCACTGAAAAGCAACTGTAAAAATCATTGTGGGATTGCAGGTTTGTCTCCCAATAATTTGCAGATCAGATGTGCTTGGTTGACACGTAAAAAACAGTGTTTTGTTATTTTTTTAACTGCCTGTCCACTAACCCACTTTGGACTCTGTCAGTAACAAAGCTTATGCAAAACAATTTAAGCCTTCATTTACACTTATGCAACCCTGCTGGCTGCAGCAGATGCCCTTAGTTACACTTGCACAATCTTTTATGTTTGAGTTTGTAGAGATTTAAATGATTGGACCGAAGTAAATGATTTTGTTGGTTACTTACAAGAAGGAGTATCTGTCTTAGGGTACGTCTACACTACAGGATTATTCCGATTTTACATAAACTGGTTTTGTAAAACAGATTGTATAAAGTCGAATGCACGCGGCCACACAAAGCACAATAATTCGGTGGTGTGCATCCATGTACCGAGGCTAGCGTCGATTTCTGGAGCGTTGCACTGTGGGTAGCTATCCCGTAGCTATCCCATAGTTCCTGCAGTCACCCCCGCCCATTGGAATTCTGAGTTGAGATCCCAATGCATGATGGTGCAAAAAGTGTCGCGGGTGATTCTGGGTAAATGTCGTCACTCATTCCTTCCTCCGTGAGAGCAACGGCAGACAATCATTTCGCGCCCTTTTTCCCTGGATTGCCCTGGCAGACGCCATAGCATGGCAGCCATGGAGCCCGTTTTGCCTTTTGTCACTGTCACCGTATGTGTACTGGCTGCCGCTGACAGAAGCAGTACTGCAGCGCTACACAACAGCATTCATTTGTCTTTGCAAGGTAGCAGAGATGGTTACCAGTTGTTCTGTACCGTCTGCTGTGCCATTGTAAATTGGCGATGAGATGACGGTTAGCAGTCATTCTATACCGTCTGCTGCTGTCATGGATGCTCCTGACTGGCCTTAGCTGAGGTCGGCCGGGGGTGCAAAAACAAAAATGGGAATGACTCCCCAGGTCATTCCCTCCTTTATGTTGTATCTAAAAATAGAGTCAATCCTGCCTAGAATATGGGGCAAGTGTACTAGAGAACCAGTGTATCAGAGAACCAGAGAGCACAGCCGCTCTATGTCAGATCCCACAGAAATGATGAGCTGCATGCTATTCCAGGGGGTGTCCCTGCAACAAGCCCACCCGTTGCTTCCCTCCTCCCCCAACCCTTCTGGGCTACCATTGCAGGGTCCCCCCATTTGTGTGATGAAGTAATAAAGAATGCAGGAATAAGAAACACTGACTTTTTAGTGAGATAAAATGAGGGGGAGGCAGCCTCCAGCTGCTATGATAGTCCAGGCAGTACAGAATCTTTTCTTTAGACATGAAAGAGTGGGGGCTGATGGAGTTCAGCCCCCAATTGCTATGATGAGGATGGTTACCAGCCGTTCTGTATCATCTGCCAGGAATAACCGGGAGTCATTCCTATTTTTTATCCAGGCGCCCCCGGCCAACCTCACCTGAGGCCAGCCAGGAGCACTCATGGGATGATGACAAGGACGGCTACCAGTCCTACTACACTATACTGTCTGCCACCGGGGAAGGGAGAGGAAAGGATGCTGCTGTTCATTGCCTCAGCACCGTGTCTACCAGCAGCATGCAGTAGACATACGGTGACATTGAAAAAAGTCAAGAAACAATTTTTTTCCCTTTTCTTTCATGGGGGGAGGAGGGTAAACTGACGAGCTATACCCTGAACCACCCCAGACAATGTGTTTGACCCTACAGGCACTGGGAGCTCAGCCAAGACTGCAAATGCTTTTCGGGGACTGTGGGATAGCTGGAGTCCTCAGTCCCCCTCTCCCTTCCTCCATGAGCGTCCATTTGATTCTTTGGCTTTCCGTTACACTTATCACAAAGCACTGTGCTGTGGACTCTGTATCATAGCCTGGAGATTTTTTTCAAATGCTTTGGCATTTCGTCTTCTGTAACGGAGCTCTGATAGAACAGATTTGTCTCCCCATACAGCGATCAGATCCAGTATCTCCCGTACAATCCATGCTGGAGCTCTTTTTGGATTTGGGACTGCATCGCCACCCATGCTGATCAGAGTGCCACGCTGGGCAAACAGGAAATGATATTCAAAAGTTCGTGGGGCTTTTCCTGTCTACCTGGCCAGTGCATCCGAATTCAGATTGCTTTCCAGAGCGGTCACAGTGGTGCACTGTGGGATACCACCCGGAGGCCAATACCGTTGATTTGCGGTCACACTAACCCTAATCCGACATGGTAATACCGATTTCAGCGCTACTCCTCTCGTCGGGAAGCAGTACAGAAACCGGTTTAAAGAGCCCTTTATATCAATATAAAGGGCCTCGTTGTGTGGACGGGTGCAGCGTTAAATCGGTTTAATGCTGCTAAAATCGGAATAAACGCGAAGTGTAGACCAGGCCTTACTCTTTCTCATTGTGTTGGCTCTACTGTGTTAATAGGAATAAAAAAGGTTAAAAAAAACTTTATTCCTAAAATGAGCAGATGTGTCGCTGAATGCACAGAAAGAGCTGATCTGATAAGTAATATGCTATTTTTACATAATCGCTTTTCAAAACTAGGATCATATTTTTAAGGGATCAGGATATAAATGTAAATGGAACTAGAATATCATGTTAATGCATGTGTTGTTTCATTCATTGTTTCCATCCTTGGTTTGACTGTGTTTTAGTCAGAGTTAGGTTTGATAGGTCAATAGTGTTCTCTCTTTTTATTATTAAATTGTAGCTTTTAAAATAAATTTGATTTCTAGTTTTCAAATTAGTGTAATCTGCACTGTGACCCTCTTCTTTAGAGTGCTTGTTCATATATATTCCATGATTGGTTCACATGCACCCCATGCACTCAAGATTGGAGTTTTTTGGCCAGTAGAGTCCATTGGGGCTGCACATGTGCCAACTGTCCTGGTGCTTCTGTCCTAAAGACGTAAGGGGCAGAAGGGCCCAACTGCCACTTCTCACCATCCATGGCTGTGAGACGGAGCCCCCAGTGTCTCCCTCTCAATTTATCACTTCTTTCATAATCTCAGTGTAATACATATTTATTAGTGTTCATTAGGATACTTGGGGTTAGTTGGATAACTATCTGTTGGAACATTCTGAATAGGCTTTCTTTTGTTGATAGTTTAGAAAGTTTTTATGTTCCTTCTCCATTATTTTCCTCACTGAGATCTTTTTCCTGTTAGTGGCACTTAGGGATGTCTCATCCTAAAGCACATGATTTTAAATATTGCCTCTTTTGTGAGGCAGCAATTCCTGCCTCTCCCGATGTCTTTTTTATTTGGGGAATCCCGTATCTCCAGTAAATGCTTGGTGTACAAATCCTTTTCTAAAAGGACTTTAAAATCTAGGGAGGCAAATCTAAAAATGTTTTTATTAGACTCCTCCATGGGACCGGCCTTTGATCTGGGCACAGCTGGACAAGTTCCACCATAATCCAGAAGTGCTCCAGTGAATTATGGATCCTCTAGATTCAAGGTTCCATCTTCAGATTCCAGTAGGATAATTATTAAGTCCTCAGAGGAAAAGGAGCATTACTGCTTTGATAAAGTGAAAGATAGATCTTCTCCACGAACTTCTAAAAAGATGTGTAAGTCTACGTACTGCTCCAATTCAGAAGAGGCTCCATGGCCCAAATTGGGTACTGTGGGAGCTTAAAGGGAGAATGGTGTGAGACTTTGGTATTGTATGGCAACCTAAAGTTAGCTGCCTCAGGTACTCAGACTAGAGCATCAGAGGTTACTTGAGCACCAAGTATCAACCAAGAATTGCTTCAAGTGAAAAGAACCCAAAATCCCTTGACTTATTTGGTCATGAGTGTTTCTCTACCATCTTACAATTCTGAAATTTGAATTATCAAGCATTGCTAGTTACGGTTTTTTGAACTAAAACATTTTTGGATTTTACTGATAAGCTACCTCAGAAAAGCAGAGAGGAATTTAAATCTTTAGTTACAAAAGGAGAGACTTAATAGGTAGAACATCATTATAGGTACCTCTAGGCGCTTCTGACCCTGTTTTACAATCCACAGCAACACCAGAAATTATGGGATGGGCACCCTGGCTCCAAAGTTCTGGCAGACAACTGTAGAGAATCTTCTTTCTGAGGGCTCAGACCATCTTAGCTTTAAGACTGCCAATATGCTCCACCTGTGGAAAGATTCCAAAATCATACTTTACTGTCTTAGGATTCATATACCTGGTATCAAAAGAGTTCCTGAGTTCCAACCCAATGTAGTTTCAGACTTCCATTTGAATCAAATGATCTGTCTGCCAGTATTATTTCCCAAACCGCATTTTAATCAAGGAGGGTCTAGGTTTCACACTTTACACATTTGCATGGCCTTAGCATTTTGCTTTCAAAGGACCAAGCCCTTCAGAACTTTCCCAAATAATTTATAGAATTAGCTGAAAGAATGAAAAGGTCAACTGATTTCAGGCTAGTGTACAGGTTTCAGGGTGTATTAAGCTTTGTTAACTAGTTTAGAACCCCCAATTATATTAGAGCCCACTCTACTAGGGCACAGCCAGCCTCTGTTACTTCCTTGTAAAGCATTCTCACTTTGGACATCTTTAAGGCAGCTACTTGGGATTTAGTACATAATTTTACCAAGCATTACTTCATAGTGGAAGCATTGAGATCTCATGCTTCCTTTGGCAGAGCTGTGCTGCAATCTTTATTTAAATGGACTATGAGCACCCACCTCCATGCATAAGATCACTACTTGGAAGTCAACAAGAATGGAATATACATGGACAAGCATTCAAAGAAGAAAAGTTACTTACCTTTACAGGTAACTGGAGTTCAAGATGTATTATTCATATGTATATTGCCTGACCCACCCTCGTTTCCCACTACTATGGAGTCCTATTGCACTGGGATTCTGCAGTGGTGAAGGAACTAAGTGGCGAAGGATCTGAGTGATGATTGGGCCCACACCATCCTTTATGTCCTCCGTATGCGAACATGAGAACATGCAGGGCACAGGCACAGCCCCCACAGACACTGTTGGCCAAGACACCAATCTCACCTGCATAGGGAGCATGCACACCAAGAATGGAATATATATGGACAAACCATTTCAAATGACCTTCAGTTACTGAAAAAGGTAAGTAACTTTTACTTTCACTTACACTTAAATTTCAGAATACATCCTGCTAAACAAGCAAAGGAACTAGTCCTGAGAATTATATCCATACCAAGTTTCAGATTTCAAACATTTTTGTTGTAGTTTTGTTCAAAAGAATGTTAGGGATTTTTGCTGGCATTTTTTTTAAAAAAAGAGAAGAGAGAGTGGCTGTTTGGGTTTGTTGTTTTACAATGAGAAAATATTTTTGCACTCCCCTTTGAGTGGGGGGCGAGTTGCTTGAACTTCTATGCCTGAAAAAAAAAAAAAAAAGTAGGCATAGACCATTGATGGAAAAGGTCAACCCTAAAAATGAACATTTCAGAAAGATGTGTGAAAACAAATAATAATTGAAACTGTTTTGCAACATTATAATAACTGCTGCTGGTGAGTATAATATGGTGTCATTGAGTTCATGTTATGAAAAACTAGTTTTATTTCTTGACTTGTGTGTTTTATACTTGCAATTAGTGTTGTCTTAATGCAGAATTTCTCATGTAATAGTATATATACACTCATTCTGAAAATGCATTTTGTTCTTTTCATTGTCATGAGTACAGTGTTTCCATGCACAATTAGAATGACTGAATTTGAGACTAACTTCCTCTTTTCCTTTTCTTCTGCTGCATAGAAACTGCTTCCCAAAACAGACCGCAGCCCAGGTGACTCTCAAAGCCATTTCCACCCATTTTGATGACACTAGTTCTTCCTCCCTGAAGAACATTTACTTTCTGCTCTTTGACAGTGAGAGCATCGGAATCTACGTGCAAGAAATGGCCAAGCTAGACACCAAGTAGCTATGGCAGCCAAATGAAGCTTTATTTTTCAACGTAAATTTGAGTAGCATTAAAGAATTAGAGGTGGGTTTTATTTTTAAAATGTGGTGAAGAGGGGGAATGTTAGTAGTTTGATGTTTTGTGACTTAATGGAGAACTTTGCTATGGAGGAGAGGGTTTAGTCTGTGATTACTTCTTGCTATAGATACCCCCTACTATTTTATATCACCTTAAAGAAATCTTGAGTAGTTAATTTGCCATTGTTTAAATGTGTCTTGCTTTTTTAGTTTAGGACTCATTTTAGATTTGTAGCTTTGAATTTACACACACACACACACACACACACACACACACACACACACACACACACCTTTGTTCCCCTTTCTTTTTTCGAGGGTGGATGGCAAAATGTTAATTTTTTTTGTCTACATTCCATGTTGAAGAGAGAATTTTAAAGATGTACTAGGACCTTCTATTTTGTTTTACCCCATAATAATCTCTGTAATTACTGAGAATATTTCATCGGTTTTTTTGTTTTATAAGAAAAAAGAAAAGAAAAGGTGTCAAGTGTATTTATTATAAACCATACCCTAACTGCAGATACTTTTGCCTTAAAATGAAAGTCAACAATACCTCGTGTGGAAAATATTTGACATGTGAATACTTAGTGTACAGACAGTACCAAATCTGTGGCCACAAAATACTGCCATATAAAAGACACTGAATTAGACCATGTGTGGAATTTTTGGCCAGGTAATGGGTGCAATGCTGTGCATCAATTCAGGATGGCAGCCATCTCTTCTGAGGGCCAGACTCAAGAGTATTATTGTCTTGAAAACTTAGGTAACCCAAGGCCTTCACTTGGACTATAAATTCTGCAAAAGCAGCTCTAGATGTTGTGAAGAGATAGGATTTGCTGTTGAACCAAACTGAGCAAAAATAGCAAATGAGGGTAGTGGACTTGCAGAGATAACATATCACACATTTCACTCAAAAAGAGGACTAGTAGACAAAAATGAATGGACTTTTGAAAACAGCTTATTCTGCTACTTATTTTAAATTTAAAATCCATTTAAACTGAATTCCTTTCTCGGCTCCATCTTAGCACATGAACTGTGTTTTGAAAGTTTCAGTAAGAAACACAGTTTCTGTGCGGATCCACTTAACATAACTGAGAGCCACTTTAAAAAGAGGGCTTTGTTATTATTATGCACCATGCTAAAGAATGGCATTTGTAATACATGATGTTTTGGTGCAGTATTGATATCAGTCAAATAGCCATATAGCTTATGTCATTTTGGTAAATGATGCACCTTTTACTCTTTTCCAGCTTTATTCATGCCAGTTGATACATGTACTCTCTTGCTACTTCATCATGATCCTTTCTATCTAGCAGGGCATAGTCTGTTCCATAGTCTTCCAGCTCTTAGAAACAAAAAGGTCCCGGCTCTTGGCAATAGTCACCACAAGACGTCCCACGTAGCATCCATTAATCTGGCCTACCCCATCATTCCGGCCCATCGACAGCAGGAAGGTTAGTGATCCTAGATGTGGAAAACATACAGTTAGCTGTCAAAGTTGCAAATGAGATCCAACAGCATAATCAGCACCCATGTGCTTCATAGCACAATGGGACCAAATTATAGGGCAAGAAATAGAAGATTTTTGTTGCCGATTCTCTAGAATGCCAAGCTCTATAGGATTCAGTCAGTGTTTTCTGGGCAGCCTGGCTTAGAATCTCCTCCCCCATGCATGCCAGGGAAGTGGGAAGCTTGTCAGCTTCAGCAATTCATTTTCTTATCTCCGTGGACCTCAGCCACTGCTCTGTTCTCTGGGTAGTCTAGCTGTCCAGCCAGCACTTCTGGCTCCCAGACCCCACGCTGGCTGGTTCTACATAACAATGAAGGAAGCATGCACTGCTATCCAGTTACTTCCCCCTTGTACAGAGCAAAAGGGATTCCAAACAGGTCCTTCAGGGCCAGGAGGGAGAAAACAGCAAACTGAATTAATTCTATAGTATCTTGGACAAATGCTAAATTCCACAGCTGTGGAATCAAACTCCATGGGGCCCTGCACTAACTAAATTGGTCAATTCACCTCACAATCAGAGTCTCAGGCTCCTTTCAGACTTAAATGGGCATCAGTTGCACTCGATTCACATTTGTAATGTTTTTGCAACCACAGGGGGTAGACACCTTTTATTACTGTTATTATTATGAAAGGCTGAGATTCAACAAAGGGCTGCAAATGCCAAGGAACCATAGAATACACAAGACTCTGATGATGCTTTTGCACAGCTATATCCTTTATTCTTATAATTTGGAAATAAGGATGGGAGATGAAACAAGAGAGCCTTGTTTTCTCCCTCTCTCCTAAACCAGAGTTAACCTTCAGGTAATAGATGTTTCCATTTATAGAGGACTGATTCTTATCTTTTATGCTGCTGTACCTCCATGAATTCAATGGAATTATTCATGATTTAGAGTAATATAAATCAGAGGAAAATTAGGCACATGGCATCGTGACATGTATGCACCTCTTGTCCTAAGCCTTGGCATTAGAGTGGGTCAATCCAAGCCCCTGAAATGTAATTTAAGAAGATCTGGAAAGCTATTCCAGAGAATAGGTACACAGACCGGCATCAAAAGCAAGTGGGCAATGCACTCTAGATGTCCTTTTATCCCTCTGCTACAGCAACTAGCAAGGAAGGCTACTGGTAAATATTCACACAAGAAATGCTACTGACTTAAATGGGACTAATTGCACAATAAAAGACGATGCATGCGATTAAGATTTTGCAGGTTTGGGTCATAAGAGTTTTAAGTCATGATATTTTGCTGTACTGAGGATTTAATGTCATAGTTTGATAAACAACTCATTAAGATAATGGTTTCCTTTATAAACTAACCACCATATCCTCCCACCAATATAACAGTAATCAATCAACAGCGAAGGGGAAGAACACTTCAAAGTACAGAATAATCAAATAGTGTGCTTGTTTTGTTTCTGTGTCAAAAGGATTGCTGAAGAGTTGGCAAGAATATTTTTTAAGAGGAAGAAAGTAAGAATAATGTCAGTGATACAATATTCAAATCCAAATTATTTCCTTCAACTCTAAATACAGTCCTGTGCAATTATGGATTTCTTACAAAGTAATTCTATATAGAGATGAAGAAAGAATCGCATCTGCTAAGGTTTGTTATGAGCAGAGCCCAGTTTTACCTGGCTGGTAGGTTTTAAGAGATTTCTGTGTCAGACTGTTGATGATGTTTGTCACCACAATATTGGCATGGAGCCCAGCATGGTATGCCATCTTTGGTTCCTTCACATCAGCACAATCACCAATAGCATAGATGTTATCATACCCTTCCACCTGGAGGTACTGGTTGACCTTTAAAGCACCATTACTAGCCAGCTTGTCCCCTGTTTAAAAAAAAAAAAAAGTGCATCACCTTGCGGCCCGAGGAGTTGAAAAACAATGCAAATCCAGTGACACAGAGCATTCAAGTGAATCACTACCAAAAGCTGTATCATTAACTATTCAATAAAGTAGTTGTTTAACTTATGTTTGCTACAGCAAGAAAATGACACTCGCTTTGTAAGACGTCACTCCTATGTGATGCATGATAAATCATGTTTAATTGATACTTCAGCTGGTAATATCACTTGAGAGTCCAACAGTGTATGCAAACCAGGAGGAGAATGTGCAAAGCCTTCAGCTACTGTAAACAGTCATAGCTCAATTGAAGTCAGTGGAGCTATGACAATTTACACAAGTCAAGAATCTGATCTGAAAATGCTAACTTTAGTTCTCAGTATCAGGCTCTCTGAATTGACTTTCAGAGCTAGAGTCAATGGGTGGCCTGAATAGATTTGGTTGTTGAGGAACACCACCACTCGTTGCTTTGCCAAATGGTAAGAAGTCATTCTAGGGAGAATTACAGAATTTCAGATCTATATAGCAGCACATAATTCTCACACACACACATATCCCTGCTCCAATTTTCAGGCGGCTATATATTTTTCTAGGTGATAAGTTACACTTTGGACTTGAAATTTTTTTATGAATTTTCTCAGCGTAAATTTTAATATCTTTTCCATGAACAAAGGGTGATTTTCACTGGTTTTTAAAAAAATGAATAAAGCATCTGAGCTTTTTTCCACCTGGATGACTCAATTACCCTTTTAAAACAGTAAATAATGAATGGGTTTCATCCTCAGAGGACTAGTGCCTTTCAGATGCTTGAAGGAATTTCCTTTGAAAGTTGTTCATTCTATGTGTACAGTAAGTACACTAGTTTCTATTTTGGCCATATAGGATACAATTCTCCAGATACACAACTGAAATGCAGTTTGAGCCAGACTATTCTGGATCCTCCTTGCACAATAGGCAGCATTTGCTCTCCTCAAATCCGTTTTACCATTTCTATCAGAAGGTGATCATTTGAATGTGCAATTCATACAATATAGAATTCCTATGTCCTTTCTAATGCTGTCTAAGGGAAGAGCGGGTTAAGGGCATTAAAATTTGAATTAGATGTGCACTTCTTAAATCACACATTTAAGAAAATGCACATTCACATGTGCAGTTACACTAATGCTCACATTTTATTTGACTTCCCCTTGAAATCACGAAAGAGATGAGTGATATTTACTATATAATACAATTGACTTTTAAAGTATTTTACACTTTAAAATTAATTGAAACATAATACCCTTGGAAATATTTTATTGCATAGGTTTTTAAATAATTCACCAAGTAGGATTAGCTGAATACCAGGGCACAGATCCTTAAATGGCGTAAAGTGTCATAGCTCCATTGACTTCAGTGACGGTGTTATAACAGCTGAAAATCTGCACCCAGGCATTTTAGTAGAGGTTAACCCTTCACATTTAGGTGGAGAGTCCTACAAGTGTTACAGGCCCACTGCTAAGTGCACCAGCTACTGAAGTTCCATCCTAATTTCCCCCATTCACCTCCAAATGCTGTGTCTCTAGAGCACAGTATTACCAGCACACTGATGGATTCATCGCGCTCATGGAGATTATTTGTTCTTATGCTACCAAATCACAAGTTAGCACATTTGGCATTCTCTATATAGAATAGCTCCAGGACTGGAACGATGAGATGGGGGGGCTCAAGACCGTAGTGCACTGATAGATGAGTTTAGCAGCAGGAGTGAAACTCTGGCCTTACTGAAGTCAGTGGGAGTTTTGCCGTTGACTTCAATGAGGCCAGGATTTCACCCCGGACAACAATAGTGGGATATATTGGGTGTCTAGCTAAAGTTAATGGTTGGGGAAGGCAAAGAAATAATACAAACCACTTAGTACATAAATATATACCCTCTTCCACAAACTTCCACCAAAGGGCCACTTTCTTTTTTGAAGTATAAGCTTTAACCACAGAGATTAAATGTGCTCTAACTATACCAAGTTAAATTTCAATACCACTTGTATACTGTCTCTAAAATATTGAATTGAGAAAGTTTAAAACATTTTATTACCTGTGCTGAAGAATCTTAGCCCCACCCTGTCCTATGGTTTTAACTTACCAAATGCACTGCTGTATGCTGATGAATTGATCTTTATACCAGTGCAGAGAATCACCATGTCAGCAGCAACCTCTCTGCCCTTTTCTGTCTTGACTGCCATATTCTCT
Source organism: Gopherus evgoodei (assembly GCF_007399415.2). Lineage (NCBI taxonomy): Eukaryota > Metazoa > Chordata > Testudines > Testudinidae > Gopherus > Gopherus evgoodei. Next base: position 44,205,216 of record NC_044328.1, on the reverse strand, counting down.
TGGAATCGGTTTAAAGTCAGCATATGCAGGTTGCTGACTCTGTCACCTGTCATAAGAAGCAGAATATAGGTCTTTGTGATCATGAGCAGTGATGTTGCTACCCTCTAAGCCAATGACTCAACCTTTTACCTCTTTCAGGAATCTGATTTGTCTTGCATATCTCCAAGTTTCACCTCACTTAAAAACTACTTGCTTACAAAATCAGACATAAAAATACAAAAGGGTCACAGCACACTATTACTGAGAAATTGCTTACTGTCTCACTTTTACCATATAAATTATAAATCAATTGGAATATAAATATTGTACTTACATTTCAGTGTATAGATCAGAATAAGTCATTGTCTGCATGAAATTTTAGTTTGTACTGACTTAGCTAGTGCTTTTTATGTAGCTTGTTGTAGAACTAGACAAAATATCTAGATAAGTTGGTGTACTCCTTGGAAGACCACTGCGTGGTTGAGAAATGCTGCTCTAAGCAGCGTAAGCTGCTTCCTTGGGCACCAAAGCCTAAGGAGTCCAAAATGTGTCATTTTTAACAAAAATACTTTTATAAAGATTGTACATTTAGAACACAGATTACAATATCTGTTCTACACAAGGCATACTGAAATATCTCCCAAAGTTTCATTTCAGAGAATCATATTTAGTTCCCTCCATTTGTTCCTTTCCTGGAGTTTATCACATTTTCATTCTGAATTCCCACTGTCCCTTTTATCTTCTGTGAAGTGCCTTCACATCCAATGGCCACGCCTCTTGTCTCTGTGGATAGTCCAGTCACTTTTCCATTACCCAGAAGAGCCTGATCCTGTAGCATGCGGAGTACCCCTTGGGTGATGCTCAGTGCCCTTCCTTTCCATTGAAGTCAATGAAAGCTGCCAATGCTCAACAACTTTGAAAATCACTTTGCTATTGAAATGTGAATTTCAGAACCTAACTTTAGGACCTAACGTTTAAAAACATTGGCCAATATATATGATAATAAGCAGAGCTGGTAGCCTGGCACTGTTTTAAGACCCTCTTTTCAACTGCTTATATATAGTTTTGCCAAACTGTTTGGCTGAAATTTTCCACGTTGGGTGCCTCCATCAAACTGATTTTTTTTTCTCTCTCCCCAAAGCTTCAGCTAAAATTGTTCATGCAATTTCAGAAGACAAGACCGGGGGGGATGGGGGGGAGAGGAATGGGACACTTTTTTTATCAGTGTTAAAAACAAAATCATCATCTTGTTTTGTTGAGACACTCTAGACCCTCCATGCTGAAAAACTCAGTTTGCATATACTCAGTAGAGCCTTAAGAGTGTGTCAGTTAAATTGTCAGATGCATCTCTCTTGGCATGCTCCATTCCAAACCTTTAGGGGCTGAGCAGGACTCTCCTGTAATTGCTCCTCCCAGCTGTCATGGGATACTGTGGTGCCAGATGGAAACTGAGCAAGGAGACTGTCCCTCCTGTGCTCTCAATTATTCTAAAGCCCAGGCAGAAAGGACTCAGACTCATAGGTCAGAAGGGACCAATATGATCATCTAGTCTGACCTCCTGCACAAGGCAGGCCACAGAACCCTACCCATCCACTTTCCACTTTTATAACAACCCCTAACCCAGGACTGAGTTATTGAAATCCTCAAAACTGGTTTGAAGACCTCAAACTGCAGAGAATCCACCAGCAAGCGACCCATGCCCCACGCTGCAGAGGAAGGCGAAAAACCTCCAGGGCCCCTGCCAATCCGCCCTGGAGGAAAATTCCTTCCCGACCCCAAATATGGCGATCAGCTAAACCCTGAGCATGTGGGCAAGACTTACCCGCCAGCACCCAAGAAGGAATTCTCTGCAGTAACTCAGTTCCCATCCCATCCCATCCCATCCAAAATCTCCCCGCAAACCACTGAGCAGACTTATCTGGTGATAATCCAAGATCAATTGCCCAAATTAAACGATCCCATCATAACATCCCCTCCATATACTTATCAAGTTTAGTCTTGAAGCCAGATAAGTCTTTTGCCCCCACTACTTCCCTCGGAAGGCTGTTCCAAAACTTCACTCCCCTAATGGTTAGAAACCTTCGTCTAATTTCAAGTCTAAACTTCCTAATATCCAGTTTGTACCCATTCGTCCTCGTGCCTACATTAGTACTAAACTTAAATAATTCCTCTCCCTCCCTAACATTGACCCTCCTGATATATTTATATAGAGCAAGCCTATCCCCCCGCAGCCTTCTTTTGGCCAGGCTAAACAAGCCAAGCTCTTTGAGTCTCCTTTCATAAGGCAGGTTTTCCGTTCCTCGGATCATCCTAGTAGCCCGTCTCTGGACCTGTTCCAGTTTGAATTCATCCTTCTTGAACATGGGACACCAGAACTGCACACAATATTCCAGATGGGGTCTCACCAGCGCCTTATATAACGGTACTAACACCTCCTTATCCTTGCTGGAAATATCTCGCCTAATGCATCCTAAAATCGCATTTGCTTTTTTAACAGCCATATCACATTGGCGGCTCATAGTCATCCTGCTATCGACCAATACCCCAAGGTCCTTCTCCTCCGTCGCTTCCAACTGATGCGTCCCCAACGTATATCTAAAATTCTTATTATTAATCCCTAAGTACATGACCTTGCACTTTTCACTATTGTATTTCATCCTATTACTCTTACTCCAGTTCACAAGGTGGTCCAGATCTTCCTGAATAGTATCCCTGTCCTTCTCCGTGTTAGCAATACCCCCCAACTTCATGTCATCTGCAAACTTTATTAGCACATTCCCGCTCTTTGTGCCAAGGTCAGTAATAAAAAGGTTAAATAAGATCGGTCCCAAAACCGATCCTTGAGGGACTCCACTAGTAACCTCCTTCCAGCCTGACGGTTCACCCTTCAAGACGACCCGCTGGAGTCTCCCCTTTAACCAGTTCCTTATCCACCTTACAACTTTCATATTCATCCCCATCTTTTCCAATTTAACTAACAGTTCCCCATGCGGAACCGTGTCAAACGCCTTACTGAAATTGAGGTAAATTAGATCTACCGCATTTCCTTTATCTAAGTAATCCGTCACCTTCTCAAAGAAGGAGATCAGATTGGTTTGGCACGATCTACCTTTAGTAAATCCATGTTGCAGTTCGTCCCAATTACCACTGACCTCTATGTCCTTGACTACTTTCTCCCTTAAAATTTTTTCCAAGACCTTACACACTACAGACGTCAAGCTAACAGGCCTATAATTACCCGGATCACTTTTCTTCCCTTTCTTAAAAATAGGGACTACGTTAGCAATCCTCCAGTCGTACGGCACAACCCCCGAGTTTATCGATTGCTTATAAATTCTCGCTAACGGGCTCACAATTTCACGCGCCAGTTCCTTTAATATCCTCGGCTGGAGATTGTCCGGGCCCTCCGATTTTGTCCCATCAAGCTGTTCAAGTTTGGCCTCTACCTCAGATGCGGTAATATCCACCTCCATATCCACATTCCCGTTTATCATCCCTCCATCATCGCTAAACTCCTCACTTGTCTTATTAAAAACTGAGGCAAAGTACTTATTTAGATATTGGGCCATGCCTAGGTTATCCTTAACCTCCATTCCATCCTCAGTCTATAGCGGCCCCACTTCTTCTTTCTTTGTTTTCTTCTTATTTATGTGGCTGTAGAACCTTTTACTATTGGTTTTGATTCCCTTTGCAAGGTCCAGTTCAATGCGGCTTTTAGCCTTCCTCACTTTATCCCTACATGTTCTGACCTCACCAAGGTAGCTTCCCTTGCTAATCCCGCCTTTCTTCCACTCCCTGTAAGCTTTCTGCTTTCTCCTAATCCCCTCTCTGAGTTGCTTGCTCATCCAGTTTGGCCTGCAACTCCTGCCCATGGTTTTTTTCCCCTTTCTTGGGATGCAGGCTTCCGACAATTTCCACAGCTGCGACTTAAAGTAATTCCAGGCCTCCTCCGCATTTAAATCCGCAAGTTCCTCCGTCCAATCCACTTCCTTAACTAATTTCCTTAACTCTTTAAAATTAGCCCTCGAGAAATCGAAAACCCTAATCCGAGATCTACATTTGTTTATCCTCCCATCTAGTTTGAACTGAATCAGCTCATGATCACTCGAACCAAGGTTATCCCCTACCACCATTTCTTCTACGAGGTCCTCACTGCTCCCCAAAACCAAATCTAAAATGGCATCCCCTCTCATAGGTACTTCAACTACTTGATGAAGAAATCCATCCGCTATCACATCCAGAAAAATCTGACGCCTATTATTCTTGCAAGCACTCGTCCTCCAGTCTATATCCGGGAAGTTGAAGTCTCCCATAATCACACATTTCCCCTTTGTGTTTACTTCATTAAAGACATTAAAGAGGTCTCTATCCATATCCAAATCAGATCCTGGCTGTCTATAGCACACCCCAAGCACTATCTCAGGGGAAGCTCTAGTTGCTTTTTCACCCAGTGTGATTTTTGCCCAGACAGACTCTGTCTTATCCATTCCATCGCTTCTTACTTCATTACAGTTAATCTCATCATTGATGTACAAGGCTACTCCACCACCTTTGCCTTTCTTCCTATCTTTTCTAAACAGCACATAGCCTTCAATACCTGTACTCCAGTCATGAGTACTATTCCACCAGGTGTCTGTTATCCCTATGATATCCGGTTTCACTTCCTGCACCAGTAGCTCCAGTTCCTCCATCTTGTTACCTAGGCTCCTCGCATTAGTGTACAGACATTTTAATTTTTGGCATTTAGCATCAATGACTTTCTTTCCCCCGTCGTGCACAGACCTTCTACCACCAGCATCACCCGTTAATCTGGTTCCTACTCCACTATTCCTCCTCGGATCAATTCTTTGGTCCACAAGGGTATCCCCTCTCACTTTGTTTACTTCCCTCTCCAGGTTATATTCCGGCGTGGAGATCTCCTGGACATCTCCCAACCATCTCCCCGAACTTCCTAGTTTAAAGCTCTCTTGATGAGGTCGGCGAGCCTCCATCCTAGAATTCTGTTTCCCTCCTTACTTAGATGAAGTCCATCCTGAGCGAACAGTTGTCTGTCCGTAAATGCTTCCCAATGACCGTACATCCCAAAGCCCGCCTTGTAACACCAATGCCTGAGCCATCTGTTGATCACCATAATCTTGTCACTCCTTCGTCGCCCTGCTCTAGGAACCGGCAGAATCCCACTGAAGATCACCTGAGCCTCGATTTCTTTGAGCATCTTCCCCAGTCTGGCATAATCCTCCTTGATACAGTCCAGCGAGTAACTAGCCGTATCATTCGTTCCCACATGAAGGACAATCAACGGATTTTTTCCCGCTCCTGCAATGATCCTATTCAGCCTCAGGTCCACATCCTGTATCTTAGCCCCTGGCAGACAGCACACCCTTCTGTTCTCCCGATCAGGTCTAGTTACAGGCCTGTCTATTCTTCTCAGTAAAGAGTCTCCAATCACGTAGACTTGCCTTTTCCGGCGACAGTTTGATTCTCCGGTCTATCCCCCACACCAGCCTGCCGCAAGCCCTCGCAATTTGTATTCGCCTTTACAATCCTCCTAGGGCTCATACTTGGTGCCGCCTCCATCGACTCCTCCCCTCCTTCTGCAGGACTAGCTGCTCGTCTCTTTTTCCTTGCCCTCTCTCCTTCAGCAGCCTGCTGTGCTCCATCTTCATTTCCCAACTCAGCAAACCTGTTCCTGAGTTCTATTTCTCCATCGCTGGCCCGTCTTTTCCTCTGCCTGGTTCTCCTAGTCACATGTTTCCACCGTCCACTTTCCTCACCAGGCAGCCCCTCCTCAGAGTTCTTTGGTCCTGCTTCCATCCGCTCGTCTGGGCTTGTCCCCTGCGCCTCATCATGTCTGTGTTCCATCATCCGCTCAAACCCCCTTCTAAACTCAGCCAGGGTTTCCACTTGCATCTCCAGTCCTCTTATCTTTTCTTCCAGCAGCTCTATCAGGCGGCACTTCATGCAGACATAACTCCTTTCAGGTGCCCCCTCCAGGACCATGTACATGCCACAGCTACCGCATCCGGTCATCCTCAGCATGTCTCTACCTGCTGCCTCTGCCTCCGTCATATCCGTCCCACTCTGTGCCTGGCAGTCCACGCCTCACACCATACCACAGGCCACCAATGAGCACTGGACTCTTGCCCCTTCCCTTGTCTGACTTCCTGGTCTCTGTGCCTTGGTCTCCCCTGTGACCTCCCCCCGGGAACTCCCACTGGAACTCCCCTGTTAGCAGCTCTGTTCGCTGGCTCCTGGAGGAGGAGGAAGCAGCTGATTTGAATGCAGAGAGATGAGAAATGGTGAAGGCATGCGTGGCTCACAGGACCAGCTCTGCCAGTGCAAAAATGGTTCTCTCCACTGCCTGTGGCAACAACTCCCTTTTTCCAATGTAAGATCTCTCACGTATTTTGGAGGGGTTTATCCCCACCTTAGCCGCTTCTCACCCCAAAACTGTGGGCTGAGATACATGCACTTCATCTCTACATTTTGTTTCTTTTTTTTGTTTCTTTTTGTTTTTGTTTTTTAATGTCAGGGTTGGAAGGGACCTCAGGAGGTCATCTAGTCCAACCCCCTGCTCAAAGCAGGGCCAATCCCCAAACTAAATCACCCCAGCCAGGGCTTTGTCAAGCCTGACCTTAAAAACCTCGAAGGAGATTCTACTATCTCCCAAGGTAACCCGTTCCGGTGCTTCACCACCTTCCGAGGGAAAAAGTTTTTCCTAATATCCAACCTAAACCTCCCCCACTGCAACTTGAGACCATTACTCCTTGTTCTATAAAAGCAGCAAAGAATCCTGTGGCACCTTATAGACTAACAGACGTTTTGGAGCATGAGCTTTCGTGGGTGAATACCCACTTCGTCGGATGCATGTAGTGGAAATTTCCAGGGGCAGGTATACATATGCAAGCAATATATCCTAATATCTGATTTGTGTCCATTTATCCTTTTCCGTAGCGACTGTCCAGTTTGGCCGACGTACATAGCAGAGGGGCATTGCTGCCATATGATGGCGTATATTACACTGGTGGACGTGCAGGTGAATGAACCGGTGATGGTGTGGCTGATCTGGTTAGGTCCTGTGATGGTGTCGCTGGTGTAGATATGTGGGCAGAGTTGGCATCGAGGATTGTTGCATGGATTGGTTCCTGAGTTAGAGTTACTATGGTGCGGTGTGCAGTTACTGGTGAGAATATGTTTCAGGTTGGCAGGTTGTCTGTGGGCGAGGACTGGCCTGCCACCCAAGGCCTGTGGAAGTGTGGGATCATTGTCCAGGATGGCTTGTAGATCCCTGATGATGCGTTGGAGGGGTTTTAGCTGGGGACTGTATGTGATGGCCAGTGGAGCCACAAGAAGCACAAGCACAAGAAGAACTCCACATGGACTCCTCCTGAGGGTCGAAATGACAGTCTGGACCTATACATTGAATGCTTCCGCCGACATGCACAGGCAGAAATTGCACAACTGGAAAAGGATAAATGGACACAAATCAGATATTAGGAATGGCTATATACAAAAACCTGTAGGAGAACACTTCAACCTCCCTGGTCACACAATAGCAGACCTTAAGGTGGCCATCCTGCAGCAAAAAAACTTCAGGACCAGACTTCAAAGAGAAACTGCTGAGCTTCAATTCATCTGCAAATTTGACACCATCAGCTCAGGATTAAACAAAGACTTTGAATGGCTTGCCAACTAAAAAACCAGTTTCTCCTCCCTTGGTTTTCACACCTCAACTGCTAGAACAGGGCCTCATCCTCCCTGATTGAATTAACCTCGTTATCTCTAGCTTGCTTGCATATATATACCTGCCGCTGGAAATTTCCACTACATGCATCCGACGAAGTGGGTATTCACCCACGAAAGCTCATGCTCCAAAACGTCTGTTAGTCTATAAGATGCCACAGGATTCTTTGCTGCTTTTACAGATCCAACCTAACACGGCTACCCCTCTGATACTCCTTGTTCTGTTGTCTGCTACCACTGAGAACAGTCTAGATCCATCCTCTTTGGAACCCCCTTTCAGGTAGTTGAAAGCAGCTATCAAATCTCCCCTCATTGTTCTCTTCTGCAGACTAAACAATTCCATTGAGTTAGTGCACTAAAACAGGGGTAGGCTACCTGCGGCACACAAGTTGATTTTCAGTGGCACTCACTGCCCAGGTCCTGGCCACCGGTCCAGGGGGCTCTGCATTTTAATTTAATTTTAAATGAAGCTTCTTAAACATTTTAAAAACCTTATTTACTTTACATACAACAATAGTTTAGTTAGATATTATAGACTTATAGAAAGAAACCTTCTAAAAACGTTAAAATGTATTATTGGCACGCAAAACCTTAAATCAGAGTGAATAAATGAAGACTTAGCACAGCACTTCTGAAAGGTTACCGACCCCTGCACTAAAAAAATAGTGTAGCCAAGGTAGTGAGAGTCCTGGTGAACAGCAGGACGGGATAGGCACGCTGACTACATGCCCGGGGGTTCAGGCGGGTTTGCACTTGGCATGGCCTATGCTGCTGTTCACTGCTACCCATGCTACCCCAGCTACACTGCTATATGTAGAGGGCTTGCTCAGTGAGAGCTAGTACAACTATGTTTATGCAAGCAAGAAATCACACCCTCAGCTCCAAGGGTAAACACACCCTAAAAGTTAGGGTGTGCCACCTGAGGTGACCCAAGAGGTATTATATCATGTATAGCCACTCAAAACCCATTTCCTCATTCAAGTGCTATTTGTAAAGTAGAAGGTGTGGTATGGTATGTAGCAGCAAATTATGCAGAAATAAAACCTTTGGGTTAGAGAATAGCGTGTCACATCTACTTCAAAACATATAACATTTGCATGGTTGGGTCACTGTGAGGGTGACCCAAGAAGTCACAGATAGTCAAAATTTTGTCCCAGCCATTCAGATTTAGTTTCTTATTCATTGAATATTAATATTTATTTTCTTTATAAAGGAAGGTGCAAAGGAGATGCTGAGGTGGCAGAAGTGGGAATAGGCGTTGGGGGTGAGAGGGCGGGGCTGATGTGGCATAAGCAGGAACAAGGTTTAGGGTGAGAGGGAGGCACTGAGTTGGTATGGCAGAGGGCGCTCAGTTGAGATGGAGACACTGAAATGATAGGGCTGGAGCTCAGAAAGGTGCTAAGGCTGCAGAAGTGCAAGGAGGGACAGGGTGAGAGTTACTTGGCTTGAGATGGGCTTAGGCTCAGGCTTCAGTGGGATTCTGCCTGTTCCTAGAGAAGGGCAACACAGGTGTGACAAGATTATGGCGATCAACATATGGCTCAGGCAGTGGTGCTATAAGGAGGGCTTTGGGATGTATGGCCACTGGGAAGCATTCATGGACAGAGGACTGTTCTCTCGGGATGGACTTCACCTGAGTAAGGAGGGAAATAGACTTCTAGGATGGAGGCTGGCACAACTGTAAGAGAGCTTTAAACTAGGAATTTGGGGGAGATAGTTGGGAGATGTCCAAGTAATCTCCATGCCGTAATTTAACATTGAGAGGGAAGAAAACAAAGTAAGAGAGGATACAGCCGTGGGCAGGAGAATGGACATAAGGAGGAAGGGTAGTGTAGATACCAGTCTAATAGGTGACACTGGTGGTAGAATGTCTGTGCCTAATCAGGTAAAGAATGTCAGTGAAGGCAAATGGCAAAAATTAAGATGTTTGTACGAGGAGCCTACGTAACAAAATGGAGGAACTAGAGCTACTGGTGCAGGAAATGAAACCAGATATTATAGAGATAACAGAAACATGGACGAATAGTAGTCATGACTGGAGTACAGATATTGAAGGGTATGTGTTGTTTAGGAAAGACAGAAATAAAGGCAAAGGTGGTGGAGTAGCATTCTATATCAATGATGACGTTAACTGTAAAGAAATAAGAAGTGATGGAATGGATAAGAGTCTGTCTGGACAAAATCAAATTGGAAAAGAAAGCTACTAGAGCCTCCCTTGGGATAGTGCTTTGGTGTGCTACAGACCACCGGGATCCGATTTGGATATGGATAGAGACCTCTTTAATGTTTTTAATGAAGTAAATACTAATGGGAATTTTGTGATCATGGGAGACTTTAGCTTCCCAGATATAGACTGGAGGACAAGTGCTAATAATAGTAATAGGGCTCAGATTTTCATGGATGCAATAGCTGATGGATTCCTTCACCAAGTAGTTGAAGAACCAATAAGAGGGAATGCCATTTTAGATTTCGTTTTGGTGAGTAGTGAGGACCTCATAGAAGAATGGTTGTAGGGACAACCCTGGTTTGGGTGATCATGAGCCAATTCAGTTCAAACTAGATGGAAGGATAAACAAAAATAGATCTGGGACTAGGGTTTTTTATTTCAAAAGGGCTAATTTTAAAGAATTAAGGAAATTAGTTAGGGGAAGTGGATTGGACTGAAGAACTCGTAGCTCTAAAGGCAGAGGAGGCCTGGAATTACTTCATGCCACAGTTGCAGAAACTATCAGAAGCCTGCATCCCAAGAAAGGGGAAAAAAATTCATAGGCAGGAGTTGTAGACCAGGCATCTCAGAGAGGTGATTAAGAAAAAGCAGAAAGCCTACAAGGAGTGGAAGATGGGAGGGATTAGCAAGAAAAGCTACCTTATTGAGGTCAGAACATGTAGGGATAAAGCGAGAAAGGCCAAAAGCCATGTAGAGTTGGACCTTTCAAAGGGAATTAAAACCAATAGTAAAAAGGTTCTATAGCCATATAAATAAGAAGAAAACAAAGAAAGAAGTGGGACCACTAAACACTGGGGATGGAGTGGAGGTTAAGGATAATCTAGGCATGGCCCAATATCTAAACAAATACTTTGTCTCAGTCTTTAATGAGGAGCTTAGGGATAATGGTAGGGTGACAAATGGGAACGAGGATATGGAGGTAGATATTACCACATCCGAGGTAAAAGCCGATCTTGAACAGCTTAAATGGGACGAAATCGGGATGTTGCGGGGGGAGGGGGGAGCAGAATTTTCATCCAAGAATATTAAAGGAACTGGCACATGAAATTGTAAACCCATTAGCAAGAATTTTTAATGAATCTGTAAACTCAGGGGTTGTACCATATGACTGGAGAATTGCTAACATAGATCCTATTTTTAAGAAAGAAAAAAAAGTGATTCGGGTAGCTATAGGCCTGTTTGACATCTGCAGCATGCCAGGAGGTCTTGGAAAAAAATTTGAAGGAGAAAGTAGTTAAGGATATTGAGATCAATGGCAATTGGGACAAAATACAATATGGTTTTACAAAAGGTAAATCATGCCAAACCAACCTGATCTTCTTTTGAGAAGGTAACAATTTTTTAGACAAAGGAAATGCAGTGGATCTAATTTACCTCGATTTCAGTAAGGCATTTGATATGGTTCCACATGGCGAATTATTAGCTAGATGGGGATCAACATGAAAACTGAAAGATGGATAAGGAACTGGTTAAAGGGGAGACTACAATGGCTCATACTGAAAGGTGAACTGTCAGGCTGGAAGGAAGTTACTACTGGAGTTCCTCAGGGATCGGTTTTGGGGCCAATCTTGTTTAATCTTTATATTACTGACCTTGATACAAAAAGTGGGAATCTGTTAATAAAGTCTGCGGATAACACAAAGCTGGGAGGTATTGCTAATACAGAGAAGGACCTGGATATCATACAGGAAGATCTGGATGATCTTGTAAACTGGAGTAATAGTAACAGGATGAAATTTAATATTGAAAAGTGCAAGGTCATGCATTTAGGGATTAATAAAAAGAATTTTTGTTTAAATTGGGCATGCATCAATTGGAATTAACAGAGGAGGAGAAGGACCTTGGCATATTGATTGATCACAGGATGACTATGAGCTGCCAATGTGATATGGCCGTTAAAAAAGCTAATGCGGTCTTGGGATGCATCAGGCAAGGTTTTTCCAGTAAAGATATGGAGGTGTTAGTACCATTATACAAGGCACTGGTGAGACCTCATCTGGAATATTGTGTGCACTTCTGGTCTCCCATGTTTAAGAAGGATGAATTCAAACTGGAACAGGTATAGAGAAGGGCTAATAGGATGATCCGAGGAATGGAAAACCTGTCTTATGAAAGGAGACTCAGAGCTTGGCTTGTTTAGCCTAACCTAAAGAAGGCTGAGGGGAGATATGATTGCTCTCCACAGATATATCAGAGGGATAAATTTCAGGGAGGAAGAGGAATTATTTAAGCTCAGTACCAATGTGGACACAAGAACAAATGGATATAAACTGGACATTAGGAAGTTTAGACTTGAAATTAGACAAAGGTTTCTAACCATTAGAGGAGTGAAGTTCTGGAACAGCCTTCCAAGGGGAGTAATGGGGTCAAAAGACATATCTGTCTTCAAGACTAAGCTTGATAAGTTTATGGAGGGGATGGTATAATGGGATAGCCTACTTTTGCCAATTAATTGATCTTTGATTATTAGCAGTAAATATGCCCAATGACCTGTGATGAGATGTTAGATGGGGTGGGATCTGTTACTACATAGAATTCTTTCCTGGGTGTCTGGCTGGTGAGTCTTGCCCACATGCTCAGGGTTTAGCTGATGGCCATATTTGGGGTCGGGAAGGAATTTTCCTCCAGGGCAGACTGGCAGAGGCCCTGGAGGTTTTTTGCCTTCCTCTGCAGTGTGGGGCACGGGTTACTTGCTGGAGGATTCTGTGCACCTTTAGATCTTTAAACCATGATTTGAGGACTTCAGTAACTCAGACATAGGTTAGGGGGTTGTTACAGGAGTGAGTGGGTGAGATTCTGTGGCCTGTGTTGTGCAGGAAGTCAGACTAGATGATCATAATGGTCCCTTTTGTCCTTAAAGTCTATGAGAGCCCTGTTCAGTCTTCCTTACCAAAAACAAGCATCAGAGACAACAGTTCCTTATAAGAGAAGGAGCTAGAGATGGGGGAGTAGGGGAGGAAGCTTTGAGGATTTTTAGAGTCTCGATCTGAGTTAGAGAAATATTAAATGAAATTGGTTTAGACATACTTAACAAGAGACGCACTTCTTTGTTGAGAAGAATCTCCTTCACCACCTGCCGGACACTTGGTAGAAGCTCCACATCAGCCAGTGCGATTTTTGAGTGAATGAGGGTGACCTGCGGACAAATGCAAAATAACTACAGCCAACTGGGGAAAAACAAAAAGGAAAACAAAAACAAACCTGAGTCAGCTAGGAACAAATACTATTTAAACAGGTTTGTGTCTGACTGCTGTCCCAGCAAGCAGGCAAAAGCAATAGCCAAGCCTTAGCCTTCTGGCTTTCAGCATGCATTTCTCGGCAACAAAGGCAGAGTAGGGTGGATGAGTGAGTGGAGGATCTCGGGAAGAACACTAAGCTAGTCTGCTTGCAGCCAACCCCAGCACCAGGATGCACTGCAGGAATGCTGGCTGTGAGGGCGCTCACAGTTGCTCCACTTCCAATCTTACTGAATATGAGGCTCTATGGAAAATGGTTGTGAGGGACTTTAGCTATGGCAACCCAAACTGCTCTAGGCGGGGCATTGTGAAAGAACACATTTAAGTCACCAGATGGAGGAAGCAGCTGGTGGAGCATTAATTATTGTGTAAGTTGTTTCTTGTACCTCTTTGGCTGGATATTCTGTTTTAATCTCTGCAGCCATCTCCACTCCAGCAGCACCACCGCCTACTATCACGATACGTCGAGATTTTTGGAGCTTGCAAAACCAATAAACAAACAAACTCATATCTCCTTGTTGCATTATTTCATACATAAGGTAACCTAGAATGAGGCATTCAGCCAGAACACTCATTCTGGCAGCACCAGCCGTGCACCTTCTCAACTTGTAGGAAGACCTTATTAAAGTGGAGTCCACACAAATTTATCAATAGAACATCCTTTATCTTCTACCCTCTGGAATGAGAGGTGGAGTTGTCCCACCAAAAGCTCCTTCTAGATCCCATCCTACCCTTGAAACACCCTTGGCAGTTTTGGCCCTCAAAAAAAAAAAAAATCTTGTATTTCAACAGGAAGCATTGATAGGATACCCGAGTCCTAGGGAAGGGCTGGCAACCACCAAATGCAGCTTGTTTACCAGATTTCAGGTGAATTTTTACTGGAACAATAAGCCACTCCAAGATACTCATTAGTAGGACAACATTGCATCCTGGAGCCTGTTATGAAGCATAAGGTGGTATGCCTTCATCTACCCAAGAAGTGCACCTATCCCCTATTAATGCACACTTTTACTACCATCAGAATCCAAGGCCCACTCATTTAGATCTAAAAAGAAAAAATAAGCTGGGGGCAGGGGAAAGGAATGGTGCAGAAGTGTTGTGCAATATGTCTTTCCACTATGAAAAACAGTACTTGGAGGATGATCAATTAATAGTCAAAAGGGAAGTGGGCTGCTATGGAATCAGGTGGGTCCAGCATTTTACATGTCCTGCTTTAAAAATCATCGCACTTTAACATAATGGGTAGAGGAATTTTCTTCTTTCAGGATGAGATCCCAACTGTGCAGCCTGGGCTGATGCCTGACTGTGATATCACCAAAGAGGTGTTTAGCAGGATGGCTTGCCCATTAGGGTTGGAAGGCCTGGTGCCAGCCAATTATTGTTAAGGAGTCACACCATTATAAAAGCAACAGGAGGCTAGGGTAGTAGTGGCAGAGGCCAGGCTCTTCAGAGAAGATTGACACTGGGGAGCAGCCCTAGGTAGGAGAACTGAGAGTAGCCTGCCAAGGCAGGAGCAAGACTCTGATATCAAGGGAGTTTGGCAGTCAGAGCCTGAGAGCTGAGCTCCAGCTAAGTAAAGCCTGGGAGTAGTGACTCAACAGCTCTGAGGAGAGGGAGTGGAAGGACTCCTTCTCTAAGGAAGAAGGACACACTGAACTGGCATTGGGCCTGCAAGGGTAGACCTGGAGAATTAGTTTGGATCTTCCTGCTCTCTTCAGTGAAGCTGAAGCAAGGTAATTATGGGAAGTATTTTGCAATTTCAAAATTTTCCTTAATTCCTAGAGTTGTACTTGAGTCTTGGTTAAAAGGTACATCAAATGAGTACTGCACACGTTATAAGTTTCAGATTCCCTTCATTTTCTTCTAGATTTCTTTTCATCTGTGTTACATTTGCAGTATTATCTGTGACAAAACTATATACTTGACACTTGAATTTTTGTTCAGTTATTGTTTTTACTGCTACTTGTAAGTATTCTGCTGTATAGGCAGTGTCCAATTGTTGCTGTAAGTTTGACAACAGAAGATAGGGTTGTCTCAAGCACATATTACTGGACCATTGTATACACTGTTCCACCCATCAAGACTCAGATTAACAAGCTTCCTGTCAATTTTTTGCACACTGTTCAGTTTCCTTCTCATATACTGTATCCAGAAGTCTTCCAGCAATGTCTGCTTGCTGGGTGGAGAGTGACATGATTCAATCATCACGGACCAGGCTAATGAAGTATTTGTTCTGAACTAGATGAAAAGGAGAACTTGTTGCATAAATGAACCATGTCATCTTTTCACTTATATAGTCTTGCTGGAATTTGCTGGTCCTGATTACCATGGGTTTATTGGATGAAGAAAGTCTCTGGTACAAGAAACTGACTGTATGTTTAATTGCAGCACTGCTAGTGATTCCAGCAGATGATGGAAATTCATAACCTCTTAGTGTATATCTAAGCTAGGCCCTGAAACAAAATGGTAAAGTCAGTCACTGAGTATTACTCAATCCACAGCTTTAAAAAAAAACGAGAGATTCCCTCCTACTGCAGCTGTGTGTACCACTGTTTAAATGAGTCTAAACCCAGTTTTATAGGGAAATTAAATAAAGGGTTATCTATCTATCTATTTAAACCCTTAACCCTAGCAACATAAAACATCTTGCGTTTAAAGGTTTAAATTCATAAATGCCTAATAAAACTTTGAACAGGAATAGTTGAACTAGGATGTTGGATTATACTGAGCAATAAGAGATCATTTCAGAAGTCCAGCAGCAACAGTAAAAGTGAAATTGATATATTCCCACAAAAAACTAGCATACCAATTATATTTTGAATGCTAACATTTTGAAATGCACAAGTAATCCATTTAAAAGGTAAGCTTATGACCATCTATGTTTACTAGCACAGTAAGACATGGTGGGCAGTCCATAAGATTGAGGCAAAAATAAAGTTTGCTAACCAGTTGATCCAAATTGATGTAGACATGCTAAACAAAGTCACTGCCTTCTGAAGAGCATTTTTCAGTGTCTTGTTCTGACAATCAGGCCCTGGAGCTCTGTTTACATTTGGCAGGTTCCTTTTTACTCAGAGGTACAGGAATTTCTTGAAAGTTTTCCCAGATAGGATCTCTCTATGATCCGCAGCCATGGCAGGCCTTCCCTATTCTCCCCACCCCCACAGTTCTCAGGTGTTGAAATCAACACTAGAGACTGCACTCTGAAGAATGCTTCCCCCCCTCCACCATCCTGCTTTGACACCAGTGTTGCTCCTTTCTGATTGCACACTCTGCTCTCTCTCCTTCGTTATGGAACTCCCCTCATGACATTCCAGGGTACCCTCCAGACCAGTCAGGGGCTGTGTCACCCATGCCCTGCAAACTTGGGTGCCTCACAGTGCTCTACTGCTGTAGCGCTCCCACCTGAGCCACTCACAAACAGCCTTCTAGTATGCAGGTTACACCCTGAGTGTCTGTGTGTAGTTGCAGCCTGTCAGCCACACACCAGTCATGCTCTGGCTTCCACCAGCTGCGGTTTGCACTTGCAGAGTGACCTCAGCACAATCCCAGTCCTGGATTTTCCCCCAAAATATATGTTCTGTCCTGTCTAGAGCTCTCCTGAACAGTCCAGATACTGGATCTGTTGCCCTGGTAAAGGGATCAATATTAAACAATTTGCTACCATAAATGGAGTTACCCACACAGTTCAGTTTAGCCAATACTGGATTAGTTTAATTTAAAAATAAAAAGTTTCTCTCATTGTAGTTAAGTTTTGAATACAAGAATAAGAGCTCAAACTCAATTGGTTATAAGATAAAACACTTCCTAGTACTGAAAGTTAAACTAGGTTTAGTTCAAGATGAAGTCCCTTACTACATGTTCCCAGTAACATGGCTGACCAAATTCTCAGGCCTGGATCTGCTCCCAAAGGCTGTTCCTTTTGTTGTCTTAAGTGAAAAAAAAAAAATTTACAGGACAAGATATCTCAGGTGTTCTTCTTCGAGTGATTGCTCACATCCATTCCAGTTAGGTGTGCGCGCCGCGCGTGCACGTTCGTCGGAAACTTTTTACCCTAGCAACTCCAGTGGGCCGGCAGGTCGCCCCCTGGAGTGGCGCCGCCATGGCGCCCAATATATATCCCTGCCGGCCCGCCCGCTCCTCAGTTCCTTCTTACCGCCGTGTCGGTCGTTGGAACTGTGGAGCGCGGCATAGCTGTCCTCCACGTCCCTAGCTCTCCTAGTTTCTATCGCTTGTTTATCGCTTATCTCTAGTTCTATATAGTTGTTAAATTAGTATTGCGTAGCCCACTCCATTTACCTCAGGGCTTCCTTCCTTCCCGGAGTACGGAACACGCTGGCGGATCGATTGAGCAGATCCTTCCTGTCACACGAGTGGTCCCTTCGCCCGGACGTCGCTCTCTCCATTTTCCGGAGGTGGGGTTATCCCCGGGTGGACCTCTTTGCGTCCAAGGGGAACAGGAAGTGCCAAGCGTTCTGCTCCTTTCAGGGCAGGGAGCCGGGGTCGATAGCGGATGCCTTCCTCATCCAGTGGTCGACCCACCTGTACTATGCGTTTCCTCCGTTCCCTCTGGTTCACAAGGTCCTCCTGAAGGTGCGCAGAGACAGGGCTCGTGTGATCATGGTGGCCCCGGCATGGCCCAGACAGCACTGGTACACCATGCTGCTAGACTTGGCCGTAGCCGACCCAGTTCCCCTGCCCCTTCATCCGGACCTGATTACCCAGGACCACGGGTCTCTCTGTCACCCAGACCTGCAGTCGCTGCACCTAGCGGCGTGGCTCCTGCGTGGCTAACTGGTTCCGAGCTGCGCTGCTCCACGCCTGTGAGAGAGGTGCTCTTGAGCAGCAGGAAACCGTCCACAAGAGCCACATATTCGGCAAAATGGAAACGCTTCTCCTGTTGGTGCGTAGAGAGAAATCTCCGCCCTATGGAAGTTTCGGTATCCGAAATCTTAGACTATGTTTGGTCCCTCAAAGAACGTGGTCTGGCCTTATCGTCGTTGCGAGTCCATCTGGCAGCTATCTCCACCTTTCACCCGGGTGCGGACGGTCGCTCCGTCTTTTCTCACCCGACGGTGTCGAGATTTCTTAAAGGGCTGGAACGGTTATTCCCTAACGTCCGTCCCCCTGCTCCAACCTGGGATCTTAACCTGGTATTGTCCCGGCTCATGGGGCCCCCCTTTGAGCCGTTAGCTGCTTGCTCCCTGCTTTACCTCTCTTGGAAGGCTGCCTTTCTAGTAGCTATCACCTCAGCTAGACGGGTGTCGGAACTCCGAGCCCTTGTGGTAGACCCCCCATATACGGTCTTCCACAAAGACAAGGTACAGCTTAGACCACACCCTGCCTTTCTACCCAAGGTGGTCTCAGCCTTCCACGTCAACCAAGAGATTTTCCTCCCGGTTTTTTTTCCCAAAACCTCACTCCTCAGGCAGGGAGCAGCAGCTCCACTCGCTGGATGTCCGTAGAGCTCTCGCGTTCTACATAGAGAGGACCAAACCCTTCCGCAAATCCCCCCAGCTTTTCGTGGCGGTAGCGGACCGTATAAAAGGGCTTCCTATCTCCTCCCAGAGGTTATCCTCGTGGGTTACGTCCTGTATCAGGACCTGTTATGACTTGGCCCATGTCCCTACGGGCCGTGTGACTGCGCATTCTACCAGGGCGCAGGCGTCGTCGCTGGCTTTCCTTGCCCGTGTGCCCATCCAGGAAATCTGTCGGGCAGCGACCTGGTCATCGGTCCACACCTTTGCTTCGCACTACGCCCTGGTACAGCAGTCGAGAGAGGATGCGGCCTTCGGAACTGCAGTGCTCCATGCCGCGACTTCTCGCTCCGACCCCACCGCCTAGGTATGGCTTGGGAGTCACCTAACTGGAATGGATGTGAGCAATCACTCGAAGAAGAAAAGACGGTTACTCACCTTGTAACTGTTGTTCTTCGAGATGTGTTGCTCACATCCATTCCACACCCGCCCTCCTTCCCCACTGTCGGAGTAGCCGGCAAGAAGGAACTGAGGAGCGGGCGGGCCGGCAGGGATATATATTGGGCGCCATGGCGGCGCCACTCCAGGGGGCGACCTGCCGGCCCACTGGAGTTGCTAGGGTAAAAAGTTTCCGACGAACGTGCACGCGCGGCGCGCACACCTAACTGGAATGGATGTGAGCAACACATCTCGAAGAACAACAGTTACAAGGTGAGTAACCGTCTTTTTTGCCCCTCACTTTGTAGTCCTGTTCCCCTCTGAAATGCATTTTCCTGAGGTTTAACAAAGTTTATTACTGCTGTGAGGCTGGAGTTATGAAGTCTCATGGTGAAAGATTTCATGTTTTCTAAGATCCAGATCTGTTTATTCCTGCTTCCTCTTTCTTGCCATACAATGGCCACTTGACAGGAGATTGCACATTAACTCTGACACCCATTTAGAGGCATCAGCTTGTCCTTTGTCTTTGAGAAACTGGTTTACGCAGACTTGTAAATACATTTCAAATCTAATTTCAATTTTGTTACTACACATATTTCATCATGATATTACCGAAGTTTAGTGAGTTAGTTCAGATGATGCTCAAAAAGCATATTTTGTACAAAGGTTACTACAATATGTGTAGGGTGCAGCATGCACCCCTGAATGCACCACATGCCTGCCCCATCCCCACACAAACCAAAACATTTACAATCCAAGACTTCTGCTTGTGTAACCCAAATCTCTTTTGCACTCCAATATTTTATTTGTTTAGAGACAGGAGGAGGCAGTTGAGAAATTAATAGATTTATATCTGTCTGCATAAATAAGCAAGGCCATTTACTTGAAGTGCCCAGAACCATCTAGAAGCAAGGGCTGGTAGTTACTGGGCAGATCCATGTTTTTCCATGAGCTGGAAAGTTTTGATGGTGGGTGGAGTCATACAGTATTCCTAATTTGAGATCGGAGCTTATCAGCACTCAGGTAGGGAGACACTATAAATAAGAGTAGATCACCACCTAGGTGGGCTCAGTGGATGATCCTGATGAGATACATGATGGTGTCTCCTGGAGAATGAGTGAGGCTGTGTCCCAACACCTGTGATGAGTTTACCAGTTTCTCACACCCATAAGCACACACACAGGGTTCCTCACAAGGTCAATCCTTTAATACACTACATGGACCATTGTGCCATATTTATGAAGGTTGATCTCAGAAGTCCGAATGTTTTTCCCCTGGTTCCCTCTAAAAAGCAGCTTTTAACTCAACTTTTGATGGAGGATCATGGATTCAGCATTTATTTAAAAGTTTTGAAACTAATGCAAAATATGTTAAGGTCTAAAATTATAAATAATTCAAGTTTCATTTTTAAAAAGAAAAAAACCTTCAATCTGACTTAAATAAAATGTATCCATTTTGCTAGCCCCCCCTCTGATCCAAGCGCCACTGCATTATAACACCTCACTCTCCCCTGAACTCCAAATCTGGATGTTGCCAGCACTTGTTAGTTTCATCTTCCCTCATCTGGATACCAACAAGCTCTCACCATAACTATAATTTCTTGCATCTTTCTCAAAAGGACAGAGCCACCCACCACTTTTTCCACTGATGGTTTTCAGTCTCACCTCCTTGACCATGTCTTCATAAGTCTGAATGGCAGTTTCCACGTCAATGATCTGGTTAAACTTCCCAGGAAAAGGCCCATCACTGCCTGTAGCAAGGATGAGGTGAGAGTAGAAAAGTTCCTACAAAGGGAGAGAGTGGGATCAGACATCACTTTGAGAAGTCCAAGGTAAAGGATACCGAACACTGGAGTCGCTTTGCAAGTAGTGTTCCGACACATCCTCCTGCCCTGGAACTAAATAGCAACACTCAGTTCAAAAACAAACATCTTTTGCAGAACTAAATGATTCATGTAATTGTTTACCTGTATTGAATCTGAAGATATGAATGGGGACTGGGCGATTCTCAGTAATGGGATATCACAGCCTCCTTCCTAGGTGCAATCACTATGCAAAATGGGTATTGTGGCTTCAGTCCAAGTTGTGACAGACAAATATGTACATGACAAGTTACCAGCAGAGCTGGCCCTCTTACTGGCCATCTCTGCAGAGTCTAGACCAGGGATCGGCAACCTTTCAGAAGTGGTGTGCTGAGTCTTCATTTATTCACTCTAATTTAAGGTTTCGCATACCAGTAATACATTTTAACATTTTTAAAAGGTCTCTTTCTATAAGTCTATAATATATAACTAAACCATTGTTGTATGTAAAGTAAATAAGGTTTTTTAAATGTTTAAGAAGCTTCGTTTAAAATTAAATTAAAATGCAGAGCCACCAGACCGGTGGCCAGGACCTGGGCAGTGTGAGTGCTCATGTGCCATAGGCTGCCTACCTCTGGTCCACACACTGAATGGAAATGGTGCAGACATATGGAAATGGTGCAGACATAGCTACTCTCTCCTTTTAAAGGTGATCCCTCCAGAACAGGATTAAAAATTTTTGGCAGGGCAGTCCTGGGAAGCTTACACTGCTGCTGTCCATACATTTATCCTGTGATTTAGAGACTTCTTCTTCGAGTGATTGCTCATATCCATTCCAGTTAGATGTGTGCGCGCCGCGTGCACGTTCGTCGGAGAAACTTTTACCCTAGCAACACTCGGCGGGTCAGCTCGGCGCCCCCTGGAGTGGCGCCGCTATGGCGCTGGATATATACCCCAGTCAACCCGGCCACCCTTCAGTTCCTTCTTACCACCCGTGTCGATCGTTGGAACAGTGGAGTGCGGCTTAGCTGACCTCCACCTTCCCTAGCTACTCGTAGTTCTCTTCTAGTTATTATATCCATAGTTGTAGTTAACTGTTCTTCTATATATAGTTTGTTAGATTTAGTTATAGTTTATTGTTATAGCTGTTAGTTAGTAATTGTTTGCGGGGTTTGGGGGGTAGCCCCTTCCCCGCACCCGGTGCCGGAGCTCATGCCTGGCTCACCGGGTTTCAAGCAGTGCTCGGCCTGTCATAGGCCAATGCCAACAGGAGATCCCCATGACTCCTGTTTGAAGTGCCTCGGGGAATCGCACTTATCTGCTAAGTGCCCAATTTGCAAGGCTTTTAAGCCGAGAACTAAGAAGGAGCGGGACACCAGGTTAAAGCAGCTCCTCTTGGAAGCAGCCTTGACACCTTCGCCTTCGGCACCAAGCATGAGCCAGTCGGTGAGCAGAGGCACCCCTACGGCACCGGGTATCGCCGGTACGCCTAAGGACTCCCAGCACCGGCCACCGCCAGCACTGAAATTGACTCTGCGCCGCTCCCTCTACCCGAGGTCGAAGACGTCGGGGCCATCTGACCCTTCGCCAACACCCGCGTCACAGCCGGAGACTGCGCCTAGGTCGGACTGCCTGGCACCAATATCTGCCACGGCGCCGCTGAAACCAGCACCGTCGACTCCAGCCCCACGAGGGCCGTTGAGTCCGGCGCCTGACAGCTCCCCAGCACCTGCCGTGCTAGAGCTCACTTTGCCGTCACTAGAGCGACAACACCCGCGTCACAAATGCTGGAGACATTTTCTGCGGCGAGAGACTTGATCGTCATTACCGATGAGGCACCACCCCTACCCCCAGCACTGCCAGTGCGGGTACTACAATCCATGGGCGAGCAGACCCTGACCAGACCGCCATCTGTCAATGTAGCGGACCAGCACCGCTCAAGGTCACGATCCCGCAGGCACTCTAGGTCGAGACGTCGCTCCCACTCTCGACGCCGCTCCCAGTCCCGGCACCGTTCCGCTCCACGGCACCGGTCGGACTCGCGGCACCAGTCGGACTCGTGGCACTGGTCAGTCTCTCGCTCCCCGACCCGCTACTTGCGGTACTGCTCCTGGCACCGACCCAGGCACCGTACCTCCTGGAGCAGATCATGGCGTAGAGACTCGAGATCCCTGTCGACCTCCCGGCACCGGTCCGGTCGCAGGTCCCGGTCTCGTTCTTGGTACCGCTCTGCGTACTGGCATCGGTCCCCACAGTCGAGGGTGCGAGATCCGTCGGGACTTCGGCTCCAGCTTCTCTGCTCCTCTATGGTCGTCCAGACAGACGTCCGTATCCTCCCATGCGGACAGCTATTATGACTGGGACCGTGATACGGAGGTGCCTACGGGGGGTTTTCAGGACTCACGGCCTCAGGACGTAGGACCACAACAGTGGTCCTTTTGGACACCCTGGGCATACCATCAAGCCCAGGCCACTCCCCTAGTCCAGACCCGCTCTGCTGCCTCAGAACATCGGGCACCAGAGGCCATTTCCCACCCCCCCGCGGCTGAGTCGGAGGAGCACGCGACACATCCTCCGGACTCCCCGGGACAGCTGGAGCAGGAACTGTCCCAGGAGCAAGAGGCCATTCAGGACCCTCTCGTTGCTGGCGTATCATCCTCCTCCTCACCGGATGAGGCTGTGGCAGGGATCTCATCATCAGGGCCCCCGCCGATAGACCTCAGGGCCCATCAGGACTTCCTTCGCAGGGTGGCTCTCAATATCAACATCCCAGTGGAGGAAGTCCCAGAAGTCGAAGACCCCGTAGTGAGCATCCTCACCACCGATGCTCCCACCCGGGTGGCACTGCCGTTTATTAAGACTATCCAGGCCACTGCCGACACCCTCTGGCAGTCTCCAGCCTCCATTCCACCAACGGCAAAGGGAGTTGAGAGAAAGTACATGGTACCCTCTCGGGGGTGTGAGTACTTGTACGTTCATCCTCCTCCCTCCTCCTTAGTTGTCCAGTCAGTCAACGATAGGGAGCACCACGGCCAGCAGGCGCCTGCCCCAAAGTCCAAGGAGGCCAGGCGGATGGATCTCCTGGGTTGTAAGGCGTACTCAGCGGGGGGCCTACAGCTCTGAGTGGCCAACCAGCAGGCTCTACTGAGCCATTATAACTATAACACCTGGGCAGAAGTGAGTAGGTTCACCGAGCTGCTACCCCCGGACTCACACCAGGAATTTAGCGCATTCTTGGAGGAAGGGAAGAAAGTGGCCAGGACCTCTCTCCAGGCCCTCTCTCCAGGCCTCCCTAGCCACGGCCGACTCAGCAGCCAGAACTTTGGCCTCGGGCATCACCATGAGGCGTATCTCCTGGCTCCAGGTCTCTAACTTGCCTCCTGAGCTGCAGTACACCATCCAGGACTTACCCTTTGATGGCAAGGGTTTGTTCTTGGAAAAGACTGATCCCAGGTTGCAGAGCCTAAAGGATAATAGGGTCATCATGCGCTCATTGGGAATGCATACCCCTGTAACCCAACGTAGACCCTTCAAACCCCAAACACACCGCCCGTACTTTACGCCTCGGCACAGGCAGGACCTCAGTAGAAGGTGCGGGTGGGGTGGCCATAGACACCAGTCCGGTCCCCGGGCCCTCCAAGGCACCACTGGGGCCTAAGTCCAACTTTTGAAGGTGCGCCTGGGGAAGGCGTACCAGTCTCAAGACAGGATCCTTCCCCTCCTTTCTCCAACCGTCTCTCCTACTTCCTCCCAGCGTGGTCCCAATTGACTTCGGATCTTTGGGTTCTACGCATGGTGAAGCAAGGATACCACCTCCAATTTGCTTCATCCCCGCCGTCCCGCCCTCCATCCTGGTCCCTCTTCAGGGACCCTTCTCACGAGCAAGTCCTCTTTAAAGAGGTTCAGTCTCTCCTTGCTGCGGGAGCCATAGAGGAGGTACCTTTAGACGAGAGGGGGAAGGGGTTTTACTCCCACTATTTTCTGATTCCCAACTCCAAGGGAGGCCTCAGACCTATCCTAGACCTGCGAGGACTCACCAAATGGATGCTCAAGTTGAAGTTCCGCATGGTCTCCCTGGGAACTATTATCCCGTCCTTGGATCCTGGAGACTGGTATGCCGCCCTCGACATGAAGGATGCGTACTTCCACATTGCCATCTTCCCACCACACAGGAAGTACCTTCGCTTTATGGCCAACCACCAGCACTTCCAATTCACAGTCCTCCCCTTCGGCCTCTCCACGGCCCCGAGGGTGTTCACGAAGTGCATGGCCATCGTCGCCGCCCACCTCCGCAGGCAACAGATACATGTGTTCTCGTATCTGGATGACTGGCTCATCAAAGGGATCTCTCAGACTCAGGTCGGACAGTATGTCGGCATAATCACGGACCTATTCTCCCGGTTGGGCCTACTCCTCCACACCGAGAAATCCACCCTGGTCCCCACACAAAGGCTGGAATTCATAGGGGCAACGCTGGATTCCACTCAAGCCAGGGCCTACTTGCCTCAGCCCCGCTTCTAGGCGATCGTATTGATCATCCGAGGTTTGCAGGCCTCCCCAATCACCTCAGCTCACACCTGCCTCGACCTCCTGGGGCATATGGCGGCATGTACTTATGTGACCAAGTATGCCAGACTCTGCATGCGACCCTTTCAAACGTGGCTCCATTCAATCTTCCGCCCAGGCAGGGACCCTATAGACGTCCTGGTGACAGTTCCCCCTAGCCCCCTCCGCTCCCTCGATTGGTGGCTAACTCCATCCCTGGTATGCGCAGGGATGCCGTTCCATCCACAGCCGCCGTCGCTGGCCCTAACGACGGATGCGTCATCCCTCGGTTGGGGGGCCCATCTAGGTCACCTGAGTACCCAGGGCCTTTGGTCGTCCCAGGAGCTGATGCTCCACATAAACGCCCGGGAGTTGAGAGCAGTCCGCCTCGCGTGCCAGGCGTTCCAGCAACATCTTCACGGCTGTTGCGTTTCGGTGTTCATGGACAACACAACGGCCATGTACTATATCAACAAACGGGGGGGACCCGCTCGTCTCCCCTGTGTCAAGAGGCCACTCGACTCTGGGACTTCTGTATAGCCCACTCGATAGACCTGGTGGCATCCTTTCTCCCAGGGGTCTGGAACGCTCTGGCGGATCGGCTCAGCCGGTCCTTCCTATGTCACGAATGGTCAATAAGGCCGGACGTCATCCATTCGATCTTCCGGAGGTGGGGATTTCCCCTCGTAGACCTGTTCGCCTCCCGCTCAAACAGGAAGTGCCAGGATTTCTGCTCCTTTCAGGGTCTCTCTCCAGGGTTGATCACAGATGCATTCCTCCTGTCATGGAGGCACCACCTGCTGTATGCCTTCCCTCCGTTTCCTCTGGTGCACAAGGTCCTGTTAAAGCTCCGCAGAGACAAAGCGCATCTGATCCTGATTGCGCCTGCGTGGCCCAGACAGCACTGGCTCACCACCCTGCTAGATCTGTCCATAGCCACCCCAGTTCCCCTCCTTCGCCACCCAGACCTGGGAGCCCTCCACCTCACGGCGTGGCTCCTGCATGGCTAAACACAGCGGAGTTACGCTGTTCCGCTCCGGTACAGCATATTCTCCTCAGTTGCAGGAAGCCTTCCACCTGCTCCACGCATTTGGCAAAGTGGAAACGCTTCTCTTGCTGGTGCACAACACAGGGCGTTACTCCCTCGGAGGCCTCGATACCCATGGTCCTAGACTACCTCCGGTACCTTAAGCAGCAGGGCCTGGCGACATCCTCTCTGAAGGTGCACTTAGCGGCTACATCCACTTTCCAGCCAGGCGAGGGTGGTCACTCAGTGTTCTCCCACCCCTTGGTCTCTCAGTTCATTAAGGGCCTAGAGCGCCTCTATCCCCCTGTACGTAGCCCTGCCCCTACCTGGGATCTCAACTTGGTCCTAAACAGACTAATGCACCCACCCTTTGAGCCACTAGCGACTTGCTCGCTCCAGTACCTATCATGGAAAACAGTCTTCCTGGTGGCCATTACATCGGCCAGGCGGGTCTCCAAGATGAGAGCGCTCTCTGTGGACCCGCCGTACACTGTCTTTCATAGGGACAAGGTACAACTGCGACCTCATCCGACGTTCCTCCCTAAGGTAGTGTCTGCCTTCCATACCAACCAGGACATCTTCCTCCCGGTCTTCTTTCCGAAGCCCCACTCTTCTCAGCGGGAGCAGCAGCTACACTCCTTAGATGTACGCAGAGCGCTCGCTTTCTATATTGAGCGGACGAAGCCCTTCCAGAAGTCTCCCCAGCTGTTGGTGGCGGTCGCGGAACGGATGAAAGGTCTGCCAGTCTCCTCCCATAGAATCTCCTCCTGGGTGACTGCATGCATCCACACATGCTATGACATAGCTCATGTCCCTTCAGGCCACCTCACAGTGCACTCTACCAGAGCTCAAGCGTCATCAGCTGCCTTCCTGGCACACGTGCCTATCCAGGAGATATGCTGTGCAGCGACCTGGTCATTGGTCCACACCTTCACCTCGCACTACGCGCTGGTCCAGCAATCTAGAGATGATGCAGCCTTTGGCGCAGCGGTTCTATATACTGCCACATCTCACTCCAACCCCTCCACCTAGGTAAGGCTTGGGAATCACCTAACTGGAATGGATATGAGCGATCACTCGAAGAAGAAAAGACAGTTACTCACCTTTGTAACTGTTGTTCTTCGAGATGTGAATATCCATTCCAAACCCAGCCTCCTTCCCCACTGTCGGAGTAGCCGGCAAGAAGAAACTGAAGGGTGGCCAAGTCGACAGGGGTATATATCCGGCGCCATAGCGGCGCCACTCCAGGGGGCGCCCAGCCGACCTGCCGAGTGTTGCTAGGGTAAAAGTTTCTCCAACGAACGTGCACGCGGCGCGCACACACCTAAGTGGAATGGATATGAGCAACACATCTCGAAGAACAACAGTTACAAAGGTGAGTAACCGTCTTTTCTGGACAGTTAATTCAGCATTTCTTACCAGCAACAAGGAAGGGAACAGCTTGCCTGAGGGCCTGACTGGACCTGTGGTGCAGCATTCAGTCCTGCCTTACTGCATAGTTGCTGTGCATCGCTTCCCAGCTCAACCCTACGCCCTGTCACTTTTATAAGTAGGAAGCTGCCACATGAGGCATGTTTTGGGAATGAAGGGATGCGGATGTCTCCCTGGTGAAACACCACAATTAAAGCTGGGCAACTACTCTGAACTCTTCTGTAATCAATGGCTTGAGGTTTAAAGAGAGTTTGCTTGGGTCATGCCCTGCCCTCTTTTGTATGGTCACTTTGCACAACAAGGGAGTTATTTGCAGAGGCTCACATAAAGTGAGTTTTTAGCTTGAACATCTGAGTACTCATAGGCGCCAACGACATGGATGCTCTGGGGCTGGAGCACCCATGGAAAAAACAACAACAAAAAAAAAACAGTGGGTGCTCAGCATCCACTGGCAGCTCCACAGGTCAGCACATCCCCCCTGCCTGCCACAGAACAGCCATTCTGCAGCATGTAAGAGGCGCTGGGGAAGAGGAGGAGCAGCGGGGGGTGGAAAGAGGCAGGGGGGTCATAACCACAAGGGGGCTGCAGCCCACCCACTTAGCATCCAACCAGGCCCACCCAAATCGGGGCTGGAGCCCGCTGAATCCACAGGCTGGGACTCCTGACCCTGGCTTGGTGTCCATCCACCTGGCTATGTCCCTCTCCTGCTGGCGCTGCACGCTGCTGCCCCAGTGCATTGAGTGTGCCTCGTGGGGGCAGGGCTAGCGCTGGGGCCGAAGACCAGGGCAGCAGCACATAGCACCAGCAGGAGCGGGATGTGGTCAGGCGGCTGGACAACAAGCCAGAGTTGGGAGGGGTGGGCGGAACGTGAGCTTGGGGGCTTGGAGGAAAAGGGGTGGAGCAGGGATGAGGCCTGGGGCGGAGCAGGGCAGGAAGAAGCAGGGTCGGGACTTGGAGGAAAATGGGTAGAGCGGGGGTTGGGCCTGGGGCAAGCAGGGTTTGAGCACATACCCCTGGCAACTCGTAAGTCAGTGCCCATGTGAGTATTTGCATCACACATGGGTACAGAGACAAACCCCAATTATCCAGGTGATAAGTCTGAAATTCAAAAGAGTTGAAACTTCAACATCCCTTGAATTTCAGGTGGTATGCCCTCAGCTAGTAGTCTGCAATCAGTCCAAAGAGATAAACCCTGTAAAGAAACAGTATATCTGAACATGACAGAGTAGAAAATTATCTGCTCACTGCTGCATTTGCAGAGTAAAATTATTCACGGGAAGTCATTTAGTCAGTCTGTCCCCAATGCACTCACCTCACCATCATTCAGCAAGACTTTCTGCCTCAGTAGGTCTATTCCAACCACCTTGGCTTGTCGGAAGCTCTCCTTAAAGGTCACAGAGTAAGAGATGAAAGTTTTCCTGGCAAATCCTGCAACGAAAAGAGGTTAATGCCACCTATATACTGGTTAAGAAAAAAGGAAAGTAGGGGGACTAGAAACCCTATTTTCCACTATGTTTCCAGAAGTCCTATTCAAATAGCCCTCCTTTGGTTATAAGAATTTGCTTTCTTGTTACACAGAATAAAGGCCTGCTCCATGGCACTAGCATCCTGACATCTATTCTCTCTGCTACACCATAGAACCCAGAAAGTTTTTGCTTCAGTTGACAAGAACTGAAAAAGGCAGACATACAATTAAGGGTGTCTCTACACAGCGACATCCTGGAAAACTAATCAAATTAAGTAAAGTCTGAATTTGAAGTGGATTAGTTAAACTGCATTAAATCCCTGTGTGCATGCTTTTACTAAAATACCTTTAATTTAGTTTAATTCACTTTGAAAGCGAATTAAACTAAAAGGAATTAAGACCACTTTAATTCAGAGGGCTTGTTTTCACGTACTGTGGTGCAATTGCACTGGCTCAGCTGTAACTCTGTACGTGAAGATGCCCCTGCTGACAGGAGAGCTTCTCCCATCAGCATAATTAATCCACCTCCCTGAGAGATGGTAGCTACATTCACAGGAGAAGCTCTCCCATTGACATAATGCTGTCTACACAGGGAAGTTCAGTCGGTATAACTATGTTGCTCAGGAGTGTGGATTCTTCATCCATTTTATAATCAATATAGGTCTGGAGTGTAGACTCAGGGCTTGGCTACACTGGAGAGTTGGCAGCACTGGTGGTGGTTTTACAGCGCTGCAATTTAGTAACTGTCCACACCTGCAAGGCACATCCAGCGCTGCAACTCCCTGGTTGCAGCGCTGGCTGTACACCTGGTCTGCTTGGGGTGTAACGATTGCAGCGCTGGTGATGCAGCGCTGCTCATCAAGTGTGGCCACCAAAAGCACTGTTATTGGCCTCGAGGGTATTAGGAGGTATCCCAGAATGCCTGCTCACAACAAACCGGAAGAATGGTTGAACTCCGAGCTCCCCATCTACAAAACAAACACAGCTCCTGTTTGCTCGATCGAGCGGAGGCAGACAGGGGAATTGCTTTGGAAGGTTCACAGCTGTTTGCTTGAAGAGAGAAGTCACACGGCAGAGGGGGAGGGGGAGTCCATGTTGAGCAGCTGCTTATGTGGTCTGAAGGCTATTTAGGAGTGCATAATTTGCATTCAGTGAATAAGAGAGGGGTGGGGGAAGGGCTCGAAACTTTTAAATTGATTGCAGGTTGATGCGTATGTTCCAGTCCTTAGAACTGGCAAGGCAGGGAGCTGACAGATCCAAAGATCCACTCTCTCTCTCTCCCCCACGTTCCCCCTCACCCCCCTCTTTTGAAAAGCACGTTGCAGCCACTTGAATGCTGGGATAGCTGCCCACAATGCACCACTCCCAACACCGCTGCAAATGCTGCAAATGTGGCCACACCGCAGCGCTGGTAGCTGTCAGTGTGGCCACACCGCAGCGCTGGTAGCTGTCAGTGTGGCCACACCGCAGCGCTTTCCCTACACAGCTGTACGAAGACAGCTGTAAGTGTAGCCATACCCCTAGCCTCAATGACAATGTTCACACAGAAGTTTACTGCTGTTTAACTAATCCACTTCAAATTCACACCTCTACTTAATTTGCATTAGTTTTCCTGGAAGTCCTCATGTAGCCAAGTCAGAAATCTCATTTGGAATCAAGTGATGGAGGGAAGAAGTGTCTCATAAGAAAACCACAACTCAAGCCAACAAGGCAAAGCCATCTTAACTTTTGGGATAGTTCAGCAATTTTCAGAGCATGGTCCATGGACCTCTAGTAGAACCCTGTACAGTGAACCACAGAATGAATATTGACACCGGACCACTGGAAGGTTATGGGGCTGGAGGGGAGATAGGCTCCTGAAAGTCTCTCTCAGGGTGTGCAGTCGGATTTAGAATGAAAGAGTTGGAGAACAACCATGTTATTCCTTGCAGGATACTCATGGGCCACAACAGGAGCTATTTTCCCTTAAGCGGTCTCAGTTGCAGAGTAAATTATTAGATCAATGGTCCCCAACCTTTTCGTCTGGTCAGTGCCAGATGAAGGACCACTGCGGCGGTGGAGCACTCGCCGAAATGCCGCCGAATTTCAGCAGCATTTCAGCGGGGACGCCTCTTGATGACGTCACTTGTCGATGGCAAGCGGCATCATCGAGAGGCATCCCCGCCGAAATTAGGGGGCGACGTCTCTCGATGACATCACCTGTTGATAACAAGTGTCGTCATCAAGAGGCGTCCCTGCCAAAATGCCGCTGAAATTCGGCGGGTGCTCTTCCAGGGGCCAGGACGCGGACACATTAAGATGCCATGGCACCCGTGGGCACCGCATTGGAGACCACTGTATTAGACAAAGACATTAGATGTTGGGAGGCATACCATTTTAATGTAGATCTAAATTTGGTCTCATGCTATCTGACAGCATTTCTTTTATGACTTTTTACATTAAGTCCAGGACCACGATATGTACTGGAACACTGCGGCAGGCTGAGAGGAAGGGATTTTTGTTTTTTAAACTAACTGATCACTATTGAGAAGAGAAAGTCAGTATGTTACCAGTCATATTTTATACTCGTGCAGCATGTCTTCAGTAGGGGATTGAACAGGCATAGCTACACCAGTATTGCCAACCCCAAGCATTCTCTCTCTCTCTCTCTCTCTCTCTCTCTCACTCACACAAAGCTACACAAGTCAGCTGACACCCTACCCTGTCCTTCCTCCCGCCACCAAAAAACCAACTAAAGAAGAATGGCTCTAAAATCATTTGCCTTTTTTAGAAGTTAAGCTGAAAGTTCTTATTTGCCTTTGGGATGTTGAGCTTTTGGTGTCACTTTGTCAAGCATCTCTCTTACCTGAAGAGCTAAAACTCAATGTAACTAAACTGAGATTCTCAAGTAATTCCATTACTACTGGAGCGCTAAAGGAAAAAACCTAATACTGCAGGGCCCTCAGCAAAACCATGTCACTAAAATCCCAGTGCAGATGAGCCCTAAGAATCTCAGTAACAGGGCTCATGCTCCTGCTGCTGTTAAGAGTAACATTCGAAGTATCAAAGAGGCTTAAGACAGCAATTTAGAGTAACAGTCATCTTTCACGTTCTTGTTTATGGTATCTTTAAATCTTCACAAACGCCTGTGCAAACAGTGTTCCCTATGCCTGGGGAAACTCACAGCTGGCATAACTTTACAGATTTGCCTTTGCAGATAACTATTTGTGGGAACAACTGTATTTGTGCTGTCACTGTGCAGGTGACTCAGAAGTCTGCAGCTCAGGTTTCTCAGAAGGCAGTAATGGTCTCAAGTTTTTATCAGAATACAGAAATAATTTAGTTTAACCACAGTTAGAGATATTTTTCTATTTTGGAATCTTACAAGAGTTTAAACCTGTGCAGTTCATCTTTCAGAAAGAAGCTTCACATATCTTAGTAGGGTAAACATATCACAAGGGTCCAGAGATGGTCCACAGACTGTAGGAAAAAGCAAATAACTTACCACTCTCTACAGAGGCCCGGAGAGCACCCACATTGTGGTGGAATGCATCTCTCATGTCCACAAGAACAAAGGGGATTCCCCAGGACTTTAGTTGTCTGGCAGCTGCAATTCCCCCGAAACCTCCTCCAATGATCACAACACGCACCGAGTCGTCCACTGATAGCTTGGATCCCATCCTAGACAGCAGAGTTGCTTCTTCAGGAAAAAAAGAGGGGGAAAAAACACCACGCAAAGATGAAGGGAAACAATAAGTGTGTCACAAGAGCTCCTTACCTGTGGAAAGCAAGCACTTGATCCTGCAAAGACTTAAGTAGTCCCATTAAAGTCACTGAGAAAAATCATATACTCAAAGTACTAACTGTGTAAAACAGAAGCCAAATATGTATGGTCTGAAGACTAACTTCGGAACAGTTTGAAGCAGGCACTTCTACAGCTCAGCTTCTTACAGACTATCTCTTGCCTCCCAGATAGCTGATAGGAGTGCACCAAGGAACATGCAGATGGAAACAGCAACACAGAAATTTTAAGTTGTTTGAGATATCAGTTTTATTCTTCCTCCAAAAAGTCATCACTCTGCACCTTGTGAAAAGGCAGAGGGGAATTGAATCAGCCCTATATGCTAGAGATGTGTTGTCAACAGAAATCTATTTTGAGAGGTATAATATGTTTGTAAGAAAATATTTTAATTGAATGTACCAATATCTTCTACAACAGGGGTTCTCAACCGTTTTCTTTTGGAGGCCCCCTCAACATGCTATAAAAACTCCACAGCCCAGCAATGTCACAACAACTGGCGTTTGAGGGTGGCAAGCAGAGCAATTGTGCAGGGCCCCATGCAACAGTGGGCACTGCTAAGCTAAGTTGCTCAGGCTTTGGCTTTAGCCCAGGGTT
Source organism: Gopherus evgoodei (assembly GCF_007399415.2). Classification (NCBI taxonomy): domain Eukaryota; kingdom Metazoa; phylum Chordata; order Testudines; family Testudinidae; genus Gopherus; species Gopherus evgoodei. The sequence continues at coordinate 44,171,472 of NC_044328.1, read as the reverse complement.
GTGGGGCTTGGGGGTCCCTGGTCTGCAATCCTGTGCAGCAGGGCTTTAGCTTTCTGCCCTGGGTCCTAGCAAGTCTAGTCCCGGCTATGCTTGGTGGACCCCCTAAAACGTGCTTGTGGCCCCCCAGAGGGCTCAAGACCCCTGGTTCTGGACCACTGTCCTAGAAAAGCACTTCCTGTCTCTGTCAATGGTTTTCAACCTGTGGTCTGCAGACCACTGGGAGGCCTCAAACTATGTCTAAAATTTCCAAAGGATCTGCACCTCCGTTCAGAATGTAGGGGGCCGGGGGCCGCACACTTTTAGAAGTCGCAGGAAACTTTTTTTTTTTTTAAATAAACAAAACATGCCACTCCTCCCACTTCTCCGCCGAGATCACTGCATAGCGCACTGCTCGGCCAGCACGGACTTCAATGTGGAGGCGACATCCCGCAATCCAGCCCAGTGCCTCCGGGCACACAATGAAAGCCCTTTGGAGCACAACGAGGCCACGGGGCAGCGCTACACTGCAGCGTCTGTCTCCACTGGAGTCCCCGCCTCTGCTGTAGGAAGCGAGAGGAGCTGAGCCTCCCCGGGGTGCAGAGCAAGGGCTGGCCCCAGCGTCTGACTGCTCCACTCACCCCCTGCTCGCCCCACTGCGGACCCGGGAGGGCGCCGGAGGAAGCCCAGCTGGCGTCCCCGACTGGCCGCTCAGGCCAGGCAACACGGCTCAGGAGACACGACGGGCAGCTGGGCTCCCACGCATTTCCCGCGGGGGACGGGCGTGGTCCGAGCCGAGCCTCCGCCTCTCTCGGTGACTCGGCAAACGTGGCTCAGACGCTCCGGACGGAGGACGCGCTCCCTCCCCTACTGAGGCGTCTCCTGCCGCCCTCTCGTGGAGCCCCGGGCGCGTTGCAGGGCCTCGGGGGAGAGCTGAGGCCGCAGATACTCAGCGCCTGCTGTGTTAGAGGCCGTGAGGGAGCCCAACTCTCCTCCTACGCCTGCGGAAGAGAGAGAGTTCGGCTGCTTGTTGGTCTGACACCTTCGTGGGCTGCTTGGTTAGAGGCCCAACGCTAGTCTAAGCTAGGGTGAGTAGATGGCCCGATTTTATAGGGATAGTCCCAGTATTGGGGACTTTTGCTTATATAGGCACCTATTACCCTTCACTCCCTCTCCTGATTTTTTCACATTTCCTATCTGGTCACTAGTCTAAGCTAGCTGGTTACTTTTGCTTGGGGTTGAGGTAGCAAACAAGGGAACCAGCTGCTGAGTTATAGCTATTGGGGGGGGCTGAGTCTAGCTGGTGGTTTGTCACGTGGCAGTGGGGTTAGGCAGTATGCTATTTGGGTTCAAGGGGGGAAGTCACAGCACTCACAAGGTGCGTGCAGCATGGCCTTGCACCTTGCAAAGGCTGCGGAGGCAGGAAAGTAGCATTGAAGCATAGGCAGCTGCCTCCATCTCCTGCATTACTGCTGGGGGCTAAATCCACTGGCACCAGTCTGGAGTGATTTTACACTGCTAACTGGATGCCAATACATGCATTTATGCTGTGCTGTTTCATTGCAAATAAAGGATATTTTCATTAAAATAATTCAGTCAGTGACTAATGGTAATTTATTCTGAATATGTGACTTTTGCCTTTTACCATGCCCAAGTTTGCCCTGATAAACCACCCCCCAAAACTCAGCATTCAGAATATCCACAGGTTAAACTGCCTGTGTGCAGAAAGCATTTGGTCCAAACTACTGGGAGGTATTTGGTGTCCATCACCATTCTGAGCTGTATCATACTAATGGCACTTCTAGTAGGTAAAAGTGCAAGAAGAATATATTGAAAGCCTTCAGGGACCATCATAACCATTTTAAAACACCAAACCGCTGCCTTTTTAGTAGATCTTGGTGAGCAGCTGGAATGTAAACTGCTGTTTACTTCAGTTGTGAGACTGTAAAACTACCACCACAAGGGCTGAATTGGGCTCCTAACTTTCCTTTGACAGAGGCCGAGCACAGAGGCCATTTGTGCAGTTAGCAATTGTGTTTAAGTGCAGGTAATTTGGGCTTCTGCAACACAAGCTATTCCAGAAGAGCAGTTGTTACATGAGACATACATGAATGGCATCCTATCTAACAGATAGGCAGGAATTACTCCCAGCCTGCCTGGGAAGGCAGCAGGTCAAACAGCAAGCCAGCTCAAGCACATCCCTCCACAGCTCTGTACAGATTAATTCTATTTGATTGGATTTGTTGGTTTTTCTTTCCCATGTTGTATTTGCCACTATTGTCACATTCCCAGGGTTAGCCAGCTGGCACAGCAGTTCTTTTACAATGCTAAAGGCTAGAGCAGACTTAATTCTCCAACTGTGAGGGTGGCCTTCAAAGAGAATCTGACCTCTCTCAAGGAAGACAGGATAACCTGAGATAAGAAACATAAACAGATGCTTCACTCTTGCTTTCAGTGAAAACAAAACCATCTGGCAAATACTGAAATCTTGTGTGTTAAGTATTTCTCCAGAGACTTTGGCCTTTTTGAGTCCCCTTTGGAAAGGCCCCAGCAAAAATGGAAAGTGAACAGGCTGCCTCGTGTAATGGCCTTTCAGGATACCTGGAGTGGAATCTTTATCTCACAGCCTCTGCTTTTTAAAATGCTTGCATGTTTAAGGTGCCAAACCACACAGCTATGGCTCTGCCATCTCCTCTACAATAGAATCATTAGGCTACTTGAGCACCTTAAAGGTGACCGAAAGAGGCAAGCTTGGGTTTGTGACCTTTTTTGCTTAAATGTAGACAGCCAATTAAGAGCAGCCCTGATTCAGCAATCATTGTAGCTGCATTGGTGCACTGCTGGCCTCTTAGTATAGACAAGGCCATGCAAAGGTGTGCATCAGATGAGCTAATTAACCAGGATTAACTCAAGTACTGCCAGCCCTGATTTTCCCTTGTCTATAGGGCTTGGCTACACTTGCAGATGTAAAGTCCTGGAAGTTAAATTAGCCTCAGAGACAGCAGCAGGGAAAATGCTGCCATGTGTTTACGCTGTCAGCTGGAAGCGCACTGGCATGGCCACATTAGCAGCTCTTGCATTGCCACAGAGAGCAGTGCATTGTGGTAGCTATCCCAGTGTGCAAGTGGTTGCAGTGTGCTTTTCAAATGGGGTGGGGGAGTGGAGTGTGACAGGGAATGTGTTGTGTGTATGTGGCAGCAGAAACAGTGTGTTTTGGGGGGCAGAGACTTGTCAGCATGCTGTCTTCTAAGTTCAGAGCAGCAGATGCTCCTGCCTCCCTCTCTCTCTCTCACACACACACACACATATACACCCCCCTCGGCAGCATTCCACAGTAATGGTTTGCTTTGTGGTGAGGAGCCGATAAGCATGCCAGGTCAGAAACAGAGCTTTGAAAGCAGATATCCACATGCCTGCAGCTGAGTTCAAAACAATGACCAGAGTGATCACTTGACTTCAGGGGATTATGGGACATTTCCAGAGGCCAATCACAGCACAGTAATGCAACACCTGGGCGTTTCAGCCAGGGCACGGCAAGCTTTTTCCTTCTCGTGGAGGAGGATTACCAGGAGTGCTCCAGCTGCAGAGTCCAGGCACTCTAAGTGCCTTGCCAGTGTGGACACCTCAGGAGTTAGGGCACTCAGGGCTGATTTAATGCCCTCTAACCTGCAAGTCAATCCAAGCCCTATGCTTAGGGTCAGTACCAGAGTAGCAACACAAAGGAGACCTGAAGATTTCTTTTTTCAAAAGATAAGATTCCTTCCCCATCCCCCTTTAGAAATATCAGAAAAGTCAGGACATATCTTCCTGGTGTGCAAGAGGTCTTTCTCAGAGGACCTAGAGAGGTGGCCTGGGAGCCCTCTCAATCCTTAACTGCAAGATCAGGGTGCTGAAACTGTAATAGAATAACTCTCCTTCCATCTCAGGCCTTTGAGTTAAACAAAAGCAAACCCAAAGCAAAGAGGGCTTGGCCTGACTAACTATCCTTTCCCCTCTCAGCTAATCAGAGCTCAGTTCCATCATGGTGTCTGTGAGGTCTTAAACCTGGCAGTTTGCCAATCCTGCATAAACCTTTGTCTACATACACAACAGAAATTAGTATTTGTGTCACAGCGCATGCCCCCAACAGTGCAGCAGCAGCACCAGTGTAACAAAGCTGTAAGTGTCAGTATAGACAGAACGCAGATGGTTTTTCTATCAGGTGATGAAAAGCAACAGATTGTTAGATTCCTTCCTACAGTAGCACCTTAATGCTGCTGAAGCTGCATCAATGCTAGCTCTTTTGTAAGATGGACCTGATTTTACTAGTGTAGCTGCACCCATTGACTCTTTCACAGAGGTGAAAGTAAGCCGGTATGCAGAGCCAGTGCACCGTACTGGGGTGGATTGGCTTCCCCTCGCGGCAATTTAAAGGGCCTGGGGCTCCCAGCAGCAGCTGAAGTCACAGCTCCTTTAAATTGCTACCAGAGCCCTGCTGCTGGAGCCCTGGGGAAGTGGCTGCCTCCCCAGGGCTCCAGGGACAATTTAAAGGGCCCAGGGTAGTAGCAGCTACCAGAGCCCCAGACCCTTTAAATCATTTCCAGAGCCTGGCAGAACCTCAGGGTAGCGGCAGCAGGGCTCAGGCAGTGATTTTAAGGGGCAGGGGCTGGTGGCTGCTACCACTGCAGGCCCTTTAATTTGCCGCCAGAGCACTGCCGCCACTACCTCAGGGCTCCAGCAGCAGGGTTCTGGAGATGATTTAAAGGGCCCAGGGTGGTAGCGGCAGCTGGAGCCCCGAGCCCTTTAAATCACCACCCGAACCCCCGGTTGCTGCTGCTACCCCGGGGCTCCAGCAGTGTGACTTAGGTGGTGATTTAAAGGGCTCGGGGCTCCCACTGCTGCTACCCTCCAGGGCCCTCTAAATTGGCACCTGAGCCCCGCTGCTGGAGCCCTGGGGTAGCTCTGGGGCTCTGGTGGTGATTTAATGAGCCAGGGGCTCCTGACTGCTGCTACTGCAGCGGAACCCTGGGCCCTTTAAAGCTCCGCCAGAGGCTGGGGCCCCCACCAATGGTGATTTAAAGTGCCCCGGGGATTTAAAGGCCCCACCTCTTGCGGTAGAGGCCATGCCCCCTCCTAAGGACTCTGGAGTACCAATAAGTCCTTTAAGTTACTTTCACCCCGGTTTTTCAGGAAAAACAGCATAGGTAAGATCTGAACTCCTGTTGTAAGAGTCAAGCCAGAAGTGTTAAGGCCTTTCAAGTCCTCTTTATGCAGCATAAATAAACCAAAAGAGTACAAACAGTTTCTGTACCTTTCTAAATTATCTTTACTAGAATGTCCCACAGCTGGGACATTCAAACCAGCACGTAGGTAGGCAGGGTCGGTGCAGGGATGTTTTGCACCCTAGGCGAAACTTCCACCTTGCGCCGCCCCCCCGTGTCCCTGCCCTGAAACACCCCTCCCATGGCAGCTGCCTCCCTCTGCCCTGAGGCACCCCCCCGCCCCAGGTCACCCCTGCCCCGCCTCTTCCCCGAGCACAGTGTCGCTGCTTCACTTCTCCCGCCTCCCAGGCTTGCGGCACCAAACAGCTTAGGCGTCGCAAGCCTGGGAGGTGGGAGAAGTGAAGCAGCCACAGCGTGCTCGGGGAGGAGGCGGGGCAGGGGCGGGGAGTTCCCTTGCGTGCCGCCCCCTCCCCACTTGCTGCAGGCAGCTCACCCTGTGCTCCGTTGCCCCAGTTCCCTCCACCTAAATGCTGGCAGCGACTGGGGCAGCCGAAGATCTGGCCCCCGTGGTCACTGTCGAAGAAAATGGCGCCCCCCCAAATCCCAGCGCCCTAGGCAACTGCCTAAGTTGCCTAAATGGTTGCACCGGCCCTGTAGGTAGGGAAGTGCCTACTTTACATGACTGACAATGTGAACATCCAAGGACAAGCAGCCTGACATCCTACTGAGACATCTACAGGTAAAAACTCGGCATTGTATTTAAGAGCCAATTGACATATATGAGTAGTAGTCCCCAAATACTGCTGGCATTGAAGCTTTCGGCATTGTAATTGCCCAGCAGGAGAGATTGCTAACTCAGCACAATTGCTGAGACAGAGCCATGTCTTTGTTTTCCTGTCCTGCTGCACAATGGGCAGCTATTTCACTTTCTGCCCACACCTCTGCATTGGCTGGGGGGTGAGAGAAGAAACAACAGGCTTCATTAATACTGAAGTCATGTGAATTGCTAAGAGTTCATGTGAAGAATAATACTTTAGGAAAACTATGGGGAGCAGAGGAGTTTGCAGTAATGCATGCACTTGGGAGGGGCAAGGCTTTCTTCAGAAGCTAGAGAACACAAGTAAATTCCTAATGCAGTTGGATCAGGCACCACACCTGCAGGTCATGTACCTTGAGAAGGATGTGCTGAGCTCCTGGGGGAATTCTCATTTAGATGTGTCAACCACCACCAAGGATTTTGCCAGAGGTCGTTGCAGGCAACAAACACAAATCTCTAATGCCAGATCTGTGATAGAGAAGTTGTGAACCTCTTTTTAGTGAGGTGAGCCCTACCAGTCCCAATGCTGTTATAATAATTTGTTATTTAGATTGTGGTGGCACAATTTTGGGTGCTAAATTTGTTCCAACCATGGAGACATCACATCCTGAGGAGCAAAACAATAAGGCAGGCAGAGGATGGGGCTAGGTTTGCAACGGACAAGCAAAGCAATCAGGTTATGATAGGGTTTTTTTAATCTTGGGGTTGGCTCCCCCCCGCCCATAATTCAGTTCTCATCTTTCTCTCACACTAATTCCCTACTTCAGCCTCCTTCCTCCACACAGAGGAACAGTTCACTTCAGATTGGAACAAGCCTCCAGTTCTTTATCTACTTCCCATTGACTTCAATGAGAGTTGGATCAGAGTAGTTCCTTGCAGGCATCCTGGAAGAACTGGGGCATCAAGAGGGATTTAAACGAGGAGAAGATAGAGCCTTTGTGGACCAGCTCAGGAAAGGCCTGTCAAGCACAGAAGAGTTAGGGAAGAAAGCAGAGAGAGGGTTGTGGAAGAAACTAGCTGTCATAAACATACAGCTAAGGGTAGCATAAAATCCCTCCTTTACCTGTAAAAGATTAAGAAACTCAAATAACCTGGTTGGTACCTGACCAAGAGGACCAATAAGGGAAGAAGATACTTTCAAATATGTGGGGGGAGGTTTCGTTTGCACTCACTTTGTTGTTCTCTCCAGGACAGAGAGGGACCAGGGAAGGAAAAACCATCTCCTAAAACTCTACCCGAAATAAGCATCCAGGATTACAAAAATTATAAGTATTAGCAATGAAATGCGTTAGCTTATCTTTTGTTTTAGCTTGTGACTTTTCCCTATGCTAAGAGGGAGGTTTATTCCTGTTTTTTATAACTTTGAAGTTTTGCCTAGAGGGGAATCCTCTGTGTTTTAAATCTTATTACCCTGTAAAATTACCTTCCATCCTGATTTTACAGAAGTGCTTCTTTTACTGTTTTTTTCTTTATAATAAAGTTCTGTTTTTAAGAACCTGATTGTTTTTTAGTGTCCTAAAGAATCTGGTCTGTGCTCACCTTGTTTACCTATTTGGTTGATATATTATTCTCAAGCCTCCCCAGAAAGGGAGTGAAGGGGTGTGGGGAAATATTTTGGGGAAACAGAACTCCAAGTGGTCCTTTTCCTGAATCTTTGTGTAACTCACTTGGTGGTGGCAGTGATACTGTCCAAGGACAAGGAAGAATTTGTGCCTTGGGGAAGTTTTTAACCTAAGCTGGTAGAAATAAGCTTAGGGGGTCTTTCATGCAGGTCCCCACATCTGTACTCCAGAGTTCAGAGTGGGGAGGGAACTCTGACATTGGCAAACAGGGCAGTGAGGCTGGCATCACTGACAGAATGGAGGGGATGTGGTTTTACAATAAGAAACAAGGGTGGATAAGGAGGAAAGGCCAGAGTTCGGCAGGGCCTTGAAGGCATTTAGTGTTGACAGGGGACTCAGTCCTCTGGAGAGGAGATGGCAGGAGTGGAGAGAGAAATTTACAATAAAGGGGTACAATCCGATCCTGAAGTGGTAAATGTAGGTCTGTGATATTGTTCTGCAGCACAGAAATTATCCCTAAGAGATCCAGGTCCTGTGGCATTCCAGATAAATATAGCCAGTCGCTTGGATAAACAGCTTTCCTCTACACTGCAGTCATTGTGGGCTGATAATTCTAAATATGAATCACTCTACAGAGGCACTCTCTCTCTCCAATTTCTAAGGGCCAAGTTCTGCTCTTACACCTTGTGCAAACCCACTAATCTTGGGCCAAACCCTGGTCACCATTGAGGCAACAGCAAAATTCCCATAGATTACAATGGGGCTAGGATTTGACCCATTATCTTTAAGAAGGCTGCACAAAGTCTAAGTCAGTACAGAATTTGGCTCTTCCTCGTGCTCCCATTTCTCCTCTTTTCTGACCCCATCCTCCTCATTTGTGCTAGAGAAGAGTGGGAGTGGATTGATAAGCCCCTCGGAACAGAAGTTCTTTTGCCACAGAGAAGGGACTATGTGGAAGATGCTTCCTAATTTTATGCCTCAACCCTGTTGTTAGGGGACCCCTTTTAGCCAGAGGGCAGTTTGTTTTCTGGGCTTATGATCTAAGAAGTCTGGAATCAAAAGTCAGCTGGTGAAACTGTGGATCCTGACTTGCTCCTTTCCTTCTGGAAAAGTGATAGGAGGAATGTCTTTCTTTAGGTTCCTGCATTCCCTTACTTGGGCTGCACCTGTATAAAGGGCTGGCAACTGAGCTTGCCCCTCATTCTGTCAGGGGATAGGGTTGACCCTGCATCCTTGATGCAACAGAGTTCACTTCCCTCATTCCCCAAACCACAAGATCCCCATGGGAATTGGGGGAATATATTGGAGGCAAAGGCAAGTTACATGGAGGCCCAGTGCCTCTGCACAAGGTCATAGCCACATATGGCCTCTTGGGAGTTCTGCAGACCTCTTCTGACAATTACTGCTCATGGAGAAGTGAGTTTTACTGCACAGAGGAGGAACCTGAGTATCACAAGAGTCCCTAGGAGTTGGGGGAGGGGAAGGAAGAACAAGAGAAAATGCCAGACACAATACAGGGAGGCTTGTGCTGTCAGGAGAGCTGTAGGAGCATGGCCACCAGGGGGCATAAGGGACCCACCTGCAGCAGAGTTATCACACTCTTGGCAGGTTCAGACTGGGAAGGAGAGTTGAGGGCAGCTCAGGTCTCTGTTTGTCAGTCAAAAATCAAAATCTGGTGTATACCTGGTGGCTAGGCTCAGTGGAGGGTTTTTGTTTGTTTTTTTAAAATACTAAAGATGGAGAATTGGAGGCAATGCCTATGTTAGAACTTCAGAGCAAGTGAAAGCCTTTGAATTCAACTTCCCAAATCTCCTTGTTAGCCACTGAGTGAGCAAGGCACCTCATGCCCTCTCCTCTCCCCACTTTCCCTCTCATCTTTCCCCCATATTCCACGACCCCCCTCCCACACACACACTTTGTAAGTACATGATCTTGGTTCATCATTGACACTCCTGAGCCACCAAGAGCAGGCTTTATAGGAACAGGGTTCCTCCCTCTCTTCACAAAGCCCTTGGGGCAGCATGTTCCCATAGGGGAGGGAGATGGGTTGTGCTTTCTGTAAGCAAGGGTATTTGCATGAGTGGATCGAGCTGTGTCTCAGAGGGGAGTCACTTCTGGTGAGAGCTCCTAGGTATAGCACCATGGCCATTCAGCGAGTGCTCCTCATGGCTAGGGGTCACATCACAGGTACCCTGCCCCTGTTAGCCCACTCTTGGAGGCCCCTTAAGCACTCCATACAGTCTTCCTTCTTCCTCACAGCACTCCATGCTGGGGATGGTTTAATATCAAATAAAGCTCTGACCTTGGAGTCCTGAATCACAAAATTATCCAACCAATCCTCAATAGCATAAAGTCCAAAATCATAATCCTACAGTTCAGAGCTAGCTCCAGTTCTTCAGCCACAACTAGAGCTCTTTCTCCATCAGTCTGCTCCGTCTGAAGCAGCCCTTTCTGGCTAGAGAACTCAGCTGTCTGACCTTGCTTCCTTCTCCTGCATCTTTTAATTCCTGAGCGTCTCTCAACCACACCCTCCCCATAGTTTTCTGCAGCCTTTTATATTTGAATTACCTTATTCAAGGGGGGCTCACAGTGTAATCAAGGTTGGCTTAGCCTCAAGCCTTGGGGCATACCACCCTGCTACAATTGCCAATAACAAATTCATCCTAGAATTTCCCCTGAGTGCAAAAGGGATTTGACATGACCAGGAAAACACCACTACAAATACCTCTATTATCTGTCTGTCTGTCTGTTTAGAGTGATCTATGATTTATGTGAAGGGAGGCTTTTGAAGTAGTCTTAAAAAAAACTGGTGTACAACAAAGTGTCAAGGAGCACTGAAAGCAAAGATTTGACTCTGATTTTTACTGAATAATTGAAAAAAAAACACTATTTTTGAAGCATTTCCGAGCTTTGAATGAGTAGCTTAACATCTTATGCATGACGTAATCATTTCCTGCAAAGATAATAAATACGTTTGTTTTTCCACGCTGTGTTTTTTAACCCATCACCTTTAACAATAGGTTTGTGCTTTACCCTCAACACTCATCTAACATTTCACCCTGCTGTATCTTTCCAGGCTGGGGAAACTGGTTAGGTCATGACATCCTAAGCCTTGGTCAGTAAGGATGACAGGGTTTGGGAAGAAGCTGCAGTTTCTTGACAGTTAACTATTCCCCTTATCCTAATACTCCTGTGCACAAGTGCATAGCACTTGTCATTATGTCCATCCTCCTGGCAGGAACACCAAAGTGTTTACTGTTCAGAATTCTGCTAATGGCTCTCCTGCTCAAGAAGGGCACTTTCAAATTGAGATATGCCAACTCACTGGCTACTTTAAAGACTTTAATCTTAATATTTATATAGCTCCATGCATGGCATGGCACTTTACAGGGCAGATCCTCAGCTGGTTTCAATTGTCATAGCTCCATATGAGAAAGTACACTAGCTAAGAGGATCTGACTTTACATGAAGATATAATCCCTGCCCCACAGAGTTTTCAAATCTAATTCAATTGTATCCCTGTAATCCTATTAACTAAACTCATGGCAGACTTCTCCAACCTGGGAAGACTTATGTAAGCCAATAATCAACTCTCAGAAAGGCAAAAAACATGTGCTTGTGTATTGACAATGCTTTTTTCTTAACCTGCCTTTAAAGTCAATATAATGTAAGTGAAAATAAATAGATCCTTAGAACGCAGAAGGCATTTCTCCAACTAGATAATAAATATTTTTAAGGTAGATCAAATTTTAAACCAAAACTACTCAACAGTGCCCCTTTCAGCACTTGGCAAAGATCAACTTTTGCTGCCTCAAAACAACCTTATGAAACTTGCGTGTTGTAAGTCTGGAGCACAACCAACATGGGAGACGGGGCCAATGTCAAAAAATGAGCCCAAACACAACAGCTGATGTAAAAAAAGAGTCTTTATGAAAGGAATAGGAACCCCAGGTTCTGAGGCAAAGCATCAAATTACAGGCAAATGGTAAAAAACTCAGAATGCAGAAAACAGTGTGGTTGGATTGAAGACTTATGTGCACTCTGCAGGTGTGTTTCCATGCTTTTTCAAATATTGTTGCATACCTCCTTGTTTTGATGTTATTTTTCCTACAGTCAGCAAACAAGACACCTTAAGTAATGGCCAGTCTGCTTCAGAGAGAGATTTGTCTTATTTCAGTGGTCTGTAGTACTGCAAAAATACATTTTTGGACTTCAAGTGAGATCAGCAACAGTCTGAGAGAAATGGGTAGCCATCTATTTTTGACTCATATTTGCTGTGCTCAGAATCCCAGACTGGTCACACCCATAAAATAAAATACAGGGCTCCCTGCTTCCTCTCCCCTCTGCTCCACCTGCTCCTCACTGCACTGATCTGAATCAGAGATAAAGAGCGGGGCAAAGGGAAGGGCTATATCTGGAGCACTCCTGTCCCCTTCCTTGTTGACATTGAGAGCACTGGTGCAACAGGCTGCATAGCACTTCTGCTTCCATGCTGAACTCAGGTGAAAGGAGGAAGAACGTTGTGCCACTCCACTCTCTTCCTCTCTGCTTCAAGCTGTGTGATGCAGACTGCTGTGAGTACATGCGTGTGACATATGCTGGAGTGTGAACCCTATCATAGAATCATAGACTATTAGGGTTAGAAGGGACCTCAGGAGGTCATCTAGTCCAACCCCCTGCTCCAAGCAGGACCATCCCCAGATTTTTACCTCAGTTCCCTTAATGGCCCCCTCAGGGATTGAACTCACAACCCTGGGTTTAGTAGGCCAATGCTCAAACCCCTGAGCTATCCCTCCCCCCCATGAGACCATGAGCTGGCCCCAACCCTTAACTTAACCTGGGACAGTGAACTGGCCCCAGCCTCAACCCTCCTGAGTGATAACCCTGAACACTGGATGGGATCCCCAGCCAGGCCCAATGCTAACACTTGCCCAGGCCCACAAATGGGTGCCAACTCTAACCACAGCCAATGCCCACAAACTGGTTCAAATCCAAGCCTGGAGGCACAAATTGACCCCACCAGCACCCTCGCCTGAGTCCACGAGCGGGATCCAGTCCTAAAAGTCACCTAAGCTAACAATCTGATCCCAATTCTATACCTCACCCTGACTTGCAAATTGGCCCAACCCCTATCTTTGCCTGACCCGACAAGATGGTCTCAATCTTCACCCTACCTTGGGCTTTCACACTAGCTCCAACTTCAGTTCTAGCCAGACCCAGAATCCTGTCCCCACTCTGCGATTAGATCTGGCCCTCAAACTAGCCCAAGCACTAATCCTGCTCCAGGTTCTCAAGACAGCTCCAGTTTAACCATAGCCTGAATTTATGAACTGGCACCAAACCAGTAGAAATGCAAATGATGCCCATGTTGTGAGCTTGATGCTGAAATTGCTGGGTGAGTTTCTGTATATAGCCTGTGATATACAAAAGTTCAGGTTAAATTATTTTAATGGTCTCTTCCGTCTTTATAATCTACAAATCAATGAAAATATCTGACTAGCAATCTAATAAAATACCAAATTCAGCAGCAAGCAGTGTCTGCTTCATTATCTTTACAAGGTTCAGCCCCGGTGATGTATAAACATGCGCACACACGAATACACTGTAATGTATAGTAGGATGGTTACCTCACTTGTGCCCCTTCCCATCCTTGTTTTCATTCTGGTTGCTAAATGCCATATTTTCCTTATCTGCTCATTGTTAGATAAACATATTTCTCTCTATTTCTTTTACACAAATTCCATCTGTAAAATGGGGAAAATGATGCTGAATTCCTTTGTATAGCTCCAGGGCCGGCTCTAGGTTTTTTGCCACCCGAAGTAAAAAACATTTTTGCTGCCCTCCACCCCAGCCCTGGACTCTCTCTCCCCCCACCAGTGCCCTTCCCCACCCACACCCCCTGCCACCCCACCCCAGCCCTGGGCTCCCAGTCTGGCACTGGCAGGGTCAGAGTAAGCAGTGGGGCTCCTGGGCTGTATCTCAGCCCAGGGTCCCTCCATCCAGGGCTCTCCGCCTCCAGGACTGGCCAGGACCCAGGAGGGCAGATCTGGGGGACTGCCCCGGCAGGGGGCTGAGGAGCCGGGGCAGGACAGCCCCAGAGGGAGCGGAGCCCCGGAAAGCGGGATGCAGGCCCTGTGCAGAAGCGCCCCACCCTCTATGGCACCTCTGCTGCTTCTGGCCACCCTGCCACAGTCCCTGGGCGGCTCGGCCCACTTCGCCCAGCCCCAGCTTCAGTGCTCGGGGGCGACCGCCCTGTGGCACCTGCCATGTGCCCTATGGGGCAGCCCTCAGCCCGAGTGTCCCCCTCTCAGAGCCTGCCTGGATCAGCCACAAGGTGCGGGCACTGCTCCCCCGTGGCACAAACCGCAGTGGCCCCAGGGCACCCCCCGCGAATGACATGCTGCTACTGCCAGGGCCAGCTCTGGGCTTTTGCTGTATGAAGCAAGAAATAATAATAATAAAAAAAAAGGTGTCTGGAATGCTGCCCCTGAAAATGTGCTGCCCCAAGCACGTGCTTGGTTTGCTGGTGCCTAGAGCTGGCCCTGTATAGCTCATTGAGATCTACTGGTGAAAAGTGCTCTATGAAAGCTAAGTGTTACTATTATTAATAATTGTTATTATTAACAATGGCAGCATAGTACCTACCTTTTAAAAATGGGGAACAAAGACCACCTGGGGGATTATAGACCCATCATCCTGACTTCGATACCTGAAAAGATACTGGAACAAATTATTAAACAATCAATTTGTAAGCACCTAGAGGATAATAGGGTGATAAGGAATAGTTGACATAGATTTGTCAAGAACAAATCATGCCAAACCAACCTAATTTCCTTCTTTCATAAGGTTACTGGCCTAATGGATATAGGGAATCAGTAGATGTAATATCTTGATTTTAATAAAGCTTTTGACACAGTTGCAGATGACAGTCTCATAAGCAAACTAGGGAAATGAGGTCTAAATGTAGTGACAATAAAGTAGGGGCACAACTAGTTGTAAAACCATACTCAGAGTAGTTGTCAATGATTTTCTGTCAAACTGGAACGATGTATCTTGTGAGATCCCACAGGGCTCTGTCCTGGGTCTAGTACTAGTCAATATTTTCATAAATGACTGGGATAAAGGAGTGGAGAGTATCCTTATAAAATCTATGGATGAAAGCAAGCTGAGTGGGTTGCAAGCACTTCGGAGGACAGGATTAGAATTCAAAATGACCTTGATAAAATGGAGAATTGGTCTGAAATCAGCAAGATGAAATTCAATAATGAGAACTGCAAAGTACTACATTTAGGAAGGAAAAATATGCACAACTACAGAATAGGGAATAACTGGCTACACAGTAGTTCTTCAGAAAAGGATCTGGATCACAAATTGTGTATCAGTCAACAATGTAATGCAATTGTGAAAAAGGCTAATAGGCTGGAATGTATTTACAAAAGTGTTACATGGGAGATACTTGTTCTACTCTACTCAGCACTGGTGAGGCCTCAGCTGGAGCACCATGTCCAGTTTTGGGCACCACACTTTAGGAAAGATGGGGACAAAATGGTGAGAGTTCAGAGGAGAATAAAAATGATAAAAGGTTTAGAAAACTTGACTGACAAGGAAAGGTTTTTATTAAAAAAATGGGTATGTTTAGTTTTGAGAAGACTGAGTGGGGACCTCAGTCTTCAAATATGTTAAGGGCTGTTACAAAGAGGATGATGATCAAATGTTCTTCATTTAGATATTAGGAAAATATTTCTAAATACTGGAATAGGTTACCTAGGGAGATTGTGGAATCCTCATCACTGGAGGGCTTTAAGAACGTTTTGGACAAATACCTGTCAGGGATAGTCTCGAGGTTTATTTGGTCCTGCCTCAGCTCAGGGGAAAAGACTTGATGGCTTCTCAAGGTCCCTTCCAGCCCTATGTTTCTATGATTCTTTTCCTAGTGTTGAAATGAGCTACCACTTTTGTATGGCCTTGTTAATAATGTTCAAGGGATTGGGCTCCCTCACAGCCTGCATCCCTATAATGCCATGTTCTAGGATTGGCTAAGACTGAAACATCACAGTCCTTGCTTGGTGGCCTATAGACCTCACTGCAACAAAAACAAAAGGATCTTCTTTAAATGGACATCATCATTTCCTGTCTCGAAGAAGGAAAGGAAAAAAGCCCACTCACCAGTATAGCGTACAAATGTTTGACCTGTTTCTAGTGATCAATTTGTTAATGAACTGCAATGTCAGGTTCATCAGCACAACAGGGAACTGTATGAAAATCTAGCTATGCATTTTGTGGCATGTAGATTTCTTTGAGAAAATGGAGCAAGGAGTGTGTGTGTGTTTGGGGATGGAGATCAACCAAGTAACGATTAATTTTGTTTGACCAATTGCATTGTGTTTTCTTGGCCTGTTGCTGTGATCACAGATACTGTTTCATACAGCTGTTAGGAGACTATATCATACTTTTGCATGAGAATAGCAAATATAGATCACCATATCTATCTCTGGCATCTGTGCCCATATTCTGCAGGATCGAATCAGGTTAAAGCAGGACAGAAAAGTCTCTGGAAAAAAACAAGTTCAGCCTAGTTTCTGATTGTTCTCTCAAAATCAACACTGCCTATTTTTGCTTTATAAATAAATCCCACTTTTAACAACAAACTTCATTTATTTATTCTTTTTCCAAACAACTCACTTCTCATTTCCATTTTTTCCTGTGACATCAGCCAGAGAGACCTAGTCATAAGCTCATTTCCACATCCCACACTCCTAGGCCAAAATAGTCCTATGTTTGTTGGGTGAGGTTAAGAACAGTACATCTATTTATAGACTGCATGTGTATCTGTGAGAGATCATACAGGGTTGCAGAAATCCCACTGGAAAAGGGATTCTGACACAGAAAAACCCAAGGGGTGAATCAAGCCTCTTCTAAAATATTGAATTAATCTTTGTGTCTAATATGCAGAGAAAAAAATGGCCTGGGTTATTTGTCAACAGGAGGGGCTAGTTTGTCCTCAGTTTTACCACGAGACTACTCTCCCTGTTCCAGTGCTATGGAAAAGGCTTTGTGCAGCAGGATGGACCTAGGAAGGAGCTCACACTGTACGCTCTGTGGCTGGCCTAGACTGCTGAGACAGAAGGGCTCTTAAGAAGTCCCTCCACTCTCCCTGTCTCTCTCCCCCCTTCTCTCCACACTCTATGTGCAAAACACATGTTATAAAATCAAACACCCCTGCCTACCTTGGACCTTCAGCTCCTATTTTCTGTTTCCCCTATATAAAACAGGAGAGCTGATAGCTCTTTTATGGGTATTAGCTTTCCTTGTGCTGTGACTGAGCATCTGAGTTTCAATCCAACCCACTGTTACAAATGTGATGAGTTTTCCAAACTCAGCTGAACCCTGCCTGTGGCCATCTGCATTAGAAACAGAATAGGACTGCCCTCTTTGGTTTATATCCCGATACTATGCTGAATCAAATCAGATGCCTACTAGTCCTTCCCAGTCACCAAAGAAATGCTGGTGTTTCTGAAAAGAGCGGAAAAAGTGAGGAAGTTGAAGATGGAACGAACATGGAGATTGGAGAGGGAAACCCATTTCACTCCAGCAAGAACTGGTTTCTCCATGTCAAGACTGGCATTTGTTGAAGTATCATGCTAAGAAAACCCAGAGGTATAAAACCATGGAGTAGAATTTCCCTCCCATGTATGAGAAGGGCACATCCTCTGTAGGAACATTCCCAGAGCTTACTGCAGCAGCATGTGATTTCACAGAATCATAAAAACATAGGGCTGCAAAGGTACCTTGAGAAATCCTCAAGCCCAGGCCCTGCACTGAGGCAGGACCACATAAACCTAGGTGACCCCTGACTGATGTTTGTCCAACTTGTTGCTAGAAACCTCCAGTGACGGGGATTCTACAACCTCCCCGGAAGCCTAGTTCAGAGCTTAACTACCCTTAGAGTAAGGAAAAACTTCCTAATATCTAACCTAAATTCCC
Source organism: Gopherus evgoodei (assembly GCF_007399415.2). NCBI lineage: Eukaryota > Metazoa > Chordata > Testudines > Testudinidae > Gopherus > Gopherus evgoodei. The sequence goes on along the minus strand of NC_044328.1, from coordinate 44,153,932 downwards.
TTGCTGCAGATGAAGCCCAGTACTTATTGTGGCCCTACACTGCATGGTATGGAGGGAAGGAAATAAGTTCAAGGGCCTGCAAAATGTGAATAGGTCATATGTACCCACACGAGTGGTGCTGCTCAACTTGTATACAAGTTGATGAGCCTGCTACAGCTTTGCAAACAGAGACTGGGTCTTTTAGTTCAGGCGGGAGCAGCTCATGCTTTAAGATGGAGAAGGACATAGCATAATGCATGCAGATGGAGAGCACAAAGGAGGGGAACAGGGCCAATGTACTGCGTGTGCACACACACACAATCCTACAGAAGCTCCTTTACCCAAATACTATGATTTTCAGAAGTGCTGATCCCCTGGAGTTGCCATTGACTTCAAATGGAGTTTTGGTGCTTGACATGGCTGAATGTCAGGCCCCATATGATTGGGATACGTAGGGAGGTGAGCTAATTTTGCTTATGGGGTTAAGGACTAGAAGTAGGGTTAAGTGTGGGGGTGAGAAGAAATTCTGACCATGGTTCTACTTAAGGAGTGAAGAACTAGAAGGTATACTAGTTAGCTGATGTTTAAGGGACAGAACCGACCGGGGGGTGCAAGATAATATCAGCTATTAATTATCCTTAAGAAGTAGAAAGCTAGAAGGAGTGTTGGGGGTTGCTTTTCATTAAGGAGTAGAGAAGTGGGATGAGGGAGGACTGGGGTACCTGCTGCACTCTCTTCTCCACATGCGGAAAGTTTCCAATGAGAGCACTCCCCTGTTAAGAGATCTCTTCTCCTCCTTCCCCCTGCCCACAGCATTTCATTCCAGTGAAAACAGGGCATATAATAAAACTGTGCACTTTAAAAAAAAAAAAAAAAAAAAGCAGCCTTACAGATGTCCTTTGTGTGAAAGTGTAATTACAGGATAAATATGGGATGCTGACCAAGAAACATGGCCTGGTGAGTCATGCAGTCTCTTTAAATAGATAAATTTGCCATTCAATTTTGGCATAATCCTGTGTGCTGCAGCCACTAGTCTCTCTTTGGGCCAAAGGTACTATCTCTGGCCCACAGGAGGAAGCAAAAGTCCAGTGAGGTAGGTGTTACTATATAAATAAATGAACTCTAGTTGGGATAATGCACATTTAAAGTGTTTTTGCCTGGGAATGCCTACTTATTCACAAGAGTGAGTGAAGCAGTTTATGCTCCTCTTTTCAGACATTGCTTAGCATGCTCTTTATGTTTCTAAACCAAAAGAAATAGAAAATATAGCTTGGTAGAGCAGTGTAGGTTCCAAGTGTCAACATGCAATGATGGCTCTCCTTCCTAGCATGGGTAGTGGGAAAAGGTGATTTGTCCATGGACTGGATGGGAAACAAAGATACTCCAGCCCAGGTAGACCTTAACTTCTTAACTAGGAACAGTTGGCATTGAAGTTGGGCTAACAGTTTTCTTTCTTGTCACATGGTGTTCAATATCTCTTATTTCTTGTGCCTCCAAGGTCACTTCCTGTATGTGGCAGCCCAAGCAGGATGAGTGTTGGAAATGAAAAGGCTCAGGCTAAACCTCCATCTTCCCCTGGCCTCATGCTGGCACTTGAGTGGAGGTCCTCAGGACTGGATTTGTATTATGGATCTGACATGTCTGATGTTTCAGGCAGATGCTAATAAATAAATTGCTTCTCAAAAGTGTTTATCAAACTGCCTGATATAGAAACCCACCTTGATAATGTTGAGAGGGACCTAGAATTAAACTAGGCCATCCTTCTTAATCAAATGGGAGAGAGGGGGTGGAGGTGCTTCTTTCTCTGAATGCTTATCTCATAGAAGTTTGGTAAAATCTCCCACTTGTCCAGATCAGCCTCTTTTTGAGTTTCTAGTATGTCAAACACAAATTTAATTTAATAATTGGAGGTATCCTATCTCCTAGAACTGGAAGGAATCTTGAAAAGTCAAGAAGTCCAGCCCCCTGCCTTCACTAGCAGGACCAAGTACTAATTTTTGCCCCACATCCCTAAGTGGCCCCCTCAAGGGCTATACTTGTAACCCTGTGTTTAGCAAGCCAATGCTCAAACCACTAAGCTATCCCTCCCCCATCCAAACTCAAACACTTAATTGTAAAAATTCATCATTTAAAAGTTAAAAAACTTTACCACACCTTCAATGAAATAATCATCTTCGGTATTTGCCATGCATCTTTGTATATCATCAGCACACGCAATCACTGTTGTATTTACATACTCCTCCATGCTGTGGTGAATAATATTAAATCCAGCACAAATCCCTATGAACCATGACAGCTCCCTTTTCTGAAGTGATACCATTAATAATCTAGTATAACCGAGTCAATGAGCTGTTTTGACCCATTGTCCAGACAATATTTCTCTATGCCTAGAACAGTCCATGTAGGCACCTTCTAATGTTTTTTTTCCCCTATGTATTTGCATAACTCCTTTATGCACAGTTGTTGCTTTTGGCAGAATGCTTCCCACACATTAATTGCCCTCTGTCTAAAGCAGCTTCTCCTGAACTCTTTTCCTGATCAAGGATTACTTAGCTTTCACCTAAACTGTTTTGGTTATGACCCTGTTCCCCTTTCACACTATTGTTCATCATCCACCTTCCCTATACAGCTCAGAATCTCCTAACTGCTCTTTTCAGTTCCTCTAGTCTAAAAGACAGAAAAGCCGGTTTCCCCCCCCCTAACTTTTCATCATGACTATAACCCCCAAGCTCCTGAATCACCCTATCATCAACTGTACCTTTCAGTTCTCCAATATCCTCCCCTCAATAAGAATCCCCAAACTGTGCACAATATGCCTGTCTTCACCTTTTTCCCCCCCTTTCTGTCCATTTACTAGTATGTATTTGTATTCTGTATTTTTCTATGCACCTAGACAGTTGTCTGGCTGACTTGCTGTTAGCTAGCCCTTCGTCCCTGTGCCTGCTGATCTCCCTACCTTGTACTTACTTTACCTGCATGTGTAGACTAGAGTCCTGGCTCATCTTATTCATTTCAGACCCTTATAGGAAAGGGATTCAAACAATAAATAACATGAGTGAAAGAAATATCGTCCTAGTTTAAAGCCAAGAGGAAACTGGACTTGGATTTGAAAGGAAAGGAAAATGCTAATGTTCTCCAAGCTGCTTGGTCTTGTTAAATCATTTAATAAGGTGGGGTTTTTTTAAATGGCTATTGGTATTTTTCCTGCAGGTGAAGGATCCTTGGAATTTTCTCCAGAACCTGCAGCTGAAGCCAACTTAAACAAGAATAGTCCATTTTATGGCAAACCTAGCAATACCAGGACAGCTCCGGAACAAACCCTGAGTGTCTTAGAGAGAAGGAGGGAGGGAAAAGGCAGGGCATATTTGCTGGTCGAGTGTCAAGTTTGAATTAGACCGGTAAGGGGAAAAACACCAGACAGAAAGGTTACATTTAGGCTGGAACAAGGGTATAAGTGAGCTCCCTTCCGCTAGCAATCGTACACCATCTCTCACAATGGCTTCTGGAAAGGGATGGCACTGGAATAATTGTGAACACCATCACTCCTATTACATAGACTCCAGTTAAGAGACATTAGGACTTGTGCAGCTGCATACAACCCCCTAAATCTTCTACAGCTACATCACAGCCACTGCTCTTATACACACACACACACACACCCTACTCACAGGGCTGATAAAGGGAACATTGTTCTCTAGTTTTGTACTGTCATGTTGAAGGACTGGCTGAAGCACTCATTAATTCTCATTCACCCACCCCAAAATATTTTTTAGATTGCACCTATGCCGACTCCTTCCCCACTGCTAATGCTCATGTACCATCCTACACAACTGCTCCACAAATTGGGACTCCTGTACTATTCTTGACATTTCCCCCAGTGATTCTATACCGTCCTGTACAGCCCCTGCTCTTAAATTAGTCCCTACAGCTCCCCATAACCATTGCTCCTATACCATCATGTATAGCTTCCCCAGTGCTCCTATACCTTTCTGTATAGCTTCCCCACAGTCAGCACTTCTGCATTATTCCTAACAGTAAAAAAAACTAACTTAGACAAATAGTTTCCTTTATTAAGCAAAACATTCTGTGTGTGGAACAGTGAGGTAAATGATATCATGGAGATATACTATTTGCATTCAGATGTTTGGAGAATCTGTGTCCATTGCCTTAACTATCTGCTTCTATCTTACAGCCTAACTAGATGTGTTTCTAACATGTGTTTGTCTCTTTCTGTGCCTGTTGTGGGGCCTGTATACTCTGTCACCCTTTGGGGTCAGGGGGGAGGGCATTCGGGCCCCATAATCGCATCACTAGGGCTGCCTTTAGCTGAAGGCTGCAGGGCCTAGTGACTGGAGTCAAGATAACAGCCCTTTGCCTCAGGGATGCGGGCCTAGTGGCCGGAGGCAATGAGGCTTTGGTGGGCTGCCGCCACAAACAGTTGTGGGCCAGGGTGGAAGAGACCCCAGCCTGTAGTCTGGGCAGAACCATAATCCCTCGAGGGAGATCAGTTCTCTGGTGGGGAAGAATGCAAACTGTCTGCCATCCTATCTCTGAGGGATGGCAGACCAATGCAGGCATCTCAGCCTCAGATGGGGGAACTACCAATCCAGGGGTGGGGTGGCAAGGGATAGGGGAACACGGGCCCATCCAACTCCACCGACTCCCAGCTCAGGGCCCTGACAGTGGTGAATGGGTTCTCTACTGAGTTGATGTGGGTGGGTCCAACCAAAACACAGCAGTTCCTCAGGGGACAATACCTAGTCCCCTGATGGCTACTTCCTACTATGAGAGTCCTAGCATCGTGATTTGGGTGTCAGTGTCTCTGGGCTCAGCAGGCTGCACTGCTCCTGGCAGCTGCAACCTCCCTGGGGCAGCTGCTGACACTTGGGCATCAGTCTGGGGCACAGCCCCTCTGGCTCTTGAAGTCCAGGCTTTCCAGTGCTCCTCAGCTGGACTCAGCAAGGTGCATCCTTCCTCCTCTGCAGTCAGCCCTGACTGGGCTTCTCCCTTTTACACTGCTAGAGAAAAGTTTGCACATTCTCAGCAGGGATAAGGGGGCATAGCGTCCTCTGTTAAAAGTGCTGCCTTAACCCCTTCATCTCGAGTGCAGGGCCTGTATACCCCATCACAGTATCATTAAACCACAACAGATGGCAGGATGGGTGATTTACTTCCCAGCATACACCAACACTTCCATTTCAATCTCTTCTGCACTGTCTGGCATTCCTTGCCGTAGCAATGAATAGATAGCATATAGAGTAATGATTTTCTGAGTGAGACTAAGCCTAACATAAGGGGACAAAAGATTTTCTGGTTTAAGCACAGGCCTAGGAGTCAGGAGATCTGGCATCCTGTGTGACCTTGGACAAGTCACTCAGCCTTTGTTTCATCCTCTTTCGGGTTGATACTGTTCTGCCCTACTGGTGGTATTGTAAGGCTTAATCCATTAGTGTATGTAAAATGCGTGAAGTTCCTCAGCTAGGTTCTGATTCTGCTCCATTGAAGTGACGTAGGGTCAGGCCTATGAAAGGTGCTCTATAAGTGCAAAGTATTTCCTTAACCCTGGATACCACGGTGGACTCTGTCAAATTCTCTGTCGAAGGATGTATCTCACTTTGAGAGCAGCTGTTTTATCATTTTCATGGGTGTTTTTTCTTTTTGCCACAGTCAAAATAAATAGCAAGTGTCCTTAGAAGCACTAATCACACGTTATTATAGAAACTACTCATCTAAACTAAGACCAGCAGTTTGGAGGAGACTAAACATCCGTGTCCCTTCTTCATCCTGGGATCGCTGCCTCTTGCTGTGGCTTTTGTAATTCACCATATGAAAGCAGCCCTCTGTTGCTCCTCTCCAGGTAACAGATATAATCATTGTTGATGTTGGATAGAATCTTCATCCTCCAAACATGTATGCTTGGGCAGGTTGCAGCCAGCCCAGAAAAACAAGCTACTGCTTCTTATTCATGTACATGACAGTGAAGATTGTGTTACTAAATATTATTGCTGCTCAGTACTATAGTCTTAAAATGTCTTAAGCTTTCTTTTAAGGGCGTGGCTACATTTGAAGCTGTAGAGTGCTGGGAGTTAAACCAGCCTTCGGAGACAGCAGCAGGGAAAATGCTACCGTGTGTTTACACTCAGCTGAAAGCGCACTGCTATGGCCACATTAGCAGCTCTTGCAACGCCACAGAGCAGTGCATTGTGGTAGCTACCCCAGCATGCAAGTGGCTGCAGTATGCTTTTCAAATGCAGGAGGTGGGGTGAAGTGTGACAGGGAGTGTGTTGTGTGTATGTGGAGGGAGAGTGGGTGGGTTTTGGGGGCGCTGAGAGCGTGTCAGCATGCTGTCTTGTAAGTTCAGATAGCAGCAGACCTCTCTCCCTCCCCTGCCTTTCTCTCTCTCACTCAAAACAAGCAGCATTCGTCAGTAATGGTTCCTTTGTCCTAGAGCAGATAAGCAGCCAGCTGTCAGAAAGAGCTTTGAAAGGGCATATCTTCATTCCTACAGTGAGTTTAAAACAATGACAAGAGTGGCCACTTGGCTTAAGGGGATTGAGATGTTTCTGGAGGCTGATCACAGTGCAGTAATGCAATACATCATTCACACTGGCATCGCAGTGCTCCAGTGGGGATGCAGCAAACGTTATTCCACTCATGGAGGTGGAGTATCAGCGGTACTGTAGCCATGGAGTCAGAGCGCTCTACATGCCTTGCCAGTGTGGACGGGGAGTGAGCTTCCAACTTCCTTTTAAATTCCTAGTGCAAATCACTAAGCCTGAATTGTAATGAAGGCTATTTTTTTTGGTTTTGACACCTGTTGTATCCCTTTCTAATGCATAAAAGCCATAAGAATGCTGAATAAAGCTTCACTCTATTAGCCATGAGATCAGGCACATACCACTGCTGCTCTCACTATGGGACACTGCCAGCTGGAATTCACTTTTGACGGCTCATTACACATCCATTAGCAACTTCTGTTCTGTTCAGTGAGAATCGACCTTGGAAGCCTTTAGTGATTGTACCACACACTGGCGATTTACCTTTTGATTGCTTCACAGAAAACCCTCAGCTTCTGCTAATCTCTCTCCCTCCCTCCTCCCCCACCCCCCATAATATGCAGAAGCTGCAGTTTCTGTTTCATTCTGAAATAACAAAAGAACACAAGAATGACCATACAGGGTCAGACCAATGGTCCAGCTAGCTCAATATCCTGTCTTTCACCACTGGCCTGTGCCAGATGCTTTGAATGGAATCAATAGAGCAGGGCAATTATCAAATGATTCATTCCCTGTTGTCCAGTCCCAGCATCTGGCATTCAGAGGCCTAGGAAAACAGAGCATGGGGCTGCATCCCTGATTATCTTGACTAACAGCATAGGTTACCTGTGGGGGGACATGCAGTGAGTGTCACATGTCCCACCAGACTTGCTGCTTAGCTTGTATTGAGCATGCTAACATGGACTGAGCATGCTCAGTAACACGGATGCAGTTGGGTACCCTCACTCTGTCCCCCCACTATTGACAGTCATGGGGTGTCACTAGGTAGTCATTGTTAGACATATCCTTCGGGAACTTATAATTTGGTTCAAAAAAGAATTAGATAACTTAGCATTCACAACATCCCCAGCAATGAGTTCCACAGATTGCATGATGTACAATCAAAGAGTACTTCCTTATGTTTGTTTTAACCTGTTGTCTATTAATTTCATTGGGTGATCCCCTGATTCTTGTGTTGTGTGATGTGGTAAATAATTACTTGCTCTACATTATTCATGATTTTATAGACCTCTAGTATATCCCCCCCTTAGTCATCTCTGAATGGTCCGAGTCTTTTTAATCTGTGTTTATATGGAAGTTGTTCCATACCCTTATTTTGTTGCCCTTCTCTGTACTTTTTCCATTTCTAAAATCTCATTTTTGGATGGGATGACCAGAATTGCACACAGTATTCCAGGTGTGGTGTATCAGATTTATATAAAGGCATTATGATATTTACTGTCGTATTATCTATCCCTTTCTTAGGTTCCTAACATTGTTAGCTTTTTTGACTGCTGCTGCACATAGAGTGGATGTTTTCAGATAACTATTCACAAGGACTCAGATCTTTTTCTTGAATGAGAACAGCTAATTTAAATCTTATTTTATATGTATAGTTGCAATTGTTTTCAAATGTGTACTACTTTGCATTTATCAACATTGAATTTCATCTGCCATTTTGTTGACCAGGCACCCAGTTTTGTGAGATCCAGAGGTGAGAGTAAGCCGGTACGGTACGGCGTAGCAGCAAGAGCCAGTACACCGTGCTGGACCGCATCGACTTCTGCGGCAGGGATTTAAAGGGCTCTGTGGGGAGCCCTGAGCTCTTGAAATCCCAGCCCGCAGCCGGGCTGGGGCTGGCATTTAAAGCACTCCTCCAAGCTTCCTACTGTGGCGGAGAGCCCGGAGAAGGCCTTTAAATCCCAGCCCCGGTCTGCTATGGTGGCAGGAAACTTGGAGAAGTCCTTTAAATCCTGGCCCCGGCCCGCAGCCAGCTAGGGCTGGCATTTAAAGGGCCCAGAGCTCCACGGCGGCTGGAGTCTCGGGCCCTTTAGTTCGCCCCGGGGGCTACCAGCCACCTCTGCAGCTAGGAGCCCCCCGGGTGATTTAAAGGTCTTGGGACTCTCAGCCACAGCTGGTGCCCCAGGGCTTTTAAATATTGAGGCCACGCCTCTTCCGGATGGGACCACGCCCCCTCACCCCCCTGACTCCAGCCGTACCTGTAAGTCCTGTGAGTTACTTTCACCCCTGGTGAGATCCCTTTGTAACACTTCACAGTCTATTTTGGACTTAACTATCTTGAGTAATTTTGTATTATCTGCAAACTTTGCTGCCTCTGTGTTTACCCCTTTTTTCCTGATCATTTGTGAATATGGTGAACAGCAGCACAGGACCCAGTACAGATCACTGGGGGGATGCTGCTATTTACCTCTCCATACTGAAAACTGATAATGTATTCCTACCCTTTGCTTCCTGTATTTTAACCAGTTATTGATCCATGAGAAGACCTTCCCTCTCATTCCATGACTGCTTAGTTTGCTTAAGAGCCTTTGGTGAGGGACCTTGTCAAAGGTTTTCTGAAAGTCCAAGTATACTATGCCCATGGGATCACTCTTGTTCACTGTCGTGAAGCAGAGAAACTGCTTGCCAGCACACTAACAGTTAAAGAGAGCCTGTGGGCCCAGCTAGCCCCACCTTATTATATTTGCAGCAATGCCAGATCTGGAGGGGAGAGAAAAGTATGGAGCCTGGCTCAGTATGAAGCTGACTTGTGAAGAGGCATGCGCTAGCTGCCTCCCTACCTGAGGGATGGATCACCAGCCTAGGCAAGGAAGCCACCAGGAAATAAGCAGTGTCTTCCTGGCCAAAGGAGACTGAGAAAGATTCCTAGGAGCACCCGGCCTAAGAGGAACCTGGGTGATAGAAGCGTAGAGACCTTGTAGGGGTTCCAACCCCATCAAACTTATTGCTGCCCAACCTGGAGGAATCTGGGACCGCAGCAGGATGCTACCCAGGGCCCACCAGGGGGCACTACTAGAGACAGCAACTTGGACTATAGTGGCCATGCTCCAAACTGAAGGGACAGCACTAGGAAGTAGCCCAGGGCAGTGGGTATAGACTTGCTGCTGGGAGGTCCCCTACCCTCCCTGCCTTAAAGGCTGAGGTATCTGAAAAAGGGGCTGGAAGTGAAGTACTCCAACCACTAGGTCACCTGGCCTTCTAAGCCTCCAGTTATATCCACATGTTGTTTGGCCCCCTCGAAGAATTAAGAGATTGGTGAGGCATGATTGCCCTTTAAAAAGGGCATGTTGACTCTTCTGCAACAAGTCATGTTCACTTATGTATCTGATAATTATGTTCCTTACTACAGTGTCAACCAATTTGCCTGGTACTGAAGTTAGGCTTACCGGCCTGTAATTGCCAGGATTGCCTATGAAGCCTTTTTTAAAAATTAGCATCACATTAGCTATCCTCTAGTCATCTGTTGCAGAAATGGATTTAAATGATAGGTTACATACCACAGGTATTAGTTCTGCTATTTCATATTGGAATTCCTTCAGAACTCTTGGGTGAATGCCATCTGGTACTGGTGACTTATTACTGTTTAATTTATCAATTTGTTCCCAACATTGTCCTACTGACACCCCAATAGGGGCAGTTCCTTAGATTTGTCAACTAAAAAGAATGGCTCAAGTGTAGGGAAGCTCCCTCATATCCTCTGTAGTGAAGGTCAATGCAAAGAATTAATTTAGGTTCTCCACAATGACCTTCTCAATTGTCCATGGCCCCACTGATTGTTTGGCAGGCTTCCTGCTTCTGATGCACTTAAAACATTTTTTGCTGTTAGTTTGAGTCTTTTGCTAGTTGCTCTTCAAATTCTTTTACACTTGAATTGCCAGAGTTTATGTTCCTTTCTATTTTCTTGAGTTGCCTCTAACTTCCAGTTTTTTAAAGGAAGTGTTTTTACCTCTTATTGTCTGTTTAACTCTATTGTTTACCCATGGTGGCATTTTTTTGCTACTGTAACTTTTTTTTTTTTAAATATTTGGCATATATATTTAATTTGAGTCTCTTTTATGGTGTTGTTAAAATGTTTCCATGCAGCTTACAGGCATTTAACTCTTGTAACAAAGTGACCAATGTTGGTATGATGGGTTCCATGCTTTTTTTTTTTTGGGTGGGGGGGGTAGGGAGCCTGGGTTAGGACACCACCCCTTGCTCCTGCTCTTGAGGCACCAAGGGCCCTGCTAGTGGCCTGGGTAGGTGGTAGAGAAAGGAAGCACTCTGGGTTTGCTCCTCGCTCTGAGCCCCAGCCCCTTTCAATCCCTGCAGGTTTCTTACCCTCATTACCCTCTCTCCTTGAGGCTGCAGCAGGGTCTCACATCCCTCAGTTCTCTGGTCTTTCAATTGTCCATAAGCTCCAGTCCTCTCTCCTTCCTCACTCCACCCTGTCTGCCTGAACCAAGGTGGGGTTTATCAGGTTCCTGACAGGGCCTTAATTGGCTACAGGTGCTCCAATTAACCAGTAGTAACCTTCCCTAGTCTACAGGGAACCATGCCTTATTTAGCCTAGGGTTTATATATCTCCCCTCTCCCACTGCTCCCTGGCTCTGCTGTATCACAGGCTGTTTCTTTTAATTTCTGTTTAACTAGATTCCTCATTTTTGTGCAGTTCCCCTTTTAGATATTAAATGCTACTGTGTTGGGCTTCTTTGATATTCCCCTTCTCCTCCAACACAAGGATGTTAGATTTAATTACATTATGGTCACCAGTACCAAGTGGTTTAGTTATATTCACCTCTTGGACCAGATTCTGTGATTCACTTAGGACTAAATCAAGAATTGCCTCTTCCCTTGTGGGTTCTAGGACTAGCTGCTCCAAGTAGCATCATTAATGGTGTCTAGAAACTTTACCTCCGCATCCTGTCCTGAGGTGACATGCACCCAGTCAATATGGGGATAGTTGAAATCCACCATTATTATGGAGTTTTCTATTTTTATAGCTTCTGTAATCTCTCTGAGCATTTCACAATGGCCATATCCATCCTGGCCAGGTGGTTGGTAGTGTATTTTCTATTGCCACACTCTTATTATTCAAGTATGGAATTTCTATCCATATTGGTGCTATGGTACAGTTTGATGATTTAAGATTTTTACTATATTTGACTCTCTGCTTTCTTTTACATATAGTGCCACTCCCCCGCCAGCATGACCGAAGTTAAACTAAAGTGATGCCACTGATCTGTGTCTCCTGGTCAGCAAAATATTAGGTCTTCCTTTAATAGTGTTACTATTATTTCCAGTGCCCAAAGATCTGATAGGTACCTTGTAGAACACATATTTAGACATGCTCCTTATACCAAAGATCTGACTGTCTCAGATTGGAAATTCCAAGCAAGGGAGAGAACAGAAAGCGAAGGGATTGGACAAGGTTACATAAATATGATCATGCAGTCTGTTGTAACACAAGTTTGTTTTTATACAGCACACATGTTAGGATCTCATTGTGCTTTGCAAACATCAATTTAATGCAAGCTGTAAACAGCCCCTGTGAGATAAGGGAAGTGTCACTCTCTTCAAGTGGTGAAATGACTTGCTCGAAACCACACACCCAGTGGGGAGCAGAGCCAAGAGCAGAACCCAGGTGTCCTGCTACTCTGAGACCTTCCCCATTCTTCCTCCCCAGAAAGCAGTCAAGATTTGAGCCTGCTCATACTGGAAAACAATGGGAGTTTTGCCATTGACTTCAATGTGAGATTACGCCCAAAATGTGTTATTGGATGATAAAAGGAAATTAATTATAGCCCAGAGATGTATTGTTCTCCCTTCAGAAACAGCAGTACATTAGTACATGTATAAATGGAGTAGGGCAGTATCATACTAACACTGGCTAGTCGTAGTGTATACTATACTCAGAAGCTAGATTCCCCCAGGCAGAGAAGGTCACAAGGTTCCTGAGGAGGTCAGTTATACGACTTTAATTATGTCTATAGGGTGAAATTATCATGCCCCTTCTTTGTCCATTTTGCCCCTCCTGCTTAGCCTTTCTCAGCCAGAGTCTGGGGCAGCAAGGACTGTAGGGTCTACTCACCCAATACTCCCTGCTGTGGGCAGGTTCACAGGGACATGGTGGGAGAGGGCAGGGAAATTGGATGGCCTGGCAGTACTTCCTCCTTCCCCCTTCGCCATCTACCAGCCACAGAAGCTGACTTGTCACATGAGGGAATAAGCTGCTCCACAAAAAACAGGGCTATAACTTAGTTCTCCCTGAAAGACAGGTGACTTGGAGAGTCAGAATGCCTTCTCTAGTCTGGGGCCCAAACAGGTCCTGTGTCAGTGCAGCTGTGCACTGCCCCTTACCCAGGACAGGTTGTAAAGCTACAGTCTAGCCCACAAAGACTAACTCCAGAGCCTTCCACTCCGGCAGAAGAAAGATTTTGCCACTCTCCATATTCAATAGGCCGAGAGAGCAGATGCAAATGAAATAAAAATGCAGACCTAGCTCTGTGATAAGGCTCCACTCTGGAATTTAAAAAAATGTTGCCTTTAAGGAACATATATTAGTTTGCAGTCCTTTTGTGATATCATTTATATTATTTAAAAAAAATCTGTTAGTGAGCAACATCCAGATGGGCTGTGGTTTATTATCACAATGTGACTAAAGCACGGGAAAAAATGCATTTAATGGAAAAGCTGCAGCACAGTTCCAGACCACAAGGTGTCACTTTGTAAGAGCTGAAGTGCTGCATTATCAGAAAAGGGGGGTAATGGTATGAAACTCTGTGCTAAATGCTTCCAAAAAGGTGGATGTAAGGAACATGGCCCAGAATTAACGCCTGGTTTGCTATGTCTTGGGGAAATTAGAACAATAGACTCACTTACCAAGCTCCACACTGTAAAAGATTAAAAATAAAGCGTTTTCTGTACTCCAGTGGCTCTCAACCTTTCCAGACTACTCTACCGCTTTCAGGAGCCTGATTTGTCTTGCACACTCCCAAGTTTCATCTCACTTAAAAACTACTTGCTTACAAAAATTAGACATAAAAATACAAAATTGATGCTGCACACTAGTACAGAAAAATTGCTGACTTTCTCATTTTTACCATATAATTATAAAATAAATCAACTGGAATATAAATATTGTATTTACATTTCAGTGTATAGTATATAGAGCAGTATAAACAAGTCATTGTATGAAATTTTAGTTTGTACTGACTTCGCTAGTGCTTTTTACGTAGACTGTTGTAAAACTAGACAAATATCTAGATGAGTAGATTTCTGGGTACCCCCAAGCATACACATACCCCTGGCTGAGAACCATTGCTATATGCTGGTCAGAGTTGCTTTTCACAGTGAAGTTCTATAGCCTGGTGCACAGAGAAGGTTGATCAAGATGTCAGTCGATATGTTTTGCTTTGCTAATTGACCAGAGCTACCAATATAGAAATAGGTCACAGTAACGATTCAAACCACAACAGCCCACAAAAGTGTGTAAGTGTCATTACAGTGTTTGAGGCCATTGCTATAAATACTACGTGTAGTGGCAGCTGTAACAGCACCAAGGATTACAATACTTAATTTATTAAAGGAAGTAGTGTCTGATGCGTAAAGTGCAGGACTGGGAATCAGATGATCTGGGTTTGTTCTTGGGCAAGTCAGTGAGCCTGTCTGTGCCTCAATTTCTTCATGTGTAAGGTTGGGAAAATGATACTTCCCATTTTCAGAAAGGGGTTGTGAGGCTCAGTTCATTAGTATGTGTAAAGTGCTTGAAGGTCTGTGGACAGAAGGAGCTCTGGAAGTGTACACAGTATTGTTGCATTATCACATTTCACAAATGTTAGAGCACCTGCGAGAATTTTCCCTTATTTGAAAAGCAGTTGCAAGTGATGTCTGCAATGTGGACCCCAGGTATGTGTGGGCTCCCTGTGTCTCAGTGTAGAGTAGGCATCTTGGGTGAGACGTGGCTGTGGATGTGCCTACCCCTGCGATTGGGGGCAAAGCAAATCATTCCCTTCATGGAAGGGAGAGTAGCTGACACCATCCATTTCCCCGTGGATGTGGCAGAGGGGGTTAAGGGCAGCAGTGGCTGTAGGGTGACCAGATGTCCCGATTTTATAGGGACAGTCCCGATTTTGGGGTCTTTTTCTTATATAGGCTCCTATTTACCCCCCACCCCCATTCTAATTTTTCATATCTGCTGTCTGGTCACCCTAAGTGGCTGTGAAGTGGCTCTAATGGTACAGCCTGGGATTCCTTCCCCTTTTGTTCCCCATCAGACTCTTCACTGTTTCATGTCTTTGACTCTTAGAACAATAAAGAATATGTCGAAACCTCATGGGTCCAACTGAGTCCCAAATAACTGTGTTTCCTAAATGTACATAAATACACAAGGCCTAGCCACATATATATTGCTGCTCCAACTAGTTTCTAGTGGCTTCTAAAACACAGTCAGCACTCTAGAGGGCTCACAAACTATTTAAAGAGATGCTACCCTGTACCTATACACTACAGTTACATAGCCTGGTCAATGCCACCTCTCACGGAGATGGAGTAATTATGCCGATGGGAGAGCTCCCTCCCATCGGCATAGAGCATCTTCACCAGATGTGCTACAGCAGCACAACTGCGTTGGTGCAGCTGCCCCATTGTAGTGCTTCTAGTGTGGACTAGCCCTCAGTTTCAGGCTACATCTTTAGGGACAGTAGGACACACTGTCAATGTCCAGCATTTTGAACAGGGTGACAAAGCAGCACTTGGCTTTTCAGTAAAGAGCGCCAGTGGAATTGGAATCACTGGCATAGTTAGCAAGTCTTATGGGAAATATCCAAGGGGTGAATTTCACATAATGCCAGCAGTCACATCTTCCACAACTTCAAAGTGAGTTTTCCCCCACTTATGCGGCAGTAGAGTCATAGGATACATTCTTCAGTGGGTATAAAATGCTGCCATTTCTTTTGGTTGGATTTTGTCCTTATTTTGCACAGGTGTAAATGGTGCAAGGCAGTGGCATGTCAGACCCAGAATCTCCACGTTGCAAGAATCATGGCAGAGAGCAGAACTTTGCTTAAGTATTTAGTCTCCAGAAATGTTAGATACGCCTCCATATCAAACTAGACAAGTTACAATTTTATTCTATCCTTGGTTCATCACATGACTGGAATTAGTCCCAACACCCTCGGGAAGATAAGGAAGCTTTAAAAAGGTCTCAGAAGTGATCCACTATTGAATTTGGCTGCACTGTTGAGGAAGGGAGTTGTGTTCTTGACATACATTTTATTAATCCAAGCGCTGATCTGTCTAAGCTGGTTTCCAAGAGAAATTATAGTTCATTTATTTGTCTTGCTGCATCATGTGCAGAGAAGAATTTCCAAGATAGTGATACTGTCTCTTGCAAACACTACATAACCGAAAGTGTTCTCATGATCTACATGTACACAGTCACCCCAACCCAGGAACAAATATATATTACCTTAACATATAACTCTATATAACATCAGAGGGGTAGCCCTGTTAGCCTGGATCTGTAAAAACAGCAAAGATGCCTGTGGCACCTTACAGACTAACAGACATATTGGAGCATGAGCTTTCGTGGGTGAATACCCAATTCGCTGGATGCATGTAGTGGAAATTTCCAGAGGCAGGTATAAATATGCAAGCAGGAATCAAGCTAGAGATAACAAGGTTAGTTCAATCAGGGAAGATGAGGCCCTCTTCTAGCAGTTGAGGTGTAAAAGTATAAATGGACACAAGTCAGCTATTAGGAATGGCAATATACAAAAACCTGTAGGAGAACACTTCAAATCTCCCTGGACACACAATAGCAGATTAAAAGATAACCATTCTGCAGCAAAAAAACTTCAGGACCAGACTTCAAAGAGAAACTGCTGAGCTTCAGTTCATTTGCAAATTTGACACCATCAGCTCAGGATTAAACAAAGACTGTGAATGGCTAGTCAACTACAAAAGCAGTTTCTGCTCCCTTGGTGTTCACACCTCAACTGCTGGAAGAGGGCCTCATCCTCCCTGATTGAACTAACCTCGTAATCTCTAGCCTGATTCTTGCCTGCATATTTATACCTGCCTCTGGAAATTTCCACTACATGCATCTGATGAAGTGGGTGTTCACCCATGAAAGCTCATGCTCCAAAACGTGTGTTAGTCTATAACAGGGGTCAACATTTCAGAAGTGCTGTGCCGAGTCTTCATTTATTCACTCTAATTTAAGGTTTCGTGTGCCAGTCATATATTTTAGCATTTTTAGAAGGTCTCTTTCTACAAGTCTATAATATATAACTAAACTATTGTTGTATGTAAAGTAAATAAGGTTTTTAAAAGGTTTAAGAAGCTTCATTTAAAATTAAATTAAAATGTAGAGCCCCGAGGACCAGTGGCCAAGATCTGGGCAGTGTGGGTGCCACTGAAAATCAGCTTGAGGGCCGCCTTCGGCACGCATGCCATAGGTTGCCTACCCCTGGTCTATAAAGGGCCACAGGACTCTTTGCTTGCTCTGTATAACATATAACTGAGCTGTTTTTGTGGGCCCTAGAGTGCATAGCCACGAAATGATTAGTTCTGCTTCTGGATTTGGAGCTATCCATAGGCTGACCAGAGGTCCCATTTTTAATGGGACAGTCCTGTTTTGGGGGATTTTTTCTTATATGGGCGCCTATTGCCCCCCACCTGCTGTCCTGTTTTTCACTGTTGTTATCTGGTCACGCTAGCTATCCAGAAATCATAGCAAGGAGAACAACTGAACTGTAAAGGCAGCAGCACATGGGGATCCAGCCACACAGCTCTTGGCTGGGCCCTGCATTAGCCATTAAGGTAAGGAAGGGATGTCAGACAAGGAAAGGTCCCCCAAACCCACCTGTCGCAATCTGCTTTCCTAGGCACTTGCGTAACTCAGATTCTGGCTCTGCTTCAGGGTGACCAGACAGCAAGTGTGAAAAATTGGGACAGGGGTGGGGGGTAATAGGAGCCTATATAAGAAAAAGCCCCAAATATCGGGACTGTCCCTATAAAATCGGGACATCTGGTCACCCTACTCTACTTCTGCATCCTCCCTCAGCCCATGTGAAGCGGACAGTACATGTCCCCTAAACCTCACAAAGCCTCTTACAACATCCAGCTCCAGACCAGTGCAGGCTGCTGGAATAGCTGCCTTCCAACAGATTTAAGTTAAAGACTTTGGCCAAGGCAGACTAATTAGGGTTGAATTTCAGCAGAATTCAAAGCTAAATGCTGGTACAGCATGCAAAGCTGACTGAACTCTTCTAAAGGGAGAGAGACCCAGACAGGGAAACACTTCATGACAAATGCAGTTTACAGTTGTGTAAACCAATGATAACGTGATGCAGTTCTCCAATTTACACACACATCTTGAATGCATGTTTCCAGACCACATTGACAGGTGCACGGCCTACACTGAGCAATGCAAAGCACTCCTTCCTCAGCAAACAAAGACGTGCAGCTTGGGTTAATATCAGATTTATATTAATGTTTAATTTAATCTTCCCGTTTGCTTGTTTAACATCATACAAACCAAAATAGCAAAGAATCCTGTGGCACCTTATAGACTAACAGATGTTTTGGAGCATGAGCTTTGACGAAGTGCATCTGATGAAGTGGGTATTCACCCATGAAAGCTCATGTTCCAATACGTCTGTTAGTTTATAAGGTGCGACAGGATTCTTTGCTGCTTTTACAGATCCAGACTAACACGGCTACCCCTCTGATACAAACCAAAATAGGAATTCCTGAGTGAGACACACTAGCATGGAGAAGGCGGGTGTTCTTCAGCCTAAACATCCTTTCCCTCATGTTTACTTCTGGACATAATGCAATAGTAGCAATGGACAAAGAATTAAGGTACTGTATTTATATGTTGAGTATTTGTTACCATTCAACAGCATAATGAGGCACAAGCCTTAAGGCTTAAACCACTGAATCTTCAATGTCAAGAACATCCATAATAGAGGTCATCTGGGCTGTTGGGTGGTTTGTTTAGTCTTTTATGTCAATGGCCTAACTATATTGATCAGCTAAAGCACCTAATCCTTCATCTTCCTGCCCACCACCCATTTCAAATTAGCTGGAAAATACAGGGTCCTTCTCCCTAATCTCCATATGAGGAGAGAGATCTTCAGAATGATCCATTACTTTGAAAAGCAAAGAAGTCAGTGAGCTTTCTGGGAAAGAGGAATTCTAAAGATAGTCACACTTTTTAACTGTTCTAATTGGACTGTTCCCACGCCCAGCTGTAAATGTAATAGTATCGTGTAATTGCCCACGGAAAAAGCCTGTCTTGAGAAGCAAAGGAAATAATTCCCCTTTCTCTTGACTGAAAGTGAAATGGAGTCATGTATTGGAATTCTTAAGTCAGATCCCAGGGAATGTAGTCTTTCTTGGAACAGACCAAAGTGCAGTGAAAGCTCCTAGATATGAAATGTTTCCTCTTTAATAGGGCACAAGTGCTTTAGAACAGCGTTTCTCAGCCTTTCTGATACCAGACAGCAGCCTGCTGCCTTCCTAAATGGTGTAGCTTATCAAAAGATCTATTTAATATAAGCCTGTTTACATGAATGCTAACGTGTCCTCTAGTAAGTTAAAGTTCGCAGCAATGCAAATGGGCCTTTTATAACTTAGTATCAAATAATATGTCGTACCACAGTCCCCCATGAGGTCATCGCTAATATTTGCATCTGCGTTTCATTACTCTAAGCATTCCCAGGTCCCTTTCCTATCCCTACAGCCAAAAAGGAGCTTCACCTCTGCAGTTCTCCGCATGAAAAACAAAACCCAGGTTTCCTGTGTTCGTTGCTTTTGTGACAGACTCTATTGCACATAGAAGATAAAAGGCTAGCCAAGCTGCACTGATGGATAATGTCCGTGATCTATTCCACGCAGAGTAGTCCAACATTGTCTATAAGTCCTACATTGTGTGGTCTGGGTCTGTCATTTTAATTTTACAGGATCAGTCTCTTTTTACACATAGAAGAGGAATTTGGTCTTCAGGCCTTTTCAAAACTGACCCAATTCTGTATCTTGAATATGACCTGGAAGTTCTCCTAGGATGAGAGGATAATTTATTCTCAATACTATTCTAGGTCTCCAATGCTGCTGCCATCAACTCTCAGTCACAAAACACTGCTCCTTTTATTCATCCCAAGTGTCACATGTAGGGCAAGCTTCTTCTCATGTTGAGATTGAGTTATGGAGGTTTTTAAGCAGAGGAGGGGCATTCAGATATGTTTTTCCTTGAATCTACATGCTGTGTTAACATAAAGCATGTGTTTGTGTGTTTCTGGTCTGCTCTTAAGCAGGGGCATCATTTGCTATGGGGTAAGGGGGACAGTGCCCTCCCAACCTTGGACCTCCCTGAATTTTCATAAGTCTCTATGCTCCACTTCTTGCACCCCGCCTTCTTTCCCTCCTCCCCCAACTTTGCAGGACATAATATAATCACATATAACGTTCTATACGCTGACACAACTTTGCGTCCCCCAAGAATTTTTCTGAAATGATGCCCCTGCCCTGAAAGTAAGAATAACAGATACCTTTGAAAGGACCTGGGCTTGTTTAACATTCACCCTCATGCAAATACTCAAGCTGAAAGCAGCCTTTTAGTTACAAAGGTGTGCTTTGATACCAGTCAGCTCTGTGTTTTTGGGGAACCAGGGTGCAGTATTCAGCCTGATTCATGAAAGACACCCCTTCCCTCCCCCAGCCTCTGCTTAAACCAAAACCCATCAGAGGAAAAAACTTGCAGAGAGCAGTGAAGGGTGTTAGGAGACACACCTAGACCCCCTCTTGAAAAAGGTGAAAAAATTAAGACATCTCCATTATCATAGAGAATGAAGAACAGAGACAATTTCCCTGCATGAAACATGGGACAGGGAGCTATCTCAATTTGCATGCAGAATGGAGAACAGAGAACTGCACTGCACTCTGGGACCAGAAAAAGCAGGGAAATACTGCATCATGGGAATCTCTGCTCCAGATGCTAATGAACCTACACCTTCACACACCCAGCTCAGCAGTTATCAGACCAATTCTAGTAATGAATCCTTGATTGATATCCAAAATACTGAAGCAGCCTAGTTGCATTGTGAGCTCCCCGGAAGAAAACACCACCCATAGCCAAGAGTGATCAGCTCCCATTGTCTAGCCTAAAGAAAACCCTTGAGTCATTAGTTTACCCATAAACAAGTCTAGTGTTCTCCCTTGAACCATTGTATTTTCTCTACAAAAATCCCTATTCATCCTCCAGTCAGGGTTCTGATGCTTAGATCCAAACTATGCATCAGTTCCCACTGGGACTCTATTCTCCTGACTGATCGTGTTGGGGGCTCTACCTGTCTCCTGCCCTCATCTACCACCCTGAACTACCACCATCACCTGGGAACCCTGACCAGTTCAAGCTTCAGGGAGCAGCGAGATCCCCTTCTCTTTCTCTCTCTCTCTGTGCTTTCCTTTCTACCCTAGGCATTACCCTTTAATAATGTAGGTTATGTTGGTTTCGCCTCCTTGTGTAGTTATCACTATGATTCAATAAATAACTTTTATGGTTAAGTTGGTTGCTTCTCTCTCTCTTGCTGAACTTTACTCTTTTGTGTTTTTAGCTTCTCCCTTTCACTCTGCAGCAACACTTGTTTTACCCAAGCTAAAGATCCCTGTAGTGCCCATAATACTGTGGGATTTGCTCATCAAATAGGTTACTACCACTACAATTGTGATGTGAGAGTGGGGATAGGGACATGCTGAATCTAGGATGCATAAGGATGTCAGCTTGAAAGTGCTGCTTGACCCAGTCCATGGAGCCCAGGGGCATAAGGAGAGGGAGCTTGAAAGTGCTGCTTCCTCTAGCTCAGTGGGTCCAAAGATATATAAGGGGTCAGCTTGACAGTGCTGATTGACCCGATCCACTCAGACTTGCTCTGTTAATGTATGGGCAGGTGCGTGGGTGGGTGTTCATCCAGTTCTGGGGCTGGAGAAACCCAGCCCTAAGGAACCTAGGTCCTGCAGGATAGCTCCATTGGGAGGGGACTTGCAGAAGGAAGAGGTAGAGCTCCATATGAAAACACAAGTGAGACAAGCAGTACATTGACAGAATTACAGAACACCGCCCTCCCCACCCCAGAAGAGTAACCCAAATAAATGAGCATACCCCAAAGTAATGGGCAAACCTAGTAACAGCTTCTAGGAGAACAATTAATCCTGTGAGCCTAAAATTCACAGGCAGCTTCAGCATCTCTAGCCAGTCCCATCAAGTTGTGCTCAGTCACAGCAAAGGCATAACACCAGCTGTCAAGGCTGAATTCCCACTCTGGCACTTTGAGTGCAGAAGGTAGGGGCCCACAGGGATTTTAAAAATTAATACTGGCCACTCCAGGCTTGTATTAAACTCCCAAGGTTACAGTTTTTCTCTGACCGTGGCTTGGTAAATGCTGCCACCACCCAAGTGCAAAAAACCCTTTGAACCCAGGAAGGGAACTCCTTCCTGTGGGGTGCCCTCAAGCCCTTTCACTTCCCTTTCCTCCTCCCCCAGGGAAGATCTGAGAAGGAAAACAAAGGAAATTAGCTGTTGCTACCAGCTAATCAAACAACATGAACAAACTTCTGAGGACACCAAAAATTCAATTCTGTTCTTAAAAAAGGTAATTTTTATTAAAAATAAAAAAGAAAGAAAATACATCTGGAACTTAGGCTTTTGCTAGATTTTAAAAGAGCAACTCCAAAAATTAAGCACCCAAAATAGCTTTCTTGGGAGTTGTCATAAACAGATAGTTAAGGGTTAATGTCTCTTTTACCTGTAAAGGGTTAACAAACAGGGAAACAAACACCTGACCAGGGGACCAATCAGGAGACAAGATACTTTCAAATCTCGATGGAGGGAAGCCTTTGTTTGTGTTTTTTGGGGTTTGCTTTGTTCTCTCTGGGCTCTGAGATTGACCACATGTACCTACAGGCTCTCTAATCTTCTATTCCAATTTAGTAAGTACAAAAGGTAGAAAGGCAGTTTAGTCTTTTTGATTGTTTTTGCTTTATTTGCAAATGTGTATCTGGCTGGTAGGGGTCTAATGTGTATTTGGCTAAAAGTATTTTAAATTGTATTTCTGCCGGAGGAGGTTTTTTTCTCCAGTTTCTATAAGCTGACAGACCCTGTAATATTCCATCTTGAATTTAGAGTGATTTTCTTTATTCTTTTTTCTTTTATTAAAAGTTTTGCTTTTAAGACCTGTCTGATTTTTCCCCTTGTTGAGGCTCAAGGGAATTGAGTCTGTACTTAACAGGGAAGGAGAAGGGAGGGGGAGAGAAAGGGAGGGGAACCCACCTGATTTCTCTGTGTTGTGATTCAAGGAGTTTGAATCACGGTGATCTCCTAGTGCACCCAGGGTGGGAAAGATCTGGGAGGAAGAAAGGAGAAGGGGGAATCCCTTTGTTTAGATTCACTGAGCTTGAATCTGTATATCTCTCCAGGAGCCCAGGGAGGGAACACCTGGAGGGGAGGAGGGGGAAGGGAAATGGTTTATTCCCCTTTGTTGTAAGACTCAAGGAATTTGAGTCTTGGGGGTCCCCAGGAAGGTTTTGGGGGAGACCAGAGTTTATCAGGCACTCTACTCTAAGTCCTGATTGGTGGCAGCACTACAGGATCTAAGCTGGTAATTAAGCTTAGGGGAATTCATGCTAGTAACCATATTTTGGACGCTAAGGTTCAGAATTGGGAATTATTCTATGACAGGAAGAACACCCAGAAAACACCATCCTAGCCACCATGGATGTAGAGGCTCTCTACACAAACATCCCACACACAGATGGAATACAAGCTGTCAGGAACACTATCCCTGATGATGCCACAGCACAACTGGCTGCTGAGCTCTGTGCCTTTATACTTACACACAACTATTTCAAATTTGATGACAATATATATCTCCAGATCAGTGGCACTGCTATGGGCACCCGCATGGCCCCACAATATGCCAATATCTTCATGGCCGACCTGGAACAACGCTTCCTCAGCTCTCGTCCACTCACACCCCTTCTCTATCTACGCTACATTGATGACATCTTCATCATCTGGACCCATGGGAAGGAGACTCTGGAAAAATTCCACCATGATTTCAACAGCTTCCACCCCACCATCAACCTCAGCCTGGACCAATCTACACGGGAGGTCCACTTTCTTGACACCACGGTGCAAATAAGTGATGGTCACATTAACACCACCCTATATCGAAAACCCACCGACCGCTATGCCTACCTTCATGCCTCCAGCTTCCATCCCGGGCACATCACACGATCCATTGTCTACAGCCAAGCACTGAGGTACAACCGCATCTGCTCTAACCCCTCAGACAGAGACCAACACCTACAAAATCTCCACCAAGCATTCTCAAAACTACAATACCCACATGAGGAAATAAGGAAACAGATCAACAGAGCCAGACGTGTACCCAGAAGCCTCCTACTGCAAGACAAACCCAAGAGAGAAACCAACAGGACTCCACTGGCCATCACATACAGCCCCCAGCTAAAACCCCTCCAACGCATCATCAAGGATCTACAACCCATCCTGGACAATGATCCCACACTTTCACAGGCCTTGGGTGGCAGGCCAATCCTTGCCCACAGACAACCTGCCAACCTGAAACATATTCTCACCAGTAACTGCACACCACACCATAATAACTCTAGCTCAGGAACCAATCCATGCAACAAACCTCGATGCCAACTCTGCCCACATATCTACACCAGCGACACCATCACAGGACCTAACCAGATCAGCCACACCATCACTGGTTCATTCACCTGTACATCCACCAATGTAATATACGCCATCATATGCCAGCAATGCCCCTCTGCTATGTACATCGGCCAAACTGGACAGTCTCTACGGAAAAGGATAAATGGACACAAATCAGACATTAGGAATGGCAATATACAAAAACCTGTAGGAGAGCACTTCAACCTCCCTGGCCACACTATAGCAGACCTTAAGGTGGCCATCCTGCAGCAAAAAAACTTCAGGACCAGACTTCAAAGAGAAACTGCTGAGATTCAGTTCATCTGCAAATTTGACACCATCAGCTCAGGATTGAACAAAGACTGTGAATGGCTTGCCAATTACAGAACCAGTTTCTCCTCTCTTGGTTTTCACACCTCAACTGCTAGAACAGGGCCTCATCCTCCCTGATTGAACTGACCTCGTTATCTCTAGCTTGCTTGCTAGCACACATATATATACCTGCCCCTGGATATTTCCATTACATGCATCTGAGGAAGTGGGTATTCACCCATGAAAGCTCATGCTCCAAAACGTCTGTTAGTCTATAAGGTGCCACAGGATTCTTTGCTGCTTTTACAGATCCAGACTAACACGGCTACCCTCTGATACTATGACAGGAGTTCATCGCAAACAAAAGCATCTGAGGTTAGCACAGAGGAGTCCATTAGCCATAAGAAATAAACAGAAATAGCCCTAATTGCATCTTTCTAAACATTCCTGATCTACTTACACATTTGGAAGTTCCAGATAAGTAGTTCTAGGTATGATATGATGATTTATGATCATACCTGGCTTAAAGCAGCTTACAACATTGGTGCTCTGTGTCTCTGCTCTCCAGAGAACAACCACAGACACAAAGGGAAAGCTTCTTTCACAATTTTAAAAAGTTCTAGCCTTCCCATTGGCTCTTTTGGTCAGGTGCCCTTTTCTTTACCTAAGGGACTTTATTAACTCTTTATAGGTAAAGCAAGCAGAGAACAACCACCAAGAGGGATTTTATAGCTAACTGGATATCCATAAAAGGGAGCTCCCCCCCTCCTTCAATTATCACACCATCCCACAACTGTCAGAGGTCACAAATCACAAGGTGATAGAATAAGTCTAAAAAACTGTAGAACAAACTCAGGGATGGGGGAGGAGAGACACAACAAAGGAAGCCACTGTTTTTTGAAACCTGAGGGGTGTGTGAACATTTGCTACTGTCAAAGGTTGCAAATGCTCTCGATTTGTGAAACTCTCCCTGCAAGTAATGGGTTGTCTGGCTCTGAAACCAATTGTCCTTAATTTATTCCCTGGCTATTATGCAAGGGTCTGGCTGTATTTCTACAATATTAGGAGGTCAGAATTAAACCAAACAAAAAAAACCAGTATCCCACCCCTTGAAAAGAGCCACCTCCAAAGGGCTGGAATGCTGCTCCTTGAGAAGTGCTGCCCCAAGCACATGCTCGGAACGCTGGTGCCTAGATCCAGCCCTGGTTGCACCAGGTGTGCTCAAGCCTGGTCAAGACACAAGGTGCAAAGGTTAAGTGTCTGTTTAATGGTCACTGAAGTTTGTATAGTGCAAATGCTTTGGTCCCATGCATTTACCTGCTTGTCAGCTCAGGACTCTTACCTTAACTCTGCCAGGCTAAGGATAAAGGGTCCTTTTGCTTGATGGCTCCAGCTTCTCCTGCTGACCCCACCAAGTGGTGGAGACCCACAAGGCTCTACAACATCTGGCACATCTACAGTACTTGTCTTGGAGGTGTGTGGTGGGGTTGTCACTGCCAGCAGTGTTGCACCACAGTTCACATATCGTCGGGCCTGTTCTGAACAAGGAGGAGTTTGGTCACCGCTTCTACCTCAGGGTTTGGGAATGTATTCCTCTTCTTTCCATTGCTCTTGAACTGGTATTTACATTTCTGTACTGGGGGTTTCAGGCACCTGTAATCAGGTCTGCTCTAAGTTCAACCCACAAGGGCAATTCTGGTGGCCGGAGTTTGACAGAGAGCAGGAATACCCTGACTATGCCTTGTATGCCTGGAAGAGCTGCCCTGGAATCTTCTGAGGACCAGTAAAACTGGCCTTCCATCTTCTTGCTCTGCAGCTGGAGCGCAGGGGAAAATCGGTGCCTTTGTTGTTATGCGATTTGTTTATACAAATCCTTTACCACTGGAGGATTTAGCCACATTTTTTAGGCATTGTTTGGAGAAGTTATGCTGCCAATTTTTAGTCTTGAGATGTAGAACCCTATTTCTATTCTGGGATCTATATCTGTTTTTTGTCTCTGGGGTGTCCCTCTTTTTTTTTTTTTCATTCTTTGTATGTGATTCATATCCTGTATTTTCTACAAGTATTGTTCTGGGGTTAACAGTGTTTTCCCCCTCATGATAGCTAAAGAGATTTCAAATGACATATTTACAAATTCTTCCCATCCCTGAACACATCTGTGGGATATCCAGCTGAATTCAATGACATTTCCGCTTCCCTAGTAGGATAGTTAAAAACAAAAACTTGAGAAGCAAGCTGTGCTTTGGAATGGCTGCTTGTCTTTTCAGGACAAAGTCAAGGCTGCGTGTGTGAGTGCAGAAGAGTTATTGTGCAAACAAAATAAATAATGAAATCAAACAACAAAAGCAGTTAACTTTAACAATCCAAGACCATGGTACAAGAGATATCTATTTATCTATCCATTGTTACTGCCCTCATCAGAGTGGTATCTGAGCTCTTTCACGATTCTAAAAATAAATATTTCTACAGATTCCAAGACCTAGAGCCTAAATCAACACAGATCAATTCAGGGATATTATGCTGATTGACATCAGCTGAGGAGCTGCTGTAGTCTTCCAGAAGAGTGAGCAGGGGAAGGATGAGCCAGTGACCGGAGCGTTACCTTAGAGTAATGTTTCCCAACCTGTGGCCCATGGGCCACTTGCGGCCCAATCAGCAAACAGCTGTGGCCCATGTGACATACTGAGGGCCATACAGGTAGTATTGGATGCGGCCCACAATGGTAAATAGGTTGATAACCACTTAAGAGTGTAGGAGGTGTGATTTCAGTTCCCTGCTCTTTTACAGACTTCTATGTGATGCTGGCTGAGTCATTTAGCCTCCCAGTGTCCCAGCTCCCCATCTGTAATATTAGAATAATAACAGGGGTATTGTGAGGCTAAATATATTAATGATTGTTCGGTGCTCAGATACTGTGATAATAGAAACAATGTAAGTACCTAAGATAGAAACCTAGACAGACAAGATGTTAACTCTCACACAGTTAAATACAAAGAGAAACCTCTGTCTGTGATATCTTCCAAACCTTCCAGAATAAAGATGAAGTCTTGAATTTATTAAAATCAGTCACATATTGAGAACAGATGCTCCACAACAAATGAGGTGGTCATGGTTAAAAATGGGGAGGAGAAAAATCGAACAGGCATGACAGGATAGCCTTCTATATATTTTGGTTTGCTTTTCCCACCCAGCTCTCCCTGCAGCCCTTCAGTACCTCTTCTAGTCTTCCTGCTTACCCGTTCAATCCCACTTTGCTAAAATACATTTTTGCATCTGAGGAAGTGAGTATTCACCCACGAAAGCTCATGCTCCAAAACATCTGTTAGTCTATAAGGTGCCACAGGATTCTTTGCTGCTTTTACATTTTTGTTTAAACTTCCAGGTCTCACTCAAACCCCCGCTCACTATAGAAGCCCATGCTGTGAGAACACATTGCGTTTCCTTAGAGTGGATATGGAGTATTCAGAAAATATGGGATGTGGAGTGTGTACAAATTTTGTATTTAATGACCCTTTCTCCAGAAATTTGAAACTGAGCTGTTTGCATCTTGGAGTGAAAAACACCATTGAGCAGTGACCTCAAGTGCGAGTCTTACAGCTGCATGGCAGGAAGAGTGGGCAAGGACTGGAAGGAAGGTGCTAAAAATGTAGTTGCTTAAAGACGCCTTGTAGAAAACTGAAATATAGAGAAACAACCCTTCACAATATTGAAATTCATTATTTGTCCCACAGTAGTGCTCAAAGGTCCCACTCAGGACTGGGGCCTCGTTATACTGGGTGTTGTACAAACATGCAATAAAAAACAATCCCTGTCTCAAGAAGTTTGCAATCAAAAGCCAGGAGCCTAGAAAGTTTTATGCCCAGGGCTAATTTAAAGCATGTGAATAGTCTCACTGAAGTCCTTAAAGTGAAGCATGTGTGCAAGCGTTTGCAAGATCAGGGCCTAAATACAGTCAAGAGACAACGAGAGGAGTAGAATACAATGGACGGAGAAAGAGGGGAGACAAAGGTGAGTGCAAGAGGAACATAAGCTTGACTATGTTCTTAGCTAAGCGTGCAAATTGGAGGCATAAACGTTTGTTTTTTATAAGTTAGGTGGAAAAGATATGAATGAATCACTAACTGGCCACCTGCCAAGTCAGCGTCATTAAGCAGTTTACTATAGACAGCATGAAAGAGGGGGTCCTAGGAAGGGCAGTGATTTGGACAGGGTGTTCATATATAGAGCATATTAGATTTTTCTCTTCTTTCATCCGTCAGTGTAAATAGACAGTCTGCTCTTGAAAGTTCAACTTTTCCTGTGGCTTTCGTTAACTAAAGCCTTTGTCACAATTAGCTTCTAAGGAAATATTCACGAAGTCACAAAGAGGGGATTATCTGAGGTGTGGAATAAACAGCAAGAGCCAATGAGCTCTGAAGAAATAAAGGCCAAGAGGTTCAAACCTGGATGCCTAAAACTGCCTCCTAAATCCATGTCTAGTCACCTGACAGGAAGTGTCCTGATTTTCAAAGATATCCAGCACCTGTAGTTCCCAGAGGTTGTTGGAGTTGTTCAGCACCTCTGCTAAAGGGAAGCGTGAGTTTCTTGATTGGCGTGAAAGAAGACACAAGTGGGGGACCTATCTATGGTGTTTCCAGGGCCAGATAGCCAAGAAAGCTCAGCATGAAAATCTAGACTTCATTTAGGTGTCTCATTGGTAGTTGAGCCCTTTAGAAAATCTGACCCTGATTAGATCAGCTCTTCCATTGCATTGTTCTCTCCTCCCCTTCTCTGCTCCTTCTTTCAGTCTCTTGATTTGTTTTGCACTCTGCCCATTTGCTGATCTGTTTTTCACCCTGTTTTTTCATTGGATTAGTTTTCTCTGTCACCTCTCTGCTCCTTTTTTCATAGTTTCTCTAAGGTGAAATGGGACCCTAATAATAACTAAGTGTCAATTAAATTTTCAAATCTGTAATATTGGAGGAGTCTTGATGCTAGACAAACAGAGTTATTAGGTGTATTTTCAAAATGAACCATTAAGGAGCTGATCCTGCAAAACCTTCTCATACAATTATTTCAAGGGGACTTAGTAAGTAAAGATCTGCAGGAGTGGGCCCTAGAAGGCAAAACAGCAGCCAACCAGTCAGTACCTTGCACTCTGGCAGGAACAGCAGCCAACCAGCAAATGCCTTGTGCTCTGGCACACTATTATGCACTTTAATGCCTCTTTAATGTGCTGTGTTTTCATAGATAGGGACCCAGAAAACTCCCGGGACTCTGTGCTGGATCAAGATCAATATCTCCTTGTTGGTATTCCACGACCTGCACAGAAAGCCTCAGCAGCTGTTCCTGGCTTGCAGCTGAGATGGCAAGTTCCAGTTACTTCCAGTCATTCCTTGCAGGTTTCTACTGAAATTTGCATCCTGCTGGTAGATCTTATGGCGGTCAAAGATGCTTTTTTCCATGAGTAGACAGTCTCCCCTGCTCTGAGCAATCTGTGCTATTGAATCACATGGTTTGGTCTGGCATTTTCTAACCTCTAGAGCATCAAAACAAAACGTCCACTCATAGTCACAGTCACTCTAATGTGATATGTGTATGTTAAAGGGATTCTCTTTGATGGGCAGAAAAATGGAGGATGACTGAATGTAATCATTCATGCCTATGACGCTGTATAAATGAGGAGTTCAGTTCTGCTGAAACACGCTGGATTTTCAGCCCTGGAAAATGAAGCTCCCTCTTGGTTCACAGGGGAGCATGAAAGGATCCCTGCGCCTTTCTGCTCATGCTCCTCAGCTGTAACCTGAAAGGATCATCTCTGTGCTTGAGGTAGATCAGCCTGGATAAACTAAAGTAAGGGGAGCTGGCAAATATTTAGTAGTCTCAAATAAAGAGATTTGCGGATACAGACTAACACGGTTGCTACCTCTGAAAAAAGTTGGGTGTTTTTTATTTACCTTCTGGGTTTTGAATTTGTAGTGTGCACTCAGCTCACATTTTCCAGCTTTGTTCTGCAACTGTGAGGAGTTCTCTACTAGGAACTTTGGGGGTTTATTTTCAATGAAAGCTGAGATTTTGACTCATTCACATGGATCCAGAAGGTAGGGCTTTAAGAAAAACACCACATCTTGTGAGACTCTCTATAAAATTGCAAGAGTTGGCAGCCCTGCATTTTTATAACAATCATCTAAAAGTCACCTGACTGCAGCCAAGACCTATCCAGCATCTGAGACTGAGGACACTCAGCTTATTTAGAAAATTGCCCTTGTAAAAATGTTTCAAACTCTGCTGGCAACACTCCATGTGGGCCAGGTTCATTTCTGAAAATCTCAGCCCCCGTGTCTATAACATCTACAATTTCAGCATTCAGAAAATAACATGGAGTTCCCTGGGAGGGATTCAGACTGGCTAGCGGGGAATACAATCAATGCAGGAGCTCTGTCTTACACGAGGGAAAGAGCAGCACGTGAGTGGTTAAAACCCAGGCCCGATTCCCAGTCATGTACTCTCACACTTTTTGGTAATAGTGTTATTCTTGCCCCTTGCTCCTCCTCAGCCTCTTCTCTTGGCTGCTTATGTTAACCCTCCATTACGCAGTCAGCAAAGCCTCTCTCACTAATGGACGTTAATGTGTTTCCTTAACCCCTCAGAGTCAATGGCTTCTCGTTCTCTTTCTGAGGTCCCTTTGCAGTATGGAGGGCTTTGCAGGCAACCCAGTGGAAACCCAACCCCCGTTCTGCTGCCCTGGCTCCATCTTTCAGGCTGCCTGACTGTCGCCAGATGCCCCACTGGTGGCTGTTCCTACTTTTAGATACTGTGTTTCGGGACAAACAGTGGAAGGGATTCAGAGGGACTTTTGGATCAGACTGGACTTGATTAGGGGGCCACAAGGCTGAACTGCTCAAGGATGGGTCTCATTGTTATTAGGAAGGAATGGTGGTCAGCCTTGGCACAGGTGCCAGTGCGGGCTTTGGAAGAATTCCCTGGTCCTTGTTTAAGGTATTGGTTTTATTTGTGGCACTGTTCTGATCTCCTTTCAATGTGGCCTGACCTTTTTAAAAAGCAAGGCAGCCACACTGGGTTTGCTATCTTGGCCTTCCAGCGCTATATGCCCAGTAAGTCCCCTCCCTGCCAACCCCTACACCCTCTCTAGTGGTGCCTGACAGACACAAACATGCATGCACCTGAACAAACCTGAACAAACTCTTTCAAGGAGTGCAGTCATACACAGCCATCCCTTGTCCACCTGTCCCAGTGAATGAGACCTGCTCGTCCTTTCTTCTCCAAGCCATGAGCACTTGGGTAAACCTTGTCCTGCTGAGCTTTTACTACCTGCCTGTTCTCTCAATAAACTGCAGGGCTGCATTTAGCAAGTCTTTTACTAGCTATTAAAAGATTACACCTCCAGAGGATCCATTTACTATTTGGAGCCTGTGTCCAGCCATTTTGAAATGTATACCCTTTACAAGCATTTGTATACAAGCTCCTTAATAGATCTGTGTGAAATTCACAATTGTTGTTTCATAAAGTTTGGCACAAACACTTTCACTGGTGTCTCATTGTGGCTGAATTTTATTGATAATGTTTGTAAAGTGGCTATGTTAGCAATGAAAAGACAGGAACGCATGAATTTTCTCATTCCCTGGACAAAAAAATTACCCTTTCTCTAAAAAAAACTAGTCCATTTCTGTTGTGTTTGCTGTTGCATTTGTGAGATGAGGCCAAAATACTCTGGAGGAAAGAGCTCGTGTTACCCTTTCTGCTGAGCCCTAATTCATTTTGGGAAATCTGCCTGTGACCTTGGTAAACCAACTGCCAAGGCCATAGGCGTTAGCGAAGAACTAACAAACTCATAGTTGGAAAACAAACCAGCTCTCTGTATGTTAGTTTTGTAAGAATGTATTTAGTGTTTAGATTCTATGAAATGCTCGTAGGTTGCTGCATGCATTAATCTCACTTGTAAGTCTGTGATAGAACAACAAATTTAAGTTTTGCTTTATAACTTTGAAAATGTTTGCACTGAACTTGTGAACCCAGGCATGTGAATCATTTCTTCCCCCCTTCCCCACCCATTAAGGAGGCCTATCAAGTTTAAACAGGCCATAAAGATACATAGGATTGGTGAATGGCCCCACCAGACCTTGGAAATGCTACATGCAAAGAAGCTCATCTCATAGGTATGTCTACACTGGAAACATAAGTCGACTTATATTAGGTCGATTTATAGCCACTGCAGTAATTACTGTGGTGATGCACATCCATATTACCCTCCTTGGATCAGTACTGCGAGCCCTCACCAGGAGCGCTTCCATCGATCTAAGAGGGGCAATGTGGGGAATTGAAAGTCTGGTCTCTCAGCTCTGCTGGCAGTTCCCTACCAGCTGTCACATAGGCACCCAGTGGACTGTCCTCCCCACTGCTCCCTATTCCCCGCTGGGAGCTGGGGAGGCTGCACAGGGCTTCTCACCTTCCCATTCTCCACTGGGAGTGGGGAGGAAGCTGCCCAGGGCTTCTCGCCTCCCTGGTCCCTGCTGGGAGTGGGGGGAAGCTGCCTGGGTTTTCTTGCCCCAGGGAGCGGGGTCTAGTTGCCCTGGCTTCTCACCCTCCGGCCCACCCGCTCCCAGCTGGGAGCCAGGCAGCTGTGAAATTGACAAGACAGCTAATGTTCCCAGCTGGGAGTCGGGGGGTGGGACGGTAATACCACCTAGGCTTCTCACCCCTGCTCCCAGCCAGGATCAAGGGCCATTCTCTCCCTGGCTCTCCAGGGGAGCCGGGGGCAGCTGGACTCTTGCTAACCAGATTTCTTGTCTCGCCCCGCTCTTAGGTTGACCTGACTGTGTAATGCACACCAGCCCATAGACTGGAAGGTTACATGTAAAAGATAAAACAGAATCATAAGAAATGTTTTCCTTTCTTTGCTGTTTGAACTTTCACAGGGCCAGAGATGCTAAATTAAGGCAGAGATCCCCAGGGGTTACCCCTGGGTCCACCCTGAAAGACATTTCAAATTGACAGATTACTACATCTGTCATCTTTAGGAGCCATAGAGGGTAATGCATTTAGGCAGAGATCCCCAGGGGTTACCCCTGGGTCCACCCTGAAAGACATTTCAAATTGACAGATTACTACATCTGTCATCTTTAGGAGCCATAGAGGGTAATGCATTTATGTGTATATGCTTGCTTGCTTTAACCTGTAAATAACTGTCTCATTTCTTTTCCCTAGTTAATAAACCTTTAATTAACTTATTAGAGGGTTGGCTACAGGCATTGTCTTTGGTGTGAGAACTAAGATACAAGTTGATCTGGGGTAAGCGACTGGTCTCTTGGAACTGGGAGAAACCTGAATATTTTGTGATTCTTGGTGTAAGTGACCATTTATCAGTTAGTCCATCTTGCCTGGGTGGCAAGGTAGACTGGAGAGCATGAAGGGACTGTCTAACTCTGAAGTAAGATACAGCGATCCAGTTCACATTTGTTCTTGGGCTGGTGAAATTTAATTACAGAACATACCACTAGCTAGGGGTGTCTGCCCTGGTTTTACCTGTCAGCCCTGAGGTCAGCACTCCTGCTCGTGAGCCACTCCAGGCAGTGTGACAAGATTTGCAGCTGAAAGATGCCTAAAGCTAAGGCCCCATGACCCAAAGAAGCCTCTTTTCTTTCCACCCTGGAGCCTGGCAGGACAAAGGGGGCAGTGTCCTCAGACTCTAGCCTGCACAATTTTAGCAGTAAAACACTTGTACCTGAAATCAAGGCAGCAACATCCCAGAACATAGCTATTTCACAAATGACTGGATACTTGGGCAGGACATTTTGGAGCTAAGAGAAACAGCCTCATTAAAAATCCAGAATTAATGGTGTTCCTCCAGCTAGATGCTTGCTGGGGATGGGTAGGTTCCAACACTTCACTGCAGCATCTTCCTACACCAGCTCCAGGGCTGGCTATAGGTATGCAAGACCGTGAGAAAAAGTGAGACTGAACCAGTGGCTGTCTCCATCCCATCATTTACCCAGAATAGCCCGGGCTGCCTTCCTCCCACTGCCTCTGAGCTGCAGTGAGCCTCACCATGGATGCCTGATTATGGGTGAGGAAAAGAAACAGGGTGGAGCCCAATGCTTCTCTGTGGTTTGTTAAGTCCTCTTAGGTTCCTGAAGATGATATTTCCCACATTGATTTTAGCCTTTTCTTTTCCCGTTGATGGGTGGTAACATTCCGCTCTGTATTTCTGATGGATTTGAAACCAACTTTTTTCTCCATCTCTGTGGTATTGGAGATAGCACCAGCCCTTGTGCACACCACTCTGCTACCAAGGTTTGCTAAACAGCGGCTGCACAGCTCTCCTGATTGGAAATGAGCACCTGCAAATTCCATTAGAGCGAATGGAAGTTGAGTGCTCAGCAACACGGGGGTAGGGGAGGGCAATTAGCTCGTTTAAATTCTTGTCAGCACAGTGGTTTCCTTTTTCATCCCCAGATCTTATTTTCCTGAGCGTCTTCCAATGTGTTGACTGAGCGCCGTTGCTGCTGCTACACGGATAAGGAGAGCAAGTCACTGCCCCGGGGGAGC
The DNA here is from genome assembly GCF_007399415.2 of Gopherus evgoodei. Taxonomy (NCBI): domain Eukaryota; kingdom Metazoa; phylum Chordata; order Testudines; family Testudinidae; genus Gopherus; species Gopherus evgoodei. Next base: position 44,118,817 of record NC_044328.1, on the reverse strand, counting down.
ATGTTACACAAAGACTCTTACCAGCTGCTGCATCTGCTGCTGTTAATGTCTACACTTCTCCTGCTGCCAAAAATAACAAGTGAATAAATGCTAGAGAGACAGGAGATGCCTTTTTGGATTCTGCTCCATTGTGTTTTTAATTAAATAAGTCAAGTCAACCATCTTCTAACTGGTTACAAGGTTCACATTCATTTCTGTGCATGGAAGATTCAAACTAGAGTACTGAGTACTCTCCTCAGAGGATGTGTCTGTCAGCACTTCCAGGGGGCTGGCAGACCACAGTGGCTCCGGGAATGTAAAAAACCCTGTGTAACATCACTGCTATGCAGCCAGGCAGGCCTTTAAGCCAAACCCTTAACACAGGGCCAGTAAGAAAATATCTGGACATTAGTTTAGCTGTTAATTTAGTTTTGTAAAAAACTCCTAGGTGGCAGCAGAGAGTTCTCCCCATCCAGATAAATAAACGAGGGATGCTGGACTCCCTTAGGTGCACACTTCCAGCTGCCCAAGGGACCAGTGCATTTCCCTTTGAAGCTTGCCTGATGCCGGGGCCGACCCTCCCTTGCCTCCTGTCCCCTTGGATTTTCCCCGACAATGCGGAGAGCCCCTGCAGCTGAACTTACATCTGCTTTCCTGGAGGCAGGTGCTCTGATTTTAAACTCCTGGGCTGTGTGATGTCAGCCACTGAAGAGGGCCAGATGCCTGAGATTCCTCCCTTTGAGCTGACAAGCAAAGATGGATCAGAGGAGGAAGAAGGGAAGGAAGAAAACAGCTGAAGTAATAAAGCAGCTCTCCATTTTACAGCCTTAGAAGCACAGATGGCAGTTGTGAGCCTTCCTCTCTCTGCCCTGCCGGGGTGACATGCAGCATAGCTGCAAGTCAAAGGCTCCATTCAGACCCTGCTGCCAGCTCCTTCTCTTTCTTCACACTTCTCCCCACCCGAAAGATTAGTGAGTGAAAGGCCCACCCCCACGAACTAGCCTGATAGCTGGAGGTTACTATGCTGCAGTACCACAAGGGAGTTCGGGTTCAGGAGAGCACGACAGGCTGAGTGCATGCACTGCTTTCTTCTAGCACCTAAGCCTGGTCCCTGTCCTATAGGACAGAGAAGGGAGAGAGAATGTGTAGCTCTATCGAACACACCAGAGAAAGAATGTGATGTTAGAAATTTGCCTCATGTCTAATAACTGGAACACAGAGGAATAGTCCTTTTATGTGCCAAGGTCAGAGACTGTCTCTCTCCCCCAGCCTGAAGATACGTTCAGGGAGAGAGAAAAAACCTTTAAATAAACAAATAACTGGTGAATGACTCTCTTGTGCTTGGGAAGGTCAAGTGACTGGCTGAGCAGAGAACTGACTCCCTCTGTCTATCCCAGGGCTATGTACAGAGAAGGTAGCCATCCAGTATGACTCCCAGGAGCTGCTAATGAATTCAGCCCTGCCCTGAGGGACTGCTCCAGCAATGAGACAGAATTCCAGCCTCTAGGCCAAATCCTAGCCTGATTTAAGACCCACTGAAGTCATGTGTGATTGCAAAAGGTGTAAATCATGGCAGGATTTGGCCTTCCATATTTAATCACATATCCCACGTTCATCTACCAAATAACCTCAGCTCTGAGTATTGCAACTTTTCTCTCCATCTCTTGGGATGAGGGGACCTGGTATCAGCTCCCACCTGGGGGCTGGGATTGAAACCCCCATATTAACTTCTTATTATGCACAGGTCTGATTCCAGATGGGCTCCCTAGAGGCAACAGCCATTCTTTTATGCCACTGCGGTATGTACCCTTTCACTTCCTGTGCATTTCTGTGTTTTCCCAGGCCATAAAATTATATCCAAAGCCTTTGTCCTGTCTGGGATTTATTGTGTGTCTCAGGGCTAGGCTACACGAGAATGCTACAGCAGCTGTGCCACTGTAGCATGTCTGGTGAAGATGCTCTCTCGTCAACACGATAAAACCCCCTTTACAAGGGATGGCGCTTAGGTCATTATAAGTTACGTGCAGGGGGTGGCTTATTCACACCCCTGAGCAAGATAACTTCTACCACCATAACACAGTGTCAACAAGCTCGCAGCTTGTGAAATGGGCCATTTGAAAGGCTGTCATTTTAAAAGTGCTACAAAGAGTTTCATGTCCTACACAGCCTGAGTTCGCCAATTTTAGAGATTTTTTTCAACCATGCGTCCCTTAAAAAATTAAAAGGGTATTTTCCTCCTTCCTGTTGCTGTGCAAAGCCCCCTGACTCTCCCAATAACAGGGAACAGTGAACCTAATCTGGTTCAGTTATAGAGTGTGGAGGTGTTACTTGTAACAACAGCAGTTAGCAGTTTCGAGACAGAAGTGTGATTTTTGTTTGTTTCTGGGTGTTAAGAAAAATAGACTTCTCAAAACAACAGCATTTTGTTTGAAATCATATCTGTGCCGCTCTGAGTTTAATTGTTTATCTTTTTTCCATTTCTTGGGATATTTATTGTCTGCCTGGTTTTGGGTGTAGCTCAGACTCCCTGCTAATAAAATATTTCCCCTCTTTTTCATATAATAAATAAATAAATTCCCCTTGCAGTTTACAATATTAAACCCTCCATTCTCTGAACGGTTCCACATGTTGCAGGAAGTGGCAGCCTCTTTCCTGCCGGACTGCAGCCCTTGTAGACAAAAAATAAAAATAAAAATAAACTTTTGAAAAGCACAAACAAAACAAACAATAGCAATAATAACGCCTCACTTCTCAGAACCAAAGTGCTGGTTGGAGCTCCAGGTAAACACACTCTCCCCTACTGACTGCACCAGAATTGTTTCCACTGGGGGCTCCCTGCTGGAGCTGGCAAAGTAAGTTTGATTAAAGAGCAGTATGGATCTGATTCATGGTTATCCTGCACCTTGGTGCTGATCCAAAATCTGTCAAAGTCAGTGGGAGTCTTTCCATTGATTTAAATGGGCCTTGGCTCAGGTTCACTGGGTGGTCATATTGTGTAAACCATTTCTGTTTTGTTTTGGGGACCATTTACGGCCACTTTATACTGATGCAAATGATGACACAAGGTAGAAGTCAACTGGAAATAGGGCCCCTCATGCTGTACCTATAGCTCTTTTTGTCCTGAGTATATTGAAGAAATGCTGCAGTATGCATTAAGGCCCTTATTCTGGAAAGCACCTCTGTTCAGGACAGCTTTTATGCATATGCTTAACATTAAGGTGTGCTTAAAGTTATGCCATGCTTAAGTGCTTTCCTGAATTGAGGCCTAAGTCTGCTCCAAAGGTAAACAAATTATAATATAGGATGAGGCAGTTAGAGGACAGAATGTGAATATTAAAGAAAGAGAGGTCAAAAATTATTGTTTGCACCAGAGGGTCTGTGATCTTGAAGGAGGAGGCTGTTGTATATTTGCCCTTTATAGTTTATATACCTAAAGGTAGTAGTTTAAAATGTGCTCTTCAGTGGGTACAGAGTTTGAGTTTCACAAACAACTCCACACGTGAGTTGCAAAGGTCATACATAGAAAAGCCCCCTTTGAAGCATATATTTGTTAATTTCTTTTCACTTTTCTTTTCACCAGGGGTCCCCAACGCGGTGCCCGTAGGCGCCGGGCATATAAATGCGCTCGCGTCCTGGCAGGCAGTCAAGCATCCGCCGAAATCGGCGGCATTTTGGCAGTAAGGCCTCTCAATGACGCCGCTTGCCACCGACAAGCGACTTCATCAAGAGGCGGCAACACTGAAATGCCGCCGAAATTCGGCAGCATTTTGGCGGATGCTCGACCGCTACAGTCCTTCGTCTGGCGCCTGCAAGACGAAAAGGTTGAGGACCACTTATTTAGACATAAGTAATTCCTTGAAAAACTGTAAAGATAGTTTAGGCCCAAAATTTAGGGATAGAAAAATAAATGTTTTTGTTTTGTTTTGTTTTTACAAAACCTGCTATTAGTCAATCTTTTCATGATTATTTTTAAGCTCAACTGGAAACAGTTTCCACCTTTTTGCATCAACATTCTCTTAGCAATATCTGCAACCCAAACACTGCAGAAAGAATTGTGCTAGTACAAGGGAGCTGAAAAGTCAAACTGCCTGGCATAAGTGCTAGAACTGGGGGTGCTGCTGTACTCACTGGCTTGAAGAGGTTTCCATCATTTACAGTTTGGTTCAATGGCTTTCAGCAGCCCCACTAAAAAAATTGTTCCAGCACCCCTGCCGCCTGGTCTGTTTTCATTGGTTACTTTCTGCATCTCAGTTTGGACAAACTGTATAACAGGAGTAAAATAAATTCATATATTTAAAAAACTATTTCAGTTTAACAATATAAGGTGTTGTTAGTAACCCTGGGAGGGAGATGTGGATTGTTGCTCTTTTTTAAAAAGAGAATGGTGATGGGGTATGTACTCCACACAGGCCCTGAAAGGATTAATGTGGGCCCAAGGGACCAGTTAGGGTACCTGGCTGTACCTGGAGGGAAAGCCAGGCTTAATTGAACAAGAGACTCAGCTGGGCTGGAGCAGGCTGGATTATAAAGCCAGAAGTTTGCTGGAGAAGGGGACTGCAGGGAGACTCTGAGGTTGCTCTCTGGGAGCACAGAGGAGGGGAGATAAAAACCCAAGAGGGAGAATAAGCACCAGGATTCTAACCCTAGAACAAGGGTCAACCCCAGAGGAGTTGTGGGGAAAGGAAGCCTGAGAGAGCTAGGTGGGAAGAAGCCCAGGGAAAACAGCAGCAAGGGGTAGGATGGACCATGCACACCTTGGCTGCTTGTTACAGGGTTTCTGGGCTGGAACCCAGTGGAGAGTGCAGGCCTGGGTTCTCCTATCAACCTCATTGAGAAGTGGCACAGAAGCCCTAGAGAGGAGCTCTGGACAGCTGGATTGGAGATTTATTTTGTTATCCTGGAAGGGGAGGACTATAGTGACGTCGCCAGAGGGCCAAACCGCAAAAACAGAGCCCCTTGAGTCACAGAGAGTCAGAGACAGCAGAGCATGCAGTGAGCAGCGGAAGGGGACACCCGAGTTGGACAGAGCTGTTCCCCAGAGCGACCAGGAAGAGGTGCCACCTAGCTCTCCCTGTGACAGGGACACTGTCAATTTTTTCTTTTTTTTACATGGGTGTAGGTTGGGGGCATATACTTTGTTAAAGTGCACCAAGGCTGAGAATTTCAGCCATTATCCTGCATTTATTTTTGTGTTTCTCTTTCCGTTGCTCAAACGGGTGTGCTCCGGCACAACAATGGCCATAAACAGGATGTGCCTGGATCCCCCTCCTGCATTAGCGTGTCCCCTATGCTGATCACCCATGTCAGCAACAGTTTACTCTGTCTACCTGCTGTCCAGCTCCAGTTTACCAGTGCTCCCAGGCCATGTCCATGGATCCATAGGAGATTAGGGGGACTGCTCCCCTGTCCAGCTGTGCCTGCCCCCACCCTTGTGCATGAGAATTCTGATATTCTCTCATGCTAGGGCATGAGATTAGGAAGTGAATCCAACCATGGATGAAACTGACTGCCTAAAGTACTGATAAATGCACAAAGTAAACACACAGAAAAACAGAGAAATGTCTCTTGCCATCTCTCTAAATTTGAATAATCTGTGACAACAGGAAGTAAAGATACGTTTCAGAGAGAAATTTGCTGTGTTGACAGCATCCCTTTAAATATGATTTAAAACAAAAACCTGATGCTGCCCCTTCAAAAATTACTAAAAAACAAAACAAAACAAAAAAACACACCCAGCTCAGATCTTGTTCCATGTTTCTTCCCTGAGGATGTATTTAAGGGTGAAGGGGACTCAGTGGGTATCTCAGAATAATGATGGGGCTGAAAAGGAGTCTGAAGACCTCTTCTGGAGTAGCCTCTGGGTTGCCCCAGGAAGAGATCAAACTCCAGGAAGCAAAAACCTAACCTAACTGTGGACTGGACAAGGGGCAGCACAGGCTAGGAATTTGTCTGTTGCAATCTGAGACCATCTCTTTCTGTTATGGAAACGATTCCTATTGCCTAATTTTGGATGAGTTCCCACTTGCCTGCATCCCAGTCTCTCTCCTCCCCCCTCTCCTGCCACAAAAAGCTAATTGGTACAAACTACTCCCTTTTGCTTTGGGCAGGAGAATTGCTGGCAGCCTCCAACCAGCACTTCCAAAGATATACAAACAATAGCAAGGACAAAATATAAATACTATTACAGAAACACCCTGCCACCACCAGCCAAGAAAGCTTTCAGTATCGATCTCTAGACCAGCAAATGATCACTGAGGAATCCAGCCTCCATGGTGGTGGAAGACAAAACAACTGATGGCACCTTGGAAGGAGACCAGTTGAATCCCCAGAGACAGAGAGCATTGCTTTCACTTTCTCTAAGTCTCTCTCTCTCTCTCTTAAATAGTGTTTTCATTGTCTCCAGGACATCTCTTAGCTGCGGCTTTGGTGCACTTGATAACAAGCAGCTGAGGTGGAAAATGCTGCACCAGTGCCAGAGATCATGGTGTGGCTGTTTGCTGGTTCTGCTACATGTTTTCCCGATGTCCTGGCATTTTGCTCTTCCAAGAGCATGGTCTGAGGGAGTGTGCTCACCCTTGTAGGACTCAGTCACAAAGTGTCTGACATGAGTCTTTGTCAGCATAAGGCAGAAGCAGTCAGGATGGGAGGAGAGAGTCTCCCAGATCCTCTCACTGGGGATTTACTAAGAGGTTTCTTGGCAACAAACCCCAACCAAGTCCCTTTCTGACAGTTCCGTCAACCCAACCAAATACAGTTTAGCGAAGTCTTTAAGTTTGCCCAAGGCGATATCAGTGCAACCCTTGGCTCCTCTCACCTCCTCGCTCATGCTCGGCGAGATGAGGGATTTTAAAGTGTACGAAGATTTTTAAAACATACAATTCTCTCTTTGGAGGTTTAGTGCAGAAATGTCCTTTGAAAGAAGGGTGGCGCTTGTGCAGAGAAGAAAGCTAAGAGGTGAGGTATGGAAGCTAGTACCTACTGCTTTGGTTCTCCCCACTGCCAGCTTCTGAGCTCCATTTAGTTTCAAAGGGTGGCCACATTATAATCCATCTAGATGAGCCAGAGCTCCTGGCTGTTACTGCATTCCCCCTGCTGTGCACTGGAGATTCAGAAAGCACCTCGCTAGGATGAGGAGCGCATGGCAAACACAAGCCTTATAAACGAGGGTGTGATGCGTGTCAGCAGGGGACAGTGGCCCCTTTCCACTTGCCCCTTTCCTGCTTCCCCAGCTGTTCTTGTGCTCAGGTTTTTCTTTTTTCAGTCTAACCGTATGTTTCCATACAGAAACCCAACAATGAGAGCTCTTACGTGATCCAGAAGGCTCTTCTTTCCTCTAGCAAACTGATGGATCTGTTTGTGAGGGTCTCTTGGTCGCTGGCCAGTTTGTAGCCAAACAGACTCATGGCTGGGCCGCAGACGCTCTGCACCACCCGAGCCAACTTGAAGGGGATGCTGAAGCGCCACTTCTCGAACTGCTCCGAGGAGTTCTTTTGGGTGGAGTAGATGCCATTGCTGTCCTGAGGTGCCTGGGTGTTCTTCTGGATCCATTCCTCCACCTGTGGGGTGAGGCTGATGCCAGCAAACCTGTACATCTCCTTGGCATTTTGGAGGGGTGACCTGGCAATATCCTCATAGCGGATCAGCATGTAGCGGCCCCGCAGCCAGGCTGGCTGTCTCAGGCCAAGTTCAGCCGAGAGGCGGATGCTCTCACAGTTCCCCCGCAGCCTCTGCACCTCATCCTCATTGAGGGGAGCTGCTCCTTCTGAAGCCCATTTCTTCCAGGTTTCATACTTGCCTGAGAAGGCCACAATGCGAGACGCCAGCACTGCCCGGGGGTCCCGCACCAGCTGGATGATCCTCATGTCTAGGCGAGGGTCTTCAACCAAGGGTCGTAAGAACTCCAGCTGCCGAATTCGCACTGTCTTGAGTGCCATGTGATTCTTGTGCAAGCAGGCTTCTGCAGCGAGGGTAATGTTGAGGGGGCCACAGCGGCGGTTCTTGCAGTGGTACTTCTCAAAGACCTTCTTGACAAAAGGGGTGCAAACAGGGTCCTCACACAGGGAGCGGCTTGAGCCCCGCCGGAACATATACGGGGTCAGGTGTTCCTCAGGGAATGGGGTGATGAAGTTCTCCAGGATGTAGAGGTCACAGAGTAACAGCTGCTTCAAGACATCTCGGTAGACGAGGGCCGATCCCACCGCGTTTGCTCCGCCTGGCTCGAATGACACTGTCCTCTCGATGTGCCACAATGGCTCAAAGAGATAGAAAATGTTGCCCTGTTGGTTGAAGAACTCTCCCACAAAGGAGGAACCTGTGCGGGTGGTGGCCATCAGGAGCACATGTCTCCGGGGTCCCTGTGCCACAGTAGGCTCCCTGGTCCCTCCCAGCTGCAAGGTGACATTCTGAAGCCGGCTCTTGAGCTGAGAAAAGGCAGAGTCCAGCTCGCTGAGGGACAAGAGGGACCCATTTTCTGACAGCACTAGGCCAGGGTCTGTGCTGTTGACCTCCATCAGAGGTTGTGGGGCTTGCTTCAGCTTGTCTGATACCCTGCAAATAAAGAGAACAAAACCACAAATGAGGCAGTGGTTAAAAAGGGGGACATTTAGATTTTCACCTCTAAGCACCTGAGTTCATCTTATTTCACCTGAGGCCTAACAAGTTCAGTAGTTTCAATTTACTCCCTTGTGCCCCTCTGTCCATACTGCAAAGCCAACACAGACTGGCACAACTGGCAGTCTCTTCAGGAGAGGTCCAGTTTTGGAGTAGCAGTAAACTGCAGGTGGGGATTAATGGGCAGTGGCGGGGCTGTAAGGGAACCCAGGAGTAGAACAGCAGGACATGCTGCAGGTCAGGACTGAGGTGCTTTTGGCGTAACTGCTTAAGGGACATTTGCACAGAATATGTCCACTCTATTCATCCTTCATTTTCTCAACTGCTAACATTTATCAGCTTTTAAAAAAGAAAAGCCCTAAGGCAGGTCTACACTGGAAACTTACATAGGCATAGCAACATCTCTCCGGGGTGGGAAAAATCCACATCTCTGAGAGAAATAGTTAAGCTGACCTAACCCAATATAGACAGCACTGTGGCCAGAAAAAGTCTTCCGTGGACCTAGCCACTGCCTCTCAGGGAAGTGAATTAACTACAGTGAAGGGAAAACTCTCCTGTCACTATAGTGAGTGTTTGCACTGAAACGCTGCTGCAGCTGCACCAGTGCGGGTGTGCCACAGTAGCACTTTAAGTGTAGACATGGCCTAAATAAAAACCCTCTTCATTCCCTCAGTATGGGCAAGTAGGCAGCTTCAGCTAGACACTTTGGCATCTACTCACTTGTCATAGTCTACCTAGCTATGATCTTCTATGATGCCCATCTCCAGTGTATTTGTCTTGCGCATTCTCAAAGCATGAGACTTACATATTAATCCAACTATGCTGGGGCTCACTGGAGATAACCAGGAAACTAAGGCATAAAAAAATTTGGTTGATTGGGCAGGCTGTTTACTGAAAGTGGGGAAAGAACTGGAAGAACCAGTGCTAAGAACTGCTGAGAACAAGGCCTTTCACTGTAGCCAGTTGTAGTGACTGACTGGGATTGTAATGGAAAGAAGGTGATAGGCATTAATGGGTTTCACAATCCACGAGGGAGAAATGTATCTAGTTGTACATGGTTGGAAGGCTGGCTGCAGAAAGGTGAGGTGAAGGCTACATCAAGAATGAAGAGAAATCATCCCCAATCTCCAATCCCCAATATAGCAAGAGCTTGCTCTCTCTTTTTTCCTACCTCGATATGATATTGTTTTCCTTCTCGATAATGACAAGAGCTACAACAAACACCAGGAGAATGGCATACTTGCTCTTCATTCTCAGGCAGTGCCGCAGGTCCCGGATATCCTGGGGTAAAGCGTGTCCTTTATCCATGGGGAGAGACTGGGGAGTCCAACGTTTTGCCTCAAAGTCTCTCCCCGGCGAAGAAGAATAAAGGAGCACCTTCCCCCGCTCCTTGTGCTCTTCAGCTATCTAGAAGGCATTGTCCAGTTTTAATACTTCTTGATCAGACAGGTGACACCCTTGCCTGCACAGAGAGAGAAAAGGGGAAGTGTTAGTGCTGGGAATGAGAAGATAGGCTGCCTAGAATAAACCAATTTAAGAACTTAACTATCGCAGGGTCAGCATCTTTCATATGGTGGATGCTTTACATAGATTTCAAGAGTTACACAAAATGCTGACCCAGGGAAATCTCCATCGAGATTGACCCCCCACCCAATCAGTGTGATATTTTCTCCAGTATCTGCTCAGAGGCTTTAACAGCACTGCACCACACAAACAGAAAGCACTTTTCCTCCCTCTCACCCGCTGCTGACTCGGACAGTCAATAAAGCATCTCTTTACCCTCTCAGGAATTAAAGAGCGAGAGAGCAGGGCTCTACATCAAGGGCCTGGTCATAATCCCACTGCACTGTAAGAATAGGATTTCAAGTAACACTGATTATAAATGGCAATTCTCAATTTAAATAAAAACTCACTCCTGTCAAGCCCACAAATGCTACCCACTGCAGTCAAAAATAGTCCCTCGCCCCTTCCCAAGGCAGTAAAACATCCCTAATGTGTCTGTCTCTGTTTACAGTAGACTGTGTGCTTCTCAGGACTGCAACTGTGGGCTTAATTTTGGTCTCACACTTGTGTAAATCAGGAGCAATTCCATTGAAATCTCTGACTTCACACCAGTTTCACCCAGTTAATTATCAGGCCAATATGTCATCTTCTGTGTCTTGCAGAGCCGTGAGTGACCAGTCAGTGCTTGTGAATAATGATAACATGTAATACATTTTAGATAGTCAAGAGGGGCACAGGATTCATATTCACTTCTCTAGAATCTTTCCCTGGCATCAAGCCGTCAATTCAAAGATACGGCCTTTAGCTATTAGAGTTCTTGTCCTCACTTTCATCTCTCCTGCCCTGACTGTTTCTCAGTAGTTTTAAATAGAAATAGGACTAGCTGGCTCAGGTGACTGAGGATCACCTGGGGGCAAATTTGGATCAGGTTAGTAATGTCAGAAATCACTGCACCAACACAGCTGCTTAGCTTTTCTGGATAACAACTGGCAGTCTCCCATCAGTGAGCAGGGGGTCTGCATCAAAAACCCACCAACACAACTTGTACTAAGTAGCACCCTTCCAGACAGTCTCAGCATAGGAGTCAAGGATTCTGAATAATTCACTCCCCATAGCCACTCCCTCAGCCCTGAACACAGGCCTTTCAGGTCAGGTTTGCAGGACATTGTCCAACCCATGTGTGACAGCTTGCACTACTGTGACTATGCAGTGCCTCTCGCTATGACACCTTTCCTGAGAAACATCAAGTCCTTCCAGTGCAACTGTAATGCTTGTTCCAGTGGATTTACTTTACTTTTGCAGTTTGGCATTTATCAAATGCAGCCGTAGGGGATCTTCATCTTTTCCCTATAAGGACTGGCCTTTCTCTAAACACAGACCTTAAATGCAAGGGGCCAAATTACCCCCTGCTGTATCTTCACTGAATTTTAGGGATGGATTGGCTGAAGTACTCTACACATCTAAACTGGCTATCAGGAAGTTTAGACTTGAAATTAGACAAACGTTTCTAACCATCAGAGGAGTGAAGTTCTGGAACAGCCTTCCAAGGGGCCAAAAGACAAATCTGGCTTCAAGACTAAGCTTGATAAGTTTATGGAGGGGATGGTATGATGGGATAGCCTAATTTTGGCAATTAATTCGTCTTTGACTACTAGTGGTAAATATGCCCAATGGTCTGTGATGGGATGTTAGATGGGGTGGGATCTGAGTTACTACAGAGAATTCTTTCCTGGGTGTCTGGCTGGTGAGTCTTGCCCACATGCTCAGGGTTTAGCTGATCGCCATATTTGGGGTCGGGAAGGAATTTTCCTCCAGGGTAGACTGGCAGAAACCCTGTTTTTTTTTTGTTTTTTTTTTTTGCCTTCCTCTGCAGCGTGGGGCATGTGTCATTTGCTGGAAGATTCTCTGCACCTTGAAGTCTTTAATCCATGATTTGAGGACTTTAATGGCTCAGACACAGGTTTGATACAGGAGTGGGTAGGTGAGATTCTGTGGCCTGCATTGTGCAGGAGGTCAGACTAGATGAAAAGCATCTCTGGGCCTCAAATCTGGGGAAGCAGAGACAGCATTGCAGTGCACCGATAATGCTACCTGTCACCTGAGGATGACTGTCATACTGCAGTAGAGAGGAAGGTGGGAAGGGGGATTCCCTAGTTATAAGTGAATCAAAAATGTCAGGACTTGATGTTTTGGAAACATACTCCTCCGTTTAGTCCCTGGAGGGAACTGCTCCAACAACCAGGAAAACATCTGCTGCTCTCAACATCTGGAGAGCTGGTGTTAAGGGCCTGTAAACAATTTCCTTCTCCTAGATGAACAAAATTATAACTAACAATGAGAGCAATAAAAATGCAAAGGGCCTCCTTCTCTTTATAACCTCCATCCTGCTTGGGAGGAACAGCTGTTGAGAGCATCCACCAATCTCTGCCCCTCATATCTCCGTTCCCAAAATAAATCTTGTGAGACCCCTTGCTGCACTTCCCCTCTGGCAGAATCCCTCCCCTGCCCCCATCAGAGTCTCAGTTCCCAGAACTGAATACAACCACCTACATTTTACAAGCACAGCTTTCCACCCCACCAACTGTTCAATTGCTGTGCCCTACAGGCTTCCTTGTGAACCACTAATGAAGGGCTGGAGAAGGGGGGCAGGATGACACAAAAGGGGAATCCCAGAATGAAACAGGCAAAGGGAGGCAGCTCTATTCTCCTTCATCCTGCCAATGGACAACAGCCATTGCTCATTCTGATTTGTTGGAACAGTTCCAGATCCAACACATTCTGTGTTCAAGTAAAGGCCCTGTTCGCTTCACACTTGCCTGCCAGGACTAGCCCTGGGAAAGAGAGAGCACCTGAAAGTGCCATCTTTTGACAGGTTTGGTGGAAATGGAATTCCTTTCACATTAGTCACCATTCCAGCCTGATGCTGTTTTATGCTCAGGACCCAGCATGGGGGCAATATATTTTTGGAAAGGAGTTTTACAGATTTCCAGCTATTAAAAGGAAACAATGTGGAGAATCGAAATTTTCTGTTCTATCCTTCTCTCTTGATTTCCTAGAACACAAACAGCATTCTCACTTCCCAAGAAATTTCACCAGTTCTTTGCCTGTTGTATAGACAAGTTCCTTTTGGGGTTTTATTTTTTCTAAGTGATAATTTAAAAATGCTTTTTTGCTAATTTAGAACTCAGTACCTGTACAGGGGTCGTAATTCGTACACATGTCCAAACTGAAACTGCTTTGACTGGAGCTGTGTATGACTTCTCTCTGTTGCCAAGACTTCAGATACCTTTTCTATGGCTTCAGTTCAACAGAACTCTGCCTAGGCTCACCAAGAGGTTTGTGAGATGCAGCAAACTTTTCAGTGAATGCTGGCCCAAGTACTGGTTTAGTAATGAAACCCCCACTCTTGGCAGATTTGGCTTGGGTTTGTGTTTCAGTACAAATGTGTGCACAGCTCCAGTTGTGATTCCAGGCTACAGATCCATATGATCACAAGTATGAAGTTACACGGTAAATGGTTCCTGCTTTGGATTAAAAGAATTTCTTAAAAAGTTATACACAAATGCTGTGGACACAGCATGTTCATCTACTGGGAACAAGGCATACTGTAGGGTAGGCCTAACACATGTGTTTATCTTGCAGGTCATAGCCATGTGCTTAGCAGATTTAAAGGAGACTTTTTCTTAACTAACAGCAGCTTCTTGTTTTGGTGGTATTAATATAAAAATTATAATAGTGTTTTTCCATTTTACTTATGTGGAAGCCATCTAATATTTTCTTATGCCCGAGATTATTCTGTTCCCCAAATGTTCCTAATGGTATTGTCACATTTAAAAAAGGCAAATATCCAGGCAAGCTGTGAACTGTCCAGTCTCTCATATAGCTTAGTCAACTCCCATTTAAGTCAATGGGAGTCTTGCCATTGACATGAATAGCAGTTAAATCTTTGCAGTGCACTGTTGTCCTTCGCTCAGGCCATTTGACAGGGACCAGGAACTTCTCCATATTAATCTTGGCTCTAATAATTATTCCATTTGTTGCCATGGGCAAGTCACTTAATCTTGCTGCCTGTTTTCTCAACTGCAAAATGGGGATAATAATTCTTAACTATTACAAAGGTGAGTTTAGATTGCACTATATTTGTAAACCATTCTGAAGATGAAAGGCACTACATGATGTAAGTGCAAAGTATCCTTATTATGAGAAGGTGAGGAAGGAGTAAAGATAGTCTTGTGATTAAGGCACGGGACTGCAATGCAGGAGATCAAAATTCAGTTCCTTGCTTTCCCACAGATTTCCTATGTGACCTGGGTAAGTCACATAATCACTCTATGCCTCAGTTCATGAGTAAAAGGGGATAATACCTCCCTGTCTTATAATGTAACATCCCAATTCGTTGATGTCTGTGAGGTGCTGCTCAGATACTACAGGGATGAGGGCAATGTAAGTTCCTATATGGATAGTTAAGGGCAATTACCATTTATAGACATGACCCTCCTGCATCAATAAAACAGACTGCTCCTCTCTTTAGAACTGGCACCTTAGGCCTGGTCTACACGGGGAAAGGGATCAACCTAAGATATGCAACTTCAGCTATGAGAATAGCGTCGCTGAAGTCGACGTATCTTAGGTCAAGTTACCTCGTGTCCTCACGGCGCGGGGTCGACCGCTGCCGCTCCCCTGTCGACTCTGCTTCCGCCTCTCACTGCGGTGGCGTACAGGAGTCGACGGCAGAGCAATCAGGGATTGATTTATCATGTCTGTACTAGATGAGATAAATCAATCCCGGATAGATTGATCACTACCCACCCATCTGGCGCACCCTAAGTTACAGGTTTCTTTGCAGTTCCCCGATGTGTTCTTTCAGATTTAATCCACCCTCCTTTTGTCTTTGCTTGTACATTGTCTGTCAGTGTGAATACAGGGCAGTTAGGGTGAGCATCTCAGTCATCAAACCAACCTACAGCAGCCTGGGGCATTTTTTCCTTGGCTTTTGTTTGCATAAAAGTGTTTCGGGGTGTCCGATTTGTTTTTTGCACTCAGTCTCTCTCCATTAGGTGAGAGCAGGAGAGACTCATGAAGAGCACAGCCCAGAAATGTGCATTTGTGTCACTGTCCCTACAAATGCGAATATGAAACTGATACCTGGGAAGATCACACACACTGCTTTGTAGAGACTCTGCTTTGTCCTGCTACACAACTGCACAGACCAGGGAGCCACCTGCAATTATAGTGTCACAAAGACTTTTGTTTTGCTGTTGGACTCTGAAAATCATTTAGTTTCTTTTCTTTTTTTATATATGGGTGTCTGTCTCCACAGTACAAACTGTCTGCCAGCAACACACTTTCAATTTCCCACTAGTTAGAGCACAGCTGCTTCCCCCCTCCCCCCAGCCTATAGATTTCTGTCAGTTTTTCATATTGCGCAGCTATGATGATACACCTCAGTCACAGGAAATGTTTCTATTTGGGTAGTGCCTAAGAGCAAAGGCACTTAGTTTTATGCAGTAGCTTTGGTTGTGGTGGAGGAGGGGTATAGACAAATTAAAATCTCTCAGTACATTTTATTTGATACTGTTTTTCACACAGTATTTTTATTCCCCTTTTCTACTCCATAAACAAATAATTAATAAAATAATTATTGACAGTACATGGAAAAAACATTTGCCCCTCTATGTACTGGGGGTAAACGTCACCTAGATTTATTTATTTATTTAGGCTTGATTCTCCATTGCCCTGTTCACACCAGTGCAGCATAAATGAAAAGTGGATATAAACTGCTGCCAAATTGGAATGGTTGGTATTTTGCATCTACCTATGCACCATGCCTACACAGAGCAACTGAGAATCACACCCTCAGTGTTTAAAACTAAAAGAAATGGAGTAAGTGTGTCAGGGACAAAGAGTGGAACAGTTTGCCTAAGAGAGTCAATCACTAGCCATCTTTAAATAAAAGTTAGATATATTTGTTGGAGAAAATGACACAGAGACTCATAGACTTTAAGATCAGAAGATTCATGATCATCTAGTCTGATCTCCTGCATGTCGCCAGCCACAGAACCTCAGCCAGCCACTCCTGTAATAGACCCACAACCTCTGAGTTACTGAAGTCCTTAAATCATGGTTTAAAGACCTGAAGTTACAGTGAATCCACCATGTACACTTGTTTAAACCTGCAAGTGACCCCGCCCCATGCTACAGAGGAAGGCAAAAAACCTTACATATGTTCTGAGGCAGGGGGTTGCAGCAGATAATAAAAGAAATTCCTTCTGACCATTCCAGTTATGATTCTATGAGGTTCAAATAATTTCATTTCAATTATCTTTTCAAATGAACTATATATTCATTAAAATGGCAAGGAGGCTGGGTTATAATGGTAGCACATTTTCTATAATGAAGACATTTTTCAGTCCGTTTGGATTCTGTAAACTGCTGCAAACTGTTTTTGATAAAACTTGTCTGGAATTTATTCCCAAACCTACAGAAAGTTTATCACTCTCTATTAATCTGATAGAATTTAACAGAGAATTACATCTCTGCTATAAAATTACATAGGATGGTTAAAAAAACCTATGGGAAGGATATTGTTCTTTATTAAAGTCTATATTGCATTATTGATTTTTATGCCTGTTAAATTCTAAAGCCCTTTTCAGTAAGGACTGAACGTGAGCTGAGACAGGGCCAAGACTGGTTTACTTAAAAGCTGAAGGGTCTGGTTGTAAAGACTGAAATTCTGGCGTAAGGCACCTGATTACTAATGCACAGTTATTTCTGCTACAGTTAGTAAGTGAATGATATACTTGCTATTACAGCATCTCAGGAGCTGCGCTCTAGTTATGAGTGCACTTCCATTCTAAATCCTATCTTTCCAATCACCTACAACTTTCTCAGAAATTTATCTTTAGGCTGAAATTGCTAATGGTTAAAGCAGCCTTGTCTGCCTCTTCCCACACCGGACCCAGATTGCCTTTCCCCTCCTGGATGCTACTCTGATTTCCTGGCCCAGCTATAATCAGAACTGCACAATTCCAGCCTCTGCCTCAACCATCAAGCAGAGATAGGGCTGGGAAACTCATTTTCAAACTAAAATAACGGTATTGATTTAAAAAACAAAGAAACGAACAACAAATCAACAACCAGGGTGTTAGCCTTGAGGCCATATTCTGCTAAGCATGACTTTCAATGAGAACCAACTTTTAGCCTTCCAATTAGTCACCCGGCCTGTGACAATGACATAACCAACTCCAGTAGTGAAAAAGTCTGTTGTACAGAACATAAGCAAGGATACAGAGTTCTAATTGCTGTGAAAACCATGGCTCTGACTACTCTGGCTACTGTGCTACTAAGGGTACGTCTACACTACCCGCTGGATCAACGGGTATCGATCGATCTATTGGGGATCAATTTATCGCGTCTAGTGTAAATGCAATAAATCTATTCCCAATCTCTCTACCCTCGACTCATGTACTCCACTGCAGTGAGAGGAGGAAGCAGATGGGAGAGCAGTGGCAGTCGACCCCGCGCCATGAGGACGTGAGGTAAGTCGACGTAAGATACGTCGACTTCAGCTACGCTATTCTTATAGCTGAAGTTGCGCATCTTAGGCCGATCCCCCCCACTAGTGTAGATCAGGCCTAAGATCTCAACCTTAAGGTTGCACTAACAGTTTTGTGCATGCACTTGAAATGAATTCCAGGTGTTCCTGATAGCCTGAGGAAAAGACAAAACAAACCGCGGTGAAATCCACAATGAAGTCAAAACCCACTATTTGGAATCACAAGCATAATGGGTATAATTTCATCTCTAAAATAGGGACTTTTGCACAAGAAAATAAAACCCTTAAGAGGATGTGTCAAACATCATGAACTGTTTATACTGAACACCACAAATGCAATTTTCACCCATATAATATGTGTAGCCTCTCCTTACTAATTATGCTCACACATCTTGTCCTGTACATTGTGTTTTTACTCTCTCTCCCCAGGCTGAGCTTTTGCTGTTGATAACATGACATAGCCTGGCCCTAGAACAAACATCTAGAAAGTAGCACAGAGACATCAAATTCAGTAGTCTCTTTTGGCAACTTGCTTGGCTTTGCACTATCTAGTGTCTCAGAGACAATGTTACACACAATAGCCATGAATACAAAGTCATTTAAAAAGCAAAGAGAGAGACTGAAATGTTAAGTTTCTTATTTCAGATTTTCACTCGTACAACACACTCTGTGTTGCCCTGTGTTCTGCTCTTTATCATAGAAAAATAGAGAGCAAGTTTCCTTGGTGCCCCAGCTCTCTCTCTCACATGCACACACGCCCCCTTTTCAATACTCTCCAGGTTCACTCAAAATATCTAATGAATCAATAAAAATATTGTCCTTCCTTAATCCTAACACGGACCTGGTAAACCTGCAAGAGATCAACCAAAAAGACTAGAAAAGTGTGACAGTCACTCTTTGCTTTGACTACATTGATTTTCAGAGGGAAGTGTTTTGTGTCAGAGAGAGGTGGGGAAAGGCTCAGAGGACAGTGGCTTGTAGATTCAATTGTACACTTGTAGTATGAGAAATTCAGAGATATGATAGCATAAAGATTAAATCCCCACCAGCAGGGGCTGGAGAGAACACTAGAACTGAATGAACATGGAGCCTCAATTTCCCTCTAATGCAGGGAGAGGGGCTAGTTAACATCCCATGTGTCAGGGTTGAAATGAGGACAAATTTAAGGTGAGACAGGTTGTTCATGGTGAGTTTGATTTTAATTAACTCTGGCCTTCTGCTTTGCTTCAGAGAACAGCTCTAAGGATGGAACAAAAAACAAATCAGCAAGAATGTTTTGCTTCTTTCCATTCAGTCTTGCCAGAACATGTCTAACATGGGTAGCATATAAGAAGTCTAACCCAGGTAACATATAAAAAGTGCCATGGCTAGAAGATGAATTCCAAACTCAGGCCTCCTTCTAAATCAGAATGATAAATATCTTACTCAGCTTGGGAAAGCAATAGCTGTGGTTGGCTGGGAAGTTTGCAAGTCAAAAGTGAAGTACTGAGCTCTAGAGAGTAGAGAACATATCATGAGGAAATTAGCTACCCCTCACCTTGCCAAAGCTTTTAAACTGGACTCGCCTCTTTCCCCCCCATCCTTCTGGCCTGGTCTGTTGTTTCAGGACAGGGTTTCACAGAAAAGCAGCCTCTCTGACCTCCGTCTCACCACAGGCCTCCTTTTAAAAGTCATATTTCTGTTTATGAGTTTTACTATGGATCGTTAAAAGTCTGCAGTGGCTCATAAAGCAACATGATCTGCAGTTTAATTTGAGGCTCTGCTTGAGGATGTGCCTCCAAACAGCTTTTCTCCTAGGAAAAAGAGGAAGTCAAGGGCAAGTGACCAGAAAGAACCTTCCCTAGGCCGTTGTTCCTCTGACCATATTTTAAAATATTTGGACACAGAGGAGTGGCAGCTGAACAAAATTCCCAGTTTTGTCAGCAGTTCTGTGTCCAGAAATAGGCAAATTCCAGCACTGACTCTGAGAATCTCACATGTCTTTTTGTTGTACTAGCCAAGGATCCCACAATTCAATAGCTATCCTCTGCTGTGGTCAGAGGAGATTCATTCTCCATGTTCATGCTGCTCTGCTCATGTTGCTCCTCCAATGGCCCTGAGCTATAATTGTTCCTTTCTGGGAGGAGTCTGCACACAGATTCTCCAGTTCCTTTTCACAGCTCCACCAATGTATCACCACCAACATGCTCAGAAGGAGATACTGTATCTCTGCACTCTCCTGATTAACTATGCTTCTCTGTATCACAATCTGACCCTTTTGAAGAGATGCAGATAAAATGCCAGGATACAGCAGCTGCCAGGAGGGACAAAGCTAAGTCTCCGCTAACAATCAAGACAATCTGTGAAGCAAAATAGCAATTGTTGCAAAAGAATGAAGAATTGATTTATCAGGCAGGACTTCAGCAATACAGAATAAAGTCATACAGTGTGTCAATCTAACACATATCCAAGAAGTTATTTACAGAGTCCAGTTTCTATGACTACAAAACCTCATGAAATCTATATCTATAAAAGCAGATTTGAGTGACACGCTTGCAGTTTGTAAAAGCAACAAATTGTTACAGAAAAGGATGTCATAATTAACACATCATGTAGTTCTAAACAGTATTCTACCTGAGGATGAGAAATTCTAGAAATGGGAAAGACCATCTATTTCATCCCTTTCCAAGGCAGGATTTCTCCCTAATGTACTTCTTGTGCTCTGTTCAGTCTAGTTTCAGATGCCCCAAGCAACAAGTATTTCCTAAGGCTATTAATAGTTTCTAATTTCAGTCACTCTGCTGTAGCAAAATATCCCCTCCCACCTCAGAGACACATGGAGTTCAGTGAGGCTTTTTCTGGTTGGTAAAGTGCTTTGGCATCCCTGATATTAAAAGTGCTACATATGTGTGCAGTGTTAGTTTTTATAAAACATCTTCAAATATCTCCAGATTTAGCACTTTTTCTCAAGAGGGAGAGGGCAGATTGGGGGGAAGGAAAGGGAAGGGAAAGATGTGTAGATGAGCAAAGAAACATAAATACACTAAGATACCATATTATATAACTGGTGTGATTTTCTAGTCCTCCTAACTCCCTTAACTCCCAATGATTTGTAATGGGACTTGCACTCCCATTACATGTTTGAAAATCTTCCCTTAACTTCTCTAAATAAAAAAACAAATTGCATTTTTCTTTCTCTGTGTTTTGTTTACACAAAATATTATAAATAAGGTTACACATACAAAATGAATAGAACATGTGGCTTCAATTTCATCTCAAGGTTCTAATGATTTGAGCTTTACCCTTGTGGTTTATATTGTCATCACTTATGAAATAGTGCAACTGGATATAAGTTATTTCCATTATCTAGCAGAGGAAGGACCAAGCCTGTATTATAGTTATTGTTTGACTGTGTCCTGCAGCAGAATGTGAACTAAAAAACTCTACTAGACATTGCATCAGGCCAGAAAACACTTGTACTTGGTCTTAAAGCCAAAAAAATACATTTCTGGCATTGTATATCAGCTGTCACTCACTATATACCCTTTCTGCTGTCAAGGAGAAACAACAGAGAAAGAAAATAATGTAGAGAACAAAGAGCAAAGGGTCAGATGGAGAGGAATGTAAGAAGAGAGTTAAGACTGACTCAGGCCTTGTCTACACTGCCACTTTACGGAGCTGAAACTTTCTCGCTCAGCGGTTTGAACCCCCCAGAGCACTGCAAGTTTCAGAGCTGTAAAGCTCTCTGGCATGACTCCCAGCACTGGTGAGCTACTCCCTTCTTGGGAATTGTTTTTCACCAGCTCTCCCAGAGCTGGTGCTGTGACTACACAGCTACGTTAAAGCGCTGACATTGGTAGTGAATATATACCCTTAGGTAAGGGACAGTGCAAAAGAGCTATTCCTAGAAGACAGCAATATTTTTTTAAGGTCACAAAAAAGGCAACACAAAGACAGATATATTTTGAGCTGCTGCAGAAAGAACAAAGGTTCATTCACCAATTGCAATTCTCCAGAACAACGGAGATTCCTTGTTCTCTACAGAAGAACCTTCAAAGACAGACATGAGGATTTACTGTGTTAGAGGCTTGGTTCACCATGAGTGAAGTCAATGGGAGATTTCCCACTGAACTGAATAGAAAGCATGAGCAGGTCCCTACTCAGTAATGAAGAAGTAAACAGCAAACTGAGGATGGCAAGCAGAACAAAACAAAAACACAGACACTTTCCTCTCAAAATAAAGTCAGTGGTGGAAAGCCCGTTGTAACATAAGAAAATTCATATAATAATCAGTTTGTATTTTAATCAAAAGAAAAAGATTTGCATAGCAAATGAGATTAGAAGTTCTCCCTTCTGGGAGGCAACTTTTCTCAAACCAGATGTGTGATGCCTGGTAAAGTATTTGTTTTCCATTGTGCAAAAGGACTGTCTACTAAATAACTTTGGGGAATGCAAATAACTATTTTTGTGGACATTTTTTCCCCCGGTCCAACAAGTTTCACCCCATCCTTTTCCCATCACTGTTCAGTTTTATGCACAAGGCATAATATCCTGTGTAAGCAGAGCCAAGTAACTTGTCTTTCTACCCAGATCCAAAACCATTCTCTTCTTGTGCTAGTATAAAACCGGCATACTCGACCAAAGTCACTGGTGCAGGTGAAAGGAGAATTGAGCCCTTTGATTCCCAACCCATTCCTTTCTTTCAGTTTCTTTTTAAATAGCTGTCACTTGTGACTGAAAGGCACAAAATCAATCAACGAATCTGTGTCATTATGAACTGATGCTCTAATGCCATGGGAAGTCTGGCTGTTCCAAAGAAAGGAGTAGTGCACACAATGTATTTTGGGAAAATTGCCTGATGGGTATTCTGTAACTACCAGAACTGCACAGATTGTTGTTACTGGGTTTAAAGTTTATATTTACATACAGCCTTTTGAATATCAATTGGCTCAGAGGAAGTTGCTTTCTTATATTATGCTACGAGTAGTGCAAAAACAAACCTGCTATAAATGAAGGATCTGTGTACTGCAATTGTAGTTTTACACATTGCAATGTATGGGAACAATTCCGGATTTTTGCTGTGCATCAGAGCTATAACTGGGTTTATAAAGCAGTCTATTGAGCAGCTCAGTGCATGTCTGCCACTTGGTTTCTGAAATTTTGGTTGCTTTACCTTTGTGGTGACTCGCAGTGAAAGAATCATGCATCAGTTTGTATATTTAAAGCTTTTGTTAGTTTAATTTGTCAGCAAACCATTTAGAGGGAATGTGTGTTTGGGACAGCTGCCTTTTGGTTTACTAGACTCTAAGGTTGCCACCAGTCAGTTTCAGCCAGACAGTAAAACTTTCAATGTTCTGCTCAGTGTCTAAGTGATGACAGAACTTGACAGAATATTTGAGCAACTGAAAAAGGAATAAAATATACAAAACCTCTCTCAATAACCCCTTAACTCTATTTCTGCCCCTAAATTTAGTAAGGCTTAAAAATCTCTTCTGAGCCTCTGATTTCTTTGTTGTGAGAGAAATTTTGTTTTCCCTTCCATTAGGTTATTAAAAATAAAAATAGCTCATTGTGGAATTAAGGAGCCCAATGCAGTCAAGAAGACAGGGCAAAAGTACACTGTGCTTTATTCCTT
This sequence comes from Gopherus evgoodei, assembly GCF_007399415.2. Classification (NCBI taxonomy): domain Eukaryota; kingdom Metazoa; phylum Chordata; order Testudines; family Testudinidae; genus Gopherus; species Gopherus evgoodei. The sequence continues at coordinate 44,095,556 of NC_044328.1, read as the reverse complement.
CTATCTTCTCAGGTAGGGTTAGGTGGGCAGGCCAAAGGGCAGCATGGGGAGCATCACATCAGTTGAGCTGAGCAAATACAAAAGCATTTTTTGCAAATAGTTGCTCAAATAATCAAATTTGCTGTGACTGTGTTTATGGTATTTTTTTGTTTGCTGTGGAGGATATTGCTGAAAATGCATTTATTGGCAGATAATTCACTGTTTTTGTGGGCATTCTAAGTGTATATGGGAGAGTATTTAAATAAAATGAATTTCAAACCCATAATCACAGATATCTGCACCAGAAACTTGATTCTAAGTGTCAAACTCATCCACTCAGGGAACTGAACATTACTATAAATCCTGGTTGCACAGTCAAAACTAATTAACGATGCTTCAACTTCTGATACTCACAGCAAACTCCTTGCAAATAAGGCACAGCCAAAAATTATTCACTGAAATTATTCAGTGAACTATTTCAAATAATGACTATGTTTGGGAAAACTGATGTATTCACAGACAAGTCACAAACTGAAAAGAGGCAACAATAATTAAATTATTTGCTACAAAATATGCACCCAGTCTATCCATCAGGAGGAAGATTATGCTGATACCCCAAGAAAGGAATGAGGAGTCAGGTATTGTGGGAGAGAAAAGTTATGTAGACTATTGCCCCCTCGCTTTAACTGTACAGAGAAATTTGAGATAGTTGATGATCCAGAGAGAACAGGAAGCAGTGCTGTGCCTCAGGACCAATGTTACTTCACTCTAGAATGGAACTGCTGACCCTCTCATTTTCTGTATATGGAGCAGAAGAATTTTTGAAACTGGAGCCATTCCAGACACACATAGAGCTTGTTTTCAGGAAGAAATCTCCACTCTCAATCCCTCAGTTACACAGCTGTCCAAGTGCATTATGGTTTGTGCCATGAAACATCAGATGCCCACCACTTCTGGAGACAGGCTACAAGCTTGGATGGGCCAATGATCTAGTAAAGCAGAGTATATAGTTACTGGTAGCATTGTGTGTGTGTGTGTGTGTGCGTGTGTGTGATGGAGAGCATTGTATACTTTGTGTGCGCTAAATTTCAGAAAACATTAAGTGACAGTTGAGACACTTTCTTCCAGATGAGATATAAAAAGGAAGAGTCATGACTTCTGGTATTCTTTTAGCACCCATGTCATCTCTGCCAGGAGTAGGGATTGTGACACTTATTAAAACTGCTTCTCGGCTCTATGAGCTAAGATGTGAAAAAATTATCTAAGTTACATCTTTGGGGACCATACTGTATATAGCTTATGAATGGTTTATGTATGATTGTGTTCTACTCTATGGGGGAGGGCTACCACAGCTCCTATAGGAATTAAAACTCTGTATGGGGCAGGGGAGCAGTGATTAATGTGAATCATTCTTAGGTTTCACACAGGTGGTTCAAACTGGTCTGTCCAGAGACCAAGAGATAAAGAGCTTTTAGCACAAACAGGCTGTGTTCTTTCTGATCCAGCATGTCACATTAGCCTTTTTGGCCACAGCATTGTATTGGGAGCTCATGTTCAGCTGACTGTCCACCATAACCCCCGAATCTTCTTCAGAATCATTACTTCCCAGGACAGAGTGCCCCATCATGTAAGTATGACTTATAGTCTTTGTTTCTAGATGTACACATTTACATTTAGTCATACTAAAAGCATGTATTTGGTTGACCCCCGCATACCAAGTGGTCTAATTGCTCTGTATCAGTGATCTGTTCTCTTCATTATTTACCATGCCCTTACTTTTTGTGTCATCTGCAAACTTTATCAGTGATGATCTTATGTTTTCTTCCAGATCATTAATACCAATGTTAAATAGCAAAAGGCCAAGAACTGATGCTGTGGCATCTCACTAGAAACATACCCATTAGATGATAATTCCCCATTTGCAATGACATTGTGAGACCAAACAGTTAGCCAGCTTTTACTACACTGTGTGTATGACACGTTAATTTTATCTTTTGAGTTTTTCAGTCAAAATATCCTACAGCACCAAGTCACACCTTACATAAGTCTATTATGTTGACATTATTGCCTATTATCAATCAAATTTGTAACTTCATCAAAAAAAGATCTCAAGATAGTTTGACAAGATCTATTTCCATTAATCCATGTCGACTGGCATTAATTATATTACCATCCTCTAATTTGTTATTGAGTCCCGTATCAGTTTTTCCATTATCTTGCCCAGGATTGATGTCAGACTGACAGGTCTATAATGACCCAGGTCAACACATTTACCCTTTAAAAAATATTAATACAACATTAGCTTTCTTCCCGTCTTCTGGAAATTCCCCAGTGTTCCAAGACTTAATGAAAATCAACATTAACAGTCGAGTGAGCTCCACAGCCACCTCTTTAAAAACTCTTGGATGCAAGTTATCTGGACCTGCTGATTTTTAAAATGTCTAATGTTAGTAGTGGGTGGAGGGATAGTTCAGTGGTTTGAGCACAGGCCTGCTAAACCCAGGGTTGTGCGTTCCATCCTTGAGAGGGCCACTTAGGGAACTGGGGCAAAATCAGTACTTGGTCCTGCTAGTGAAGGGGGCTGGACCTTTCAGGCTCCCTTCCCGTTCTATGAGATAGGTGTATCTCCATATATTTATATTTTATTTAGTCACCGTTTAACATCATTCTGAGACACTAGTGGAATGCAAAGAGTGGTATCGTATAATATGACTACGTCATCACCTATTTCTAGGACACTGAAAACTGTATGTCAAAATATATGAGATGTGAGCCCCAAAGCACCACAAGTCTGCACTGACAGCCACAGCCACAAGGCACCAAGAGGTCAGCCCTCTATTGCCACAGTGATGATCATTCACAGACTGGGCTTTGCTGTTCCTGTGATTGCAGGAGAGAGACAGAAGAGTAACAATTTACTCTCCTGCTCTTCTCCCCTACTCGGCATAGCAAAAATACCTATGTAGATAGTATGCAAAGGGGAGACAAAGGAGAGTGAAATTCTGATTGGGCAACATATGAGTATGTAGTCTGGGGGGAAAAACTGGTGAAAAGAAGATTGTGCTCATTACTGGCATACTGGGGCCTCATTACAGAACAGAGGACCTGGGGACAAGAGAAAAGTCTAGGTACAAGGGACAGATGGTCTTCCTAACAGTCATCCTCAGTAAAGAATGCAAGGCCCAACTCTGTCCCTCCAACTTTTTATTTCCTCTTCTTCAGTACTGGAAGTAAATCCTGAGCATGTGTGCCTGCCTGCCGGCTGGGTGACGAAACAGAATGAAGTCATAAATGGCCCATTGTTAGCTGAAACAGAGAGGGTCTCTGTGCACATTTAACACTTCCCTCTTGGATAAGTTACTCCAGCTGACTTTCAACCTCCTAACTCAGTTTTATCCACAAGACTCAAGTTTTCTGGGTGGAGGAGGATTGTGTTTTCTTGCAAATCAAAGTTAGTTCGTGTTGCTGATGAAGGTTTTGGATTTGGTACTTCAGGAGTGGGGGCGGCAGCCTTGGTAGCTTAATCAGATTGGAGGTGCAATGCAACAGATTTGTGAATCTGTAAAAACCCAGAGGCTGGCTAGTCTGGGATCACAGGAAAAGGAAAATGATGGGCACCCGCATGGCTGTATCTAACCTGATTAAATGCTTCTAACCCAAATCCGTCTGAGAGATATCAAACTGCACCCAAAAGGGGATAATAAATGGGATGAATTGTGCTTTTCTTCTCTTTCAAAGTATAAACTAATCTCAGGGTACCCAATTTCTAAACTATTTTCATCACCTTCCAAGAGGTGTGACTCTACTTCTATTTGTGCCTATATTAAAAATATATGAAAAATTGCTATTATCTGCTTGCACGGAAACGAGAGGCCACCGATATTTTGTTTCTTGCCATTTTTAATACTACCTTGGGCTCACTGGATATCCTGGCAAATGGAAAGATGAACTGATTCCAGCAAACACATTCGTTTATTCACCTTGTATTTGGCCCTGTCACCATTGAGAGCAGAAAGATTTCAAAAGCCCTAGGCAACAAACTACACATGGACTCTGTATTCTGTATTAGCAGATGACAGGAATTTTTCATGTTTTGAAAATAGAAGTAAATGTATATTCACACTACTGGAAGGTAACAGAAATAACTAGCATCATCTACCCCTGTTAAATGCTTCTGCCACATCAACTACACCCTTGGACAGTCTTTGTTTCAACAGCTCAAATATCCAGCCATTGTTAGCTTTCCTCAGCCACATACCATGTTATTCGAGGTGTCTCAGAGCAAACAAAAGGACCGTACACCATTAGAAATAGAAAGAAAACCCCTAACACTAAGTACAGGTGGGTTGGTGAGCTTTCCCCTGCTTGTGATGGTCCTGTGCTTGACCCATCTACTGACTGCTGCTCTCTCCACAGCTAGAGCTGGAAATATTATTCAGTTACGGCCCAGGTTCTTACAATTGACATTGACAAGAAGGTCAAGACTTGATAAATGTACAGATAAAAAGGGGCTAATAAATCCTAGTCAAAGGAATGCCATTCTTACAAGCAAACCTGCAGATAGGGACACACACAGCTATACATCCCCAGGCAAAAAAGGGCAGGCTGGTACAGTGTCATTGTGGAAAATTACTGACACTCGCTACTAAAGATATAACAAAATCATCACAAAAGCCCATGGAATGGGTTACTAGGAGTTGGCGTGAGAAGGGTTACATCAGGCACCAGAACATACGATCTTTCATAGGTCTCTGGGGGTTAGAAAGCTGTCAGCCAGAGTTGACACTGAACATAATACTGATGATAGTAAGAAACAGATGTAACTGGTTTTAGCCACATCTGGGGGGAAAAAAAGAATGTTAGAACGAAACCATTTTTTCCCCCCTAGATCACCTTTTATACCTCCAAATATGTTACAAAGGACACTGGGCATACAGCGATTATACAGGCACAACCAGTGCCCATTATTATGTGCTCAGTGATGGCTCACATGCTGCCTTGAATACTAAAACTAGTTTATGGGACTGATCCTGAGAGGTGCCTAGAGATTCTTAGCTGTGCAGGCCCTTAACAAGAGAGAATTTTGGCCAGGCTGCCCACAAAGACGATGCTTCTACTTTCTGAAAAGTGCTGGGAATTCTTCAGCTTCCACCTGCACAGCAGCTAGAGCCAATGTCTTGAAAAAACGTTTGCCAAACATCTGATCTGAATGACCACACCTCCAATTTGTCCAGATCCCACCCTTACACTTCACTGCAGTGTCTACACTAGGAATAAGTTGAATTCCTGATATGGGAACATGAAGCCAAAAGCCAAAATGGTACCAGCTGAGAATTCCTGCCACCATATTCGGGGAAACTTCCTTCAGAGAGAATGGCATCTGCATGATAGGGCATCTAAGGCTATGTCTACACTGTGTTTTAAAACCCACGGCAGTGAGTTTCAAAGTGCAGATCTACAGACTTGTGTTTGTGGGGCTCACGCTATGGTGCTAAAACTGTGTATACATTCAAGCTTGGGCTAGAGCTTGGCTTCTGAAGCCTGGGCGAGGGGGTTCATAGCTCGAGCTCCAGCCCTAACTCCAATGTCCACTGAATCCACATGGCTGAGAAGAGTTTAGTTTTGCAGACAGGCCTACAGAACTGTTCTGAGCAGCCTACACAGCGTAATGATTTGTAGAGATTCTTTTTTTGTCTGCTTTTTATTTATTTTAAAATAGCTAAGCCATGCCATTCCTAAGCCTGAATAAAAGAGAAGGGTTCTGCAGTTGGGTTTGCAACACGCTCAGGTAAAACCATACTGCAACCGAAACTTGAGGATGGTAGGTGCTGATGGAGCACAAAACCAAGTATCCTGGCAACCAAATCTGTGACAAGAGTAGGCACACGGAATGTATGCATGTTGTACAGTACATGAAAGCCAGCACAGATTACACAAGAAATGAAAAAATACCATCTGAATATACTTGGTGTCAGTGAAACAAAATGGGCAGGGAGTGGCATGATGATGTCTGATTTTGTTACAATCTTATACACAGGTGGAACAATGCACGAAAGAAATGAAGGAATTATACTGGATAACTTCACAATCAAAACCCTGCTGGCTTAGGAGCCAATGAACAACAGAATCATAAGTCATGCTGCAAACAAGACATGACAAGTGTACAATAATTCAAGTATATGCACCAACAAATGCAGCAGGTGACAGTGAAAAGGATACATTCTATGAGCAGGTGCAGGTTAGGATGACATGCCTAACCAGGTGTCTTCAATACACATATTGGCAAAAATTCTACTAGCTGGGAAGGAGTCATGGGCACAGTAGTGGAAGGCATCCAAGCTGATAATGGCAAACAGCTCTTGAATCTCTGTGGCACAAACCCCCCGGAGACAGGAGACAGGCTCTTCCAGCACAAGCGGACTCACAAGCTCACATGGAGATCACCAGACAACGTGACTGTTAACAAGACAAGTATACACGCAGACTAAAAGATGCGCATCTTCTTTGAGAGACATCAGTCAGAAGAGGAGTAGATGTTGCCTCCGATCATTTTATTTTAGTGGCCATGCTACAGTTTAAACTTAATCACGAAGACAGACAAAAGGAGTGTTTACAGCAATAGAGAAGTTCAAGGACAAAGAAATGCAGATCAGATTCCAGACTGAACTTAGCAACCATTCCAGTGGTTTACAGAGCCAGGCTGATTAAAGTCTAGAAGACAGCAGGTCAAACTAAAAGAAAACAATAGATGAGTGGAAAACTCTGAAGGGAAAAAAGGAACAGTGCATGATGAAGGCAGAACAATTAGAGATGGCTGGAAGATACAGAGAAAAGGACAAAGAAATAAAGAAGGGATGCAGGCCAGATAGAAATGCCTGAGTTCAAGAAAAGGCTGCAAAGGCAGAAGCAGCAGAACAGAGGGGAGATTACAAGCAATCCTACAGAATAGTGAAAGACCCCTCAGGAAGAGCCTGACTGTCACAGGTGATCCTCATCAGGGACTCTCACAAACAGATGTTGAAACACATGAAGAACAAGCCAATTAAAAGAACATTTCCATTCCACATTAAACTGTCTAGAGCTGAGGCTTATGTACTAGCTTGAGAGAAATGACAACGCTAAGATGGAAACAGAAGGACCAACAACACCAGTGAAATGTAATCAGCCATCAGAGACCTTAAACAAGGGATAACCTCTTTGGGTTGACAGAATTCAAGCAGAAGTACTAAATGCGGGTGGCAAAATTGTAACTGAGCGGCTAACAAAACTCTGTAAAAAAAAATATGAGTGAAAGAACAAGTGTCACAAGACTGGAAAGATGGTATCATCCTGGCATTGCCAAAAAAGGGTGACATCATCTGTGCGTTAACTATACTGCTATCAATCCCAGGCAAAGTATTGGCTATGGTTATACTGAATAGAAAGAAGGTGGCAGTGGATGGAATACTACGAAAAGAACTGGATGGGTTCTGTCCAGGTAGATCACATTGCGGACAGATGTTCACTCTTTAACAGATCGTTGAAATAGCTACTGCTTGGCAAAATCCCATCTTAATCAACTTTATTGACTTCATGAAAGCATTTGATAATATCCACAGACACATACTGTGGAATACTGCTAGACACCAACAAGCTGATCAACAAAATGAGGAGTACATGATGGAAACAGATGCACAGTAAGAACAGATACAGCCCTGAGTGAGTGGTTCAATATGGGGGCTGGAGTTAGACACGGGTGTGTGTTACCACTAATCCTTTTTGGATTAGCAATAGACAGGGTGATGAAGCAGGCAACAAAAGGTATAACGGACAGTGTAAAATGGCAGGTTTCAGAGTAGCAGCCATGTTAGTCTGTATACGCAAAAAGAACAGGAGTACTTGTGGCACTTTAGAGAATGGGTTAGTGGAGACAAATTACACAAGATTGACTTTGCTGATGTAACCGCTTTTCTAAGTATGACCTGAAAGAGAATGACTGCTCTTACATGGGAGAACAGGACGCAGCAAAAATTGGATTGAAACTAAATGCAAAGAAACCCAAGATTATGTAGGAAATTGGACAACCGATGCAACCGTATACATGGATGGAAAATAAATGAAACAGGTAGAAGTGTGCTGCTCTGTGTGTGTGATGACATTTGAAGGTGGCTGTCATAGATATTCATACAAGATAAGGGAAAGTAAACACCATGTTTGGAAGGATGAAAAAATAGAGGTCTCCACATCAAACTAAAGGTCAGACTATATCATGTGATTATAGTGAGTAGGCTACTGTATAGAGCAGAGACTTGACCAATGACAGTGGCTAATAAAAAGAGATTGGAGGCTGCCTGTGACAGATGGCTGAGGAAGATACTAAACATTTAATGGAAGGACAATAAGAAATGTGAAAATAAAGGAACAGATAGAGCAGGAGATGTTGGACAATATCATCAAAAAAAGAAGACTCAGGTGGCTGGGACATGTACACCCTGTGGAAGATGGGAGATTTGCTAAGCAAGCACTGACTGGATACTCAAAGGAGGAAAAAGAAAGTGAGGAAGGCCAAGGAAGAACTGGCAGAAGAGTGATAGAGGATACTGAATGTACTGGCATCGCCTGGGATGCACCACATTTCAGTAAGAAGTGAAAATGAGTCCCCAGTGCACAGCTGTCCCATCACAGAAGGTGGCAAATGATTTTGTACAACTCAGGAGGGACACAGGACTGCAGGGCATGCCGCAAGTCAAGACTGAGGTGCATTGGCACAGTTGAGCAACAGAGGCTAGAACTGGAACAGTGGCATGTGACAAAGGACTGAGGCCTGTGGAGTGTCCTGGCTGGGAATGGCAGGGCTCCAGGAGAGGATTCTCTGCCTTCTCTCTCCCAGTCATGCATGAATTCACACACCTCACTTACTACTCTGCAGCTGCACACTCACTGTCACATACTCCACCTACCCCAGCTGATGGACCCTGGAACAGCATGGTCTGCTCCTTCAGGGGTCTGGGGCCAACCAGCCCTGCTGGAGTGTCAGACCCCACTTTGAAGGAGTCAGGTGATGCCCATAAATGGCTGAGAGAGTTGAGGAGGAAGGTTGGCCCCTGTGAGAAAGGGGAGCTGAATGAAAGGATCCTGTAATCTGTGCCAGTCAGGGGAATAGTTTTGGTTTGGGTTCCTTTGCTAGTTTTGTGTGTGAATTAATAAACTGTGCCCTGAGGGATGGGCCTGAAAGACACTGGTGTGGTTAATCCTTCCTGGGCTGGGGAAACAGGCCAGCAGCACTACTGACCCTGTCTGTGCAACCATCAGTGTCATCTCACTCGTAACCTCCCCTGTGCTGAGTGTCTCCGGGGGTCAAGGGATGGGAGAAGTACAACAGTAAATAAAAAGTCCCCAAACCAAGTAGAGTTGAAGAAGTTTGGTGAGTTCTCCCTGCTCTTTTGATGGTTCAAAGCAGCACTTTACAGCAAAGCCCATCTGCTGTTCTTCCTACAGCCAGAACAGCAAATGGTTGCACCAATGGTATAATTACAGCCCTGAGGAATTCATTTATTCTTCCCTGAAGCTGTCTGCTGGCACCACCTCATCTAATTGAGCACAATTATATACTAGCATCACTTGCAATTCTCTGTAAGCACAAAATGCACAGCTGGAACTGCTGTCATATAGGGAAAAGGAGGGAAATAAAGGTGTCAAGGAGAAAAGTATGGAATGAGAGACTGGATGGGCCAGCCATCTGCCGAAGTCAGTCAAAGGCAGTTTGCTCATCCATCCATTCCTCCGTGTTGCAGACTATGGGCAGTAATAAATGGGAGACATCACACAGGAATGGAAATAAATGTAAAGTTCAGATTACTAGGGCAAACCAGTGGAAGGTGTGAATAAATGGAATCACATTTCCCCAAATGACTCAATGGTCAGTGAAAGAGCTCCTGGAGTGTGAACTATGAGCCTCTAGGTCCCACCCCGTTCTTTATGGGATTCCTTTATTCATTCATCCTTTCTTTCACCTCCAACCCCTGCTTTTATGACTGTAGTCGGAGACAAATTCAAACTCAATAGAAATGAATGTGTAGCACTAATTACTCCTCTCCAATGCTCTGGTGCAATTCCTTTGAACTTGACTGTGGTACCAGCTGGTTAATGCTGCCGTAGAGTATTAATGTTCTAGAATCAGAGTACTCCAGTGTCAGACAGGGCGAAGGCTCCCCTTGTCTTGGAGTAATGGAATCTGCTTTGGTGTCAGTTGGGCCGAGGATTATCTTAGTATGGGAATACATCTAGCATAAAAAATCTTGAACAGGTTTCTATTTGTTCATTTTGCATAGACTCCGCATCTCCTCTGCTGTGCACTTCTCCATCCTTCCATTCTCCATCTCCACCACTCCTCTCATATACTCTCTCCAGGGATAAGCAGCACTCAGGGGCTAAATAGTCAATGATGTTTTATTGCTTGATTAGTGCAGGGTAGAGATATTTCTTCAAACCACAGCTGAACTGGCTGACTACAGACTACATTAGCCAAATTCAGACCCATGTAAGACAGGGAACTGCAGCCTGCTTGAACCAAGTCTGAATTTCATCCCATCAGTCAAACTGGAACTGCGGCTACAGCTCCTGGAAATATTTACATTATATATAAGTTCAGAGACAGCCTCAAGCGACTGCAAGAGCATAGTTCACTTGACAGGCTCTCCTGATGCCATAAATGGCAAAAAAGCAGACCATTTAATGGATGGATTGACTATTTATAGTTGTGTGGACTGCATGTGATTCATTTCCTGGAACAAAGACCTGAGGCAAGAATACCCTTGAATAGGAGTATACTGGAGGGCTTATTAGGACACATACCCAGTCACAAAGGGAACTGCTGCCCCAACCCAAAGGTCTTGCCTTCAGCATGTAGTTTTTGAGGGGACTCTTCCAGGACTTAGTAGCAGCCAGAGCCAGGCAGAATGCAATAACTCCCACGTAGCTCAATCTTTTTTTCAGCATTCCTCCTATTTTCATGCTTGGGCCTCCACCAAACAGACCACCAGACTGATGTATAGTGCTAAACTGGATGGTTGTTTTGTGCTGTGAGCAAACATTCGCTGAAATCAGCAAACATTTAATTTGTAAGCCTAAATAGGATTTAAACCTTGCACACCAACAGGAAAGTCTTGCACACTAAGCGCATTGCTACTTATTCCCACTTCAGAGAATCATATCGAACAGAATACATAGACTAGGATATTCCTGCCAAGTGGGAGTTGCTTTGTTTCTAATTCCTGGCTGTACATTATAAGTGCTGCAGGTAGCACTGCAATAGTTAAGGCTGGCCAACTCCTTCCACTATAATACTCTGTTTTCAGTTGCTTATAATATATATATATTTCATCTTTTTACTTTATCAGATTAAAAAAATAACAAGAGCTAATGAGGAAAAAACACTGTGAAAATAGTGTGATAAGAAGTGTAGTCTTAGTTGTGGTTTCTAGTGTTACTTTTGTTCACAGTCTGAGGAAAATCTTGTAGCCTACAAGTTGCTTCTAACCTGACTGCCTCTTCAGACTGTATTGTATTAACCACTTTAGTGGTAGTTCAAACTCCTACGCTCGCTTCGGAAACACGACAAATTTTTCCCGCTCCCTTTCTCTAAGTGAAACTTTGATGCTGCCTCTAGACTTTCTCAAGTTATGATGTTACTGATGTAAAAATAAAATAAAGTCTGGGTGGATTGTACAGCTTGTTTTCAAAACACATCCTCAGAAATATCAGCTTGACTTAGGGATTCTAAGCATGTAAATGTGGCGACATGCCCCCAAAATAGGAACACTAGATAGAGACAGTGGTGTGTGTGAATTTATATTCACTTTAAGCCATTCTTACAGTTAGGCAGACAATCTACTCTGTAGCCATCATCTTACCAGGTAAGCTGCAAACAGCCATGCAAAATAGGAAATGCATAACATGAAGCAGCATGAACGTGGGACGAGCGTCGTTTGGTCACAGGATGAAAGCCGTGGGCTGCATTTGACTGACACAACCATTTTGTTTTTTTAAGATGATGGCCAAGCAGAATTTTATTTAAAAATTAAAATCAAAGAGTATGTATGTGAATAAAAGAAAGTTGTCTCACTGTACATTTTTAAAGCTTCCTGAAATAGGACCAGCTCCCATCTAAATTAAGTAGACAGTGTTCCCCTGGAAAGCCTCAGTCAGAGCAGAAAAGTTGGAGCTAGTGAGTGTACAAATAACTGCTGCCCCACTCCTCAGACTGACTTTCAGGGATTTTCAAGGTGACATCCCTGGAAAACTCCCAGGACTCTGTAACTTTAGGTTAAGAGCATTTTCACTCTCTCTCCTACTTGGTTCTGACGCAGTCTCTTGATACAGGGAGAGAAACTGGACGGATTTATATCATCTCTCCTCTGAGCAAAAGAATTCTGGCGTATCTCTGTATAGGCCAGTGCAAGCAAACAAGACACACACACCCATACCACACACCCACAACTTCCAAACATCATTTACAGCATTGATTCCAGTAAGCAAAGAGTCAGAGGATCCAGTCTGAGTAAGTCCTCAGACTCTCAATGACTCCTCTGTTTTGACCCAGCTTTGAGATGAGTTGAACTTGGATCTCCCTAGCTGCCAGCCATCTAGAGGGCTGGATGGTAATATGTATGTATAGGAGAGTAATATAGAGAAGGAGTACATAGGTGGGCATATATGTGGATGGGATGAATTGAGTGGGAATGTACAAGTTGTCTGGATGCTGCCACACAGCAGTGGCCTTGCATAAAGGATGATCAAAGGCAATCTTGTTAGTAGAGATAGAATATCAGGGTTGGAAGGGACCTCAGGAGGTCATCTAGTCCAACTCCCTGCTCAAAGCAGGACCAATCCTCAGACAGACTTTTGCTCTAAATGGACCTCTCAAGGATTGAACTCACAACTCTGGGTTTAGCAGGCCAATGCACAAAACACTAAGCTATCCCCCCTCAATATATGAGTGACAGCATATGTGCACCCAGGGTTGAGAGCACAGCAGATGTCTGATACGGGCAGACTTTTGTCACTTTTAAATTGCTATTAGCAAGCTCAGAAAAAGAAACTGAACCTTTAAAACTCCTTCTTCCCTCCCTATCTTCCCCGCACCAGTCTGACTTCCTCTTTCTATGCTGCTAATTTTCTTAAAGCTTAACAATTCTCGTGAGTTCTAGGTTCTCTGTCATCTGGGGAAGTTCAGGTTTTTTGTTTCTTTCATTGTTTTTGGCTTTGTTTTCAAATAAAAGTAGTTCATGCAAGGCCACAAAAGAGAAGAATGGACCATTGCTTCCTCTTTGTTCTCTGCAGTACTCTGAAGGGCAGAAGCAAACTATTGAGAGAATATTAACTGCTCTACAAGTCACTCATGTTGCAGTCTATTTATTTATACATTTTGTAACGAGATTTTTTTAAAAGCTACTAATTCCTTGATATTGCTTGCCTTGTTCTTCTCATCTGCTCATTTTCCTATCATCCACTACAGGCTAACAGCTGTTTCCCTCTCTTTTAATATTTGTTCCATTATTTTGCTAGGGTAAATATATCAAATATTATTATTTGCATTATGGTAACAGCTAGAGGCCCCTGTTGAGATCAGAGCCCCGCTGTGCTAGAACCATATGTGTACACAACAAAAGACAGTCTATGCCCCACAGACCTTACACGTTGTGTAAGGATAGATGAGACAGGAAGACTACTTTGAATAGGTTTTCCACAGCCCTGGACACTGCAGCAGCCATTGTTAAAAGAAAAATTCAAGTGAGAGAAGAGGGCGTGTTCTGGCTTTTATTTCACAGATGGCTGTTGAGGCCCAGAGAGATTGGGATTTATTCAAAGTCAGGCAGGAAGTCTGGGGCAGAGCTTGGGATCGAATCCTGATCTCCTGAGGCCCAGTCCAATATCCATGTCTTTTCTTCTATCAATGTACAATAATTAGCTGCTTTAAAACTCCATGGTAGCGGTTTTCACATCCTGTACCTTGGTACACGGTCTGTGCAATTGTCAGCAGACAATTTCTGTTGAAACTTAAGATGATTTGAGCAATTAGTTTTTGAGATCCATAACTCAGACAATCAATTTTTAATCCTGTTTTTAAAAATGTCTAACCTTTCTTTTTTTCTGGGCCACATCTTATCTCAGAAATAGCTTCTCCTAGAAACTTCAGATGAAGTTTACTCAGAAGCTTTGGGCAAGGTCTAGTGTGCAGGACCAAATCTGACACAGGGAAAGACATATTTGTCAGCTATTCACTGGCAAAGTAAGGACTGTCAGCATGAGGTGTCAGGCTCCAACAGAATGTAAAGGCCTATCAGTTGACTGGTGCAGACTTCAGCTTTCTTTGTTGTTTTTCAATAAGTTTCTAACCCTTCTCCTTGTGGAGAGAGCCTTCCAAGTGGAAATTCTTTGCTTGGGAGTTCTGTAATGAATTCCTCTGAAACAGCAGAGATGGCCATGGCAGGAGATGAGACACTGGATGGGGTGGGTCAATGCTTTGAGGTGGTACTGAGCATTCTCCCTCTCTCAGGCGCTTGGCTGGCTGGCTGGCCGGTTCTTGGTCACATGCTCAGGGTCTAACTTGATCGCCTTATGTGGGGTCAAAAAGAAATCCACCCCACCCCACCCCCGGTCAGACTGGCAGAGACCTTGGGCTCTTTTCACCAGACTCTGCAGCATGTTACTTGCCAAGATTATCTGGGTATATCTTGATTGTTTCCCTGCCATTTTGAAAGCCTCAGGCACTGATGCACCTTGGTCCACCCTATTCTCTGCCTATGGGACATAATTGTCTATTCTCCTGGTGGCAGTAATACTTTGATCTAATATCAGTTGCTGGGTTAGTGTGTGGCTGCTGAGTGGGGTTGGCGGCCTGTGCTATACAGGAGGTCAGACTAGAGGATCTAATGGTCCTTTCAGGCATTAAACTCTATGATGGTAAAAGAACAGAAAAATTCTGGCTCACTCCTTCTTGTTAGCTATGGTCTTGCCCAGGCTCCTCACTCACTCATTACTGACATCTTCTCCTTCCAGGTGCACCCCATGCCAGGCCAAAGATGACAGGCACCATCAGAGTCTTTATTACCCACCCACTCCTCTCTGATAGCTGCTCTTTTCTTTAGTGGTTATGCTAGCAGTACTACCAGGAGAAACTGTCCACTGCTCTCTCCTACTTCACTACATGAGCAGACCAGCCCCTCCCTTGTCCTTACAAAGACTGCAGACTTCTTAAAGGCCTATGGAAAAAGCTGACAAAAGAACATTACAAGTCCCACTCTCAGCAGCTTTAAATTTGCAGTGGAAATCCCCTCCCAACAGGATTGAAGAAGGTCTTAGAGACATGTCAGGAAAGAAAAATTAAATAGTTTCCTGTCTTGGTTAAGCTCCCAAATCCTATCAACTGCTGTTTGAAGAGAAAGTTGAGATTACCCTGCAGAGAGAAAGAGGGAGCACACATCGCAAGGTTCCTCAGAACTAAAATAATCCAATTATACCTTTCATACCGCAAGAAATGAAGCTCACAAATAAAACCATGAACCAACCATATTCCATAATAGCATCTGACTCTTTGCAGCTTTCCCAGAAAATTGCATGGGCACTCTGTGGCTCACTCCTTAGCCCACCTCCTCCCTTCCTCCTGGAGGTAAAATCCCATTGACTTCAGTGCCTAAGTAAGGACTCCAGAATTTCTCTGGGGGTGTGTGTGTGTAAAGAGAGAGAGAATGCACAAGGGTTATACTTAATTTTAAAATAGATGCCAGTGGTTTTCTTCTTAGCCTGTTTACTCACTGGGGTTCGTGGGAGGTCAAGCTGGGGACTTGCTTATTTATTTTCCTCACTTTGCCCCCCCGTCCTCCTCCAGATCACTCTGGACAGGTTTTCCACTGCCCTGTTAAACTGACTAAGTGTGCTGGGTACAGGAGCATCCACGCAGAAAAGAAAAGCAAGTGAGATGAGCATTTGTAAGAAAAGAGGCTGCATTCTAGCTCCCAACACAGCACAGACTGGGGAAACAGGGAAAAGTGCTGGTAGATGCCAGCAGATCTGTACTGGCATTTTTATAACAATCTTTTTATGTATTTACTTGAAAATATAGCATACAGATGGACTTTCTAGGCCCATTATTTATTATTGTGTCTGCCTTGAAATAGGAACTGATTGCTTTGATAACCAGAATGAGATTTGTTTTTCTATCATGCCTTTTACACTCATGGAATCCCAAAAGGCTTTACTAAGCAATGACTTAGACGTGAGGGACTTCATTAATAACGGTAGTGGTGCCATGACTCTGTAGTTCAGATGGATCACTCTGTGTTCTCTTTCCTCTACAGCAGAAGTACGCCAGTCTGATAAGGTGCTGTGCTATGGCAGGATGCTGGCCCTTTCTCAGTTGATAACAGACCTGGGCTACCAGGGCTCGCACTAACACTCTAAAACAAGCTGTGTAGACAGCGCTGTGAAGTTGCAACTGGGGCTGGAGCTGGGACTCTGAAGACTAAGGAAGGGGATGGGTTTCCAAGCCCTGCCTCCAGCCCAAGACACAAGTTCAAAGTGCTGTCTATATAGCTATTTTTAGAGCACTAGTGCGAGCCCCACTAAGTCTGTCAACCTGGGCTGGCAGGCTTGCTCCAAAATGCCGTGCTGACATACCTAGGGTGCACAGCTGAGATGGGGAACTGTCTCTCCTTTCTTTCTCTAGCAGTTTTGCTTTCTCTAGCAAATCTGTTTGGCTTGTCATCTGCCCCCCGTTTATGGTTGCCTCCACTGGGCTTTTTGCCAAAAAAAGTCTGTTGAAATGAAGCAGAACCCTGTTATAGTTTGCTGGATCTGACTATAAGTGAAATGTGCCTCACTGGATATTTTTGCTGCTTCCAAAAATACTCCCTTGACTCAACCACAGCTAAATGAAGATGGACTTTTCAGGGAACGACATCAACACTAGACAGAGGGCTTGTTCCAGGTCGCATTTTGATAGCTGCTCTCCAATCGTCCATCCTGCTCATGGCTCCGTAAATACCTTCCAACTGGTGTAAAGGAGGCAGCCCTTAGCAGATTGCACTTCGGTTATATCTTCATCAGCATTACCAATTAACTCAAGTTAGCAAACACATTTGTGCATGTCAGCCTGGAAACCACAGATGTTTGTGGTTTATCCTAGAACAAATGTTTGTGTCCTGGAACAAAGGTTTAGGGAGCGTCCAGACTGTTAGCTAATTTAAGCTAACTGATATAATCAACCAATTGGAGTTAAAAATCCTCTGGTGTAGACACACACTATGTTATAACCCTGGTATAAAGTGGAACCAAAAATGTAGTGACCAAGTACTTCACGTTCAGGAAGCTCTGACAAAGAACTGCAATTGTGGAAGAGATCACGTCTCAAATCCACTCCAGAACAAAGGAAACACTAAAACACAGTGTGCCCTACCAGCTCATTATATGCATTGCCCATGTCATTTCATGTTATAACATTACAAGTCCAGGGAATGTAATTATGCCCTCAGAAACCCTTTACTCAGAAGGAATAGGAGTAAGGGGAGCTGGGAAACAATTTTAACAGGAGAAAAATTGATGAGGGAGACTGAGAGTTAAGGGCTTTGGTTTCCCGTGGTTTTACAAATATGAAAAGCTAGACCCTACCTCACCCCTTCAGTGCTCTGGACACAATCAATCTAAGGGTTCTGCAATCAGATAGCTTTTAAGCAGGAGAAATGAAAACCACACAAGTAACAGAGAATGTAACTCCCTGCAACTGTGAGGTCTTTGTGGGGCAGACGGAGCAGCAGGGATGGACTGGGAATGAGATGGCGAGTTGTTTGGGAGTCTTGATGAACATTTCAATTTCTACTCTTCTATCTAGTAGAAAGCAAGGGTAGCAGGAGGCTGCCTCTCCTGACCACCTCTTGGGCCATATACCCCTGAAGAAATAATCCAGGTATGTGATTTCTCTAAAAGGGCATGATACAGGAAATGGTTTGGAAAGGGGAAAGAGCGATTTAGTATATAATTTACTAGTTATTCTGTAGACTACTTAGTAAGAGAGATCATCTTCTGGACCCATCTCTGCTCCCAGCCCAACCAAGAAGGGTTAAGGGGGGCACTGCTACACCATGAGCAGGCCTGAGAACTACTGGCTTACACCCCAGCATATGTGCAGGTAAAGAGGGAATGAGTTGTGCCTGGCTGCTGCTGTTTCTCTATAGCACAAGATATAACGTTGACTGGTGTGTGTACACTCTTCCCGCTCTGTCCCAGAACACATTTAGAACAAATATATGTCTTTGTCTCAGTAAGTTCTTTCTCAAGGATATGTATTCTATGTATTGCTTTCAAACTCTCCCACAACTCAGGTTCCCTCTCTCCCACTCTGGGAAAATGCCCTTCTAGACAATCGCCCAGCTTCTATAGGAATGGAATGTCCTTTTCTATTTCTCATAATCCCCCTGACCCATTCCTGCATTGAGCAAACATAGAAACTGCTGAGCACTGTGCCTGTTCAACAGGCTAATCTGAAACCTGCATTTGCTCCAGTTTTATTGTGTAAACAAAGCAGTATGTTACCCTGATCCCACTATCCAAGCTCCTGCAGATAGGATAGGAAGCAAGAAGCAGTGTTAAGAAACAGAGAATTTCAGCTAGTAAATAAATCTGTTGTTGTGCTCCTGGGGAATTGGAATGAATATCCCAGAATGCAGCTGTGTGCATATAGCACATTTTCAGGAAACATAGTGTCCCCCCAAAGCAACAAGTCAGGTGTGTATGTTACTGACTAACATCATTATCTCTTCATCACCCTGCTCTGGACCCATAAATCACTCCAGTTCCTAGTGGAAAAGGACAAGTAATGCAAAAAGGGACTTAGATCCCTTGGGGAAATGAGGTAAGTCAAGATGAAATCCTGTGGTTTATACATATAGGGATCTATTCTCCCACTGATGAATGAGGGATTTATGTGGATAAGACCTCTGACTAGTAACAGGAATTATCCACAGAAAGCCTCACGTGCTCTGACAGAAGAATACACCTATGTGTCTGTTTCTCCATCTTGGAGTTTGGCTACAGCAATCAGTTAAGTCAACAGGAGTCAGTGCTTCCGATCACCATGGCTGAAGTCTAAAATGGAGGAATTAGCATAATTTGCGGTGGACCTGCCAATGCCAACTCTGCATCAGAACTCTCTGGATGGAACTTTCAGACATGGACTGGTGCTCAGCCCCAGTCTGCACCAGCGAGAAAGAGAAGTAAGTGAGGAGAATTTTCCATAGCTCTGAGCAAGAAAACAGGGTTGACAAGAAAAATGATGCAATTCCAAGATACTTATGAGTAAATCCCCTTTTCTAGAGCCAGACACATTGCTCTTTTTGGACAGAAACTCACAGTTAGAGCTGGACTGTCTGTCCTTAATTTTTAACAAAGTAACCAAAAGAACTACATCAGTGTTTTTCAAACTTTTGTATGGTGACCCCTTTCATACAGCAAACTCATGAGTGCAACCCCCCTTATAAATTAAAAACACTTTTTTTTGTATTTAACACTATTATAAATGCTGGAGGCAAAGCGGGGTTTGGAGGTGGAGGCTGACAGCTTGCAACCCCCCCATGTAATAACCTTGCGACCCCTCTGAGGGGTCACTACCCCCAGTTTGAGAACCCCTGAACTACATTGTGTGGGAGGTTCTTGGGCTAACAAGATCTTCTCTTGTGAAGAACTGCATTCAGATCTAGCTAACTCCAATAGTGAAATGGAAATCCCCAGTGGACATTTGTCTACAAAACCAAGATGTGGTTTAGGGCAGCTTACATTCTATGCCCATGAGAAGTCCAGGAATTATCAGAGGGTGCTGCATGCCCTACCTGAGGTGGATTGTCTGAGGCAGACTGTCAAAGCTGTCTATAGTAGCCAGGACCAGGAAAGATGCAACTAAAGACTGAAGTGAATTGGCAGAGGTGGGTGAGCCCATGGTAGAAACTGAAGAAAGTAAAGAGTTAAGCGGGAAAATACAATGTTTTAGCTATCAATATTAAATAGGAATCGCATCTGCAGCTACCCTAGCTACGATATAGTTACAAAGATCACCAATTTTTCTGCTGAGATTAGGAAGAAATCCCTTCTCCCTCTCCCTGTATAACACTATATGATGCATTAAGGAGGTTTTACACCTTCCTCTAAAGCATCTGCCCATTGCCAAAAAAAGGATATTACACTACTGTAGCTGAATGGACTGCTAGGTTAGTGATCTAGCTGCACTTCCTTGTTCTTCATGTCATGGAAAAAGAAACCATACTTAGCACCGGTCTCTTTGTTTCCACCTACCTGGATGTGTGGATCTTCCTTAATTCCTTAACTGGCCAGATCCTCAGCTGGTGTAACTAGCATAGCTCTGTGCTGACCCAGCATATTTAAGACAAGCATTTTAGCCTGGGCTCTGAACTGCCTTTCACTCCCAGCAATGCTGCTTCATTTTAAATCTGCTGGCAATTTACATTCTGGAAGGAGGTTCCATGAATCATTCCCTAAAACTTCCATCTGAACAGGCCGCGTTGCACAGCACACACACAAGTTTTCCCGGATAGTATCCCAAAGTTGGAAGGACAATTAATGCAATGACTCTTGCCCGGCGCGGGTTGCAACCACTGCTCCTGGCTTTGCAGGAGAGCCTGACCCTCCAAATCGCAGCCTGGCTTTGGGGTGAACGGCTATTTATCTTCTCCTCTTTCTGTTTCATGCAGCTTATTCCTTTTTGCAGCGTGGCCTTTGCAAAGCCAAAATCCGGCTAGTTGCTCCCCGGACCCACCGTGTCTAGCTTGCTCTTGGGCTCTGTCCTCTCCCTTCCTTCTGGCCGTCTGGTCCGTCCCTAGGGGGACGCTAGGAGCACGCGGAGCGCCGCGGGACTTACAGACAGAGCAGGGGCCGCGCGCCCCCCGGATTGCCCCCAGCCGGCGCAGCCCGGCTCTCCCCGGCCCACCGCGCCCGGCCTGTGCTCGCTCTTGTCAAGACCCTTGGGCGTGTCTGGAGGGGGGGTGCAAGGGGCCCAGCCGCGCTCCTCGGGACACGTTTCCTGCCCTGCTCAGGGCGCAGGGTACCGGCTGGGGCTGAGCGCGCCGCGGGCATCAACGCACGGAGGGTCCCCCCGCCCCGCCAAGGAACAAAAGCGGCGGCGCCGGGACCGTGCACGCGACCGGTTGCCTTACCCGGCTCGCTCCTCCGGGGATGGCCGCAGGGAGCTCTGCCCCGCGGGACGGGCTGCGGCCAGGGCACCATCCGCGCTCGCTCCTGCAGCGGCGCAGCGCCTGCTCCGGGGAAAGCGCCGCCGCTCCCCGTGCCAGGCTGGGGTTCGCTGCCCCCGCAGCCGGCGGCCGGGCTCTCGCCCCTGGCAGGCACTGGGCTGGGGACCGGGCGGCTGCAATGGACGGGGGGGTCGGGCCGGTTTCAGAGCAGCCCCCGGGGGCGGAGGGGTGAGCTGGCCTCCCCCCGGCACCGGCACACGCGCCTCACGCCGCCGCCTGCACCCCGGCCGCTCGGAAAGTCGCTGCTGGGCCGGAGGTAGCGGGCGAGCCCGCGACGAGCGGCGCAGGAGAGTTCTCAAGTGAGCCAAAGTCACCAGCGGGTCCCCCTGCGGCGGGCTAGGGGAGGAGACGGGGGAAGGGAGCGCCGCCTGCCCCGCCCCCTCGCCTCGCCGCTCCGCTCCGCTCCGCTCCCCCCCTCCTGGGAGCAGCCCGCTAACAAGGACCCTTCTGTTGGCTTTGTTCGAGACACTCCGCGCAACGCCGCCCTTCGCGTCTCCGCCGCTTGCCGGCTCTCGGGGAGGTCCTGCGCTTGGTGCTTGCCAGGCGGAAAGCTGCGCTCCGCGCTGGCAGAGGTGGCCGAGTGCGCGTCTGGCCAGACAGGCAGGGGGTGCAGTGGCTGCAGGAAAGGAAACGTGGGGGGAGGAGGGGACGACAAGGGGGGTGGGGAGGATGGAGCGAAAGGACAGGACAGACTCCATCTGGGTTATCTCCGCACTTCTGATTTCATTATCCCTCCCCTCTGCAAGCGAGGAAATAATTTAGGAGGAAATCGCACGTCGATGAGAGCCAAATCTCTGAAGTCACTCGGATCGTGACTTCCCACTGTAGCAGAACAGATTTCAAGCTCCTTTTCAATCTGAATATTCCAAGGCCGTTGTCTACCCCATTTGTTGCAATTGTATCAATGGTAATTTTGCGCACAGGTTATGGGTGGGATTTGACGCCCTTCTCTCTGTAGCATGCACAAAGGGAAAGAGGTTACATAGAAGTAAAAGGGGGAAATTGTCGTCTCTCTTTTTTTAAGGAAAGTGCATTTGTGACTAAACAGTTTCCATATTAGTGTGGCTGGGTTTTATTTCGTATTTTCATTATTGTGTATTTTCTGTTGCTCCAGGGCTCTTTTGATTATAGATGATGGACTGAATTGTAGCCCTTCTTGCTCAACTTTTGGCAATTCATGGTAATAATGCTTCCACTGTTTCCATTCCAGAGCAAGAGGATCAGATACAGTACTGTGAAAGTTCTTTTTTTCCAGTGGAGTGCAGGGTGTTAGATCAGCAACTGCTCTTGGAAGAGGACACTTCCTTGCACTCAGGTGTGGTTTTAGTCTAATACCTGGATGGAGCAGATGCAGGATGCAGATCTGAATTTCAGACATCCCGGAGTTGATGGACATTTAGAGACAGAGTTTAGATTCAGGGCCATTTTTAGTTGTTACTGATGTGGTGACCCAAATCCTGTAGTTATTAAAAATATCTTGCATTGTCACATTATACTCCTAGCACTATAAGGTATATTCACCCCATTTATTGAAAGACTTAAGGGGATAACACTAATAGGTATATAACCATGTATGCACAACTTTAATTCCACTTGAGCATTCAGATTACATTATAAACCACAAAGCAGCATTCAGATCACCAGTACCTGTGTGAGATGGAATTTGTTTGTGTGACACTGCAGCAAGTCAGTTATTCTGGAACAGCTGGGTGTATGCCAAAGATTCAGCAAACACATGAGCCTCAGATCCTTGTATTTTTTTGTAAAAACCCTCCAGAGATTGTAAACTTGCTGCCACTCTCCCCTCCTTTTACTGTAAACTCAGTCTGCAAGCTCACAATGAGGTGAGATCCTCACATAAATAAATAAATAAACCACATGGAAAACTGCTCCACCAGGAGGTCAGGAAATTCAATTTATCTCCCTAGCTCCTATTTAAATTGGCTTCTGGCTCCAAATGCAGAAGCTAAGCAAGCTGCTGAAACATATTGTATGGTAATGTTTTTTCTGAAATCGCTGCATCAGTTTCTCACTGTAAATGAGATTGTATGAGACTTTATGTGGGTGTTAATTCATATGCAGCTTTATATGCGTACACTGCTTTGTATATGTTCACAGTTATGCACATGGAATGTGTGTGTATGTGTGAGCATATCTTTTTGGGGGAGGTGTATACATAAACGAGTTTGTAACTGCATATGTATGTGTGCACGAGTAGTATGCAAGTGTGTGTATTTGTGCAAGTGTGTATGTGAATGTGTGGTTTTGGTTTTGGTATATATATATGTGTGATAAATAGCACAGACATGATACATTTTAGTTATCATTCACTTAGGGCTGCATTACCTGCCGTCTGCCCACTAATCTATCTTCCCCAGGACTTATTCTAACATCCAACCCCTTGAACAGTTGCTAATAACTTCTTTTTTTTTTAAATCCATGTGCCACAAGAATGTTCTCTGCTTCCTCCACGCAAAGTACTCCAGCCTGAGGCCTAGGACAGGCTACATTAAGTCCTGAGCCAGTGACAGCTTTTCTGTACATAAAAATGTTGCAGCCCCACAGGGAGAAAGAGAGATTCCCAGCTTACTAATGGGGGTACAGCACTCATTTCTAGCCTTGCAGAGCCACAAAGTATCAGACTTTAAAGCTGCAATGTTTTTCTGTATAAAAAAGGCATTTTTAGATCTTGTTTAACGAGCTCCCTCTGAACCCTGTATGATTGGACCCATGGTAAATAAGGCATCTGGCTTTATAGAGAGAGGGATACAACATATAGTCCCAGTAAAAAATTTAAGCACTCTTTAACATTCCTAAAATATTTTTTCTGTAACACACATGGCATATGCAGAATGCATGTACCTAATAGCGTGGTGCGGAATGAAGGTTTTACTGGCATTCATTTGGGATGAACAGCATAATTTACTAGTGGCTTTGCTACTCCTGGGTAGGGCACCCATCCCAAACTCAGGCTGATAAAATCTATGTTTGTGTGTATGTGTGTTTAATGTAAGCATGTGTGCCTTTAGGAACAGTGTGCACTATGAAGGTGTCTTTAGGTATGTGTTTAGGTTTGTGTGTTTCTACATGGAGGTATACACGGATGTCTGCATAGATGGTTGGTGAGTGCATACATATGAATGTGCGAGTGTGTATATGACAAGCCTCAGCATACTGCGTGTCAGGTTACAGTCTCCACCTATCAGTGCTAGTTGGTTATTAGCAGCTCACTAGCCTTGTCTTCCACAAAAAAGGCTGTTTAATGGATTCAGGTAATGGGGAGCATGTTAGGGAAATGGTTTGTTGTATTAGATGGAAAGCATCAAGATATTTCCACATCCTCTAACAACCACCTGCTTCTTAGCTTGGCTTCTTTACCCTTCCAGTCTACATTACAGCCAGTGCTGTTTTCTTAGACCCTGCCTCTTCATTCATGTCACACCCACCTTGTTGGACCAGTGAACCTACTACTGGTTGTATTATTTTGCTTTCTTCATCTTCAGTTCAAACCAAGGAGCCAAAATGTTCGTATTGAATGACATTGCAGTTAGATATGGTGCACAAATAAAATTCTGGTACTGTAATGGTGTGGTTGGACACTATGCAGTCATCAGAGTCTTGTACAGACTGCTGGTGGGGAGGGTGAGAGAGACGGACTATATCTTTGTACGTTTATATTTAAAGAATGAAAGACATATGTGGTCTGATCTTGTAAGCCTTTTATGTATAGTGTTCCCATTGAAGCAAGTGGGAATTATACAGAAGGCTTGCAGGATTGGGTCTACGTAAATAATGAAATTAGATATATGTTAAAAATGATGGTTATCTGGATTGACTGCACACCATTGGAATTTATATGTGATTTCTAGACATAGTTAAACTTGCAGGATTTTTGAACTTCTCTCTTATTGTTTCCATTGTAACAAGGGGGGTATGTCGTATATGTTGTGGTTAAAGATTCTAATCAAAATATATATTTTTAAATTATTATAAATTTTAAATGAATGCAGAAGGAAGAGGGTCTGTAATTGGCCACGCATGTTATCTGAGAGTGATGGCCTGTGTAGGCTTTTAGTAGACTATCAACAGTAGTAGCAGTATATGTGGGGAGTTGAAGGAGAGCCAAAATCTTTTGGAGCTCAGGTTCTGTAAGGTCAGAATGCGTGCCCTTGCTTTATTTCACTTTTAAATCTGCATGATTCTTGCCAGATTTCAACTCACTTAATATGGAAATACTGAGAGCAAGCCTCTTCTCAATGTATTTTCAGTCACAAAAATAACAATTATCTTCCCATTTATAGAACCCTCCTTCTGAGGATCTTATAGTACTTTACAAACATGTATTAAGTCTAGTAATCCCTCCTGTGACATAACTTCCCCCATTTTACTGATGAGTAAACTGAAGCCCAGGAGGCTTAAGTGATTTTTCCAAAAAGTAGATTAGGGCTAGCACTGAGAAAAGAGCACAGGAGTTTGGATTTCTACTGTCCTATTCTAGCCACTACATCATACTCCTTTCCTAAACTACTCAGCCTTCAAATGAGAACAACAGCTCTCCACTCTGCTGGACAAGCCTTCAGTGTCCCTGACAAAGTGATCATCTTTCAGTTCCTGCAGGAACTCCGTTCTTGGAGTCTGGATTCAAACATAAAATCTCCCCAAAGCCCAGAAAGCAGGTTTACGGGCTTTATTTCCAGGCATCACACCTCCTTATCCCAGCTACGGTCCCTACTACATTCCAAAGCAATGCCCTCCAAGAATTACATCAGAAGAGAGGCAGGGGGAACAAGTTGTTACAGAAACCGGAATGCTTGGGTCTTGTGTGGGAAGGGACCCCAGCTGATTCCAATTATCTAGCTGGAGCTCTGGATACCTGCACTTGGTCCAAGCTGATGATGTGTCTGCAACATCACTCAGTTTTATTTTTAAAAGTGCTGGCTGTTTTTAAATTAACCCTTACCCAACTGGTATTTAATCCTATCCAAGCTACTGCATGAATTTGTCCAGATACAGGAACCTGTATTCCATACCGACTGCATAGGATAGCAGAACAGTTTATATACATCCGAATAGTCCTCACTCTGTACTTTCCTTAAAAGGCTTTTTGATGTTACATGATAGTACAGGGTTAATATACTGCATTTATAAATATTGTATACATAAAAATGCAGTATAGATTAAATTCAGTTCTTTCCTACTTTTTCATTCACTTTAAAGTCATAAGAACGGCCACACTGGGTCAGACCAATGGTCCATCTAGTCCAGTATCCTGTCTCTGACAGTGGTGAATGCCAGAACTTCAGGGTAGTGTACAGAACAGGGCAGTTGGAGTAATCCACCCAGCTTCCCTCCTGGCTTCTGTCACAGAAGTTTATGGTTGTCCTGAGCATGTGGTCACTTCTGGCTTTTATATTTATGGTGGATGGTAGTCTGGCTGTGGAGATAGTCACTTGGAAAAAGTCAGGCCAGATAGCTGGCATTTGGTAAGGAGCTATAGGACCTGTCACTAGTCCAAACTCAGCCCAAATCAGTAGTGACAGCAAATCATTTAGCATTTCATGCTGCTCAGTGGCTTGTTTATAATTAGTTGGTGATCTCCGTTCTTCTGCTAGTGGAGAGCTGTCCATATCACAGCTGTCTGCCTTATTGGCAGTTTCATCAAAGAGCTCAAAAAGTGAATGAAGACAGGAGGGAACTATTTTCTTGTCTTTAGGGGAGTTCTGTCCAGATCCGGAGTGAAGCAGGTTTGAAAACTTGCAGAGTAGGGTCATGCTCCATGGTTGCTCCCTGTAGTATACATTTTGGTGGGTAAATAGAGGATTTCAGAGCTGCCAGTTGAGTACTTTATGTTTTCAAGATATTCACTGCAAATTCATTGAATTTTTTTACTCCGTATCTGCTCCCTTGGTTTGCATCAATGGTTGACAGTTTAACAGCTCATCAGGAACATTGGAAAGCCATGTGACACAGAAGCAAACCCACCATGGCTGTGAGTCAGTCTGTGGGGAAAATTTAGCTAGGCTCAAAATTACATGGTTGAAAACAACCTGATGATTTAGGTGAGTAAAAATAACACTAACCCTGTGTTTCTTGAAAATTAATTTTGTAAGCAAGGTTTGCTTGTGTTTTCCATACACAACAGAATTTTTGGCATTCACACAGAAGGAAGTATAAGACTTATATATCATAGGCTCACAGCAGTTCAGAAGGATGGCTACCACACCAACCAAACATAGACGCATACAAAGTTCAGATGAAACAGTTCAGTGTTCCTCATGATGGACAAATGCAGCAAACATTTCAGAGTGGTGTATCAGAGTTTAGGACATGTTGGTGATGGAAAAAATAACTGGGACTAAATGATACAAATATGTCAATTTTCTTCTGAGTTATAGCCTTTCATAACATGCACTGAAAATTGAAATTCATTAGTGGCTTAACCAAGACATATCAGCTATACTGGATTTTCACAAGTTCAGCAGCAAAGAACTGATTACCACAAATCCATGTGCAAATGACCAGTTAGATACCTAACTCACCATTTGTGTGCATAACTGTGATAGTGGCAGGAACAAACTAGACAAGCACATTTTTGTGCAAAGCCCATGATAGCTATCTTTTGAATGCTGATCAGTTCTCAGTAATATGATGAAGACTTGTCTTTCTGTGTATGGTGTAGAAGCTTATGGATATGGAAATGATAGACATCCAATTTCAGTTCTGGTCAGAATGAAGAAAAAGAAGAACTTAATATGTTTAAGTTTAAAGTGCAGTTCTGCTCTGAAAAGCGACTCATTGAAAGTACCATCATGGGTTCCAGGTTTACTGTCTCTCAATAATTTCCATATCAAATGTTCTCAGTTTGCAATAAAATACATTTCCTTGTCTAATTGCCAACCCTACAAACTCACCCTGGGATCTGAGAATCAAACCGTTTCTTTTCTTCTTATATATCATCACCAGTAATAAAGATTTTGGAGGCCAAATGGTATCTATGTAACCCCATTATCTTTAGATTATACCTTCACAGACAACTGTGCAATCTCTGTTTGCCTTCTTTGGGGCTGCACCGGGGTAACTGTTTATATCTATCACTGGAATTTAGCAGCCAGTTTTGTTGATGATGCAGAAGATGGAACAGAATTCAGTTCACTCCTTCTTAGCTTTCTTTGCTCTGCAGGGCTAACTAAAGGTACTAAAAATGTACATTTGACTCTAGAATCAGCATATGTGACTCTGAATTAACACACAAAGAGCATGTCCAGTAAATAAAGAGATACCATTTTCATTCAGATGTTTTTCAGAGTAAAGTCATGTGTATAATTTGAGGATTCTTCACACGCCACAGGAAGGGTAGTGTATCAGTTGTTGGGGCACCCAGGACTGTGATTCACCTTGTTACCCCTCTATCTCCAATGAGAGTGAGTCTTTCTTGTGGTATCTGGGTGTCATCTCCCTCACACTGCCAGTGCTTTGGCCAGTCAAGCACCCTCTTCTGGGCTTATGCCAGCCCTTTCTTTGCCAGAGAGGTTAACACTAGGTGCATGCCAATCCTTGAGTCCCTTTGAGTTCCCTGTGATATGCAGCCCCTGACATTGACTTCTCAGAACCTCTATACCCAAACATGCAGCATACCCCAGTTCACCAGTTTTACCTTAAATCCCCACTCCTGTAAACCACACGGCACTTGTGAGCACTTAAAATTAAACAAAAGAAGGTTTATTTAAGAAAGAATAAAAATTAATGAGAGAGCAGTGGAAACAAGTGGTTACAATACAAACCAAAAACATAAAACGTGAACCTGGGTCTACAGTTATCAATAGTTATCTTTCCTGCCTATAAAGTAGATCCCCCCCCCCCAAGTTCAATCTGTTGCAGAGCTGGCTGGTTTCTCAGAACAAGGAGTCAAATATTCAGGAAAGCACCCGTTCAACTGGGGGTTTCCTCAGTGAATGCATCCAGAATGCCTTTCCCTATGCTCTGTTATACTGAAAACAGTTTTTTGTGTCTATTCACAGACAGGGAGAACCCCTGCCTTGTAGAGTTTCACTCCTACCTTTAAGTGGTTGGGATTGTTTCACATTTTCTCTGATGGTTTTCCCTTAGCTGTGGCAAGAGTAGACAATAGAATCTTGCATTACCTGTCCAGCTGATTTGGGAGGGGTGGCAATGGACTTTTGCTTGAATGGGTCATCACAGAGGCATATCACATATTAGTGCAGGGGTGGGCAAACTTTTTGGCCCAAGGGCCACATCAGGGTTGTGAAATGGTATGGAGGGCCAGTTAGGGAAGGCTGTGCTCCTCCCCCTAACAGCCTGCCTCCAGCCCCCTATCTGCCCCCTCCCACTTCCTGCCCCGATTGTCCCCCTCAGAACCCCCAACCCATCCAACTCCCCTGCTCCTTGTCCCCTGACTGCCCCCTCCTGGGATCCCTGCCCCTAACCGCCCCCTTGGACCCCACCCCCTATCCAACCCTCCGCTCCCTGTCCCCTGATCGCCCCCTCCCAGGACCCCCTGCCCCTAATCGCCCCCCAGGACCCCGCCCCCTATCCAACCCCCCCTCCCTGTCCTCTGACTGCCCATTCTGGGACCCCCATCCCTAACTGCCTTCCCCTTTGGGACCTCACCAGCTACTCACCCCCCTCCCCAGCCCCTTTCAGAATGTGGCCCTGTGAACATGGGCAGAGGACTCAGGAGGAGCAAGGGTGGAGAGAAGCAATGGGTTCCCCTTCAAAGTGCTGCTTCTCTCCTGCCGGCTGCACGGCTGCCTGGTGCTCCTCCTGACTCCTCTGCCCACGTTCCCCGTGCTCCCATCACTCGCACTGCCCGCCTGCTCCCCTCCCTGTGCAGCGCAGCCCCTCCCACCGCAGGGGGTTCATTGGTGCTGAGCTGCCTGAGTGCCCAACCTGGGTCCCCCTGTTGTTGGGGGGCCCGTGTCAGGGCACCCTGTTTTCACTTGTAAATCTGCCCCTGAACCACGCCACTCAGCTGGACCCAGCCACGCCGCTGTGCTGCTAGCATGACCAGCTGAGGCTGTGGGAGAAGGTGGACAGCAGGGGAGGGGCAGGGGCCAGCCAGGAGCTCAGGGGCCGGGCAGGGCGGTCCTGCGAGCCACAGTTTGCCCACCTCTGTACTAGTGACTAATTTCTACTCCAAGTCCATAAAGCATGCTTTTAATATAAATACATTATTCCTTAAATATTATCCATCCATCCATCTCGCAATGATTATGAGTCTTGAAAAGTTCTGAGCTTTCTATAGATACCTTATGTGTTACTCTTTATGGATAAGTATCTTGTAAGACGTGTTTGGTATAGTGAGTATGCCAGATCTGAGATGAGAGCTGTGTGCAAGGAACAGGGAACCCTTTGCCAAGGGGTCTCTGTTTCATAAATAGTCTTGCAGGGTGAGCTTTTTGGAACTATCCTTTCAGTATAGACAAACTGAGTGCCACTCACTTTACTGTGAGAGGTTCTTTGGGGTGAGACTCTTAAGACTCAGGTCCGGTCTGCTATATGTGGCTATTAAAGATCCCACATCTCTTTTTATGAGAGTAGAAGTTTGTCCAGGTGTTTTTGCCTAAATTGTCTTCTTTCTTTGCTGTTGTGCGTTATACTATTGTCTAATACCTTCCACCCCAGAGATAGCTGCATTTCAGTGGTACTGGATGTTCACCATCCAATATTTCAGACCTGAGTTCCTAAACTTAGGTTTCAGTTGGATCTGTGAATGCTCAAGCCCTGAAAATCAGACCTGTCACTTAAGTACTTCCCTATGGATTTAGGTGCCAAACCTTAGGCCTCGACCTCTGAAAATGTTTGCCATAGTTTGTAAAGCAATTTGGAAATCTTTAAGATGAAATGTATTATAGACAAGAAAGTATTGTTATTAGATTCAGTTTCTTTGCTTTTTTTCTAAAGAAAGTTAGTATCATCCATTTAGTCCTTATGTGTACACAGCTTCCATTGAAGTCACAGCAGTTTTGCATTTAAAAAATCTAACAGATCAGTTGTTATTTTTACTTAGTTTAATATATACTAGTATATTAGAAGGTCTGCCTCATGTATGTATGGCTAAAGTATATATTTTCAAGCTAAATTAAGACGAACAATAGTCATATAGTTAAGGCCCTGGACTGGAGACTTGAGAAATCTGGATTTGGTTCCTAACTATGCCAAAATTTCTGTATGACTTCAGGCAAGTCCCTTAATCTTGCTCAGTTTTACATTGGCAAAATGGTGTTAATCCTCCTTTCTCCTGCCCTTTGTCTGTCTTGTCCATTTAGTTTTGAAGACCGTTGAGGCAGAGCTGTCTCTTGCAGTTTGTCCACTGTGCCTAGCGCAATGGGGCTTTGATCTCAGCTGGGGCTCTAGCTGCTATTATACTACTAATATTATACATTTATTTTTAAATCGCTACTAAATCCTAATACTTGCTGTGGAAATATATTTTTGCCTCAAGGTCCCAGAGACATAGACGAAGTTTTCATCTTGAGGCCAAAAGACCAAAAACATCAAGACACTTGATCACGGCCTTGGATAGGCCAAGAGACTACTTACACTTGATCTTAGCTCATAGATCTTATACTTGATCTTACACTTTGCCCAGACATTTATATTCAGCATATGAAAATACACTTTTCATACATATTCTTAAATACACACTTTAAATGTATGTATTTTCAAATATTTAATGTGTGTGTATATATATAGTCATAGATAGAGCTCTATATATAAGTGCTGGGGTATTAAGTAAAAACCTGGCTAACCCCCATAGGGAGGAAGGCACAGTCAGGCACTATCCCTTTGCTTGATAAAGTTGCCACCCTTTTCCCTCCCCTTCTGCTTGTTAAGGATAGATAAGTGTTGCAGTTGCATAAGAAATGTGGTTGTCTGAAGGTTACCCTTTAAGAGAAGAAGTGTTATCTCCCCCCTCCCGTCCTTTCCCAGCTACATAAATGAGCTCAGGGTCATGGCCTCTTCCTCCCTCCCCTGTGAACTGCTGATTAAGGCAGAGGGGAAAGTAAGCCAGTACGGTCCGGTACTGCGTACTGGCAAGAGCCAGTATACCATGCTGGACCGCATCAACTTCCACGGCGGGGATTGAAAGAGCTTTGGGCTGCCTGCTGCTGTTTGCAGCCCAGAGCCCTTTAAATCCCGGCCGTGGCTCTGGCAGCTGGGCTGGGGCTGGGATTTAAAGGGCTCAGAGCTCCTCGCAGCTGTGGGCAGCCCAAAGCCCTTTGAATCCTGGCCACGGCCGGGATTCAAAGGGCTCTGGGTGGCCCGCAGCCACGGGGAGCTCTAAGCCCTTTAAAACTCAGCTGCAGCCAGGATTTAAAGGGCTCTGGGCTGCCCGCAATGGCGGGGAGCTCTGAGCCCTTTGAATCACTGCTGTGGCTCCTGCGGCCAGGCAGAGCTGGGATTTAAAGGGCTGAAAGCTCCCTGCCGCTGCGGGCAGCCCAGAGCCCTTTAAATCCTGGCCCGCAGCTGGGATTTAAAGGGCTCAGAGCTCCTCGCCGCTGCGGGCAGCCCAGAGCTCTTTGAATCCCGGCCACAGCTCTGGTGGCCGGGCTGGGGCCAGGACTTAAAGGACTCTGGGCTTCCCTCAGCGGCAGGAGCTCTGGGCGCTTTAAATCCCTGCCCCAGCCCCGCAAAGCTTGGGGTTCCCCCTGGTGGCCACAGCCCTGAGCTCTTTAATTTGCCCATGAGCGCTGGAGGGCTCCCAGCCACCTCTGCAGCTGGGAGTCCCTGGTTGATTTAAAGGCTCTGGCTCTCCCAGTCACAGCTGGTTCCCCAGGGCCTTTAAATCTTGAGATGAGGCCATGCCTCCTCAGGACTCCAGCAGTATTGGTAAGTCCTGTAAGTTACTTTCACCCCTGGATTAAGGGAACTTGTGGCTACAATTACTGCAAAGAAATGTATCTTCAAGTTAAACATGTCTGTATAATATGCTTAATACAGTAAACAGGGGCGGGTATAATTATATTCAATATATAGTTATTAATATTCATTATATGAGCATTTATATTACTAAATAAGGGTTTTGGGGGTGTTGTAGTAAATGTGGGTATTTACATATTAACTTAGATAAAAGAACGTGATGTGATTAACTCAGTGCTTACTCAACAACTGGGTCGAGGGAAACAAGTACCGTAATAAAGAAGCCCGTTTACTCAATCCTTGTCTGGGTCATTCTTCTCATCTCTAACAATAAGATGCCAACAATATGGCAAAATTAGAACCAATTTTGAAGCTGCTATGAGATGGTCAATAACTCCTATGCCATCCTTGATCTTTTCTGTCTCTAAGAGCATCAAGAATTCTCCATGAATAGCAAATATTTAAGAACATCAAAAGCGTATACATGCTATAAAAGGACATATATTTGTCCAGAATATCTCAGTAGAATTTTTCCAATCTCATCACCTCCACCACTAACCATACCTTCCTCCACCAGACTTTCTCTGTAGTGGAAGAGTTGTTTTCATATTGTGATTGATAGCATACTGACTCTAACTACCAGGAGGAAGTCATTAATACATTTTCTTAATGATCCAGAAAAGTTGGTTTGGATTATCTCACCAGAGACTAACGGAGAAACCTCTGATCGAAAAGATACTTTTCCAGCTAGTCCAGTCTTCTTCACTTGTCCAGAAGAAGGCAATTGTGGAAGTTTATGTAAGACAGTCGATGTGACTGACTCTATCTGGGGAATTATACAGCTGAGATAAAATCTGAAAATATCATTTTGTTAGGTTGCAGGCCACAATGCCATATTTCATACTTTATTCAGACATGAGCTCAGTTGTTCTTTCCCACATCATATGGTTGTTTTGCCTCATTGGCCAGTGGTAGTCTACTTGCCAGTCTAGTATAAAAATGTAAACTTAAACTTTTACAACAACTCATCAGGACCCTAAAATAGATCCATTATGTCACCACTTTAAAAATGCAAATCTCATGCATGGGCCTAGTCCTGGGGTCCAACAGAGCTATGCTTGGCATAACTGGTGGCAATGATGGTGCGGAACCGGATAGAGATGGCTGGATGCCACCTCTGTTCTCACTTGATCCCTGGAGTTTCTGGGGACCAATTTTTCATGCCCCGCCCCATGCAATTTAAAACAGCCTCGGGGTTGCTCTAAATTCTGCCACCTGATAATGTGCCTCAAGAGGTTATTACACCAGTGGGGAAATGCCAGAGCACAGCAGCACTCCAGCCACCCCTTGCTCCTGGTTGTGTCCCTTACACAGCGATGTGGCTAGAAGTGGGTGTATAATAGGATGGCATGGCCAATGAGCTGGAGACCCTGGGGCTAAGTGATTCCTGATTACAGGACAACCCACCTGGGTTGTATCAGGTGCTCCCAGGGTAAAAGGCAGCAGGAAGGTGCAGAGGAGGGGTGGGTGAGAGAAGCTCAGGAGATACTAACAGGAGAAGGAAGTAAGGCCAGAAGGCTGAACTCTCTAGCTAGAAAGGGTTGGTGATTTCAGGTGGATCAGACTGACAGAGAAGAGCTCTGGATGTGGCTGAAGAACTGGAGCTAGGTATGAACTGATGAACTGTGATTTTGAACTTTATGTTGAGGACTGTTTGGATTATTTTGTGATTTAAGGACTCTGAGGACTTTGTGAACTTTACTTGATATTAAACCAGCCCCCAAAAGAGGTGCTGTGAGCCACACCAGGGACTGTCTGGAGTGCTCAAGGGGCTGGCAAGAGACGGCTAATAGAAGTAAGGTGCCTGTAAAATGAGTTCAGTCTCTGTGGCCGGTTAGTCCATAGCCTCTCTGCAGAGCAGCAGTTATTTCCAGTCCAATTAAAGTTTCTAAATCATCTCACTCTCATGCAGAGACTAAGCATGGAAAACATCTGCTCCAAAGGGGAAACATTTTGGACATTAGGACCTACTGGAATATGGGATAAAAATGGAAATAGTCACAACCACTTCCCTCCACTATAATGTTGCCAAACTGGCCACTGTCAGATTAAATGGCCAAAACTTGCTTGCCTTTATCTGTATTGGGGGGTAGGAGGAGAGGGGAGGAGGGAAGGGGGTTTAAAATTCACTCCTGTGCTGCATGGTCCAACATAAGGTCTATGTACCAGCTACATCTCACAGATGATTTGAGGGACTCAAATGGTGCGTGGGCCTGGTACTGGACTCTGCATAGGGGTGAATTTCACCTGAGGAATAATAATTGCACTTAAATCAGTGGGACCATTTGCCTGAGTACTGTGAGCAGGATTTGTTCCAAAAGTAAGGTGTGTAGCAAGACACTTGAAACATGTCTCTTGAAATATATTTACCGTTTGATCTTATTTTGGCTTGAAATTAGCCAGCGATGTAACATTTTAAATATGAGCCGCTCATATAAAATAGGTCTTTATTTGCCCTGTGGGTATGTAACTGCACAAGGGTGGGGGTGATGTGAGGGTAAACACAAGTCAGATACTCCAAGCAGTGATGAGATTTTGCAAAACTAGAATTTTGTGTTTGCAAAACTCATAAGGGTGTCAGATACGGGTCTCATTTTATCTGGACCCCCTAAAGCTTGGGGAGTGAGGCGGGTAATGACTCTTGTTGACTTCCATCCATCCATCCAGGTGCCTGTCACAGTATCTGAGTGCCTACCAGAAGTTAAAAAATGAGGGCAATAACATTTTGGCATACAATGGTGTTTTGATCCATCTCTAACTCCGAGCTATGTGATTCAGTGACAAGGCAGATAATCATGTGATAAATGGCTCATCCTTGTATGCTGATCATTGGTGACTGCTCCCCTGACTCATTGCTTTGTCCTTCCACACATCAGCACTCTTACTCCTTTCTCCAGGGTTGTGACTCCACTACTGGAGACCCACTTCTTTAGGATCCATTTACTCTTTGGCTAGCCCTGCTGCTTCCAGGGCCAGGCGGTCATCAGACACCACGGAAAGTTGTGGTGTCTTCTGCGCTCTGCAAAAAGCTGCCATTTGTTGCTGAATGCAAGGAAACAATGCCTTGTGATTCTTTACAGTTACGCATTTTAAGCTGCTCTCTTGGCTGGGGTGGTAAAAATAAACATTGTGCCTTAGCTAAGATCTATCAGAGTACAATAGCTGAGAAGTTCCCGTAGCCAGCCTGGCTAGGTGATTGTCTAGGCTGACTCCTGCTGGGACTGCTGTTGCTCCTACATCTCAGAAGATTGACTTCTGATGTGACCAGTATGGAAAGACTGGAGAGCAAGTGTTTCTTCATCATCCTCCACAGTGGCTCCTGCTGGGGGAGAATGGGCAGCAATGGCCTCTGCCCTCGACCCCACCACAGTGCACAGCCCACTTCCTTCAGTGACTGCTACTGCGGGAGGCTGTTCTCTTCTTACAGGCTAAGGCCAGAGCCGGTACACCATTCTCTGGACTAGAACAACCATCTTTAATAATACCTTGCACTTACATAAGTGCTCTTCCTCTAAGGCTCTCCAAGTGCTTTACAGACAATGAATGAAGCCTCACAACACCCCTGTGAGACAGAGAAGTTGTATTATCCCGCAGCTGAGGCTCCAAGGTGTGGTGACTTGTACTGAATTGTGAGCTTGAACTATAGTATTGACATGGCAAGCTATGCAAATGTGAAAAGACAGGGGGAATGCTCAGGTGTATGTCAGAGATAGATACAATTTGCCCAGGAGAGGCTTTACGGGGTGCTTGGTTGGGGACTTATCCCCTATATCCATTTATTACTGTCATCCAGGCCTGATTTGGAGGCAGGTTCTACGCAGTGTGATGCTTTCTCACAGTCAGTTGGTAAAT
The DNA here is from genome assembly GCF_007399415.2 of Gopherus evgoodei. Lineage (NCBI taxonomy): Eukaryota > Metazoa > Chordata > Testudines > Testudinidae > Gopherus > Gopherus evgoodei. The sequence continues at coordinate 44,058,492 of NC_044328.1, read as the reverse complement.
CTAAAATAGCAGCAGCCATGACACCCAATGCCATGTTTTAAACACTAGACTCCTGCTTCCTCCCTGCCCCCAGTAGAAAGATTTCTGATTAGGTTTGGGAACTGCAGTTCCATGCTGAGCATGAAATCAGTCCTGGACAGTTATCAAATAAAATTGTGCTCTGCTGCCTTCTGGTGGCTGATGCAGGCACCAGGAAATGATACGATTTTTGACTTATGATATAAATAAAGTGAAGCTGCCCAGGAGGTTTCAATATCCATCTTCTGGAACTGGGGCTGCCCTTGTTTTGTACACAAGCTTCTTCTCCATTCCTACCTCTGGACATCAGTTCAGAGGCTAACAGAAGAAATTACCCAGAGTGCTTTTGTCCATAATGGATTGGTCACCTAGAACATACTTATTGTATTTAAAAATTAATAAAATCATTCCAGTATGAATATAAAGTGCCTCTCCCGGGCTCTTGCAGTCTTTGCCAAAAGTTAACAGTATAATCTGAACAAGAGTAAAGACCAGCAGCTTCCAACATACCCCTCCCGGTATGCCTGGTTGGTTGGAAGAATCAGCAGGTGGGTTCTTAAGCCAAGCAGAAGTTCAGTGGCTGCTCAGAACACATGCCCATAGCTGTAATAACTCCTCTCTGTGTGTTCCCAGCCCTGTTCCTGCCTTACCTCACTCCAGATAGCCTAGCTCTGGCAGCCAGCCTCTGACTGTGGACTCCAATTCCTGGCTTCTGCTCTGACCACTTAGAATGACTGCCCACATCCTGGTCACTGACATTACCTCTGCTCATTTATAACTGTGACAGTAAATGGATGCACTGTGTTCAGTCTAGCTAGGGTGGGGGCAACCTCCCACATTTCAGGTTGGCTGGAAACAGCATAGCCACATTACCTCCCCTTTACCCCACCATGCTTTCTGAGAGTCATGTTGCACTGAATACCCTGTCAGTATCAACTGTGCCAAAACCAACCCAGTGGAACAATCCAGTCAGGTTTTATATGTGAGGTCCAGGGCCTTGCCCTTAAATAAATCTTGGGCAACTGGAACTTTATTAACCAATGATCTTACATTTAATAGTGTGAGCCCCAAACTGGGATCTTCTCAGGTAACACCCAAACTCCTGAGTTTACTTTACAGGCCAAAACCCGTGGTTGTGAGATTATGCAGCTCAGTTCTGATGTTATGCTTATAAGAAGCACATGGGATCTTTTTTCAGGGGAAAAGACAATAAGCCACATTTATTGAAGATACAACAATTAGCATATGCATTAAATTACACCACACACGTACACACACTGTCCTGCCAGTCGATGTTTTAGTTACCAGTTCAGAGTCCAGATCAATCTAGTGGCCAGCTAGGTTGATCACAGGTAGGGAGGAGCCAGGTTCCATCGGTCATGACACGATGCTCCGGGGAAGTCTTGGCAGGATGAACCGAAAGTTTCATGGCAAGACACCCTGTTTATATAGTGATTTTCCTTCATTGGGACCAATGAGTCTTGCACCATTGTGCTGTAATTAATTGTTGTTTGACAAGTGCTTGTTTTCTTAAATTGTCCTTCTCATCCTTTATCTTGTTCTTTTATTAAGTTCCGCAGGGAGTTATCCTGTGCTGGTTTTGATCACAGCTATTTTGTCCCCATTGATAGGTGCCTGTCTCATTTTTAGAGCTGTCAATCTGCCCTCCTCTGACATTTGAATTGGGGAGTGTTGCAGCTTTCTGGCACCCTTGCATCTGTTTTCAGTTCTTCCCTCATATAGCTGGTTCAGTGATGGCCTTCACGCTTATCTCTAAACACAAATTCCTCATTCAGACACAAAAGAGAATTAATTGACACAGAACATTTTGAACAGGAACATCAAATTGCAATGCAAATAAAACCAATCATGGCATTCTTTTAATGATTTTAAAATGCTAAACCTCCAACAAATTGTTGACCCTCAAAGGTCTGTTACTGCTCTGAAATCAGTCAAGACACAGATTCTGGCTGATGTGTCTCTACCTATTGGCCCATTCCTTTCTGTTATTAAAAAATGGTGGCTGCCAGGATATGATCAAATCATACAAAATACATTTAATACGTGCTACTTTATTATTTTTTATTCTAAATTATATAAAATACAGAAATAAAATCCTACTACTACACTGATTCGTGCCAAACCACTGACTTCCACCCACCTGTCTTCCGTGCCTGTTTCCAGAGGGACCAAGGAACACAAGTGCTCACAACTCTTCCCCCTACTGGGCCTCCACCATTTTGGGATACAGTGCCCAAAGCTAGGTGCTAGCCTGAGGATCCCCAGGACAAGATGCAAAAGCCTTCCATACAAAATGCCCCACTCCTAATCAGGAAGGGGAGCAGTCCTGGCTGTGTGGGGTGCAGTGGGCCATTCTTGAGCTGCACCAGTATTGTGGCCCCTAGACCGGGCTGCCTTGCTGCTGCTAATAGTCTGCAATGACTGAGAACTGGGGATACTACAGAGAGGATTCAGGCTGCATTTTTTTGTTTGTTTATTTTTTACTGTAGAGGCTGGAAAACTGTATCAAAAATACAATCTCTTGAGGCAGCCCTTTCTTCCAAGTGAACTTCCCCTCAGCTGTGTATGTATAGTACTTCATCCAGCCTCATGCAGTCTGGTTTAGTCCCATGACCCTGCTACAGCAAGATTCAAGTTCCTACAGCTTGACCTAGTCTAATATAACTTGTTACAGCCTGTATGCAATATGATATGAACTGGATCAGTATATTCAGCCCTGAGTGCTGGGAGTGAGGCTCACACCATTTCCAGTGAACCCTGCTGGTTGATTTAAGGGCTGGTACTGATGGTCTCCCAAAGGATTTCTCCCTGAAGTGTAGTAGAATCTTGTTTTGACTCCTTCTCTCCTCCCACATGCCCCACAAAATTCACATTTTTCTTGATTCTGAATGTTTCTGTGCTCTGACCCCTTCTCTCTTGATGTTACAAAGGTTCCAAGAGAGAAGTTAAAGCACACAGAATTTGCCTCATCTTTTTTCAATCTTGCTCTTTTTATTTTTAATCCCTAAATCTGAAACCTCCTGGATTCTGGCCATTATTGTCCTTTTGAGCATGTCACCACCTACTCTCTCTTGCTTCATTTTTTCCCATATAAAGTTCAGGAGTCCCTTCCTTATTTCCAAAACTGTTGCTAACACTGCCCATGCCTGAACCTTACTGTGGTTGAACCCTTTTGCAGAGCTTACCTGTGATAAGTGCTGTATGAATGCTTATCAATTAATAGAACGAGGTATGTATAATTGTGACTTCAACTAATCCTACAACACCTTTCTCTCTCTCTCTACATTCTGCCCAAGCATCTCCCCCAAGTACCTTCTTAGTTTCTTCTTTCCTCCTCCAGACCACGTGTTCCCTGTTGCGCTCCAGCTGTGACCATATAGCACTCTGCAATCTAATTTAACTGCATGAATTATGTTGTGTTGCACTGTCTGTGCAGGCCTTTTTTACCTAAGCCCTCTGAGAGCAAGGACATTGTCTAGCACATTTTAGCTATGGCAAAGCATTGCGGACCTTTATCTAGCACGACAAAAATACAGTAATAAAAGTGCCATCTTTGGGTACAAAGGGCTGGACAGGAACTTTCAGTCTGGCAACACTTCCCTGTTTCACTTCCTACTCTTAACTGCAGCAGCCCAGCCAGAAGTTGAAACTAGCAGAAGGATTAATCTCTAGCTGTCTGTAACTTCCTATTGCCGTGTAGTGAATGGCTGCTGTAGGGTAGCTGCTCAGAGCTGCTTCACTCATCAATCCAGCAGCACCTTCACAAGGAAAGAACATCTGGCTTCTAATTTCTCCATGCAAACTCAGGTTTTTGCTACAGTGTAAGTCCTGAGGGTAGAACTGCACCTGTTGGTTTAGGACCTGATCTAAGGTCAACAGGAGCCTTTCACCATACAGTATATTTAGTGGTAGACTTACCTCAGTAGGGAACAACAATACATTAAAGTTTACATTTTAAAACAAACAGAAATACAAAATGATAAATATGTGCAAAGCAGCTGAATTAATGTGGCAGACACCTTAACTTTTGGAATGACTTCACTTTTAACTGCTTGATATTTCAACTTAATGTTGTATTAATGCTAATGTGTTGCATTTAGTTTCTTTGTTTCTTTGCTTAAAGAAACAAGTGGGAGAGTGGTAGGAAAATCAAAATGGATGGCCGAGGAGATACCTGGAGCTTGTAAAATTTCTAAGCTAAATAATGGGCCCAGGTCTAGGGTGACCAGATAGCAACTGTGAAAAAATGGGATGGGGGTGGGGGGTAATAGGCGCCTATATAAGAAAAAGTCCCCCAAACACGGGACTATCCCTATAAAAATGGGACATCTGGTCACCCTATCCAGATCAAAGAATTTACAAGATCCTCCACATTCCACGGTGTGGCTTTTAATTCCTTGATTCTAAGTATCTGCTGAAGGATTCACTGACTTTCCTTCTTCTGGGTTACAAAAAGCCCTTTTTAAATTGTGAATTAAGTGATTCCTGTTTGCATGCACCCATGTTTGGCTACACTCACACTTTACAGCGCTGCAATTGGGGTGAGAAAAAACACCCCCCTGAGCGCTGCAAGATACAGCGCTGTAAAGCGTCAGTGTAATCAGGGCAGCAGCGCTGGGAGCGTGGCTCCCAGCGCTGCACGCTACACCCGTGAGGGATGTGGTTTACATGCAGCGCTGGGAGAGCTCTCTCCCAGCGCTGCCGCTCTGACTACACTCACATTTCAAAGCGCTGCCGCGGCAGCGCTTTGAAATTCCAAATGTAGCCATACCCTTATAAGTCTGTACAGAAGTTTAAGCCAGGAGAAGGAAAACTGTGTAGATGTGGAAATGTAGAAGGTATTCAGGGAAGAATGTAATTACCTAGTTTGGTCAGGACACTTATTATGAAGGGCATTGAAGGCGTTGAAGTACACCCTGCTGGCAGACATCCTGAGAGCCCAGGGCTACCAGGTCCAGATACATGCCCTGATCGTGGGAGCCCTGGGCTTGTGGGACCCCCACAACGAGCCGGTACTGAGAGCGTGCAAAGTTGGTCGATGCTATGCCCAGCTCACAAGACAGCTATACAGAGACATCTACACGGAGCACATCATGGGACACCGTCAATACAGTGTTGAATAATCAAGATCGCCAACTAGGGAAATAACCCACTTCCTTCCCTGACGAGTTAAGGAACACACCCCACCCATGTACTTATTCGTGACACTGATACTGATTTGGCATACCTGAGCCCACTTATCCACTGATACTTTAAAAATTCCCGCACTCCAATCTGGGTCTATGCTGATTATGTGATATGTATGTATCTCACGATCCTGATAACCAATATGTGCAATCCCTCATAACTCAAGCCTGACCCCAGATGTACAGTACCTTCCCTCTTAACTTGTGTATATATAATTTTAAACATTAACTTTAATAAAATTTTATGAATACTGTATGCTCTTCTCTTTGTTTGGTGGCTGTGAAGGGGTTGATTACAAAGGGGTTAATTCCAACAGGAGCACACAGCCCATATAGGAAAGCAGACAAATACCTCTGATAGCCCCCTACTTAACAATACTTAAAAGATAATGTAGAGAACAATGGCTGTGAAGTGTCTCCCCCAACCCCCAGCATTGCATAAACCAGTTTGAGAACGTGAGGTGATACAGGGAGATAAAGGAGTTTGGGAGTGGATATTAGGGGACATACTCCCTAGAGGAGATGGTCAGAGAGGGACATGGACTGTGGGCAAGCTGAATAAACCCCAAAAGGGGGAAGATCTAGATAGACCTGCCTAAGCTTTAGGTCAGACAGATGTGTTTAGACCAGGCTTGCCGATTAATCGTAGTTAACTCACACAATTAACTCAAAAAATTTAATTGTGATTAAAAAATTAATTGTGACTAATTGCACTGTTAAACAACAGAATGCCAATTTAAATTTAATGATCTGGAGGATGGCATGGCAAACCCTCAGCAAGTTTACAGATGACACTAAACTTGGAGGAGTGGTAGATACACTGGAGGGTAGGGATAAGATACAGAGAGACCTAGACAAATTAAAGGATTGGACCAAAAGAAATCTGATTAGGTTCAACAAGGACAAGTATAAAGTCCTGCACTTAGGAAGGAAGAATTCCATGCACTGCTACAGACTAGGGACCGAGTGGCTACGCAGCAGTTCTGCAGAAAAGGACCAAGGGGTTACAGTGGAAAAGAAGCTGGATATGAGTTGACACTGTGCCCTTGTTGCCAAGAAGGATAATGGCATTTTGGGCTGTATAAGTAGGGGCATTGCCAGCAGATCGAGGAACATGACCATTCCTCTCTATTCGACATTGGTGAGACCTCATCTGGAGTACTGTGTCCAGTTTTGGACCCCACACTACAAGAAGGATATGGAAAAATTGGGAAGAGTCCAAAGGAGGGCAACAAAAATGATTATGGGGCTGGAGCATATGACTTATGAGGAGAGGCTGAGGGAACTGCGATTGTTTAGTTTGCTGAAGAGAAGAATGAGGGGGGAATTTGATAGCTGCTTTCAACTACCTGAAAGGGGGTTCCAAAGAGGATAGATCTAGACTGTTCTCAGTGGTATCAGATGACAGAACAAGGAGTAATGGTCTCAAGTTGCAGTGGGGGAGGTTTAGGTTGGATATTAGGAAAAACTTTTTCACTGGAGGATGGTGAAGCACTGGAATGGGTTACCTAGGGAGGTGGTGGAATCTCCTTCCTTAGAGGTTTTTAAGGTCAGGCTTGACGAAGCCCTGGCTGGAATGATTTAGTTGGGGACTGGTCCTGGTTTGAGCAGGGGGTTGGACTAGATGACCTCCTGTGGTCCCTTCCAACCCTGATATTCTATTAAATATTTTGGACGCTTTTCTATAATTTTCATATATATTGTATTCTGTGTTCTAATTGAAATCAAAGTGTATGTTTTGATTACAAATATTTGCACTTTGAAAATGAAAAATAGAATTTTTCAATTCACCTCATACAAGTATTGTAGTGCAATCTCTTTGTTGTAAAAGTGCAATTTACAAATGTAGATTTTTTTCTGTTATATAACAGCTCTCAGAACCAAAACAATGTACAACTGCAGAGCCTACAAGTCCACTCAGTCTTATTTCTTGTTCAGTCAACAGCTAAGACAAACAAGTTTGTTTACATTTACAGGAGATAATGCTGCTCACTTCTTATTTACAATGTCATCAGAAAGTGAGAACAGGCATGTGATAAATGAAGGGAGAGGGGGATAGCTCCCTTTTAATAACAGCCAGCCAGGCAGTTATAAAGTCCTTCTTGGTGGCTCTCCTCTGCTTGCTTTACCTGTAAAGGGTTAAAAAGTCCCCCAGGTAAAGAAAAGGGAGTCAGCACCTGACCAAAAGAGCCAATGGGAAGGCTAGAACTTCTTAAAATGGGGGAAAAAACTTTCCCTTTGTGGCTGTTGTTGTTCTCTGGAGAAAGGGAACAGAGCAGGACAGGGCTGCAGTTATGCTATAAAAAGCTTTAAAACCAGCAATGAAAAAGCATCAAATCATACCTCAACCCTACTTATCTGAAACCCCAAATATGCAAGTAATCAGGGAATGTCCAGAAAAATGCAATTAGGGTTATTCCTTTTATTTCTCATTGGCTTGTGGACTCCTCTGTGCTAACCCTAGGTACTTTTGTTTTGCTTGTAACCTTTAAGATGAACCCCCAAGAAAGCTATTTTGGGTGCTTAATTTTTGGAATTGCTCTTTTAAAATCTAGCAGAAGCCTAAGTTCCAGAATGGGGAATCAGCCTTGACAAGGCATTTTCATGGAACTTTTGTAGCTGGCATTTCAAGGTATTTATGTGCCAGATAGACTAAACATTCGTATGCCCCTTCGTGCTTCGGCCACCATTCCAGAAGACATGCTTCCATGCTGATGACGCTCATTAAAAAAAATAAACATCAATTAAATTTGTGACTGAACTCCTCAGGGAGAATTGTATGTCCCCATCTCTGTTTTACCCGCATTCTGCCATATATTTCATGTTATAGCAGTCTTGGATGATGACCCAGCACAAAGTTGTTAATTTTAAGAATACTTTCACTGCAGATTTGACAACATGCAAAGAAGGTACCAATGTGAGATTTCTAAAGCTAGCTACAGCACTCAACCCAAAGTTTAAGAGTCTGAATTGCCTTCCAAAATCTGATCATGATAGGGTGTGGAAAGTACTTTCAAAAGTCTTAAAAGAAAAGTCTTAAAAGAGAAACTACAGAACCTGAACCACCAAAAAAGACAATCAACCTTCTGCTGGTGACATCTGACTCAGATAATGAAAATGAACATGCGTTGGTCTGCACTGCTTTGGATTGTTATTGAGCAGAACCCATCATCAGCATGGACGCACATCCCCTGGAATTGCGTTTGAAGCATGAATGGACATTGGAATCTTTAGCACATCTGGCACGTAAATATCTTGTGACGTCAGCTACAACAGTGCCATGCCAACGCCTGTTCTCACTTTCAGGTGACATTGTAAACAAATATCAGAGGGGTATCCGTATTCGTCTGTATCCACAGAAACAATGAGGAGTCTGGTGGCACCTTAAAGACTAACAGATTTGTTTGGGCATAAGCTTTGTGGGTAAAAAACCCACTTCTTCAGATGCATGGAGTGAAAATTACAGATTCAGGCATAAATATGTATTGACACATGAAGAGATGAAAGTTACCTTACAAGTGGAGAACCAATGTCAAAGGCCAATTTAGTCAGGATGGATATGGTCCACTCCCAATAATTAATGAGGAGGTGTCAATACCAAGAGAGGGAAAATTGCTTTTGTAGTGAGCCAGCCACTCCCAGTCCCTATTCAAGTCCAGATTGATCGTGTTATGTCTGCAAATTAATTGTAGTTCAGCAGTTTCTCCTTGAAGTCTGTTTTTGAAGTTTTTTTGGTTGAAGTGTGGCTACTTTTAAATCTGTTATTGAGTGTCTAGCAAGACTGAAGTTCTTCTCCTATTGGCTTTTGTATGTTACCATTCCTGATGTCTGATTTCTGTCCATTTATCCTTTTACAGTGAGACTGTTTAGCCAATGTACATGGCAGAGGGGCATTGCTGGCATATGATGGCATATATCACATTGGTAGATGTGCAAGTGAAAGAGCCTCTGATGGTGTGACTGGTGTGGTTGGGTCCTGTGACGGTGTCACTGAATAGATATGGGGACAGAAAAGGCAATGGGGTTTGTTGCAGGGATTGGTTCCTGGGTTAGTGTTTGTGTGGTGTGGTGTGTAGCTGCTGGTGAGTATTTGCTTCAGGTTGGGGGGCTGTCTGTAAGTGAGGATTGGCCTGCCTCCCAAGGCTTGTGAGAGTGGGGGATCATTTTCCAGGATAGATTGTAGATCGTTGATGATGCACTGGAGATGTTTTAGCTGGGGGCTGTAAGTGATGGCCAGTGGTGTTCTGTTTTTCCTTGATGGGCCTGTCCTATAATAGGTGATTTCTGGGTACCCGTCTCGCTGTCAATCTGTTTCCTCACTTCCCCAGGTGGATATTTGTAGTTTCAAAAAAGGCTTGATATAGATCTTGTAGGTGTTTGTCTGAGGGATTGGCCCAAATGCAATTGTATCTTAAGCCTTGGCTATAGTCTAGTAGGTCATGTGATGTGTCCTGGATGGAAGGTGGAGGTATGTAGATAAGTATAGTGGTCAGTAGGTTTCCAGTATAGGGTGGTATTTATGTAACTATCATTTATTTGCACTGTAGTGTCCAGGAAGTGGATCTCGTATGTGGATTGGTCCAGGCTGAGGTTGATGGTGGGGTGAAAATAGTTGAAATCCAAGTGGAATTCTTCAAGGGACTCCTTCCTGTGGGTCCATATGATGAAGATGTCATCAATGTAGCATAAGTAGAGGAGGGGCATTAGGGTGCAAGAGCTGAGGAAGCGTTGTTCTAAGTCAGCAATAAAAATGTTGGCATACTGTGGGGCCATGCAGGTACTCATAGCAGTGCTGCTGACGTGAAGGTATAGGTTGTCCCCAAATCTGAAATGGCTGTGGGTGAGGACAAAGTCACAAAGCTCAGCCATCAGGTGTGCCATGGTACACCAGGGATACTGTTCCTGACAGCTTGTAGTCCATCCTTGTGTGGAATATCGGTGTAAAGGGCTTCTACATCTATGGTGGGCAGGATGGTGTTTTTGGGAAGATCACCAATGCATTGTAGTATATCAGAGGGGTAGCAGTGTTAGTCTGGATCTGCAAAAGCAGCAAAGAGTCCTGTGGCACCTTGTAGACTAACAGACGTATTAGAGCATATGCTTTCGTGGGTGAATACCCACTTCGTCAGACACATGTGAATGCATTGTAGTTTCCTCAGGAAGTTGGTGGTATCCCGAAGATAGCTGGGAGTGCTGATAGCGTAGGGTCTGAGGAGAGAGTCCAAATAGCCAGATAATCCTGCTGTACGAGTGCCAATGCCTGAGATGATGGGGCGTTCAGGATTTCTAGGTTTATGGATCTTGGGTAGCAGATAGAATACCACTGATCGGGGATCTAGGGGTATACCTGTGTAGATTTGTTCCTATGCTGCAGCAGGGAGTTTTTTGAGCAGATGGGGTAGTTTCTTTTGGTACCCTTCAGTGGGATCGGAGGATAGTGGCCTCTGAATATGGTGTTGGAGAGTTGCCTGGCAGCCTCCTGTTCATAATCCGACCTGTTCATTATGACTACAGAACCTCCTTTGTCAGCCCTTTTGATTATAATATCAGAGTTGTTTCTGAGGCTGTGGGTGGTGTTGTGTTCTGTACAGCTGAGGTTATGGGGCAAGTGATGCTGCTTGTTCACAATTTCAGCCTGTGCATGTCTGCAGAAGCACCCTATGCAAAAGTCCAGTCTGTCATTTCGATTATTAGGAAGAGTCCATGCAGATTCTTCTTTTTGTAGTGTTGGTAGGAGGGTTCCTGTAGGTTAGTGCTCTGTTCAGTGGTGTGTTGAAAATATTCCTTGGGTTGGAGATGGCGAAAGTAGGCTTCCAGATCACTGCAGAACTGTATCATGTGTGTGGGGGTGGGGCAGAAGAAGAGTCCCCGAGATGTGGTTGGATAGATTAACAGTATTGTTGGGTGAGTTAAGGGTACCACGGTTGTAGCCTCCTGTGGCACGTAGGAGTTTAGATAGTTTACTGTCCTTTTCCCTCTGTAGAGAAGTAAAGTGTGCATTGTAAATGGCTTGTCTTGTGTTGTAAAGTCCAGCCACATGAAAGTTTGCGTGGAAGATTGAGCTCTCAAAACTGGAGACTCTCATACAAAACTATTCTTGATCTTCTCCTGTTTGCTGTACAGGATGCTGATCAGGTGGTTCCTCGGTTTCTTTGGGAGTGTGTGGTACAGTCTCTCACCATACTCAGTGTAGTATGTCAATTGCAATGGATTTTTTTACCTTCAGTCCATTTGGTATGATGTCCATCTGTTTGCACTTGGAGAGGAAGATGATATCTGTCTGTATCTGTGTGAGTTTTTCCATGAAGTTGATGGATTTCTCTTGGTATTGACACCTCCTCATCAATTATTGGGAGTGGACTTCTGTGACGCTGTACCCCATAATGCTTTATGGGAATATGACATCACTGGAATATGTTTTGTGCTGCCTGTGCCATGTAACATCTCTGTAAAGGTTATGGTTTACTATATCTATTCATCCTATTTGTACACATACATCATTTTGTACTTGAGGTTAAGAATATTGGCTGTATACTTGTGTGAAAGTAGAATGAATTATATAGTAAGAATAGAAAGGATTAAAAAAATGTTGTCTGTACCTTTAAGCAAAGTTGTTGGAATGTTGCAACCAGGTGTCAGGAATACAGACATTAACATAGAACAATTGCACCGTTTAAGGGCAATTGGTGAAGCATTAGCCTTAGATCGATAACAGTTAGTAAGGAAATAGGATATGCATGCTGTGCCCCAGGTGAATTTTACTGTTTTGATTTCTTTGTCCCTTTGTCTAAATTCCCGCTCTTTTATCTGTATAAATAAAACTGTTTGTGCCTTGCATAGCCACTCACATATTCTGAATGTTATTGGCGAAGCGCTGCGCTAATAAACAGAGTGGTCTGACAAATTGTGAGTCCTGATTCTAACTTTGACAATTTGGAGGTTCCACCGAGATGGCAACCGTCTTCACTGGGGCTGTGTGATTCCTGACTGTTTTTGTAGGATGACCGTGGCAGCCGGCACCTGGGCATTTGGCCCAAGCGGTCCCCCACTAGAGCGGAAAGGCGCACAGCCACAGTGAGGTCTACGCCATCGAACCTGTTGGTTCCCACTCTGTTCTGGTAGGGATCCTGGGATCTGACATCAGGAATCTGGTCAGGTAATTATTTCTGTGTTTTGTCCGGACTGAGGACTGTCCTGTGTCTGTGTCTATCTGTCCTCTTGTGGAGTGTTTGAGTCTGGGTGCCGTCTCTGTCTGGGGATTGGCCGACCAAGGGGTTCCTGTCCCCGCTGTCTGAGTGAGTGGAATCTGCACAATCACAGCCGCACCGCACTTTGGGTAAAACCCCTGGTGTGAAAGCAAGGGTGACTGAGGCAATAGTCTGTGGGCTCCTTTTGTGTGTTGCACTGGGCATCGCTCTGATGAACCCGAATTTCCTTCTTGTGTGATTGGTGTGTGAAGTCCTCCTGTATGGGTAACCAGACGTCTAAATTGGGACAGTTCCCTAAATGAACGCCGGCTCATTTTATGTATTTAGGATGGGTCCGGACTCCTGTAAAAAGGGTCCAGACTCCTGTAAATTTCTGGGAAAATGGTCTAGGCTAACTCAGGGGGATCCCAAAACTCAGTGGCCACTGTTAAAATCTTGGAACAAAGACTGAGTGGACGTCTTAAAGGACAAACTCAGCCAACCTAAAACTAAATTGGCTAAAGGAGAGGTTAATTGTTTCATGCAGTGGTGGGAAGAGGCAAATCAAAGGTGGACAAAATCAAAACTCACCTCTCAATTATTCAAATAATAAGTTAAAAGCTTTATTAAAATAATAAGTTAAAAGCTTTATTAAAAGCCTCCTCTCCCACCACCAGACTGAGCGCTCCCCTTTACCCCGTTCTCCAAACCCCAGATCGATCGAACCCCCTTCATACTCCCATCTCATTGTAAAAAGGACAAAAAGCTCCTTGTTCTGCTCCCCTTTGTCTGCCTTAGTGAGGCCTTGGCTACGCTCACACTTTACAGCGCTGCAACTGGGGTGTGAAAAACCATCCCCCTGAGCGCTGCAAGATACAGCGCTGTAAAGCGTCAGTGTAATCAGGGCAGCAGCGCTGCACGCTACACCCATAAGGGATGTGGTTTACATGCAGCGCTGGGAGAGCTCTCTCCCAGCGCTGCCGCTCTGACTACACTCACACTTCACAGCACTGCCGAGGCAGCGCTTTGAAATTCCAAATGTAGCCATACCCTCAGAAACTGATTCGTTAGTGTTCCACTACCAATTCAGCAAGAGGGGGGACTCCTCAACTAGCCCCCACCCTTCCTGGTCCCTTTCCTTGAACATTGCTATTCCAAACAGGTGACTATGATGTAAGAAAGACATGACAGGCACTGAAACCACCATGCCACAGGCACCGTACAAAAGCATAAGGCAACCCAAAGTTCCTACAAAATGAAAATACCCTCCACAAAAAAGCATAAGCTTGAAGCCAGACTGTCGCCTCCGAAGGACCTGTAGTATAATAAGGTAGAAGTGACTCCACCAGCAGTGTTATGGAGGAAAAGAGGACAAACAATAGCGATGACTTTTCTAGCATACTGATACCTTTAGAACATCCTATTGGATTCAAAGAAGCACCCGCTCCCTTTTTCTCAGTACTTTACCACACATTAAAAAGGCACCATGGAAATGTTATCTCCTGGTAGAAGAATAGAAGTGCTTTCAGGCTACTGGCTGAATGATGAGTATGTGGCTCATTACCTCTGAACATTGTCCTTGCTTAAAGATCATAGACAGAGATTACAAATTGGCACACAAACAGATTTAATTATATTAGGCCAATTTCCAAAAAAGCATGAGCTCTGAAAACTAAGTTTCAATGCTGGTCCATTATTGGTAACACGATGCTAACTACAGCCAAATCCAGCAAGATGGGCTGAAAGACCCCTCACTGCAAAGCAAGTGACGCTTATCCAGAAGAGGCCAGCAGAGAAAGAGTGTGACAGATTATTTTTTTTCCTCTCACTGCTGCCACAATGCCTTTTTCCCAACCAAGTTTAACTTTCACATCCATTCCTGAACTTTGGCCCTCCTTCCTCCCCATACTCGATGCCAGTAAGTTGAATCTCCAGCCTTCCAAATATCTGAATTTCTGATCTTAGTTCTCAAGATGGAGGTGACAAGTGAGAGGAGAAATGGCATGGCTGCTCCAGCTATATAAATATGGGAGCTTAATCTAGCGTCAATTCCAGATAGGTACAGAAATGCAGTTTCCGTTCATTTCTTCATGACCAGGAGAGAGCCCTCTCTCTAACACACACCATAAAATATTTTCAAATCTTGGGTGGAGGGAAGCCTTTGTTTTTTGTTTTTGTTCTCTCTGGGTCCTGGACGGGACTAGAAGTGCAACCAGGTTTCTGCCAATCTCCCTGCTACAGTCTCTTATCTATTCAGAATTGTGAGTAAGAAAAAAGGCAGTTATAGTCTTTTAATTTGTTTTCTTATTTGCATGTGTGTACTTGCTGGAAGTAGCTTAAATTGTGTTTCTGCTGGAGAAAGTTTCTTTCTATTGTTTATAAGTTGAAAGACCCTGTAACTTTTTACCATCTCAAGTGCAGAGATAAGCCTTTTACTGTTTTCTTTCTTTCTTTCTTTTTTTTTTTATTAAAGGTTTTGCTTTAAGACCTGCCTGATTTTTTTCTCCAAGTTAAGGCTCAAAGGATCTGAGTCTGTGCCCACCAGGGAACTGGTGGGGAGAAGGGAAAGAGAGCAGGGAGGGAAAGGTAAATTTCCTCTTTGTGTTACATTCATGGAACTTGAATCTGTATTGCCCCTGGGAGAAGAGGGAAGAAAAACCTGCTCTCGGCTTTTATCTGTGTAGCTCTCTCCAGGGAAGAAGGGAGGGGAAGTGGTGATTCAAGGATTTGAATCACAGTGGTCTCCTAGTGTAACCAGGGAGGAAGAAAGGAGGGGGGGAAGGGAAATGGCTTATTCCCCTTTGTTGTGAGACTCAAGGAATCTGGGTTTTGGGGTCCCCAGGGAAGGTTTTGGGGGGACCAGAGGGTATCAGGCCCTAGAAATTCCTGATTGGTGGCAGTGCTACAGAATCTAAGCTGGTAATTAAGCTTAGAGGACTTTATGCTAGTACCCATATCCTGGACGCTAAGGTCCAGATTTGGGAATTATACTATGATACACGCATGGACATGTAACTTGCCCAGGTGACTCTAGAACTCCATCTTGGAACTGGACTTTGCATAGGAGTGAGGAGGGGGTCTCCACCCACAAGAGACAGTCTATTTAAACCCCTGGGAGACCCCTCCATTTTGTCTTCATCTGGCTAAAGAGAGAGCCTCTCAACCCCTCCCCCAACCCCCTCCCCCGGTCCCCCTCCCCAATACTGAAAGAAACTGGAACAAAGGACAGAGACTTCAAGGTATGTGAGTGATTGCTGGACCCAGGCTAAAAGGAGATTAGTCTGTAAAAGGGAGCATTCTGGAACTGGTGAGATTATCTGTATTCAGTTTGATTAGACATAGATTTGCGCATTTTATTTTATTTTGCTTGGTGACTTACTTTGTTCTGTCTGTTACTACTTGGAACCACTTAAATCCTACTTTTTGTATTTAATAAAATCACTTTTTACTTATTGATTAACTCAGAGTACGTATTAATACGTACTAATACGTACCAATACGTATTAATGGGGGAGCAAACAACTGTGCATATCTCTCTATCAGTGTTATAGAGGGCGAACAATTTATGAGTTTACCCTGTATAAGCTTTATAGAGGGTAAAATGGATTTATCTGGGTTTAGACCTCATTAGGAGTTGGGCATCTCAGTGTTAAAGATAGGAACACTTCTGTTAGTTGCTTTCAGATAAATCTGCAGCTTTGGGGTAAATAATTCAGACCCTGGGTCTATGTTGGAGCAGACAGGAGTGTCTGGCTCAGCAAGACAGGGTGCTGGGGCCCTGAGCTGGCAGGGAAGGCAGGGGTAGAAATAGTCTTGGCACATCAAGTGGCAGCTCCCAAGAGGGTTTCTGTGATCCAACCCGTCACAACTACATCTACCCTGACTAAATTGGCCTTCAGCATTGGTTGTCCACTTGTAAGGTAACTCCCTTCTCTTCATGTGCCAATATATATTTATGCCTGTATCTGTAATTTTCATTCTATGCATCTGAAGAAGTGGGTTTTTGCCCATGAAAGCTTATGCCCAAATACATCTGTTAGTCTTCAAGGTGCCACCAGACTCTTCATTGTAAACAAGAAGTGGGAAGTAGTATCTCCTGCAAATGTAAACAAACCTGTTTGTCTGAGCAATTGGCTGAACAAGAAGTAGGACTGAGTGGATTTGCAGGCTCAAAAACGTTACATTGTTATATTTTTGAATGCAGTTTTTTTTGTATATAATTCCACATATGTAAGTTCAACTTTCATAATAAAGAGATTGCACTACAGTACTTGTATTAGGTGAACTGAAGAAAAATTTTTTACAGTGCAAATACTTGTAATAAAAAATAAAGTGAGCAATGCATACTTCGTATTCTGTATTGTAATTGAAATCAATATTTGAAAAAGTAGAAAACATCCAAAAATATTTAAAAATGGTAATTGACTATTGTTTAACAGTGCGATACATTTTTTTAATCGCGCTACAGCCCTAGTTTAGACTGTTTGTATTGAACCCCCTTTTTCTTGTTGTGCATTATTCCTACTTGTAAGACCAAATAATATTTTGTTTGTCTGTTTTTCTGTCATTGGTCATAGCTCCCAAAGACCTGAAGGGCAGCCCAATCTAGTTGGGCCTGCTGAGTAATCATGCTTAATATGGTTAGTACACAGAGTACTCTGGGACGCAGACTGAAGAGGGGAGAACTAGGGTTGCCAGGCATCTGGTTTGGGATCCTGGTGGCTCTGGTCAGCAACAGCGACTGGGCTGATAAGTCCTGTTGGCGCTCCCTGCCTACTCTGGCTCAGTGCAGCTCCTGGAAGTGACCAGCATGTTCCTGCAGCCCCTAGATGGCTGGGAACCATGGCCAATGAGAGCTGCAGGGGTGGCACTTGTGACAGAGCCACCTAGCTGTACCTCCACCTACGGGCCAGACATGCTAGCTGCTTCCAGGAGCAGCACAGAGCCAGGGCAGGCAGAGAGACTGCCTTATCCCCGTAACAGTGCCTTTTGTGGGTCACACAACTGAGAATGAAATTCAGGACAAACTGCTGAGAAATAGGGCAGACACACCCCAAACTAGTGGTTATTCCTCCATAAGATATACCAAACAAGCAACAAAAATAAACTTCTGTCTCACCACACTGGCTAACAAGTCATAAAAGCAGTTTCCTTAGGTGTTCCAGTCCTTGTATTACCCCCAAAACCACTGGATTTAAAGGTAAGTGGTTCTTTACAACCAGTCTCATCAAATAAAAGGTTGTTCTGATCCCAAAGAACCAACTACACACCCAGGTCATAACTATATAACTTAGATCATGGGTAGGCAACCTATAGCACGTGTGCCAAAGGCGGCACGCAAGCTGATTGTCAGTGGCACTCACACTGCCCGGGTCCTGACCACCGGTCTGGGGGGCTCTGCATTTTAATTTAATTTTAAATGAAGCTTCTTAAAACATTTTAAACCTTATTTACTTTACATACAACAATAGTTTAGTTATATATTTTAGACTTATAGAAAGAGCCTTCTAAAAACATTAAAATGTATTACCGGCACGCGAAACCTTAAATTAGAGTGAATAAACGAAGACTCGGCACACGGCTTCTGAAAGGTTGCCGACTGACTTAGATCTTACCCAAAAATCATGCTGATGCCAGTCCTTTAGTATCTAAAATCGAAAGGTTTAATTCATAAAAAGAAAGAAAGGTGAGAGACTGCACCCTCAACTAGAGCCCTCACCCCCTCCTGCATCCCAACCCCCTGTCCCAGGCCCGGTGAAAGTCAGTGAGGGTCGGGGAGAGAGTGACGGAGGGAGAGGGGCTGGGGTAAGTGGGGGTGGAAGTCTCAGAGAAGGGGTGGGGCAGGGGCAGGGTAAGGGTGTTTGGTTTTTTTTTTAATATACATTCTATGGTAGGATAGGTTCAATATGTGTGATCAACATTAACTGTGTCTCTAATGAACCTTACAAATTGTCTCCTAGCTGTACACACTCACGTGTACGCTCTTGAAATAACTCAGCAATAGAGTTTCTGTTCCGTTTTCATTTCTGCTTCTTTAAGGCTGCTGCAGGAAAATAAAGAAGTCACTGCACCACTTTTTCTTCTTTCACAATACACATTCCTCAAACCACAGCTGAGAAGAAAAATCTGAGAAGAAAAATCAGAAACTATGCAAGAACAGAAGGGCAAAGTCAGTGCCTCTTACACAATTTGCTTTTTCTCTGTGACCTTTCCCAGCTGTAGTCTTTTAACACAGAAAATATGAAGAACTGTATTTGTAAAGGTTAGGATAAATCAGTCTGGATAAAATGTCCCTCGATGCCATCTGGGTCAGTGGGCAAAGCTAGAAGAACCAAGATTTTTTTTGATATACTGACTGCATGTGCCCTCAGTTTGTCAAATACACAAATATCTTTTGATTCAGAAGATCTCCTCAGTGGAGTTGTGTGTGACCAGAGACCTGCTCCAGTTGTCGTTACCAACAGTGGAAGTTTTTCTATTTTCTTTAATGGGAGTTGGGCTGGCTGCCAGGAGAACAGTTCAGCAATACACAGTAAATAAGGATATTCTTTCTTGCTTTTCTGTTATGCTCCATTCCTCATATGGGGCAGAAGGGTGCCTAAAACATGGTGTCTATTTCAGTCATACAACTCATATAGTCCTAATGAGGCACATGGCTACTATCTTCAAGTCAAAGTCATAAACTATGAGTGCAGTTGTCTCTAGCACATTATGTCCAAAGCCCTGCAGACAAGGAAGCAAGCACTGCAGGACCCAAATGTTGCAGCAAGGTTCTTAGGTTTGCAACACTCCAGTGTTGGAAGGCAGGCACTGGCTTTAGATAACCCAATACTTAAAAGACAATGCCATTAAAGCATTATGTCAGGCAATGCTGGGCCAAGGTTCTTGCCTTGGGACAGGGGAGGTGGCCTGCAGGCAAGAAAACTGAAACAAATTTCTCACAGAAAAGAAACTCCACATTTTTTCATTGTTCCAGTTTGAACCTGCACCCCCCAACCAAAATGGAATGGCTGGCTGTCCGCAACTCCCCAGGGGCAGCTGAGGCAGTCTCTTAGAATTGGGGGCAACCCAGCTCCAATTGGGCCTCCCAGGGTTTCCAGGACTGCCAGGCTTTCTGCTCCCTGGCAAGGAGCTTGGAAGCTCTGGTGTCCAATCCCTGACCTTGCTGTATAAAGAGTCTGGGTTATCCTAGCTAAAAGGTACCAATTCCATCCTTATTGTCATGCACAAGCACCTATTTGGGGCAACCCAGACTTGCAAATTGGGAACAAATCTGTAATTTGGGAGAACTTGGTCCCTTTTCTAACAGCAAAGCAATGTTATGACCAGCCATCCTGAGCAGAGTAGCTGTACTTAACAACTAAGGCCATGTCTACATCTAAAATTTTGCAGCGCTGGTTGTTACAGCTGTATTAGTACAGCTGTATAGGGCCAGCGCTGCAGAGTGGCCACACTTACAGCAACCAGCGCTGCAAGTGGTGTTAGATGTGGCCACACTGCAGCGCTGTTGGGCGGCTTCAAGGGGGGTTCGGGGAACGCGAGAGCAAACCGGGAAAGGAGACCAGCTTCGCTGCGGTTTGCTCTCGCGTTCCCCGAACCACCCTGCAAACCACAGGGAAGGAGACTTGCTTGCTCGGGGGTTCGGGGAACGAGAGAGCAAACCGGGAAAGGAGACCAGCTTCGCCGCGGTTTGCTCTCGCATTCCCCGAACCACCCTGCAAACCGCAGGGAAGGAGACCTGCTTGCTCGGGGGTTCGGGGAACGAGAGAGCAAACCGGGAAAGGAGACCAGCTTCGCCGCGGTTTGCTCTCGCGTTCCCCGAACCACCCTGCAAACCGCAGGGAAGGAGACCTGCTTGCTCGGGGGTTCGGGGAACGAGAGAGCAAACCGGGAAAGGAGACCAGCTTTGCCGCAGTTTGCTCTCGCGTTCCCCGAACCACCCTGCAAACCGCAGGGAAGGAGACCTGCTTGCTCGGGGGTTCGGGGAACGAGAGAGCAAACCGGGAAAGGAGACCAGCTTCGCCGCGGTTTGCTCTCGCGTTCCCCGAACCACCCTGCAAACCGCAGGGAAGGAGACCTGCTTGCTCGGGGTTCGGGGAACGCGAGAGCAAGCCGGGGAAGGAGACCAGCTTGATTACCAGAGGCTTCCTCAGGTATGCTGGGATACCTGCTTATTCCACGGAGGTCAAGAAAAGCGCTGGTAAGTGTCTATACTTGATTACCAGCGCTGGATCCTCTACACCCGAGACAAAACGGGAGTACGGCCAGCGCTGCAAACAGGGAGTTGCAGCGCTGGTGGTGCCCTGCAGATGTGTACACCTCCTAAGTTGCAGCGCTGTAACTCCCTCACCAGCGCTGCAACTTTCTGATGTAGACAAGCCCTAAGACATTGCTAAGCTAACATATCAGTTTAGTCTGGATTCCCTAGGAATGCCAGAGGTCCCGGAACTATTGGTCACCTTAGAAATACTTTATAAACTCTGCAGGCCTATGTCCATTATGTATACTTTGCTAATGAAGAAGAGTACCATTAGTTTGGAGTTCATCACTATCCCTAATAGAATCCCAGTGGCAGGGTATATTCTGTAATGTTAAAAAATCTCAGGCTCTGCTTGATACACCAAAAGATTGTATTCAAAATGCATTGGATGCCACAGAGATTGCACAAAAGCTAGGCTTTATCCTCTGAAGTTTGTTGGTCTTGCAACAAAGAAAAAGGTACCCTGATATGTATGCTATGAGACTGGCCAATGGTCAGGCAGTAGTGGAAATAGGTGGGCACAAGAATTAAATGTGTTCAGCCTCAGCAGCCAAACATCAGCCAGAAATTATATTCTAGGTTATTTACTTCCTAAACTGAGTTTAACTCTGCGGCAAAGACTTTGGTTTTCGAGGGCTGCAATGATCACTAAGTGGTGGTGAGGGAAGCTTTTTTTTTTTTTTTTTTTTTTTTTTTTAAAAGATCACTAAGTGGTGCGGGGGGAAGGGTTGGTTTACCCCTGGAATAGAGAAGTGGTATTCAGACCTGTCTGTTGAGTTAGCAGCCAACGAAAGGCTAGCTTATTGCCTTAGAGAGCTATTAGGAGAAATTTAGTCCCCATTTCTAGATACACTTGGATACAAAATGTTGAGGTGGCTCAAACAATACCAGACTTCTATTCCACCTAACCCCTCCTCCTCTCCCTATTGGTTATCCTCACCCTAATATGTTATGGGTATGTAGTATTGTCTGGTCTTGCAGCTTTGACAAGTTGTAAAACTATAATTTTATTAGAGATGTATACAAGCTGTAAATTTACTTTTTACTGTCTTTATGAACATTAATCACAAACACAAAATAAATAAAATGGAGTAGGGGGAGGGGAATCTATAAATGTCTGTAGAATCTGATGCATTTAAAACTGGTGAAATATTCCAAGGAACTTTCTGACTGCAATACAGTGTCAGGAGAACCAAATCAGGGAAGAATACACTTGCAGTTTGAGGGTGCCCACTAAATAGGAGAGGCTAAGCCCAATAACATTTGTTTCTATGGAAAAGTGTTTCCCTAAATCGCTCATTAACCCACATCTGCAGATTTGGTAATGACAGGGGATCAAGACTCTGCTCACCTTATCTAATCAAGCATATGGAGAGAGAGAGAGCGCGCAAGCATTTGCCCCTGGACAATACAAGGTACCGACTGGGGGGAGATTTACAGAGTGGATTCAGTGCAAGAAACAGAGGTCAATGACGGAGGGTGCTCTGTTTTCCACTTTTTTGAAATACTGAGCCATTTTTATCTCGCTATAGTTGCATTAACAGTACCTTTGGCTTGATGCATCTAGATTATCAGATAGAAAAATGTGGTGTTTATTGCTATGATTGATATTTGTGATTCTTCAAGTGGCAACTTCTTGTGTTTATCTGTTTCTCTTTTAGGACTTTATCATGCAAAAGGCTTTGTTGGGGTGGGAGCATGGTGTCTGTAGCTGGCAGTTTGACTCTCTACACTTCTCTGCCCCTATATCAGGGATGGACAAATAGAGCTTTCAGGTTTCCTTTCTGATAATCTTTCCTGGTGGTTAATACTCAGTAAATATTAGGTATAAACTAATGGTGAATGATGAGTTTTCTCAGATCTGATTTTTATTTGTATTTATATAACTTAACCATAAATATTCTCTGCACACATTCACTTTTTGGGACAGTTTTTCCATCCTTTATCTCTTCACAGAACATCTTTTAGGAAAGTTACTACAACTATTGAAAAGAAGATCTTAGGATAGTATTGTCTCATCTCATCAGCCATAACACTTGCATTGCTGGCATGAATCTATACTGAGTCAGTATCAAGTCTGATGGTTTTAATATAAGAAGGTACCAGGTACCTCTCTTGGGTCACTGTCAGACTAAATGAAAAAAGACCCCTTTGAATTCTGCCAGCTGAATGCCAACATTGGTTAAATTTTAAATCTACATACTAAGGACTTGGCTTGCAGGATGTATATGACTTTCCTGCTATTGCACGTTCCGTTGCTGTATTTTTAGACATTCTCATATGAAATGCAAACAGAAGGGTATTGAATTATAACTGTCTGTCTGGCTTCCTTATTTGTGGTGCAACCGAGCAACTTTCTTCCTGATTTTAACTTTGTGTTTGCACTGCAGAATTGAAAATTGAAAACCAACCTGATGGCGTGTTTCTGTGTTGCCAATTTAGAGGGAAAACCCCCCAATGTTTTGTGGTGCTACTTGTTTTTAAAATGGATTTCCTTGAAGGTGAAAGCAGATAGACTTATTTGAGCTCTATCCCAATTCCAGAAGAATTTGGGGGTTGAGTTCTCTGGCCTAAAAGGCCAGATTCAGTTGTGACAATCTTGGCTTCTGACAAATCTGTATTTTTAGACTTTCCTACAGAAATGCTGAGCTTGACTTCTCAGATCCTTGAGGCATAGATCATGGCAGTGTGTGTTCTGTCATGTGACACAGTGAAATAATTATCAGCGAGAAAATATGTTAAAGTTTGCGGTGAGTATATAGACTCATCAGTTCTTCCATTTTACTCACGTAGCTTTGCTTCTTTCTGACTCATGTCAGAGTTTTGGTCATTAGAAATCAATTTATTCTCATAGGCTCCAGTGGACATTGTTATCTGGATCAAAGTCTTTGATTTACAATGTTTGAGTATGGTTGGATGGCGTGGCATTGCTTTTCAGAGTAACTTCTGCTTACATCTTTGCTTAACCCTGACCTAATTGACTGCAGATTTCACAACAGTCTAGGAGCCAAAAAGGAATTTGTTTGACCTCCCACTCCTTCATTGGGACCTCTTATTTTTAAAATCTCAGCTCACATGATTAACTTGTCCTATCCCTGAAAACCAGCTCAATTGTCTATACTTGTTTTGTGTTTTTGCTCTTTTGTTTTAGGGATACAGGGGAGTTGTTTAGTATAGACATAGCCTTCAAAATAAAACCAAGAGACTGTACAGCAGCACAGCTGTACCGATGCAGGTGTGTTGCTAAAAGGTCTCCCATGTAGGCACTCTACGCAGACGGGAGAGAGCTCTCCTGCGGGCATAATTAAACCACCCCCAAGGAGTCACAGTAGCTATGTCGGCAGAAGAAGCTCTCCTACTGACATAACACTGTGCCCACTACCACTTATGCTGGCAAAACTATGTCACTCAGGGTTCCCCCTCCCCCCCCGAGCAGCATAAGTTCTACTAACAAAAGTGTTAGTACAGATGTAGGAATTAGGCTC
The DNA here is from genome assembly GCF_007399415.2 of Gopherus evgoodei. Taxonomy (NCBI): domain Eukaryota; kingdom Metazoa; phylum Chordata; order Testudines; family Testudinidae; genus Gopherus; species Gopherus evgoodei. The sequence continues at coordinate 44,034,335 of NC_044328.1, read as the reverse complement.
TGTCAGGTCACCTGGTTTGGATAGCAAGTGTGAAAAATAGGGATGGGGGTAGGGGGTAATAGGCACCGATATAAGAGAGAGCCCCAAATACAGTATCTGGACTGTCCCTGTGAAATCAGGACATCTGGTCACCCTAGGTTTGGATCATCCTTTTCATAGCAGAATTTTTTACCCATGGGGAAGCAGAAAGCAAAGGTTTGTGCTGGGGTGGCAAATCAAATGGATGAAGGGAGAGCAGTGTTAGCTTCTGTCCTTTATACAGTCTTGGTAAAGACAATACTGATCGTAGCTTTTTCCAGCAGTGTTGCCAACTCTTTTTGATTTTTATTGTAAATCTTCCAATATTTGTCATGGTATTTTTTGGTAAAGCCTCAGTACCTGGAGTCAGGTGAAAGTCTTTTCTAAACGTAACTTCATTCTCATTATTTTAAAAAGTGAGTTTCTAGCCTAAATGGTCAAGCTTTGAGACACTTGCGACAATGTAACCCCGAAAGACTCACACACCAGAAGGAAAATAAAAACCTAAAATATATTTTTAATTGAGGTAGGAGGCTGTGTCTGACTCTCAATTTTTGAAGGCTGGGGTTAGCAGTACTGATAGTGCAAAACAGTGCTGTGGCAGCTGATACATTGTCAAAAGCTGTAAATGAGGGCAGTGCCAGAGGAGGGCTGTAAAAAGTGACAGCAGCAGTAAGAATAAAAGAATAATAAAAACCTTGGATGTCTGATGCACTTTTACAAGAAGGAGGAGCAACAAAGGGGTGGAGAATATTGGGCTGGTGATTGTGGTTAATCCTCTGCTCTGTCACACAAAAATCCAAGATTCAGGCCATGTCTAGACTACCCGCCGTATCGGCGGGTTAAAATCGATTGCTCGGGGATCGATATATTGCGTCTCATCTAGACGCGATATATCGATCCCCGAGCACGCTTATATCTATTCTGGAACTTCACCAACCCCAATGGAGTTGCGGAATCGACAGGGGGAGCCGCAGACATCGATCCCACGTGGTCAGGACAGCTGAGTAATCCGATCTTTAGATATTTGACTTCAGCTACGTTAGTCACATAGCTGAAGTTGCGTATCTAAGATCGATTTCCCCCTGTAGTGTAGACCAGCCCTCAGTCTCTCATCCACTGGGTAGATAAAGCTGTGCAGATAAAGCAACTGGTTTTTAAAACTGATTTCATTCAAGGTGAAATACATTATTGGACAAATCCCCTGGAGGTTGGGAGTGCCTCAGATAAATTGCTCAGCACTGATCCAGGAGCATTATTAATTAGCTCTGAAGAGAGAACCTTGCAGCCCTACTCATCCAACGAATGACAACAAGGCCTTCAGGAAGAATTAAGTTCTCCTGCATAGAGAACTTTCCACTAGGTTTCCAGCAAAACAAACACATGCCACAGAAAAGGCTTTTAATTTCTCTTTTTGTTTGTTTCTTGCTGCCTTTCAGCTATGAATTCCCGCCCTGCCCCCTCCCCCGCCCCAAGATCAGAACAGTGTAGAGAAAGAAGTACATATACCCCCCCTCCACAACTTGGTCAGATCGTGCAGGCTTTACTCTCTTGAAATTCCCATGGGAATTAATAGGAAAGACTGCAGGACTGACTCTCTTTTTAATTTCATTTGTAAAACTTCTTTTTAAATACAAAAGACACATGTTCTGTTAGCCACAGTGTTCTCTGGGGTACATGTTAATACTCCATTAATACCTTTCTGGGGCGGTTACAAGCTCATTCAGTTTTGGCCCTGTGCCTCAAAACACAGCTGTGGTATACATTAAGGGCCCTTTAATGTACTCCATGTCCTGAGATATTGATTAAGTAATACAGTACTTCTTGCTATTGTTATCTTGCTATTGAACCCTCAGCAAATAATGATGAAAGACCAGGCTAAGCAGATATGTAACTAGCAGACAGCTCCTTTTGAAAGTGAAGGAGCCTTGCTAGACTGCAAAAACAGCCATTTGAAAAAAAATGACCTTTTAAAAAAAAAATAGATTTTATATACAGTTTCAGCTGACATGGCTGTGGTGCTTCTGTTCTTGGAGCCCATCTTGGATACAAAAGACACTGAGATAGCTTAAACCAAGGGCTTATCTACATTTAAAAGTTACATCAGCATAGCAACCTCTCTTAAGGATGTGAAAAAATCCACACTGCTGAGAGATGTAGCTAAACTGACCTGACCCCCCAGTGTAGACAGTGCTAGGTTGATGGAAGAATTCTTCTTTTGACCTAGGTACTGCTTCTTCGAGAGGTGAATTAACTCCAGTGATGAACACCTCATGTCACAAGAGGTAATGCCTACATTTAAAGGAACTGTGCCACTGTGGCATTTTAAGTGTAGACCTAGCCCAAATTACACCGTGTCTACAGAGATAATATGGCTGTAATAGAGGCATGTACTGAAAATCAGCTGTTTGTAGGAGCCTGGAATGCAGCAGTGCTGTTCCATTGTATGTTGGCCACTCCAGAAATTCAGACTGAGCTTCAATCTAACAGTGCTGACTGCTTTAAAAGTTGCTTGCAATGAGGAAAATTAGGCCCGTGCCATCTTCTGCTTTTTAAATGATCTACTGTGAAGGCCTGAAAGCTGGTGGGTTTTAAGGTTATTTTTTCTGCTTATATTTCACCTTAGGAATTTCAAGAATGATAAAGGGGAAGACTTGACAGAGGACTTGGATGACTAAGGGCTTGTCTCCCCTGGCAATTAACAGCGCTGCAACTTTCTGGCTCAGAGGTGTGAAAAAACCACCCTCCTGAGCGCAGCGAGTTGTAGCGCTGTAAAGCACCAGTGTAAACAGGGCTGCAGCGCCGGGAGCAACGCCCCTCGTTGAGGTGGGTTTTTTTAGAACGTTGGGAGAGCTCTTGCCCCGTGCTGCACCGCAACCACACAGGGCACGTTAAAGCACTGCCGCAGCAACGCTTTAGCGTTGCTAGTGTAGCCTAGCACTCAGTATGTACTGGGAGTTACCTTAACTCCTGACTGAAGAGATGGGAGTGCTGACTCCTTCAGGGAAAAGAATTTTTCTTCCAATTGTATGAACAAAACTAAGGATAATCAGTATTAATAAAAATCCCTTCCCTCAATTGCTTAGGCTTCACCTCTTTGGCACTGTGATGTCACAGTACCAGGGTCAGTGCAATCATTTAGGCGACCTAGGCAGTCACCTAGGGCGCTGGAATTTGGGGGGCACCATTTTCTTCGGCAGCAACCGCAGCGGCTGGATCTTCGGCCACCCCGGTCGCCACCGGCATTTAGGCGGAGGGAGCTGGGCCGAGGAGCTCGGGGAGGGCTGCCTGCAGCAAGTAAGGAGGGGAGAGCAGCACGCAGGGGAACTCTCCGCCCCAGCTCACCCCTGCCCCGCCTCCTCCCTGTGCACGCTGTGGCTGCTTCACTTCTCCCACATCCCAGGCTTGCAGCGCCAAGCAGCTTAGGTGCCACAAGCCTGGGAGGCGGGAGAAGTGAAGCAGCCAGGGCGTGTTCATGCGCAGAGCAGAGATGAGCTGAGGCGAGGGGGGCACCTCAGGGTAGGGGCGCAGGGGGTGGGAGGGTGCAAGGTGGAAGTTTCACCTAGGGTGTGAAACATCCTTGCACCAGCCCTGACAGTACCACCACCTGTCCAGTCATCCATAAGATCTCCCAGGATAAACAAATCTAAACTTGTAATGAAAAAAATGCAGTTGTCTTTATAGATCACAAATAGGCAATGACAAGCAGAAACATTTTTTTTTTCCTTTGCAGATCATCTTTAAGGATTGGTTAAGAGCCACTTATTGAGGCTTGTTCTCAAGAATTCTTTTCCTGGCAAACACAATCTGGTTGCTAAAATGCAGGATTCAAAAAAGGGAAAACTTTGTACTACATGCTCCTGAACCTGTCAAGGGTGTATTGGTTCCAGGCTATCTTCCTCTTGCTTATCCAGCAAATGTTTTGAGCTGGAATAGGATTCACCCAGTGCTTTGCTTACACTATTATTACCCTCTAGGTAACATGTAAAACTCAACTATTCTGACATCAGTTGTCAAATCTAAAGTCACTGGAGATGAAAATATTGCTAGTTTGGCATCTTTGCTTTGATATTGTTAACTCATGTTTGAAAGTTCAGTACTAGAATGGTTCTGCATTAATGGTGACCTTTCCAGTTGTTAAATCTTTATTTCTTGTTTGTGCATAATGTTAATTGGGAAGCAGTGTGCTCCAGTGGACAGGGCATTTGGCCCGGAGCTGAGGCCTCCATTCTGTTACAGGCTCTCCCATTGACTAGATACATGAGAGTGGGTAAGCCCCTTCATCTTATCTCTGTTTCCCCACCTGTAAAACGGGGAAATCATACTTTCCTTCTTAGAAAAAGCTTCAAATGCTTCTGAGGCATCAGCTTCTAGTTTTGCAGTTCTTTCATGCTCTCCCCCACTGGCTCAATGCAGTCACCACAGAACACTTAGTTGTTAGCGTTAAAGAAGCCAGTCTCCATTGCATTAAGTGAAGGTGCTTTTTAAAGTGCTTACAGCATAGAGCTTGTTCAGGCAGCCTGCAAAATCTGAGGCTGCAAGGGTCCTTGGATGGGTTCCCAGGGTTTCCAAATTGCTGTGTCATGCATGCTGCATATGCAAATATATGAGATCACCAGGAGGAGTTTGAGGAGGCAGCAAAGACAATTTGTGTGCCCTAGGCAGCACGTGAAGACTCAGCACAGAGCATACTCTCTTTATTTTCTCATGCCAGCTGGGATCTCTCGTATTGGACCTGTCAGTCTAGGTAGGAAATTATGTTAGAAGCTGTGCTGCTGAATTCATCCCATGAGAATGAGTCGTGTTCCAAACTGGGGACTCCCTTGACACTCATCCAGCAGCCTACAGCTGGAAAAAGAGCTTTGGATCAAAACAAGGGTTCTTCCTGTTTTGCTGCAAGGCTTTTGAGCCTGTGAGGTGTTGCACTTGCACCTCCTCTCTAAAGACTAGTTGAGAGTGTTATTTTGCTGCTTATTTGGAAGAGGAAATGTCGTGTGGACAGCGTCCCACCATCTGAAAGTCTGTCCTCAAGTCAGAGAGATCAAAGCATGCCCTTACATTTGAGGGATGTGAAAGAGAGGCCAGGAGGGGGAGAACTCTTTGTGGCTCAAGAGGGTAACTGATGCTTCAGAAGTGGGTTGCTGAACTTGTCCCTGCGAGGACAAGGCCTCAGGCTGTCCTTTGCTGTAGCAGTGACACAGGAAATCACTGTATGGCTAGTTTGATAAATTGGTAAGGGCTCATGTACCATACTTCAGTGATGGGTACAGAGGGCTTGTCTACATCAGAAAGTTGCAGCGCTGGTGAGGGAGTTACAGCGCTGCAACTTTGAAGGTGTACACATCTGCAGGGCACCACCAGCGCTGCAACTCCCTGTTTGCAGCGCTGGCCGTACTCCCGTTTTGTCTCGGGTGTAGAGGATCCAGCGCTGGTGATCCAGCGCTGGTAATCCAATGTAGACAGTTACCAGCGCTTTTCTTGACCTCCGTGGAAGGAGGAAGCCTCTGGTAATCAAGCTGGTTTCCTTTCCCGGTTTGCTCTCTCGGTCCCGGAGCCACCCAGCAAACCGCAGGGAAGGAGACCTGCTTGCTCGGGGTTCCGGGACCGAGAGAGCAAACCGGGAACGCCGCGGTTTGCTCTCTCGGTCCCGGAGCCACCCAGCAAACCGCAGGGAAGGAGACCTGCTTGCTCGGGGTTCCGGGACCGAGAGAGCAAACCGGGAAAGGAAACCAGCTTCGCCGCGGTTTGCTCTCTCGGTCCCGGAACCCCGAGCAAGCAGGTCTCCTTCCCTGCGGTTTGCTGGGTGGCTCCGGGACCGAGAGAGCAAACCGCGGCGTTCCCGGTTTGCTCTCTCGGTCCCGGAACCCCGAGCAAGCAGGTCTCCTTCCCTGCGGTTTGCTGGGTGGCTCCGGGACCGAGAGAGCAAACCGCGGCGTTCCCGGTTTGCTCTCTCGGTCCCGGAACCCCGAGCAAGCAGGTCTCCTTCCCTGCGGTTTGCTGGGTGGCTCCGGGACCGAGAGAGCAAACCGCGGCATTCCCGGTTTGCTCTCTCGGTCCCGGAACCCCGAGCAAGCAGGTCTCCTTCCCTGCGGTTTGCTGGGTGGCTCCGGGACCGAGAGAGCAAACCGCGGCGAAGCTGGTTTCCTTTCCCGGTTTGCTCTCTCGTCCCGGAACCCCCCTTGAAGCCGCCCAACAGCGCTGCAGTGTGGCCACATCTAACACCACTTGCAGCGCTGGTTGCTGTAAGTGTGGCCACTCTGCAGCGCTGGCCCTATACAGCTGTACTAATACAGCTGTAACAACCAGCGCTGCAAAATTTTAGATGTAGACATGGCCAGAGTAATTATCTAGATATCTGCTCCAAAACCTGTGTGTGTTGAGTCAAACCATATAGTCACTTTCATGAAGCATCATCTGACCAATCAACATAATTAAAGAAACTAAAGCACAAGTAGTTCCAAGTTGGAGAATGTCTGAAGAACATACTTTTGATCGGTGTGTGTGTTGTTTGTAAGGCTGGCTGGATACATGTTTGTGATTTTAGGTAACAGATGAGGCAACTTATATCATGGAACCTAATGATTGTTAATATTCCTGTAAGGGTGATAAAGGGACATTGCTAGGCTTTGGAAGACAGTTCTGGTTTTATTTTATTTTAAAATAAATAAAAAATAAAGCAAGTCCAGAATAGCTGCAAGATAGAGAAGGACAACAGCACAGATCTCTCCTGCTGACTTTTTTTTTTTTTTTTAAAAGGAATGCAGGAGGGGAAGAAATTTGCTCAGATTGGCACAGTTCAAAGTCATCTTCACTATCATTAGTTATGTCCTTCTTATTGTTGACCTTGGATTATGAAACTGTGGAACAGCACTGGGTAGCTCTGTCCTGATGTACAATGGGGAACAAAATATTCTTAGATTCCAAAAGCAGCAAGTATAGTAAACACCACATAAGCTTACCATACTGTTGGTTTTGTACCATTTCTCAGGTTGCCTGCTACTTCCTGTGTTCCAAGCACGGTCTTCCTTCAAATTCTTCCCCCAAACCTCTTTTTCTTCCCTGTTCTGTATTAGCTGGGGAAAATGGCTTTGTAACAAATTGCACGTTCAAGGTATTTTAATCAGCAACATCTGTATACCACATTGTGTCCACACACATCAGCTGTCTGCCTTTTAGAAGCATTGGCTGCTAGAGGGCTGTAATGCCAAAGTTGAGGTCTTTTGTTTAGTCCGGCTAAACCCCATGCAATCTGCAATGGTTTTGCCCCTTTGTAGACAAGAATTTACAAGTATGTGATTGCACATGTTCAGTGAGATCTAACTCACATTGCAGAAAGCATCTAAAAGCTCCTGCTCTACTGCAACACCTATTGAATTCCTGATGTCTGTTTCCAGCAACAGGTGAACACAATGGAAGATAATGTGCTTCTTCATTCTTTAACAATTGTAAGAGGAGTTGTATGTGGACACAGCAAAATGTTTTTGTCAAAACCAGAGTTGCTTTGTGGACTTGCTATATCTTGCAAAGACAAGCAAGGCAGCCACCTATTTCTGCAACTGATATCCCTGCAAGGATTTCCTTGATTAGAATAGACACTAGCTGAAGAGAACTTTCACAATGCAAACATATGTAGTGTTGACTTTGTGAGTCTGCTTCAGGGTGGATTGATTTTAAATCAGCAAGTGGAAAGCCTCAATTTAAATTGATTTTGAATCAACTTTTCCATATTAATTTACCCTATTTTCTAAGTAAAGGTGCTTTCTCATTGGTTGATACAAATATTAAAACATGTTGATTAACAAATAGAGCCTTTATATTAGATTTTGTACCTATCTTTTTTATATGTAGGAGGTACACTATAACTATATACATTTATCTAAGCAATTATATAGCTTAATATTTTCAGATTCTTAATTGTACACTTTTAGAAAGTTAGAAAATGGTGAATGATATATTGCTTAAATAGATAACATTTTGCTCATGAATTACTGTCAATCTGCATTAGGATAGTAACTGGAATTTAATTACGCACCACCATATAAAATATATTTTTGTTAAACAAAACAACCTTAAATGTTTTGGACACAAACTTCTTATCAAAACATGTTTCACATTTACAATTGTTTTATTAATCCCACAGTTCCTTTAACTGTAATTGTGAATTAAATTGATTATTTCAGGTCATCCTGGGAAAATGTTCAAATATGCCTAAGTGCAGGTGACTGGTGCTTAAGTTCTTACTCACCTTCGTCTCTTGAAAATGATACTCTCCTAAATTACTTAGGCTGATTTATTGTGCCATATTTATAAAGCTTGACCTCAAAAGTTAGAATCATGGGGAAAACATCTTTATATAGAAAAGCCAACTTTAACTCAAAGGTTTTGATAGAGGCTCATGGAGTCAGCATATTTTTTTGTACTTAAATGTTAGGAGTATAAGAAGTTTGGGCTTTAACATATTTTGGACTAAATTCAGATTTCATTTCAACAGAAAAAATGTAACAATCAAAATAAGATTTAAATAAAAAATGTATTTTTATCCACCCTGGTCTGCACTGTATCCAGACAAAATGAAACATAAATGGGAAATTTACTTTTGTTTGTCCCAAGGGTTAACTCTTGAAGTGTATTTTAAAATCACAACTTAAATAATATTGTTAACCATTTTTCTGCTTATCCTTGAATCAGGAATATCCAGCTAATAATCTAATGCAATGGTGACAAATATTATAATATTTTATTCATATGAAGGGAAAGTTATTGAAAATAAGTTCTTGACTACCAGATATTCTTTTGAGTGTTCAACAGAGGTGCTTAATGACATGGTACATACTTTTATCTCTGCTCATTAGCTGATAACAGTATATTATTGTGGTATGGGCTGGGGGTTTCCATAAATGTGGTTCAGAACCAGAGGTAATTCATCTGAACAAACTGACATATCTTGAAATGATCCTTGTGTCTTCAAATACTATGGAGTCGGGGAGGAAGAGATGGAACAGTTTGTGAGAGTGCAGAACTTTTAGTTTGAGGACATTAGGCATACATGTGTGCTTGTGTTGCTTTTTACTTTATACCTTTTGTTTTAGTTTTGTATACTTAAAACTCACACTGCTTACTCTGAAATTTCAGAGCAAAACACAGCAAAATTCAGCTGATTTGAGCAGGAAAATCCTTGCAGATTTTGCCAACATTTACAATTTGTATTCTATAGTATGTGAGCTCAAAAGATAGGCTCTAGCAAAACAAAACCCTTCAAACACATCCATTTAATACTGTGAATCAAAATAAGACTAACCTAGCTATCCTATTAATCTACAAACCTCCCCATGCAAAAGGCTTCCAAGAGGATCTAAGATGGTATCCATGATGATAAAATGTACATGGCTGATAGTCTAGACAGTAAAGTCTCCCAAGAAAATCAGTGCCTTTGCTTCAGCTACCTGAAAGCTTAGCTAATCTTTCCTCCTTTTTAGATTTTTCCTTAGAAGACTCTAGTCCCCCCACTGGGTTCTGGGATTGGACAAAACCCCCAAATTACTCCCTCTCCTACTCAGATCATGAACCATCACCCTGATTCACCCCACACAAATGGATTCAATCAAATTCCCAAATTGTGTGGGAGCAAACTCTATCAAACCAAGTAACCTAGGAGTGGAAGAACTAGTCAAGCAGAACCACCACCCCTTGACCACTTCTAAAATGAATGCAGCAGTGCTTAGGACACCATCCTATGATCCCACTGCCCTTGCAGGTGGTTGTGGCTCTCAGCTGTCCCTAATCTATGTGAAGCCCCTGCATAAATTGGTTAAATAGGCCAAGTTGTCAGCAATGTGCAGGTAATACACAGCTCTATATCTGATATAAAAGATGTAAATAACACCATTTTCTAATTCTAACATACAGAAAAGATCAGTGCCTGGCTGAGGAGCATGTGGTTGAAATCGAACCCAGACAAGAAAGGATTGATACTTGTGGGGAAAGGGAAGCAGTTTGAAAAACTTGCCTCCTCCATAGCTACTCCTTCAGGCATCTACCTATTCATTGTAATTTCATAGCCTCAGGCTCCTGAATGTGGAGGCCTAAACCCACTCACGTTCACTTACACTGGGCCAGAAGACTTAGAGCTAGCAACAATGATCCACAGTTTTGACCTCCATGCCCAATAACTGCAACTCCCATATCTGAGAATGAAGTCAGACAGCCTGACGAAGCATCAGCTGGTACAGCACCTGCTTGCTTGCTCAGCAACATGAACTGCTGTAAACATGTTGACCTTCTGCCTTGCATAATGGCTTCCCCTGGAACTACAGTACTACCACCTTTAGTGGTTATTTTGTATTGAAAGTAGTCTTTTTTTCCTTCTTAACCCTCTCCCCCTCAATGTGTTTAAATCTCAGGTTAGTTTTGTTTTAAAAAGTTGCAGAGTAAAGGTTGAAAACATAGCTCAGGCTCAAGAATGAGAAGACATATACAACCCATTTTTTTTAAACCTCTATTTTGAAGCCACTGTATTTGGGGATGGAGGTAAAAAAAAGAGGGCTGACATGATTTTGGATTCTGCTATGTTTTTCAAGGGTTCTGTTTAATATTCAGAGCCTCTACAAGATTGTCTGCCTGCCTATACTCTTATGGCAGTTATATGCTACTAACACAGTGAAACTGATGACTAATAGGCTGAGATTTTTAAGGACAAGAGGGAAGCAGAACTTTCAAAGGAGCCAGCCCATGAAAGAGGTAAGAATGAGCATGACCTCTGACTGTTCAGAACCAAATGTTCAGAACCAGAATTGATCTCTGATTTACTTTTCTCATAAGCAGCTCACTACTTGGTCTTGTGCATTTCTGGAACAAAACAACCTCTCCTCTTTGTTTCTTTCTTTCTTCATGGAGTGAAGAGAGAGGCTTATAGTTGTATATTTCTGGAGGAACTTAAGATACCAGCAAGGGTAGCCATATTAGTACACATTGAAACCTATAGTCAAGCATGATCAAGTCCAGTGACCCTGACAAAGAAGTCCTGATGGGTAGTAGTAGTCAAACGTAGAAAACTTCCTCTGAACCTTGCAATTAAAACCAGGGCTGGTTTCTGTCAGTTGACTGGGCTTATGGGGCTGTTTAATTGCAGAGTAGATGATGTGACTGAGCTTTAGGGAGGGTCCCAGAGTTCAGGCTCAGCTTGAGCCCTGATGTTGACACTGTAATTAAATAGCCCCTTAGCCGAGTCAGCTGCACGGGCGAGGTGCTTAGCGCAGCGCAGACACGGCCGGAGAGCCACGCTGGGGATGAACAGCATGTACTGGACCAAGGCCTGTTTTCCAGCTACTCCAGTCCTTCTTCAGGCCTGCTTCCCCGGGGCAGGACTGGCACAAGGGCCGTTGGGTGACGGCCTTGGGCGGCAGAGCAAGCCCGGGTCACGCGGCAGGGGTACCGCTCCTGCGCGGCTCGCTCCAGCCGGCGGCCGTTGCTCGCTGCAGGGCTAGGCGGCAACACGCCGCAGCCGTCCGGGGGCGGGCGCTCGCAGCCAACCTCCTGCAGGCGCCCCCGGGCACGTCCCTGCACAGCGATAACGGGGCGGTGCGGACTGAGCCAACGCCCCTGCCCGCGGCTTGCCCGTCACGTGGTGTCTGATCATCCCCCCCTTACAATCGCCCCACACCGCTCCCTCCTGCGCATGCGCCTTCTCCGCTAACCCACCCCGTCGCCCTTAGGGCAAAATGATTGAGCGTCAGAAGACCCGGAGGAAAGGAGCATGCGCAATGATGAAAAGCCTGCGGGGGGGGTCCGCTGTGGAATGATGAGCGCATGCGTACTGGTGGGCTGGAGGGGGTTTCCGCCCCACCCAGGTTGGGCAGAGCATGCGCAGTGATGGGGGCTCGGGCTGGCCTTATATAGGCTGCGATCAGCTGATCGGCTCCGCATTGCAGAGACGCAGATATGCAGCTGCTGGTTTTGCTGTGTCTGTTGGCTGCTGGTAAGCGGGGCCGGGCCGGGCCGCGCGCTGCTCACGGGGCGGCAGCAGCTGCGGGTAGACTCCGGGCTGGGGCGAACCCGCGTCCCTTGGTGCCCGGGCTGGCCGGGTCGGCGGGGCTCGACCATACGGGTGGAGGGAGCGGGGCGGTTGGATCTAGGGTGGAGGCCGGGCAGCGGCTCCAGCAGCGGGAGCTGCCCGGGGGCAGTGGGGCCGGTGTGTGTGTCTGTATAGGGGGCTGGGTAGAGCGCCCAGGCCTGGTGCCCGAAAGCGCTGGGCGGGGTCCCCTCCCCTCCGCTGAGGTGGGCATGGGAGTTAACCTTCCCGCCGCCGGGAGAGGGGCTCGGAGGTGGGTGATCCAGGCCAAAGTCTGCGCTGTCTCTTGGCTGCCGTGTGTAGTCGGTGCTACACAGAGAGACTAGGTAAATACCGTCCTCAGAGCTTCATCAGACTCAGCAAATACGGCCTGGGTCTTGACCGCGTAAACGCCAGAGATGGGCGCTAACTAATCAGACCTTCCGTGGAGTGAGAGCCGCGACTGGCACAATCAGTATCACCCATCTAACTGTGTGAGTATTGGCCTGAGCTCAGCAGCTCCGGGGGCTAGATGTTGTGTTAAACGACTGATCGCAGCCCTCCCAGTCTGAAGAAAATAGTTGTAACTCTTATAATATCTTTGCTCGTGTTGTTTACAATCAACTCCTTATTTTGTATAGGTGGCCAGGGCAATAGGTTGGTGTATTCTTACTAATTTTGATTTTTCAGATGTCAGTTGAATGCTAACAGTATTGACTCATAAAATTAATACACATTTATGATTTTCAGTACTTCCGGAATAAAACAAGCCTGCCAAATGATCATAACACCTTGAACTCCTTATGTCTAGCGAGCACTAGAATCTTTAGCTTTGTATCTTAAATGTTCAAAGGATTTTTTTGTCTACAAAAACTCTTTGTATCAGGGCACATTCTTCGGAAGATAATGCTGATTCTTGCTGTAAATGACAGCATTGTAAAACACTGTTGGCTGCCAAAACCCTGAAGGAAAAGGAAAAAGCCTTCAAGAGAATGTTGTGGGTGGAGAGTCAGCAGAAAATAAATCTTGCCTGGAGCCTTACTATTACTTTACTAATGACACTGCAGTACTCATCATGATGCAATTTAGTTTGATATTCAGTGCTTCTATAGTGCTACTATGGGTTTAGTATTTTACTTAGTAAATAACTAAATGTTTTGTGCCCCTGCACAGTCTGTATTAATAAAACAAAATATTGGGGGAGTTAACAGACAAGGTGATAAATGAAGAAAGGAATACACAAAATATTTAAGGGGGTTTCTTGCGGTGTAGCGTTCATCACATGACTTTGTAAAGGACCTATCTTAAATCTATCCAAAAAACCTCACAGATCTTGAAAAATTAACTTGATACCTAATTCAAAAACAAATTCTCTAAATAGAGGAGCACTGTCTGGGAACAAAGTGCAGATGAGGAGAGGCCAACCTCCACACCAGTTACTGAAAAATGGGATTGTGCTAAGACTTATAGCAGGATACTGTATCTCATCAGGGATTCAATGCTACTGGCTGAAGGCAGATATACTTGAAGTTTGGAAATCCTACCAACTCTTCTTTTACTGTAAAGGCAAAGAATCCTTCTTTGTTCTTCCACTTGCCAACCCAGGTGCCTGCTAATGTCTGTGTCCATTACTCTGTTCCTCTTGTCAGCCTCTTTGCTGCAGATGGTGATGATGAGGTGTTTCTAGTCTGCCCTGTGGCTTAGGTTTTTTTTTCCTCTCAGTGAATAACTCTGATGCCTCTGTTTGCTACTGTTCATAGCCTGGCAAAGTGTAGATCCACCTCTCATACTTCAACTGGGGTGGGGGAGTGTGTGTGGGGCAGGGCTCTGCCTGGTTCTGCTGCCTCTGCCTGAAACAATTGAGCGCAACAGAGGACTTTTGTTAGACTTGTTTATTCTATAAATACTGTTGGTCTGTGCTTGCTCACATGAGTCTTGCTATGGTCACTATATTTCTTTATGGAAGAATCATGCAGGTTCAAATCAGTTTCCTTACTGTTGAAAATGTTGCAGCATAGTTTGACTTCATGAGCTATTAAAGTCTAGCTTTGTCTGTCATGTCTCAAAGGAATTGTTTGGAAGCTCACTTTAATAATAGATTATTACAGTTGGACAGGACCTCAGGAGATCATCTAGTCCAACCTCCTGCTCAAAGCAGGACCAATCTCCAAATGGCCCCCTCAAGGATTGAACTCACAACCCTATGTTTAGCAGGCTAATGTTCAAACCACTGAGCTATCCCTCTCCCCTGTGGTGGCTGATGAATGTAAGAACTTAAGGCTGTTATTTGTACCCATGCATTCACCACCTTAATTTTAAAGAAGAGACTGTAGAAATAAGCAGGTCTTAAAAATCCTGTTGGATATTACAAAGTAAGTATACTTCTCAGATACAGGTGCCTTTTAAAATATACTTGCTAAAACTGAGTGCCCCACTAATCATTTTGGTCTTTTGTTGTGTAGCTCTGACAGCTGCTGCTTTTCTTCCTCAATCCTTGAGCAATCCCTTTCTGCTCTGTTTTTTGGATGTGGTTGGCAGGTATAATTTGGTGGTATGCAGTAAATGGAGTATGAGGTGGACCTATAGCTGAAAAGAGTCAGAAGACCGAGGCCAAGTCTATATTGGTATAATTATGTTGCTCAGGGCTGTGAAAAATGCACCCTCCTGAGCAATGTACAGTAACTCCTCACTTAACGTTGTAGTTATGTTCCTGAAAAATGCAACTTCAAGTGAAACAATGTTAAATGAATCCAATTTTCCCATAAGATTTAATGTAAATGCAGGGGCTAAGGTTCCAAGGAAATTTTTTGGGGGCAGACAAAAGGCATTATATACTGTACAGTACTGTACTGTGGTGGGGAGGTGCCCTGGCTTACTCCTGGGGCTCAGGGTGCAGAAGGGTGCTCAGGGTGGGGGTGTGGGAGGAGGGAGGAGGTGCAGAGCACTTACTTGGGGCAGCTCTTGTTTGGTGTAGGGGATGTGCATGTGGCTCTGCGCAGTGCGGCACCTTCCCCATGGCTGCAGTTCTGGGAGCTGCCCCTCCACCCCCAGCAGAGCCACCTGGAACGCAGGGGCTTTAGGGGCTGCAGGGCCCTGGTCTGCAGCTCTAATTCCCCTTTCAGAATGTGGCCCTGCAAGCACCGGCTGGAGGACTAAGGAGGAGCAGGGGCAGCCAGTGGTTGGAGAGAGGTGGTGTTTTCCCCGCTGGGGCATCTATGTGCACCCGTGTACTGGCTGGCAGACAAGCATCCATCAAAATGCTGCCAAAAAGTGGCATCATCAAGAGGCAATGCTGCCCAAAAGCGATATTACCAGGAGGCAACGCTGCCGAAATGCTGCTGATTTTTGGTGGCATTTCAGCAGCTATGCCTCTTGAGGTTGCCGCTTCTTGGCGGCATTTCGGCAGATGCTTGTCCACCGGTCATGGTCCTTGGTGACTAGTCATCCAGCGCCCGCCACCTGGAAAAGGTTGGGGACCACTGTCTTCCCCCAGTGCTTCCCCCACCGCTTAGAGGGGGGAGGAGATGGGGAAGAGGAACTTGTGCAATGCTCCCTTGTAAAGTCAGCCAAACGACTTATAAGGGAGTATTGCACAACTTTAAAAGAGCATGTTCCCTAATGTAGCAGCAATGTAACTTCGAAACAATGTTAAGCGGGAGGATGCTAAGTGAGGAGTTGCTGTAGTTATACCGACATAACCCAGGTGTAGTCAGCACTATGTTGAGGGAAAGCTTCTCTAGTTGACATAGGCCTGGTCTATGCTGAGGGGAAGCAGGGTCCGGGGGAGAGAACTGATTTAAGTTATACAACTTCAGCTATGTGAATAACAGCTGAAATCAATGTATTTAGATCTACTCACAGCGGTGTCTTCATTGTAGTAAGTCAGTGGCTGATGCTCTCCCATCAACTCCGCCTGTGCCTCTCACTCTGGTGGAGTACTAGAGTCGATGGGAGAGTGCTCAGCAGGCAATTTATTACATCTAAACTAGATGCCATAAATCGACCCCTGCTGGATCGATTACATTACCCACTGGATCGACAGGCAGCAGACAAGCCCATAGGGAGGTGGATTAACTATGTCTGCATAGTACTGTCTTTATTGAAGTGCTACAGTGCAGCTGAAGTGCTGTATGTCAAGACAAACCCTGAAGAACTGGGAATCTGGGGGCTTGTCTACATCAGAAAGTTGCAGCGCTGGTGAGGGAGTTACAGCGCTGCAACTTTGAAGGTGTACACATCTGCAGGGCACCACCAGCGCTGCAACTCCCTGTTTGCAGCGCTGGCCGTACTCCCGTTTTGTCTCGGGTGTAGAGGATCCAGCGCTGGTGATCCAGCGCTGGTAATCCAATGTAGACAGTTACCAGCGCTTTTCTTGACCTCCGTGGAAGGAGGAAGCCTCTGGTAATCAAGCTGGTTTCCTTTCCCGGTTTGCTCTCTCGGTCCCGGAGCCACCCAGCAAACCGCAGGGAAGGAGACCTGCTTGCTCGGGGTTCCGGGACCGAGAGAGCAAACCGGGAAAGGAGACCAGCTTCGCCGCGGTTTGCTCTCTCGGTCCCGGAGCCAGCCAGCAAACCGCAGGGAAGGAGACCTGCTTGCTCGGGGTTCCGGGACCGAGAGAGCAAACCGGGAACGCCGCGGTTTGCTCTCTCGGTCCCGGAGCCAGCCAGCAAACCGCAGGGAAGGAGACCTGCTTGCTCGGGGTTCCGGGACCGAGAGCAAACCGCGGCGAAGCTGGTTTCCTTTCCCGGTTTGCTCTCTCGGTCCCGGAACCCCGAGCAAGCAGGTCTCCTTCCCTGCGGTTTGCTGGCTGGCTCCGGGACCGAGAGAGCAAACCGCAGCGTTCCCGGTTTGCTCTCTCGGTCCCGGAACCCCGAGCAAGCAGGTCTCCTTCCCTGCGGTTTGCTGGCTGGCTCCGGGACCGAGAGAGCAAACCGCGGCGAAGCTGGTCTCCTTTCCCGGTTTGCTCTCTCGGTCCCGGAACCCCGAGCAAGCAGGTCTCCTTCCCTGCGGTTTGCTGGCTGGCTCCGGGACCGAGAGAGCAAACCGCGGCGAAGCTGGTCTCCTTTCCCGGTTTGCTCTCTCGGTCCCGGAACCCTGAGCAAGCAGGTCTCCTTCCCTGCGGTTTGCTGGGTGGCTCCGGGACCGAGAGAGCAAACCGCGGCGTTCCCGGTTTGCTCTCTCGGTCCCGGAACCCCGAGCAAGCAGGTCTCCTTCCCTGCGGTTTGCTGGGTGGCTCCGGGACCGAGAGAGCAAACCGCGGGGAAGCTGGTTTCCTTTCCCGGTTTGCTCTCTCGTCCCGGAACCCCCCTTGAAGCCGCCCAACAGCGCTGCAGTGTGGCCACATCTAACACCACTTGCAGCGCTGGTTGCTGTAAGTGTGGCCACTCTGCAGCGCTGGCCCTATACAGCTGTACTAATACAGCTGTAACAACCAGCGCTGCAAAATTTTAGATGTAGACATGGCCTGGGTGAGGCTTTTATGTTGCTTTACCTATAAAAGACTTAAGATAAAATGGCAGGTAATGTGGCGTGAAGAAGCTTTAAGAAGTCTAGACCAGATGTCAGCAAACTTTTTGGCCTGAGGGCTATATCTGGGTATGGCAATTGTATGGCAGGCCATGAATGTTCATGAAATTGGGATTGGGGTGCGGGAGGGGGCTTTGGGCTGGTGTGTGTGGGAGGGGAGGATGGCACTGGTTGGAGGTGCAGGCTCTGGGGTGGGGCTGGGGATGAGCGATTTGGGCTGTAGGAGGGTGCTCCAGGCTGGGGCTGAGGGGTTTGGAGGGGGATCAGGGCTGGGGCAGAGGGGATGGCTCCAGCTGGGGGTGCAGGTTCTGGGGTGGGGCTCAGTATGAGGGGTTTGGGGTGCTGGAAGGTGCTCTGGGCTGGGATTGAGGGGTTTGGAGAGCAAGAGGGGGAGCAGGGCTGGAGCAGGAGGCTGGGGCGCAGGAGGGGCTCAGAGGTGCAGGTTCCAGGCAGTGCTTATCTCAAGCAGTACCCTGAAGCAGCGGCATGCCCCCTCTCTGGCTCCTATGCGGAGGTGTGACCAGGCAGCTCTGCGCTGCCCTGCGTGCTTCCCTGTCTGCAGGTGCCACCCCTGCAGCTCCCAGATTGACCAGTGGGAGCACTTGGGGCTGAGGCAGTGTGTGGAGCCCCCTTGCTGCCCCTGCATGTAGGAGCTGCAGGGGGGTCATGCTGCTGCTTCTGGGAGCCATGGAATGCATGTGCAGAGTGGCCCCAGACCCAGCTTGAACTTGGGGACCAGATTAAATCAGCTGGTGGGCTGGATGTGGCCTGCAGGCTGTAGTTTGCCCACCCCTGGTCTAGACATATTGTACTTCCTCTAGTTTTGTATATTACATGAAACTATATCAAATGGCACAAGCGAATCATTTTTGGGAAGAAGGAAAGGGGCAATAGTTGAAGACAACATAATGGGTCTTGAGCATTCTTTTCAATGTAATAATTAGAACCCTACCAAATTCATGGTCCATTTTGGCCAATTTCATGGTCGTGATCATGATTTCAGCTGTCTAAATCTGAAATTTCACATGTTGTAATTGTAGGGGTCCTGACCCCAAAGGGGAGGGGGGGGGAGGAGACAAGGTTATTGTAGGTGTGGGGCACCTGCACCTGAAACTTTTACAATGTAGGAGCCCTTGTAAAGAGAACATCTAAAAGTGGATGACATCAAAAATAAATGAATATATACAAATTAAAAGGATACTATAGATAACTTAAAGGTTAATCTCATTGGGTTTATCCAGCAAGTACTAAAAGCTGTATGATTGTAATGGACAGCACTTTGTCCTCACTTCTCTCCTGGCCTGTCCAGTGCTGGCAACAAACCAAGTGCTATCACAGTGAGGATTTATGTCTCCTGTCATGTGAAAGAGGCTATTATAAAATAGGAACTTGAATAGGGCAACTCTTTTCAGGGCTATAAACTTTAAATTTCTCCCTGCTATCATCCCCAATTAAATAAATCTTAAAAGGAGCAGGAATCTTACTGTTGTGGATTTCCTTCTTGCATTTTATATACTAGTCAATTACAACACTAGACTTGCATAAAGGGAGAAAAATCCTGAAACTGGTAGCTGTAGAAACAGAAGAACAGTGGGCGAAACTTGTAGCTCATAGACCCAGCTTTTGCATTTATATTAGTCAGCAGTAATGCAAGGAACCTACAGGCCTGTATCCTGTAAGACATTGCCTTCAGCAGTTTGCATAAGGCTTGAGGCCTATGAACTTTGACACAGCTAAATGGTGTAATGGCCACTCCTGAGTTTTGGGGAATTGGGAATAGAATGTTTAAGTGGGAAGTTTGTCCATAATGACATCGGGCAACCAGTTGCCAACATCAGCTTTTGGACATCTTAGGATGGGAACATCCTCAGATGTCTTGACTTTGGAAAAGTGCCATGGCAACAAATTGACATGATGAATTCAAATTAATATACCAATCTAAAGGAGAAGGGCACCTCAACATTAATAGGATGAGGAATAAAAATTAAGAAGAGGGGAGAAACCCCCTACTGAATAGGCATTAGACATAGTGATGTCAGCAAAACATATTATAAAAGTTGTATCCCAGCTTATGGGCAGGAGGGGAAGAGAGATGTAGCTCTTGGGAGGTGCCAAGATGATGGCCACTAGTTATGAGGAAGGTAATAACCAACATTTCAGGTGGTTCTGTAAGGAGTGGTATGACCATATAGAATGTACAGAAATTCTGCAGATGGCTATTCTATAGTGTAGAGTTGGGGAATGTGCGTTTGGCTAGATGAAGTAGTCATTGCTACCAACTAAAGCAAGGATCTCAAACTCAGTTTACCTTAGGGCCAGTGCCAGTCCTCAAATCCTCCCAGTGGCCCAGGAAGGTGGTAAAGGAGGGAAGCAGAGGAGGGGTCTGGCATCACACCTTACTCTGAGCCCTTAACCCCTGTCAATCCCTGCGGGTTCTTACCCTCTCCCCCCTTGTGTGGGGTACCTTCAGCCCTTAGATACTGGGGGAGGAAGTCTCCCTCGGCAGCTGGGGCAGGGTTTCCCTTACTTCAGTTCTCTGATTTTTCACATCTCTCAGTACACCTCCACACTCCAGTCCTCTAGCCTTCCTCCTTCTCCCTGTCTGCCTGAAGCAGGGGGGTTTTATTAGGTTCCTGAGAGGGCCTTAATTGACTGCAGGTGCTCCAATTAACTTGTAGCCACCCTCCCTAGTTTACAGGGAACCACACCTTAATTAGCCTTGGGCTTATATATTTACCCTCAAATACTCTACCGCTGCTCCCTGGCTCTCCTGTATCACAAACTTTATACAACTCTTTGCTTGCCAGAGAGTTTTTAGTGTTTCCTGGACACCTGGCAAGGCTTCAGTTTTGTCAGTATGTTGATGTTTGGCCTCAGTGACTGAGTAGTTGAAACCTTCAGGACTGCAGCAAGGTATGCATCAGTTAGTTGCGTGGTATTTTGCCTTGGTTATATTCACTGGGGTGGGGGAGTGAAGCTGACTCTGCCTGGCGACTAGTGATGGTATCTCTGTCCCTCTCCCCCCAGCCAATGGGGGCTGTGGAGGCGGTGTCTGCAGTAGGCAGAGCCACTGCAACCCCTGAGCTAAAGGCTGATTGCTGTGCTAGAGTGAGATTGGAAGAACTATAATAAACCAATGATCTGTGCCCACAAATAACTCATTTGGTTAGTCATCATCCCTGTAGCCGCTATGGGTGACTGGTTCTTTAGTTCATATCTTCATTATTAATCTCGCCTTCCATCCTGTGTTTTCCTATATCTTTGTTCTTTACAACTGAAAGGATACTGTTAGTCAGCTGACTGTCCACCTGCCTCTTCCCCACATGAGCATCTTATTCATATTCTAAAGCTTGTGGCTTCTCCTGATACCTAACTGAGGATTGTTTTTCTGCAGGAAAGTTCTGTGTGCCATGATTGACTTGACTGGCACTTGAGTATAGCCCCTCTTGTGTTGCATTGCATTACTTTGCTGTTGCATTCAGGAGTGAAGAGCAGATACTGAACCAAGTTCACTTTTTTTTAAAGCTA
This sequence comes from Gopherus evgoodei, assembly GCF_007399415.2. Lineage (NCBI taxonomy): Eukaryota > Metazoa > Chordata > Testudines > Testudinidae > Gopherus > Gopherus evgoodei. The sequence goes on along the minus strand of NC_044328.1, from coordinate 44,013,217 downwards.
CTGGTGGAAAGATGTGTGGAGATGCTTTATTGTGACCTACAGGCTCAATTTGAGTGTTCAAACTATTGGTAAAAGCACTGCAGCAAACTCATCATCTGTGCAACTTCAGATAATGAGCTAAATGTATTTTTGGGTACTTTACCTACCAGTTTTTTACGATCATATTTCCAAGTTTTGGGGATTTTCCAAGCAAATGGGAACTTCCTAAAAAGGAAGTAGTGCTGTCAAATGCATAGGATACACTGAAAACCATATTTTGTATTATTGTAAATCTTCTGTTTTTACTTGCACCATAAAATAATTGGATGGTGTTCCTTTAAAAATCTTATTCCACCTGGGTCCTGCTCACTGTAAGAAGTACAAGACTTGCATCACGCTGTTAGTGTTCTCTGTACCAACCTGGTAACCTGAAAAAAGCATATTATTCCCACTCTTTCTAATCAAAAGATGCTCATTATTTGCATGCTTTGCTGAGAAATAGAGCAGTCCACACTGCTCCCATTTTATGAATCTCTGTCCAATATAGAGCCAAGGAGCAGAAATTTATATTAAAGGTATGCAGCTCAAAACTGATAACAATTAAAATGTGTGGTTAACAAATTTTTGTTTTGTCAAGAGTCTAGTGACCACAAACAACATAGGGACAAAAAGAATAGGACTGATGGTTAACCTTCTTGCAGAAAGAAGTTTGTGAAACAGCTCTGGTGGACTTCTTTCTAGATAAGAACTAAAGTACAACTCAAACACAATTATCCTGGTTTAACAAAAGGTGGCTTTTAAAACCAAACAAATCTGTTAAACCTGTGCAAACCCCTCTGACTTTTTTTTGGTTTAAAGCAGGCTCATTTCACTTTAGTTTAAAAAAAAAATATCTAATTGATATAAGCTAAACCATAGCAAGCCTGGTTTTAAATATAAAAGTCTGCACAGAAGTTTGCACTGACATAACACAACAGGTTTAATACTGCCCCTTATCTAGGACTCTTATTCACTGTATTGCCATCATCCCTGTCTAGTTAAACTGATCCAATACTGCATTTGTGCTTTTCAAAAAACTTCTGAATTCATTACTTCAAATGTTGTTTTAGTAGTATGGACCAGTAGACGGCCTTGTTCGTCTCCTGGCTTCTGCCTGAACTGAGTTTTTCCTGCCATGAAAGGATTCCCAAATACAAGTTGTACTTCAGTTTCATAGGATATGGGGAGCCTTTTAGCAATGTCTGTGGCTGAGGCTTGGTAAATTCAATAATGGTTAGAGCTAACTAAAGTTTAGGGAATCAGGATTGTGAGGTGGGGAGGGGGGAAAGAGAGAGATGAATAAGAACATAAGAATAGCCGTACTGGGTCAGACCAAAGGTCCATCTTCTGACAGTGGCCAAGGCCAGGTGTCCCAGAGGAAATGAACAGAACAGGTAATCTTCGAGTGATCCATTCCCTGTTGCCCATTCCCAGCTTCTGGTAAACAGAGGGTAGGGACACCATTCCTGTGCATCCTGGTTGTTAACTATTGATGGACCTATCCTCCATGAATTTATCTAGTAATAAACTTTATAATATCTCATTAAAATGTAATGCCATTAAACTAACATGCCATCTAATAGTTCCTGAAGCTACTCTAAAGGGTGCTAGTCTCCTTCATACTTCCCTCCTCATATTATCCGCTCAAAACCTACATCCATCATAATGAAGAATTAGTAAAATATCTGTAACCAATATCACTTGTCTTGTCTTGCTCCCTAGCAGCAGTTGCTATACTTTCTCTTATGCTAAGACTCTGACTTTCCCAAAAAACATAGGAACAGCACAAGTAAAGAAGAGGGATGTCATAATTAACCATTCTGTTGCAATATATTCACATCCAGGAGCTGATGCCTCTACCAAAGCAGCTGCCAAATCAAAGGTTTTGCTAAACAAATGGGAGAAAATCTACAGCGAGGCATTTCTATCATCCTATAAGCCACCTGAGATGGACTCCCAAGGAAACTTACACCCAGTAGAAGTATACTGCAGTTTAAATGATTTTTTTTTTCAAGTCAGCCAGTAAAGTTCAATCAGTTTCATTAGACATGTGAATTGGACACAATATGCTAAACCTGACTCTCATAATAAATGAAGGAAGGAAGGTCAGACTATTCATAAAAACATTACAAGGAAAACTAATCAAGTCTGTGTCAAAGAAAAGGCTGTAGCTTTAGCAGTGGGTTGTATCTATTTGAAAAAGTATAATTGGCCCAGATGGGAGCAATCTGGGGCCTGAGTTTTAAGAGCCCATTTGACTAAAAGGCCAATAGAAATTCAACAGGTAGTATTCTGCAAACAAATATACACAGGGGCTTCAGCAACAGCAACTGCAGAGCAAAGTGAGGACAGCTCCCCTAACTAATCAGTGGGCAGAAAAGAACATTCACCTTCTGATATCTCTTCTATAGAAGTCAGTAACTATCCACCAGTGACTCAGAGTAAAGTCCAACCAAAAGCTTAATCCACTCTTATTATTCCCAAATCTCAGCAGTATGAATCTCGTGACCAGTGGAGCAAGCAGTTTCACAAGACTTTCTTAGTAAGTCTTGTGAATATCTTATTGGTCTTAAAGATTCTGATCCAAATGGTCTGCTTATAAGCAAGAGCTTGCATAGTGCTATGAACTGCTGCAGAATCATACTCCTGAACATAAGTTTTTGTTTTTCCAAAAACTTGTTTTTTAGATTTTATGGTTGTAAACATAATCTCCCAAACAGTCACTGGTGTAAAGTTATTTAAAATTGTTTTTGAGTCTGTAGACAGCCTCAAGCTATAGTTGATAGGTGTGAACTGTTCCTCATTCTACTCAGGGGAATGTCCATTCTGAAACCTAATGTAAACATTGCTTTAAAAAAAAATCACAGTTGCGATAACTACAAATTTGTAACTATAATAGCTGACTGATTATATATTAGGTCATTGAGTAGCTGTTAGCTGGATTGGAAATTTAACTTAAAAAAAACAAAAATCCAGCCCACTCCTGTCCTAGCCTCAAGGAGAAGGGAAAGAAGAGTGTCATCCCTTCCTCTTTGCCAAAACCTCAGATGGCCTCTGTGTAGCTACAAAGCCTTCTTGGCCCCAGCCCTGAATGGCTTTTGTACAGTTGTGTGTTTTCAGTGCAAACTGATGTGCAGAAAATCTGGATGTGCAGAAAATCTGGAAGAATTAAAAAAGAAAAAATGAAATCTGTACAAATAAAGGATGATATACAAATTTTTTTTAAAGGTTTTTATTTAGTATAATCTGAAGCTGCTACATAGTTTCTGGTGTTTCACCAGGTGCTGCAGAATTTGGGTTGAGATCACTTTATAGTTCAGGCTGTAGCCAGGGCTATATGTCTCTAGAAGGAGGTGTATGTGAGCACATGCACATAGCTCTGGTCCCTCAGATGAAAATCCTGCTTCTTCTGGGATTAGAGTTTTGTAATCCAGGGCACGTAGGCTAAATGCTTGTATTGCTGTCTACTCTCAAACTGGATGGATTTGGAGAGAGTGGACTTGGTGTGCTGTAATGTTGAGAATTGCCACTGCTCTCTACCAGTGTTTACAGCTGGCTTTTCAGTAAGTACCTTTTTAGTATTCTAATCTGTAGAGTAAAATTGATCAGGAAGACTGTCTCTCTATGGTCTCTCATAACTTTTCCCATGACGGGCCATTGGTAAAGGCAACAGTTCCATTACATCTGTAATACAGATGTTTAACAGATTCAGGTAAAAGATGTCAGCATTCTCTTGGTATTAGATAGCGGAAGCCCTGAAACCATTCTCAAAGAAGGTGTTGCAATGCAGCTCCACAGGCCTAGAGGTGCTGTAAAGTACATGAGATGGAAGTTAGATGTGGTGTGTGAAAATGACTTGTAGTAGGAGCCTTAGCAAATGTTGGGAAAGCTACAGTTCTCACAAGGGGGCACTGTCAATCCACCCAACCTTTTTGGGTTCATTGCCATCAGGATGCGTATTATGCCTTTAGCCTAGCCTGTCTCCTATCTTTCAGTGTCCTGTGAGGGGAAAACACATTGTGAGGAGATACCTCAACATGTTCTTGGATGTTACAGGTAGGGGTGTCCCTTTAAAATGATTAAGCAGTCTGAAATTCCAGATTCTTGATCAGCACTCTGCACTTTTGTAAATACTGGATTAATAATTCCTGATGAAGTCTCTCCAGTACTTCACAACTAACCTCTTAAGAGATCTTGCTCATGAATGAATAGCATGTTTAGCTAGCATTGTGTGCTGTGATGGTGGCTGGGGTTTAACTGAAGAGAACCTTGAAGCTAAAGTATGGCTTTTCCTTAATCTGTTTCGTTCTGTAAAGACTATGCAACTGAGCTAGCGCAAACAAGAGTGTTATGGAGAGGGTGCAGGAGAGAAGGTGGTAGTAACTAGGTGAAAAAGTATTGCAAAATATAATTTACACATCATACTGAAAATAGCAGGCACAGTGACAGGTTTGAGTGTTATCCGTGTTAGTCTGTATCAGCAAAAATCCAGGAGTAGTTGTGGCACCTTGCAGACTAACAAATTTATTTGAGCATAAGCTTTTGTGGGCTAAAACCCACTGCATTGGATGCATGGAGTGGAAAATACGGTAGGAAGATATATATACACATGCACAGAGAACGTGGGAGAAAAAATGAGTGTTTCCATACCAACTGTAAGGAGAGTAATTAAGGTGGACTGTTTAAAAAACACAAAAACAAAAAAAAACCACTTTGTGGTGATAATCAGGATGGCCCATTACCAACAGTTGACAAGCAGGCATGAGTAACAATGGGGGAAGAGGGGGAGCAGGAAGAATTAGCATGTCAGTTTTTACTTTGTATAATGACCAATCCACTCCAGATCTTTATTCAAGCCTAATTTAATGGTGTCTAGTTTGCAAATGAATTCCGGTTCCACAGTTTGTCCTTGGAGTCTGATTTTGGCATTTGCGGGGGGGGGGGAGAGGGGGGAGAATGGGAATCGGGGGTGGGTGGGTTGGATGGTGGTGGGGTCCCAGGGGACCTGTCAGAGGGCAGGGGTTTGGATGGGGTCAGGGCAGTCAGGGCACTGGGCGCAGAGGGGTTGGATAGGGGGTGGGATCCCGGGGGTTGGTTAGGGGCGGTGGTCCTGGAAGGGGGGGTGGATGGGTCAGAGATTCTGAGGGGGGCAGTCGGGGTGGGTAGGGGGTGGGGGCCAGGCTGTTTTGGGGAAGCACAGCCTGCCCTACCAGCCCCTTCATCCAGTTTTACAACCCCAATGTGGCCCTTGGGCCAAAAAGTTTGCCCACCTCTGCCTTAGTATGAAACTAGCTTGTTTGCATTGGTGTCATGGTCTCCTTTATGAGAAGACTATAGATCACACGGGTTAAGTACTGGGGCCGCTTCCCAAATAGTGATACTGCCCCTGACTGGTTCAGTGTTCAAAAGGATCATTTCTATTCCATACCAGTTTTCCAAGTCTAATTTGCTTTGAGGAAAGGTGGGGGAGTAGGGGAAATAAAACAGCCCAGTTGGAGCATTGTGATTCTTCAGAAACCCACACTTTAGAAAGCTCGTTAAAGAAGTGCTTAGTTGATCTGATGGTGCATTAGATTTTCAGAAATATGTATGCATTAGAACTCAGCATGTTTGGAAGTATGGATAGGGACTGGTAGTAAGTGGGAATGGGGGGTGATGTGTATAAACGTGACTACAATCTGCGTAAGTTCCTACCCTAAAATGTAAGGGCATCAATGTCTTAGATCTATTTTAAAAAGCTAATTGAACTTCTCTAGAAGTTCATGTGGAGTAACTGTTTACTTAGGGTCTGAGAGACCTTCAGATGTGCAATTTTGAAAATTTACTTCTCTTCAGCAGCTGTGGCAAGCCCCCTCTTGTGGGAGAGAGACTGCGTGAAGGGTCCTGAGATATGGTGTCAGAATTTGCGGACTGCATCAGAATGTGGAGCTGTGAAACACTGTCAGCAAACTGTCTGGAACAAGCCTTCTGTGGTGAGTGTAATTGAGACTTGTTCCACTCTACCATTCTGCTCATCTGTATTGTCATCTGCTGCTTTACTGTTCCTAAAGTTTGTTTCTGACTTGGAGAAGGAAGGTGCCATTTGAATCCCTCTCTTTTCTAGATGTTCAGGCCATCCAAAAGTTTTTTGCATCAAAGACCTGGCTACAATGTGTTAATTCAGATCTTAAAAAGAAATAGGATTTTCTTATGCAAGCTATGGAGGGAAAGGAAGAACACTCTGCTAACTTCTGCCTGTGTCAGTCCAATCACCATTTTGTAAGGTGGCAAGAGAGGGAAGAATAACCTAGAGACCATCCTGGACAGAGATGGAATGAGCTATGTAAACTTATTCCTTTTATGCTTCCAGGAGTGAATCCTATAAACTTAATGCCTGGTGTCTAACATCCATTATGGCTGCAGAGATCTCATTAAGCCACACTAAATTTGAAGGTGTCACAATGGAAAAATAAATAAAATTGTAATTGTGTATATATGCCTGCAGTGCTTCCTAAAACTTACCATGTACTGCATTTTTCTGTGGAAACTTATATTGTGGCAATGACCTTCATACCCATAATGGTATAATCAGTGCGCCTTCCAAATCTGTGTGCTTGAGAAAACCATGTTAAAAATATACTAACATTTGTAATGCATAAATGTATCAGGAAATGCGTTGGATAGTACAAGACTGGCTAGTTCTACTAGGTAATCTGTTTCCACTTCCTACCCCCTTGTTTTACTCGTTTCGCTACAGACTGGACCAAAAATTGATTGAGTACCATGCCCCAAAGGCAATGTTTTAGCTTGATTTTAAAAAATTGGTTGTGGGAAGATTTGGCTGTATGACCCCCCACTCTTGCTAGTTTTGGACTACAGTTTTTTTGCATCACCCTGATCTTATTTCTATTATTCTCCTTCCTCAATGCAAAATCATATGGTGGCATGCTTTCCAACTAATTCCTAAACAGAGCAGTCAAAAACAATCTCTGGAGCCTTAATGTCTTGAAGGGGAAGGTGGAACAGGAAAGTCCCTCTAAGATAGGCGTATCAAAAGCAAATTTTTCACACAGTCATGTGTGAAAGAGAACATGTTGTATTTTTGATATTTCTTACTGTAGTAGATGTGCTATTGCTTTGCTTTCTTCCACCCACATATGTTGTTTTTGTATCTGACATCTGTCTATCCTAGACACTGGAACTTGACATATTCGAAATGGCCTTGACTTTGGGATCGAACAGGAAGAGAATTGGCCTGTTTTTGGAAGAGAGGAAATAAAGCACAAAAGGCTAGAAAAATGCAATGCACAAGGAAAGCTTAGTATATTTACTAACTTTTAGATCCCTCTGAAGTAACTTTTGTTTGTTTTCCTCAGAAAAGCATCCCATGTGACTTATGTAAAGAGGTTGTAACAGTGGCTGGGAATCTCTTGAAGGACAATAGCACAGAGGTAAGCTTAAAGGCACTATGTGACTTCACTGTAATAGTTGTGATTCCCCAGGGAGGGGGAGTGCTCTCCAAATGGGGCTTAAGGCTTTTAAAAACTAGTGTTGAAAGAAGTATTAGTGAGGTATTAGTGCAGTGAATATCAACACTGGTGGCTCTGGGAAGATCTGGTACTGGAGAGCAAAGACCTGTATCATCACACCCCACCCTACTTCAGAGTTCAAGTGTTTCCAGATTGCGTATAGTTATTATCTGAGAATGAAGAACTGGCACATCTCTGTGCAGCTGCATGCATGAACACAGCCAATAACCCTCCTCTCATCTCATAGGGTGAGATCCGTTCTTATATCGAGAAGATATGTGAGTTCCTTCCTGACCAAGGCCTGGTATCTGAATGCAAGGAGACCGTGGATGCTTACCTACCAGTTGTCATGGACCTGATCAAAGAAGAGTTAGTAAGTTGACTGACTGTAAATTATTTTTGAAAACCTATGCCATGTCTCTTTGTTTTGTTCCTTATAGGGTAAGTGTGGGTGGGTTTAATCCTTTAAGCAGATATGAATGAGATTACTGACTCCCCTAATGTGCAGACCGTTAAGTCATTACAATGAAAGAAAACAAATCTAAGTAGTGGTGTATGTCCAGATCATGTTTTTGTGAAACCTGGTTATCCAAAACTCCCTGTTCTTAAATTTTGTCCTCAATCTCTCATCATTTCACTGCTCCTGATAATATAAATGTTCCCGATGTCCTGAAATGTCTTTGATATAAATTGGGTTAATAAAATAATAGAAATTACAGCCAGAAAAGTTCTATTCACTTGCCTACACAATGTTGCATTATAAATCCAATGGAAATGTTTCCATTTCACGAAGTGCAGATTAGTTTCTTTGTAATCTCTAAACTGAATTCTAAAACCACTTTCTTGCAGTGAATCTTTGCTCAATTTTTGAGATTGAATATGGCATCAGACTAGTGCTTTGTTTTTTCTAATTTTTTTCTCTTATATTCAGGATAATCCTGAAATACTGTGCAGTGCCCTCTGCTTGTGCCAATCCCTTCAGAAGCATCTTGCTGCAATGAAACTTCAGAAACAGCTCCAGTCCAACAAGATACCTGAACTGGACTTCTCAGAACTGGCATCTCCCTTCATGGCTAATGTGCCTCTTCTCCTTTACCCTCAGGACAAGCCCAAGCAAGAGTCTCAGGTAAGGATGCAGCATGTCTCTGGGCCCAGGAGAAGTGAATGTGTGTTCCATTCAAGTTTCACAGTGGCCTTTATAACAGTTTATTGATGATTTGTGTTTTCAGGCAACTTTAGAAGTTTGGAAAGCCAACATGCATTTAACTAAGAGAATGTCACGCTACAAATAAATTGTGTTATCATATGAGAATGAAATTGCCATTTTGCTGGCTATGCAATATTTGTTGTGCTTTATCTTCTGCATTGTTATAGTCTAAGGTAATGATACTGCTTATCATTAGGATTGTCTGACACTTTCCATTATAGGATCCTGCCTTTTAGTTGCTTATAACTTTGCCAAACTTTAACTCTGGGATGAAACTCATCCAGGCCAGGTGTCAGCCTCTGGAAGAATTGTTCTCTTTGAAAACTTCAACCAAAAAAGTCCAGGTGTTTCAGAGAATGGGATGAGGGAAAATGTTTTGACCGCTTTAAAAAAAAAAAAAAAAAAAAAAAAAAAGAACCCCAAACAACTTTGTTTTTCAGTTAGGTTTTAGTACCTCTCCAGGCTTTCAAGCAAAGGCTTAAAATTTGTCAGAGAAGTGCTTTTTTGCTGTTGCAGTAAAACAAACAACAACAGCAAAAACATATCTGGCCAAGTTTTATAAGCCTTTGAAAAATCTTACGTTTGCAAGGCTCAATAGAAACTTGTTAGAGTTTAGCAACTACATTCGCTGAAGATTCTGTCTGTATTGAGCATGCTGCAACCCAGGGCTGCAGGAGCTGAGGAGAACTTTCCCTGCAACTGTTTCTCCTAGTGGCACTAGACCTGAAAGCAAGGAAATTACTGAGACCCCCAAGAAAGAATCTCCCTGCTGATACCTTGTGGAAGAGAAAGTAACCTGAGTCCAATGCTGAGGCAACAAGAACTGCCTTACAGGGAAGGAACAAGATGTGTTGTACAGGGAGTAGACCGAGAGCTGCAGAGGACAGACTGGAAGGGCCTGAGGCAGAATGGCCTGTGACTATCAGAACGTTCCCCTCCAGAGCCAGGAGTCTCAGTATTCCTGAGCTGTCAGCAAATAGCTATGATACCCACTGACAATGTGTATACCTCATCTCCCCTCCAATGGCTGGGGCACACATGGTGAGGGCAACAGACTATTCCTGTCAGTTACTCCATGAGCTCAAGTGTATTAGAACTTATGATTTTATAAAGTACTCTTTAGAAGAAGTGTTAAAGTTTGTATCACAGAAGTGGTAATTGATACCAGCAACACAAGTCTGGCAGATGTTCCCGCATAACAAGTGTTAAGATAGTATTTTCGCCTTTTCTCCCTTTTCAGGGGGCTGGGGACGTGTGCAAAGACTGTGTTCAGCTAGTCACTGATGTTCAGGAAGCTGTAAGGACCAACTCATCTTTTGTGACTTCCTTAATTGCTCATGCCAAGGAGGAGTGTGAACGCTTGGGACCTGCCGCAGCTGATGTGGTAACAAAATAACCTTCTGTTGATTGATTAAGGAAATTGTCCATAGTGGAGACATGAAATGACCTCTGTAAATGTCTGTTTTCAATGGGATTAATATTTGGTAGAAACAAGGTAGATAATGTTAGGTGCGGCTCTTGGATTTAATTTGCTGGCCCAGCACTTACAAACCATAAGCTTTCTGATCCAAAAAAGCTTTCTATTTCCTTCCTCTTCCCAAAATTAAATCCTCACTTTAAGGTGAGTGTCTTAATGTTTTTTGAAAAGCCTGGAGGATTGTGGCAAGTAATCTGAGAGCTAATAGCAGTTACTGAGTGAGGTAACGCTGCAATAGTTTTTAATATATTTTTCTTTCATTAAATAACAAAATGGGCTGATGGGGAACACATGATGTGCACAAGTCAAGACATTTTGTTTGACTGTGTCAAAGTGTCACATTCAAGAAACTGTAAGTACACAAAAATAACCGCATAGCATGTGGCAAAATACTACAGGGGACAAATTAATTGTTGTGGGAAACATTGCTTTGAATTTTCCAAGATGTATGTAATTTCACCGTGATGTGGCATTAACCGTTGCATGTATGGGTAAAATGGTTTTGTTTACTGGTCTGTATTTCTCTCCCACAGTGCAAGGACTACATCTCCCAGTATTCAGACTTGGCTATTCAAATGATGATGCACATGGTAAGATCATGAGACCTCAAATCTCCTCTTGGTATAACTTCTCTGTTTTGTGTAGCTTCCTCTTAACTTTATTCTGGAGAATGGTCATACTCTAAGCCTTAAAGGTCATCAGGACGCCTCCAGATTCATTTTGAAGTGTGTAAACTTCATAGCTGAGGTCTTGAGATCCTTAATCAAGTCATATTAGTATACTTGGCGACAAAAGTCTGAATTCATTCTTTAGCTGTTTCCCTTATGTATCTGTCACAGCCATTCTAAAAATACATAGATATCTTTTGTTCTTGCAGACCTCAGAGTGCATGTAATAAATGGCTTTTAAATCTTCCATTGTGTATACTCTCTCGAACGTGGCTACTTTTTCACCTCTATGCCAAAAATGCTTCTTACAGATACAGAGCTGGTCCGTCCCAGGGACCTGACTTGATAACGCAACTTGGTTGATGGAATGGATGTGTCACATCCCCACGGTAGTAAGCATTGTCAGAAGAGTGGGGTTTCAGATAGCTGAAGTTCTAATGCATCTGCGGTTGGGGTGTATGCAGTGGAGAATAAATTTGTTATTCCATTGATACGGGCATTGTGTACAAAAACACATAAATTTTGTTTGCAACCTCTTACAGAGCACTTTTTCGTCCAGGGATTGCAAAGCACTTTACAGAGACTGGTTAGCACTGTTATCTCTGTTTTAAAAATAGAGGAACTGAGATACTGGGATGTGTCCAAAGTGACATTCACTGGCAAGATAGATCTGTGAATAGAGCCCATGACTGACTTGAACACTTGTTTTAAGCAATAGACATGCTATCTTGCTTTAAATAACCTTACTTAAATTGTGTTCAGCGTGTCTCAAAGGCTTGAACTTGACAGTATATTGTGAGGCTCTTGTTTTGGAATTTGTCAGTTATAAATGACTTTCAGGAGTTAAGGGCACACTTTAATTGGAATAAACATTTAAATTTTCTCTTTTGCATAAAGTTGGCTTCAAATTTTCAATTGTAACTATTGCATCTTGACAGTACTTCAAAACTGGAACATGAACACGTTTAAAATTCTGGTTTGCTCCGAGCAGGTTCACATTTTATCTGGAGGTAATCTTTCACAGGGTGCCTCATCAATGTGATAGCTTAAAAAATGTGCTACGAGCTATTCTGGGGTGAGCAATTAACTAAATGAAGGGTTGTCCTTGCACTGCCTACCTCAGGCATAGAGATTGGGGCACTAGCAAGATTTTTGTAAAAACCATATGCACAGCTCAACTGCTTGAGGTTTTTTCCTTTAATCAAACTGTTTTTCATTTCTTATTTTTCTTTGTGTCTCCAATCTCCTCTATCAACAGCAGGACCAGGTATGTGAGTAAGTTGCCTGTGGTGGTGCCTTGCTTTTCAGCTACAGGGCTGTAGTTCACCTCTTGCTAATTAGTTGTATATGTGGTGTGGCTGCCCTCAGCTTTGACAGATACAAGGGATGTTTGGGGGTGGAGTGAAGAAGAGAGAGGGGAGAGAGATCTCCAATGAATAGGTCATGGTTCCTGCTCCTGACATCAGCTCTTCATTATGATTTCAACCTAATGGTGGAACCACCAGTGGAGCGGATTGCTTTTCCTGGGGTAGAGGTGAAGATGTAGGAAAATTTTGACACTGCCTCTAATCAGTTTCTGGTTTCATTCTTGAGTCCTTGAGCTCTAAGATGAAGTCCGTGCTGTGACTGGTTTTCTTCTAGGTTGACCTTTATAGGTCAGGGCAATAGTTGTAGACAGTCACAGTATGTGAATTGGGAAGAAGATATAGGGGGCCTTCAAATTTCCACTCTTCCAGTGCCTCTTAGTTTCCTGTTTAGGAAAGTCCTGGGGGAGACCTTGTGTCTGTCATGTTTCAATGAAAACATGTTGCATGTATGTGGTGCTGCTGTAGCATTAATACCTTGAAACGCTTATTATAGTGCATGAACTAGGGAACTCAACTAAAGGCAGTGCCTGGCTGACCTGAATCTATGTAGTCTGAAGTGGTGCTCTCTGTCTGAGATATTGCTTCTACCTGTGCATGGAAGTCTTACAGGCGAGGGGCATGATAGATAAAACTGTGTGGCATTGAAGCAGTAAACCTCCATTGTCTGAAGTGGTTTCCCTTGTTAGAGGATGGAGATGGAAAAACACTTCTCCCTTTCTATTACTATTTGATGGTCAGACTGTCCATGTAGTGGGGGAAGAGGGCAGTCTGAGTATGACCACATCTAATCTAGACTGCTTTTTCTGCTAGCCTCTGGTGCTGACAAGAATTTGCCAAAAACCTATTTGGAAACATAATCCTCTAACTTTGTACCCTATGCTGTTGTAAGTGCTGTCTGTTTTCACTGTGGTGGCATGAAGGGTCCTATTTGAACAATTGTTCCCTGTTTCACATGTCTGGCATTAGTGTGTGTGGTTGGGTTTTTTGTTTTTTTTTAAGTTAGTACCACCAGTTTCAAAGGACTTAGGACTTCTAGTTACATCTGTGTGTGTCAAACAGGAAATCAGCTTCTAAAAACTTCCCCTTCTGAAGGGGGAAAGTATTCTGGACATGTTTCTAACACACTTTTATGGCATCATAAAGTGCACTTACAGCTATGAGTGTTCTAGTACTGCAGGTCATAGGGTCCTGGCTTCTACTAAAGTTTAGATAGCACTTCCTCCTGGCCTTTCCCTAATCCTGTATTAACCATACACAGGATGGAGCAAACCGTAGTTAAACCTACCTTGGGAGAAGAGTGGGGCAGGAAGTGTCTTAGTTTAGAGAATAAACTAGCCTAAGAGGCCCAGCCATCCTTCTTCCCCTCTCATCTCACTGCTTCCTTCCCAAACCCTTCACAAACTCTTCTTTCTGGATTGTAGGTTTGTGGGAAATGTCCATGAAGGGAGTGGGTGGGAGAGAATGCAGTCCCTTTTACACAGTAAGCTCTTCAATTCTGGTGTCTATTTATAGCGCATTGCTTGTAGTGGGTAGAACTACAGATGCAGTAGCTCCAGTCTTGCTGACTCCTTTCTTCCCACCCCCCCCAGGTGGTCTGAACACAAATGTCACAATCAGCTAAACTGTGTTCAGTCACTTGGTTACTGTCATGTAGGTGCGAGTTCTTAAGGGAGCACCATCACTTTGAAATTTAGTCAGTCTAAAGAAAAATACTATCCTTTAGTGCTTTGTGAAGAATCAACACAAATGGGATGTTGGTAAGAGTTGTAAAATGCACAAACATAAACAGAAGAAATAATTGTTTTCATCTAATCTTTGTTATAGCAATAGTAAGTGTCCACTATAGTAGTAGTAGGGGAGTGACCTCTCTTTAAATTGTTGGTGTGCCCATTTGAACACCTTTGCTACCCTGTACTGCAGCAAGATTGGAGCAGATAGCTGTAATCCATTCACCATCATTGGGATTGCTGAGCTGAAATAGTGGCACTGTTGCAAAGAACTGTAGAGAATGGCTCTTGTACCGCAGGGCAGGGCTCAATACAAGAGCCTACATTTGCAGATCATGTTTGCTGATGATCAAAAGCTTTTGCTTCTATTTGATTTGCTCCTTCCTCTGTATGATTTGATTAGTAACTTGAGTATCTGCAAGATTTATACTATAAAACCCAAAGCCTTGTGTATAAATAACTGGTTTCTGCCTAGCTTTTTTGTTTTTTTTGCATTTCTTGAAAAATTAGGGAAGTATGGGCTAAGTTACTGCTACTGTAGGGATAGTATATTATAACTGCATGAAAGTGATCTTGTTGGAAGCATCGCTTCATGCCAACACTTTATTTACAGAATTAATCACATAACATGGCATCTAATGAAAGTAACATGCTTTTACAGAAAATAGTTAATTTTGTGGACATCAGTCAGTCTTGAACTTCCCAGCATTTCTTGGATCTTGCACAGACTCCATAGAGTCCAGATAAAATGTGTTCTTCACTCAAACCTTCATAAGATTAAAGGGGGAATAGCAGAATATCCTCTCTACTGTGATCTCATTGGCTACTGAAGAAGATGCATGTCTTTTAAGGGGTTGGTCATTTGCAAATACTTAAGAACTAGCCCTAAATCCCCACTAGTTTCAGATTAAAAATGACTAAACCTGATCAGTTTGTCTTGCCTATAACAGTAATGGCCAAAACTTTTGTTTCCTTCCACAGTAGTTGAATTTGAGAACAATCTTGCACTTTTAGAGCTCCTAATTGTATTACTGCTTTTTGAATTCTGGGCTATCTTTTCCCCCTTTTTATGAAGCCTGTGAGGTTAAATAGAATCTGTGCAGAATCTCTTAAATTCTGTCTTTAGCTGATGTGTGCGGATCCCTCTCTCTCCAGCAACCAAAGGATATCTGTGCCATGGTTGGATTCTGTCCTTCCCTGAAATCTGTGCCCCTCCTGACTCTAGTGCCCGCAAAAGTGATGCATGAAGTGAAGATGGAACCTGTGGAGGAGGTAAGATGGGGCTTTCAACACCACCTGCTGTCTTTTTTGTGAAATTACAAAGGCTACTTGAGCCGGATGATGAAGCAAAGCTATATAGATGTGTGCAGACTTTCAGACTTCCATTTCAGTGCACAGAATAATACGTCTCCTAGCATATTAAGCTATTGATCATCACTGGTTGGAGTTTTAGTTTACAAAGCTGCTTCCTTTTGGAGAGTTGCATTTTGGGGCAGGCACAGAGCAAAGCTGTGAGGTACCATTTTAACTTTTTAGTCAATTATGAATTGTAGTACAGTACTAGGCTATGTCCAGGATGTCTTTCAGTTGCTTATAGCTTGAATTTTGAAAAGCATTTTTTTTCAAGCATTATTAGAAGCACTAGGCCTTATTGAGGGCTAAGCCTTTGATAAAATTGAAGTTTAGCCTGTGTTTGGTGTTAGATGCTTTTGATGTTTATACCTTTTTAAAAAAGGCAGTATTCATACGTGTAACTCAATCAGCTCAATTTATATTTTGTTCAAACTTTCTGAAAATCAATTCCCTGTCACCTTTTGTCTGAAGTGAAGGATAAGAAACTTCAACCCAAAAGAGAAGTCTTTTTTTCAGATAGTTACAATGTACTAGAAATGAGGACTTTGAAAAGAATGTCTTTGACAGTATTCTCTCTGGTACAGGAAACTGGAGGAGGCTTGTGGCTCAAATTGATTTGGTCCTGAAGATCCAAGTGAGCTCTGTAGCTTTTTAAAAGTCAGTGCAGATAATAGAAACAAAGTAATTGGATTGGGGAAAAATCACCTGGATCAGTGTTTCTCAGACTGTGGGTCAGGACCCCAGAGTGGGTTGGGACCCTATTGTAATGGGGTCACCTGAACTGGCTTAGACTTGCTGCCCGGGGTTGAAGCTGAAGCCCGAAGTCCTCAGTCCAGGGTGGCAGGGCTCAGGTTACAGCCCCTGTGCTTGGGGCTGTAGTGTGCTGCCTGCTGTTCCCTCCCCTCCCCTCCCCTCCTCTCCCTCTGCCCCCGCCTCCGTTGAGCAGTGGGGCTCAGGCTTTGTCGGTCCCCCTCCCCCTCAAGGGCAGCGGGGCTTGGACAGGCCCAGGCTTCTGTCTCTTCCCTCTCCTTTCCTCTCCTTCCCCCCCCCCCCCCCCTTGTGTAATTTTTGTTATCAGAAGGGAGTCTTGGTGCAATGAAGTTTTGAGAACCCCTGGCCTAGATACACACATTCCCCTCCCTTTGCAGGTTTCAGTCCACTTCACAAACTTTTCATCCAATATTAAACCGGGCAAGAAGTTACCTTTCTTTTGAAGACCCTTTTGGAACTTACAAATAGACTTTTTTTTTTTTTTTTTTTTAAATTTCAGTTCACCTGTGGCTTTGTCCATACTGACTCATCGTATGCAACTCACTTTCAGCAATTTATCAGTGGTAATTAGTGTTTACTTTGTCATCTCATGAAAATCTAATATAGGAAACAAGCTGTCATGCTGCACCTGAACAAATTTCACATTTGGTTGGTGATAGTCTTTTCTGGATCATTTTTAACTTTATAGATGATTATGGCATTAATATTTTAAATATTACCTTATGCTCAGATGCAGAAAAACCTGGTGCAAACTGAAACATTCTCTATCTGCGATATATGTGAGACAATGGTGAAAGAGGTGACCAACCTGCTGGAGAACAACAGGACAGAGGTGTGGAGTTGGTGCAAAGGACAATTTTTATACTGTGATATTTTGAAATAGAACTTGTACTAAATACTTGCTGGAATGATGTGGCTCCTTGCTTGGAGCATGTACCACTGCAGTTATAGGGGTGTAAGGAGAGTTGGTATGTGGTAACTTGTGTTGCCCTAATAGTACATTCTGGGTTTCTCATGCTCCTGGAACAGTGAGATCTCTGTCCCTCTCCTCAGTGGGATCAAGGGCATAAATGGGTACTACTGGGATTGATTCCATGGGTTCTTCCTTCTCACCACATCTCCCACACTCTCATTCCAGGAGGAAATAGTGTTTGAAATGGAGAAGCTCTGCTCCGTGTTCCCTCAAAGTATCAAAGACCAGTGTAAGGACTTTGTGGAAATTTATGGCAAAGCTGTCATTGACATGTTGTTGGAGGCAACTAGTGCCGAAACTGTATGCATCATGCTGAAATGTTGCACAAGCCGCAAGCCTTCTCCTGAAGGTAAGCACTGGGTAACAACTACTGAGTATTTAAATAATGAGTGTGATCAGATTCCCCTGTAGGGACTCTTTTTTACTATACTGTTTACCTGGACCTTAATTGTTAGCCTCTTGGCTACTTTCCAGTCTAAGAACTAGACCAGCTTCAAGATAAGAGGTTTTCAATATAATCACTCTAACAAAAAATGCTAATAGTCAGTCTGTCTATTTTTGTTTAGTGAGAACTGCTTCAGAGCCATTGCAGGCTGGTGACTTCTGTGACGTGTGCAAGATGGTTGTACATTACTTAGAGAAGCAACTGGAGAAGAATGCTACAGGAGCTGAAATTGAGGCTGCACTTGAAAAAGTCTGTCACTTCCTACCAAAATCTATCAGTGAGGAGGTAAAGTACCTTATGTGGGGAGGGTAAATAGACATAAATGTGATAATTTAGCCATTATGAGGCTAGAGGATCTGAGGGCTAAAATCTATGCTCTGTCACCTATCGGAGTGCTTTTTCTCTACTCTGATCCTTTTCCCTTTAATAGATTATCCTTTCTAAAACCCAGCTGGGACCAAATTCTTGTGCACTGTGCCTGGATATTAATGTCCAAGTCTTCACAGTGACTTTTTCTGTGCTTGAGGTGGCTCACTGCCTCCATCTGTGGCAGGTGATATTTGAAATATTATGGAAGGGCTCATGTGCCACTGACTGCTTTGAAGCTAGTCACAGTACAGCTGAGACTCTGGAGTGTGTTTTGGTTTTAAATTGCCCCAAATTGGCAGCCTGATCCCTGTTGGAATTTCTCTGATGCTTGGTATCAAAGGGTATAAGCTTTCTGGCAGATCAGATGGCAGCACCTTCCTCTGGATATGTGGCAGCCTGCTTTACAATGAGAAAAGAGAGCAGTACAAATTGGATAAAGGTATAAAACCAACTAGCCCAGCAACACAGTAGAAAGGCAGAATCCACATGTTGACTTGTATGAAAATACTGCCAATTGTCATGCTAAAGCAATTAATGATGATCAGTCAATTGCAGTAAGTAGAATGGTTACAGTGAAGCACTTTGTCCCTTCTCTGGAGGATAAAGGAACTGGGAGTTGTCTGCTGTCCCATCCTGGTTAAAAAAAACACCTTATATTGAGATGCAAGTTGCTGGATTGTTTCTCTGTTAGCTTTCTTGGGAAACTTGTAATGACTACAATTTGTGATGCCCCTTATCTGAGGTGGAGGAGTTGGAACAGATCACCTATTAGGCTGCCTCAGCCTTTTGGTACAGTTTAGGGGATTAACAAAGTTGTGTCAGCAGTGTACTGGTTCATGAGTTAGCAAAAGACAATGTGTTAGTACACAGTTTAAGATATCTGATAAACCTTGATTGGATGGCTGAAGAGTGTTAATTGGATATAGTCTTTCATATAGACCCTGTAATGGATTTGGACTGGTAACCTGTGACTAAAAGCAGTTATAAGTTGGTGGTTGTCCAGTGACTCCTGTAAAGTGAGCTGGTAATCAGCTCATGTCACAATTGGCAACCTTGTTGGAATTCTCAGCAGAAATCCTGGACTTAATGGTCATGGAGACTGATCATCTTCTCACCTTTGAAGATGGTATCGGTGCAGTGGAGCTTGCCTTGCTGCTCCCTGGATTACCACCAGATAGGTTTGCTCAATGGTCTGCGGGGAGATGTTGGATGGCATGGGAACTGAGTTACTGCAGAGAATTCCTTCTTGGGTGCTGGCTGGTGACTCTTGCCCACATGCTCAGGGTTTAGCTGATCGCCATATTTGGGGTCGGGAAGGAATTTTCCTCCAGGGCGGATTGGCAGGGGCCCTGGAGGTTTTTTGCCTTCCCCTGCAGCGTGGGGCACGGGTCACTTGCTGGTGGTTTCTCTGCAGCTTGAGGTCTTCAAACCAATTTTGAAGATTTCAATAACTCGATCCTGGGATAGGGGTTGTTATAAAATTGGATGGGTGGGGTTCTGTGGCCTGCCTTGTGCAGGAGGTCAGACTAGATGATCAGATTGGTCCCTTCTGACCTATGAGTCTGTGTTCAACCTGTTGAGTTTCCATTTCAGATACTGGCATAATCTCATCAATCACACTAAAATTTGCTTTAAAAAAGTTGAGCAGACTTTTCTCTCCATAGTGCTGTGATTGTCCTTGGAATACTTTTTGTGCATACTCTTCCTCTCCTCCACCCTTCTCAGTTCTTTCGTGCTTGTGATTGTATTCTAAGCTACTACTCTGAGGTTTAGCTTCAGTGGCAGATCCAATTTGGTGCTCCTTCCAAATAACAGACTGATGGTAAAACGTATTGCATCAGTGAATGCTGTTTGGAGGAGGGGAAGGTGTGTGTTGTAAATTTTTTCAGTAAATCTCTTCACATGTCACAATCTAAGACAACAAATGTTAGTAAAAAAAAAAAAAAAAAGGTTGGGGAGGGGGAAGACTTTAAATTAGACCCTGAAAAAAGACTTCTTAATAGAACGTAAGTACTATGTTAAAATCACAATTAATAAACAAAAATCAAGCAGAAATCAATACACCAACATTGGTGTGTCGAAAATGAGGCCTGATTGGTGGACAGAATAACAAAAGGATGGGCTAGTCCTTAAACAAAAAGTTTTGGGGAAAAAATTGGCTACAAGTGCAAGCCTCACCATCCTGGTTGCCTCCCCCACCATCTTGGACCTCCAGCATTTGTTATTCCAATCCTGAGAGGTTACTTGACCAGTCATAGTGAGGGACCAGATCACATTGCTGCCTCCGCCAACTCTGGCTGAATCATGAACACTACCTGGGATGTGAAACTTTGGCTTTGTCTCAACTACACTGTTTTTTGTCAACAAAAGGCAGCTTACATTGACAAAAACAGTGGCAGTGTACACGCTAAATGCCAGTGTAACTCCCCTGCTATGCCAACATGCTAAAACAACCTCAATGTCAGGCGTAGGGCTTGTGTCTGTATAGTTAAGGCAATGCAGTGTCTGTGTAGACACATGTTCCCTACACTGGCTGTTGGTTATCATTTTTGTCAATTTCACAGTGAGCGGTGAAACCTGACAAGAAGGCCGGGCAGCTAGAGTCCAGCAACCCTCTGCTCCCAGTGGGGAGTCCTGGGGTTGCTGGATCCTGCTCCTAGTGGGGAATGTTCGTTGTTTTGTTAATTTTGTGGCTCTGGAGGGGCAGCCAAGCTCCTGGTAGGGAGCTGCCAGCAGGGCTGAGACCAGGCTCCCACGCTGCTCCTCTTAGGTCGGTGGAAGCACTCCTGGTGAGGACGCATGCTACTGACCTATGGAGGGTAGAGTGTACATGGGCCGCTGCAGTAATGCGGTGACTGTAAATTGACCTAAATAGGTCAACTTGCCTGTGTAATGTAGACATATCCTTTTCTCTTCTCACAGTCCCCACGTATCCTCTTCCTTCCCTGCCTTGTTTCTTCTGTTTCCTCTCTCTCCTTTTTCCTTCTGTCCAATAAGTCTGGCTTTAGGCCTCTAAACAAAAAAGCTAAAATGCAGTGCCCCAAACAGCCTGATGCCGGTGTGAGTTTGTCAGGTCTCAGGGTGACTGATAAGACTGTGCTATATGTGTGTGTCTTTCAGCAGTGAGGTTGAAAGTTAACATCAGAGAGACAAGCTGCATTTTCTTTCTGTTGTTTTCTCTTCTCTTGCTTCATCTTAAAGGAAGTGGGTTGGACTTCAGCAACAACAGCTCCAGCCAATCCCGAGTAATTTCTTCCCTTTTCCTCAAAAGGACAGTTATTGCCATCTTAGTACTGTCTGAATGACAGTTGAACAAGGGGAGATTTCCTTCTATAAACTCTCTCCAGCTGAAGGGAAAAGGAACAACCAGCAATGTTGTTACAATAAAAGCCTTACTTAATACTTTTGCATTTCAAATGCTTTAACCATTTTTCCTTTCCTTTTCTGTAACTTAAAAAGGAATTTACCATGGTACTAAACAGGCTAAAGCAGGGGTTCTCAAACTGGGAGATGGGACCCCTCAGCATTGTGAAGTTCTTACATGAGGGGTGGTCCTGAGCTGTCAGCCTCGATCCCAAACACCGCTTTGCCTCCAGCGTTTATAATGGTGTTTAAATATATTAAAAAGTGCTTTTAATTGATAAGCGGTGGTTGCGCTCAGAGGCTTGATGTGTGAAAGGGGTCACCAGTACAAAAGTTTTAAGAACCACTGAGCTTAAGTCTCTCTATATATCAAACCCAGATCTTGTTTAAGACAATTGAATGTTATAGTGACAGGGTCTTAACACCTTTAGCTCACTTATTCCATCTAAATTAATACAAAATGTCTCAACCATCTACATCTTGTTACAGTGTGTTCAGTTTGTGGATCAGTATGAGCCACTGCTTGTGACGCTCTTGACAGAGATCATGGACCCAACTTTTGTGTGCAGTGTAAGTAGTGCATGCAGCTAACAACTTCTGTGTAGAATAAGCTCTCCAAGGTAGGCACTGGGCTTCAACTTCCCGTGTGTGTGTAAATATATATATTACACACACGGAATGCCTGGCATGCACAGACTCTGCTGTAATACACCTAATAAGTATACCATTAGTAGGGTGCATTGGGCCTTGCAAGACTGTAGTCTCCTGGTCTTAGGCAAGGATGAAGGAGAGCAGGGGGTTTCAGTATCTTCCGTTTGCATAAGTGAAATGATCAGATCTGTGTTTCCAAAATCTAAGTACACGAATTTTACATTTAGTGAATAACTCAGACTCGCTCACTCCATATGAGGTCTCCTGCTTCTGGTAGGATCTTGTGTATTAAGTCGAGACCAGAAAACAGCATAGAAGCTGAAATGGTCTGTCTGAGACCTGGTGTCCTCTCAAGGGGCATCTCAGAAGTCTGTTCATTCAGCCACAGACTGAATTGTCAGTAGCAGTCTGGCACTGCGGGTGTGGAAGCTCCCGGCACTGCCTCTGCTTTGGCTAAATGTTCCAGCCCTTGTTGGCAACAGTCACAGCTGTACAGGAGGGACTGAATCATGGGAGAGGAAGTGAGATCGCTGAATGTAAATGGAAAGACACAACTCACCTTTCTCTCCCCTCTTTCACTACACAGAAACTAGGAGTCTGTGTGTCGACTAAACAGCGTCTCTTAGGATCAGAAGAATGTGTTTGGGGCCCAGGCTACTGGTGTAAGAACATGGAGACTGCAGCTCAGTGCAATGTAAGTTATTAGGGATTTCCTATTCAATATCCACTCTGAGAGGGTTCTGCAAAACTAATACGCAGAAAGTTGAAGAGAAATACAGCCACTTTTGTTAGAATCCCTACAAATACAATGTTCTGGTTTCTGTAACACATCCTTCAAATCCTAAATTCCAGTTTCAGAAAATAAACAAGTGGGTCCCATTAGACCAGAGTGTCCTGGGTTTAATTATAGGCTCTTTCTTACCTGTTGTTGAATTACAGCAGAAATGTGTCTTATCACCTTCCTTTCCCACCCCCAACCCTTCATATGGTACAAAACGAGCCTTGTATTTAGCCATGTATTCCTTTAGCCAAGGAGGATTTAACATGACTCCTTAATGGACGGATTCAACTGGCAACAAAAACAGGTGGGAGGTATTGCTGTTCATTGGTAGGGATGTTTCCTTTGGCGGCGTGCAATCTCTGGGCCCTGATGAGAAAATGACTGAAGAATCAGCAGCTGAAATCTAATTTTAGAGGCCTTTAATGTTTGAGTTCCTGTACCCCCAATCTTTCCTTGTGAAGCCCCCCCACAATTAATTGTATTCAATACAAAAGTCTTTGCCCCTGAAGTCCTGGGTGTTGTGGAGAGGCCCTGAGCTGTTCATGCAAGTTCATGGTGGGGGTGGTTCCATTTAAAGTTAGCAAGCTGTCTTCTGCACTACTTCTACTACCCCTTTCTCTCTCCTAGGCTGTCGAGCACTGCAAACGTCACGTGTGGAACTAGAAGAAATCTTTAATTCTGAAAAAGTCTGCGCAGGGTTTTTGTTTGTTTTTTAAATTGTGGGGTAAGGTTGGTGGAAGATCTGAGTCTTCCTCCACTCCTTGCCTTCTTAACTTCCCAAACCTGAAGCTCCTTTGTCATTCTTTTATAGTAGTGCTGTGGAAGGTTCTGATCTGCAATGTTGACTTAACAGAGGGTATTTCTGATCATACAGTTTAGTTGATTATATGCTAAAAGAGGATGCATTACACTGTGGATTTTGACCAGTAGGGTGGAGTATTTACAGTTCTGGGAGGAGTGGCATACAGTTAAAAGTAAAATGAAGACAAACCCTTGTGTCAGTTCTAAAAAGGATCAGGATAGTGTCTAAAATTTAAATGTGTTTTTTTAGTCACTGGTTGGGAAGACCTCCATATGCTCTTGAGTGCTCTACATAAACATCTGGCAAGAATATTAAATTATACACTAATTGTAAATTTCCTTGTGTAATCTTCAGAGGGAGCTGTTAAGGTAAATAAGTCCACAAATCCCTTGGGCTGGAATCTTCAAAGCTTTATAGTTATGTAAAGAATATGCACCTAGAAAATGTTCAGTAATAAGTGTGTGTAAGGTCTTTGTGTGGGATGGAGCTGCGTTTGTATTGAGTGCATGGCCAAGGTTTAAAGATGTGATCCAGTGTAAACAGATCATTGATTTCTGTAGACTTAGAGCCTGATCCAAACAAGTTGTGGGAGTGGGATGGGCCACCTAAAAGGCTTTATGCAGTGAAAAGTTCAGAAATCCCAGAACATGCCTGGGCAGTGGGTTCTCCTTGGACCTGGCCAGTGCTTCAGACTCTGGGGAATTTCAAATATATCTTATGATCTGTTGTGGGAGGAAGTGAGGGTTAATGTGAGACGACAAAAGCAAAGCTGTGTTCTGTGAAAGTGAGCTCTAGCTAAAAATGTGTGAGGGAAGAAAGAGGAGGGATTGAGGTTAGGTCTCCACACACAAATGCCCTGTGGATGAGCAGTGCTCATGTTTGCTTCCCTGGGTCCATGATGAGGGCCTTGGTGTCTTAAGCTCTCCTCATCTGCTGCCCAGACAGAGGTGTCTGCTCACCTCATGACGTCTGGAAATGGTAATGATCTGGGGCATTGTGGTATCATCACTGTCAAGAGGGGGACTTGCTGGACTACTCGGGAGTGCGTACGTGTCTGCCTCCTTTGTATATCCTCCAAGCTGCCTGATGGTGAAGTGCTGGACCCTATGTGAATGAAAGAACCAATCTGCATGAGCTTGGAGCATCCTAGCCATTTCCTCTGGACCTCATTCTAGAGGCTCCAGTCCAGAGTGTTCCATGCCACAGGCAGTAGGCAAACGTTTAAGGCATAGGTCATCCCACTCTCAATTGAAAGACTCTAAACTACTTCTTTGTTGTTGCTTCTTTTCACCAGCCGTATAGCACCCATATCTATGTACAAAATGGTCCCAGTAAGCTAAATCAGTGGATCTAGCACATTTTGCTAGAGGTAGCATATGAAAGAGGGATGAGAAAAGAGGGCAGTGATTAATCTAAAGTGCAGAAACAGAGTGGAAAGGTTTTATTTCAAAAGGGCACTGATCCTTGTTTTGAGGTTCACCCAGACAGCTGGCGTTGAGAGTGTTTTTTGGTGGTCCAGGACTCCAGAACAGCCACTAGGCTCCCTGGCTTTGCCCAGAGCTGCCACTCACTTTCATCCACCCCTCAATCTGTCAGCATCACCAATGCACCAGGAGAAGCCCTGCAGGACATCCATTAATATACAAAAGTGCTCTTGCCTGCAGAAGATGCGCTGAAAATAATAGGAGACACTTGTACTATAGATCTGTTTCTGGCAGCTCTGTTAGCCTGTAAGGAAAAAAACTTTTGTATTAATGCTGAGCCTACGCAGCAAACCACATCCCTGCCTGGATTCGTGCAACACAGCCTGGATAATCTAATAGTATCATATTAGAGCAGTGGTTCTTTGCACACCAAAGAAATGGGGCCCTTTCTATAGCCTGAGCATTAGAATAATGGGAAAGACATTTCAAGAATGTCAGGGTACATTAAACCCTAGCAAAATATGGTAATACATTCCTTTATTTGTAACGTTTCATGAGCATTTTTTCATATTCATTTCTTTAGAGCACATAAATCCACGGCATACATTCCCTTAGCATGCAGTAAGGAACAGGCAGGCACAGAACACCTCAGCCATCTGTTTTTCTAGAGAATAGACAACTGTCATAAACCATTGGAAAAATCCCACATATGTGGACATTGACTGGCTCCCCAAACACTTTGGCTTTGGACCACACAACTAATTACCAGATTTGAGTGCATAATTCTGAACAGAGTTTGTCAAAAAGAGGCACCTAAAATAAATGTTAAATCTTTCTAGAGAAGAGAAGATGTACAGCTGAGCACACAACTCTCAAAGTAGGCATAACTAGAACTTTGAAAATTCCAATTTCAGCTTATTCAGACAGCTGCCAGTAGGGGTCTGCTTCTGTTAGGGCATTCTTTTGGGGTGGGAGTGTGAAGTGGGGGGCAGTTCTAGCAGCACACTTCAGGAACAAGCAAACTAATGATTTGAATTAACTAAAAACCACTCATTTGCAGCTTTCCTGCAGCTTTACTTTCTCTAGTTGTACATCCTAGTTGACTGAGATCAGTGACTTAATGTATTTTTGTTTGAATCTATATAAACTCCAAAAGTTCTTGTTTATCAAAAAAATGCTGTAAAAATACTAAGCATTTGCAGTTTTTCTCCATGATTGTAGTTTTGTGCAGTGGCTACAGTGGTTTCTGTCTCATCTAGGGTCCCCCCCCCTAGAATTGGGGGGGAGAGATGTTTTCAGGAAACAGTGGGCTCTTCTTAACAGTAGCATCTCTGCCCTAGAATTATAAGAGGTGTGATACTGCAAACTTGCATCTTTTAAATTACATGGCATCCCTTTTATTGTGGCTGGGGGTAACATGCTAGTTTTCTACAGGTGACAAGGTTTTAATTGTCTTGCTTTTTTTGGGAAGCAAATGATTAACGTAGTCACACTTGGCACAAGGTGAATTGGGAGCTCTTCTGTGTAGTGTTTCAATTCTGGTGTTAAGAACCTTTAGTTTCTGTTTCTCCTGGAGAATAGTAGCATTGTCTTACTCTAGACTGGAGGAGAAAAACATGCAGTTGCTTTCTGTAGAACGTTGTCTTGATTTTTGCACTAAAGCTTCTGTAATTAACAATAAAGACTTCCTGAAAACCTGACATCTTTGTGCTTTTTTGCTTTTCTATAGTATAGTAGTTCCTGAAATCTCTTACTGGCTTTGATCTGTTGATGATCCAAACAATTGTGTATGATGTTCATCTGCTGGAAGTTCCCAGGAGGGCCTGAATTTCAAGACCATATGCCTCTAAGGGTTAGATGTCTTGCTAGAGCTCCCTTTGCATGAAGGGAAGTACATGCTGTAGCTTCACATGCAAACTGCTGGAATATTGAACAGCATTGACACTTTTTGATGGGGTTTCTATCCTTGTCGGAAGAAGGATACATATCAACCTATTTGAGTGGTGTCATGGTTTAGAGATCCAAGTTTTCTTGTGACTTTATCTGGAACACAAGGCCTGTGTCCTGGTCAGAGGGATGCTCTTAGTCTCAAACGTTTGAACTGACTGGGTTTTCATAGGTGCTGGAGGGCGGGAATGTCTTTAGTCATCTGGGAAGTAGCACGTTGGCTGCCTCTAAGCATAACATTTCACCACTAAGAATCTGCACCAACAACAAAAATAATATGGAGAGTGACCTATTGGTATGGGATGAGGCTGGGGAGGCTTGTGTGCTGCTGCATTCAGTATGAAATACCCAGTTGGTTTTAGCCACCACACCTCCACACCCCCACTGATTTGCAGGACCCATGACAGGAATAGGACAGTCTCCTTCCACCTGCAGGGAACAGGCCATTGTGCTGAACAGCATCATGGTTTTTCTTCAGCTCTCCCGGGGACGCACTCAGTTCTCACTCCTTCCTCCTCAGCATAATTTTGGTAATTATTACAATGATGTGCAGAGGAATGGGTGTGGCGATGATCTTGTGGGTGTCAGCTCACTCCTTGCTGCCTGTCTCAGGTTGCTCAGTGTTGGAGAGGCACAGCAGAGAGTAAAGCCCTGGAGAAGCTTTAGCTCTGATTCCAGCCACTGAAGGATTTTTAACCCAGAAACAGCATGGGCGGCATGTGGAAGGGCTGGGTGCTGCTAATCGCTCTCTACTTGGCTTCCTACCAAGGTAAGGTCAGGCTGATTTTTCTCTCCTCAAAAGAGAGCACCAAAAATACCTCCCCTCTCTTTGTATCTGCTATTGTCAGCTCTTAGAAAAAAGATGAGTGTTTGCTTTCTGGCCCCTTCCCCAGCCCTCCATATCATGCCCTGAGATACTGAGGATGTGCAGTATTCTATAGCTTCTGTTTGTGGGTTAACCCTGGCCCAGCTAGGAAGTGAGCACAGCACATTTTGCTCTGCATTCTATGGGAAGGATGTGCTTGGTTTGTTCCCAGTGCAGCAGAGCAGGGAGAGTGGCACCTGAGTTCATAGCAGACTTTCCTTGTGGTCTAGATTGCTGCTCAATTTGTCTCATTCTGCAGAGATGGTGTGTACGTAGGAATGTTAGGAGATTCACTTCTGATTGATTCTGTGAGTGGGTAGAACATCATTCAGAGCTGTCTTTGCATTGATCCATGAACGATCTGCTCCTAGGTGTTTTTTTTTTTTTTTTTTTTTAAATGCTGAACCATCAGCTCTGAAGCTTTTCTCCTGGTAAGGTTATGAATACTTGCATATAGGCTAATGCTGCCAAACTTCAGCGGCTGTTTGGGTGAGTTCTCGTTAAGGTTACTATCTCATGTGGCATCTCCAGAACTTCACTGACTATAGAGAAATCTCATAACCATGGCTTTGGATATTGGCTAGTAAAGTCATGGACTGAAAATTAAAGCTGTAACTTACCAGTAAATAGGCTTGGACTATGAGAGAACCCCAAATCCACCATACTCCTTGTAATACTAGGAAACTGATTGTGAGTTATGCTGATCTGAACATGTGATCCCTGCTGCAGCATTAGGGAGATGCAAAGAAACGCCAAATTCCCCAAGGGAATATCGCATCCAGTCCCAAAGCTGGCAATCTGCCTTACTCTGTGTAGGCAGAAATACTGGTTTAAAATGGAGATGAAAATCCTTTCCCAGCCCACCTCCAACTTCCTTGGTCCTGCCTGTCAGATTGCCACCCCCCCAAACAGCACACCCCAGATATCAGGCAATCTGCCAAAAAACTGACCTTTAGAGCAAGACAAATGCCAATAGCACCTCCTCTGGTCTGAGGAACAGGGAATAAAAATATCAAAAGTTGGGTCAGAAGCAGCTAGCAGGGAAATTCAGGAAAGTTTGTCAGCAGCTATCGTGTCAGTGCCTGCAAAGCCAACCACCAGAGCTAGAGTGCTTTTCAGCCTCCTGTGCTAGTCTGGCCAGTGAGGTCATACACACCCTGCCGCCTTGCAACACAACTAAGCAGGATACTCTGAGTCAGGAAGTGAGTTAAGCTAAACCAAATTAAGGCCATTCTAATTCTGAATGAGAGGACATACACACATGTTTAATGCAGTTTAACTAAGCCACTTTAAAATCGCTCCTTTTTAGTTAATTTGGATTACTGTTTTTGGTTGTCCATGTGTACAGTCCCATAAGTTTGCATAGGAAGCTGTTGCACAATAGTTATTGTGCTTAAGAGGTGAATTCAGTCTTGCTCGTGTGTGTGTGTGTGTGTGTGTGTTCGCATGCGTAGACAAGCCTTAGCTGGCACCTTTACAAATGCACAGGTAGATTAGGTTACCTGCATTTACAGCTCTGAGTGCCTACATAAAGAAGATTGGGGAGCTAGGCACTTGGTGCAGTGTAAATGCCAGACATGAAACTAAGGAAAGAGGGAGGTGTTTGATCCCCCTAGAACTCCTTGGGGATTTATCTGTGGTCTTGAGATCACACCTCTATATACTGAGTAAATGCCATACTATGGGGTAGTAGTAGGTCAAACAAGGTATTGGGTAGATCTTATGTTCGGGTACCTGGTGTCAGATCCTAAGCATCAGGTTTGTAACCCAAAGAAATCTCTGAGCTCACAGGTTTATTCAGTACTGTAGGGATTTGCACTGATCAGCCACTTAAGGTAATATAGATAAACCTCAAGTTCTCTGTAGCTTGAGGTCTGAGAGCCTGATCAGCTGCACCCACTCCCCTAGCTCTTGTAGTGGGGATTCAGGCTTACTCTTGTTAAAAAAAAATTCTTTACATTAAATTAATGGAGAGATCCTATCTCCTAGAACTGGAAGGGACCTTGAAAGGTCATAGAGTCCAGCCCCCTGCCTTCACTAGACCAAGTATTGATTTTGCCCCAGATCCCTAAGTGGCCCCCTCAGGGATTGAAATCACAACCCTGGGTTTAGCAGGCCAGTGCTCAAACCAGAGCTATTAAGTGAGAACCTAAATGTCCCATCTCTGCCTCCCAACATCACCCCCATATGGGGCTATTTGGGGATCATTTTTACAACCTATAGTTGGGATAACAGGAAGCATGGCTGTGTGTGTGTGGATTGAGTTGGGATGGTGGCTGTGTAGGGAGTTTATATAGATCCATCTGTGGGGTGTGTTCTGATTATCCATATTCATAGATTCTAAGGCCAGAAGGAACCGCTGAGATCATCTAGTCTGACTTGTGTAACACAGGCCATAGGACTTTTCTCTCCTCCCCCAAATAATTCCTAGAGCAGATCCTTTTTAATTCAAGCTTGATTTAAACGCTTCCTGTGATGGAGAATCCACCACAACCTGCAGTAAGTTGTTCCAAAGATTAATCATCCTCACTGTCAAAAATTTACACCTCATTGGGTCTAGCTTCAACTTCCGGCCATTAGATCATGTTATCTAGTATCCAATATTTGTTCACCATCTAGTTATATATAGACTGTAATTAAGCCACCCTGGAATATCTCTTTGAGAAGCTAAATATATTGAGCTCCTTGAGTCTATAAGACTGAAGATTCTGAACTGCATAAACCACACCACCACCTACACAAGATTGCATCATACATGCCCACAATGCTTTTGCAAGCTGAAGAGATGCGTCCTTGCCTCAAGGAACTTAGTATTATTCAGTCAAAAACAATACCAAACACGGAAGATCAAAAGAGTAGTGTTGAGATCTCCTTAATCAAAACTGCTCTCAAAGCATAATTATATGGATTGATGTAACTGCAGTGGTGTTCCAGGCACCCATGGTGAGTGGAGGAAGCATCTATTCAAGTCAGGTCTACACCACAGACTTCTGCCAGCATAGGCATGTGGGTCAAGGGTATGAAGGTGTGATCCCCAACCATCATAGCTGTGTTGGCAGAAGTTCCTAGTGTAGATGCAGCTATCCTAGCAAAACTGCACCTTTCCCAATGTAGCTTGCTCTGCTCGTGAGCTGAGGTTTTACTAGACCAGTACAAAGCATAGCTTTGCTGGTCTAGCTATGCCCCCGCTAGGGACACTTTGCTAGTATAGACTACTGGCATTCCTATCCTGATGTGGACACTGCCTTAGTCATGTCTGAATGCTACTCTGAGCTCCTGTTTTATTCAGGGAGCTGAATTTTGCCCTGTCTGCACTGATGAAAATAGCTTTGCCTTTTGTCATCCCTCTGAAATGCTTTATTTTGGATCCCTTAGTTTGAGGGTGGTTGTAGGTTGTATTAGTCACCTCAAATCTTTCATAGCAAATACTTTTTTTTTTTTTTTTTTTTTTTTGAAAGGCCAGATCCTTGGCTGATTTAAATTGACTTAGTGTCATTAATTTACTGACGAGAACATGCTGAATCACTGTTAGGACTGATGCAGGATTGTAAAACTGCTTTGGCTACCAAACACTAAGGGCTTGTCTAAGCAACTCTGGAAAGCTAAACTGCTTTAACTACTACTGTGGATGCAGTTATGCCTGCATCAGGAGTGGCAGGAAGCTCCCTAAAAGTGGGGGGTGTCAATGGCACCTGCACTGTGGCCCTGAACTCACATCATGCTACCTCTCCCCTAATCCAAGACCCTGCTCTCTGCCCCCACCTCCTGTCACTCACCCTTACTGCTGGTAAAATGTTAGGCCATCCTCCCTCTCTCCTTCCTTCCCCCTGATCCCATTCCGATGCCCCTGGCCAACATAAAGGTTCTAATACCAGTGTAGCTGTTCCCATATGAGAATAAGCTACACTAGCGTGTGGACGCAGTATGAAGATGACATTAGGACTTGTACCAATATAACTATTTTTGGTTTTTAAAAAAAAAATTACACCAATAAAACTATTGGTTACAGGGTAAGTCTTCCAAGTGCAGACTAGACCTAAGTGTCCTAGGTGTAGGGGAAGGGGAGGAAAAAAGTACCAATGAACCCACAGATTGGTGGGCAGGCCATGTGTTGAGGGGCAATACAAATTTCTGATGGCTGAGCATATTCTCCTCAATAATGTAGCTGATGGATCATGTAGCCTGACAAACTGGGCTGTGCTCCGTTCTTGGTGCAAGACCAATTTGTCCATGTTGGCTAATACCAAGGAGGCAGGGTGCTGCTTAAGGTGTCCCACTTAAATGCACAGTAATATCAGAGTAGGGGTGTGCTCAATTTATTTTAACTAGGGTGAGGAGGCTTGGGTTGCTCACCAATCACATGATTAAATCAGTAATAGCACACACCCAGTTGCTATTAACTACAGTTTCCACTGGATAAAATAGGGTGACCAGATAGCAAGGATGAAAAGTCAGGGTGGGGATGGGGAGTAATAGGCACCTATATAAGACAAAACCCTGAATATCAGGACTGTCCCTATAAAATCTGGACATCTGGTCACCCTAGGATAAAATAAATTACCAACTTGTTCATGGTGCTTTGAGGAGACAGTGGTTAAGGTTTTGTTGGATAATGCTACAGTAATTTCCTACCTCAACAGGCAAGGAGATATCATGGGCCTGACTTTCATAATTACTGAGTACCTATAACTCCACTGGAAGTGAATGGCAGCTATGGAAGATTGGCAAATCTGAAAGTCAGTGCCCAGAAATCTGGGAATGACTAAGAGGGTCAGCTGTCTTCCTAAATCCTCCTTGGCATGTAGTGTTAAATACCAGGGGGAAATGTTGTGAGGACAATTAGGCAAAGGAACAAACTGCCAGTGAAGACTGGACTCTCCACTATTAGAGGAAAGATAGACTTCTGCTAGGCACCATGTATTAGGCCTGGCTACGATAGGAACAGTGGATTAGATCTCCCCACAATATAGAGGGAGGAATGCAATGAAAGGCTTGGTGATCCTGGCGACCCAAATGAGTGGGGGCATGGGGAAGGAATGACTTCAGAGGAGTTTGGACCAATGGCCTAGTTAGTACTTGCTACTTCCTCTTTTTGACTACAGCCTATTGGCTTTATAACAGATCTATAGACAAGGCTTGGAAAATCCATTCACGAGTGGGAACTTTCCCTGGTGAGTGCAGGCCCTGAACTGTAGAACTGACTCACATTTTTTCTTTAAAAAAAAAAAAAAATGTAGGCTTTATGGCTGCACAAAGAACCTTTCCAATGGTAACTTCAGCATTATTTGTACTGGGCTGCTAAGTGGCAGGACCTCCTTGTGCTAAGTGCTATGCACCTAAATAATGGAAAAGTGGTGCCTGACCCTAAGAGCAGTATCTCTTGTTTGTGTGTAATAAAGTTACATGGAGAGACAACAGGGGGTTATGATAAACAGGGAGCATAAGGGAACAGGGAGAGCATTATGAGTAGTGTTATAAGCAGTGGACTTGGCGCACTTAGTATAGCGTCAGTTACGCAGCTACCTTCCCGTGGCTGGTGCAGGACCTAGCCATAGGGGAGAAAGTCCCAACAAATAGAGGTGAGGGGAGGGATAGAGCACTGGAGATTCCATTTTCACAGCCAGAAGGGGCAGAGTAGCAGAGACCTGTGAACTGTCAGGGGCTCTAGGTAAGGAAGTAAGAGTAAAGAGTGTGTGTGTGTGTGTGTGTGGTGTGTGTGTGAGAGAGAGAGAGATCAGTCCTCCTTTCTCGCAGCTTTGAAAAGAAGGGAAATCAAATGCGTCAGTCACCAGCAAAAGGCTGATATGCAAGATGTTAGCTCTTTAGTGGGTGTCAGGATCATCACCCAGGCAGGAGGCTGGATTAATTTGAATCAAAGCAGTTTAAATCAGCAAGCAGGAAACAGGGGCGGCTCTAGGCATTTTGCTGCCCCAAGCACAGCAGACAGGCTGCCTTCGGCGGCTTGCCTACGCAGGGTCCGCTGGTCCCACGGCTTCGGCGGACCTCCCGCAGCCTGGGAGGTCCGCCAAAGCCACGGGACCAGCGGACCCTCCGCAGGCAAGCCTCCGAAGGCAGCCAGCTTGCTGCCCTCAGGGCGACCGGCAGAGCGCCCCCAGTGGCTTGCCGCCCCAAGCACGCCTTGGCAGGAAACCTTGAGTAAAATCAGCAGTTTTAATTGTTTTGCATTCATACTTTCTCATTTTCCTAAAGAAAGGTTGATTCTTGTTGATTTGCCACTAAATATAATCTTTACACAAAATGTGGTGCTACTTTTTGCTAACCACAAGGATACACCATACCTGTAAGCATTTACTTAAGCAATTACATAGTTTTACATAATTTTTAGTTTTCTCTATTATGTGAGAAAATGGTGAATGATACACTTATGTACTAGATTATTAATTTTTACTTGTGATTTCTGTCAAGCTCTATTTGGGTAGAAATTCAAAATCAGTTAAAATGCACAAAACCAGCATTTTAATTTTATTAAAACTATCTTAAATGTGCTGGATACATAAGAAAAAAGTTTATCAAATAAAAACGAGTCCTTGTGGCACCTTAGAGACTAACACATTTATTTGGGCATAAGCTTTCCTAGGCTAGCTTATGCCCAAATAAATTTGTTAGTCTCGAAGGTGCCACAAGGACTCCTTGTTTTTGCTGATACAGACTATCACTCTGAAACATGTTTATCAAATAGTTCACCAAAACAGGTTCAGCATTTAAAATTAACTTATTTACTAGACAAAAGGAATATTATCTGTAGTTAGTGAATTGAACTGATTATTTCTGGTCACTGTCCTTAAAGATTTTAGAATGATCAGATCTCATTCTTTTACCTAATTTTTATTCCTAGACTGGAAGAGGAAAACCAAGCTTTGCTGCTTTTTTCAGCTCCCAGTTGGCATCTTACCATTGAATTAAGTAGTCGCTGAACTGAACTAGTTGAATACAATGAAATGAAGGAATTATTCTCTCTGCACCTACAGAAGAGGCTATTGCTGTCCAAAGCTTGGTTAGCACTTCAACAAACTGATTCCAGGTGCTTAGCCAGTGACTTCCACCAGTTCAGTGGTCTGAATTGCTTTAAAACTTGGTGCCAAACATGTTCTTCTCAGTATTTAGTTTTTGCATTTAGGGGATTTTAACAGATTGTAATAAGTTTAGACTTCAACGTAGGTTGTCATTTTGAATTTAATTTTAAATATTTTTATTTTAAAAAAGTTTAATTTAAATAAATACCCATTTACATAAAAAATCCACTTTTGTTTTTTAAATCAGAGATTTTTATCCACCCTACCTGGCAGGAATCGCAGCACCTTCGTCCTTCCCAGCAGCTGGAATTGGGTTGAGGGGCAGGTTTCTCATCAGGGAAATGTCCCTGAATTTCTATGGCTTGCGATAGGCTAGCATGTGATAGCTTGTTGCCAGGACAAGGCTTTGAAACTAGAACAAAGGCATCCATTTTAGAATGAGACTTGTATAGCTTCCCAAATGTAAGGTGCAATACATCCTGGCTTGTAATGTAGCAACATGAACAATTGCTTCATTGAGATAGTGGGTGTCCAGCACAAAATTCAAAGCCAAGGCTTCAAAAAGGGTATGACACCTACACATCTGAGAGGTAACCCCACTGAGACCAAGGTAAAAATGAGGAAAAGGCCCCACTAGTAATGCCCTGGTGCGAATCCCATCTCCACTACTTCCTCCATCTGCTGGAAGGTGAGGATACTGGCATTTCAGCAATGGTGCTGTCCTTATACCCAGACCAGATTCAATCTTTCATATCCGCCTCTGGCTGCTAGATATCTGATCGATGCAAGACCTCACTCTGTCTATTGTAAGAGACAAGGGGCTCTTAGTTCAGCAGCTACTCTGATCAACTTCGCTTTAGGGTCCATATGAGGTTGTATTTTTTTGTGTGTGGGGATTCTGTATTGCAAGTTCATATACTTTAAGAATCAGTCTAATGACACGTTACCACAGTTGAGCTTGTTGAAATTTCATCACACCTTCGCCACTCCCACCCATAATCAGTAAGAATTTGCATGATTTGGGTCAAACAAAATCAAAGCAGAAGAGTTCTAATACATGAAATGAACATATTGAAGTTTTGCAACATCAATCAATGATTTCTATTTTAAATAGGAGTATATGAGGAGGGTGGTTTGGGGTATAGCATGGACCTCAATTTTCATTTGATAGTGATCACTATTTTTAATGTGAAATAATTCAACAAATCATAAATATATGTATTCAACAAAGTTATAGTTATAATTTTTAACCAAATACCTCATTTTGGAATCATTATAAATGATTACTAATGTTTTTCCCCATTCAAAGTAAGTTGAGTGCCTTAATATATGAGTAATACGGGTTACTACTTGTCATTGCTATTTTCATCTGCAAATGCTAAAACTGATTTTGTCACATCATCATTGCAAGACATCGCACCTCAGCATGCATACAATATAGTGCATGGCAGTTTGGCACTCTTACATTCACAGCTCATAGATTTACAAGGTACATTGCTACTGTATCCCAGCCTGAGAGTCCAGGGGCAGCTAACAGTCCTGGTACAATGTTCCTGCGCTGCTCTGCAGCAGCGTGATGTCTGTTACAGCTCTCTCAGACTGAGGCTTTCATAAACACTAAAGATATTAGGCCATGTTCCAGATAATGGTGCAAGAGTAAGACGAATGTCAGTATCATCTGATAATACTGCTACTCCTACCGGTTTCTCTTTTGCAACCATCACCATTTACTGTATAAGGATGTTGGCTTGATCATGCAAGGTGGCCATATTTTTGATCACTACATCTCACAGGTTTATTTCAGCTGGGGTGTTGTCTGTGTGTGTAAAGTGCTTTAGTGTGTGTTGATAGGGAAACTTCTTGCTTGAATGAGTGCTGTACAAATGATGTCAATCAACTGTTTCTTATTTTCTGTAACTGTCAAGACAACTTTATGTGGAGGCAGCTGTGTACATATCTTCAACTGATGCACTCTGCTTGCCATTGTAGCTCTGCTAGATATTGTGGCATTCTTTGTGCTAAAGTCTTTGTACCTGTCTAAAACAAGGAATACATCATGTGCTGCTAACTTGTGTTCAGCACAGACTCTGAAATTGGTCACAAAGTTCTTGATGATACCATTTGTTAGCCTACGTGCTACACAAAGACAAGGGCGGCTCTAGACATTTCGCCACCCCAAGCACGGCGTCATGCCGCGGGGGGCGCTCTGCTGGTCCCGCAGCTCCGGTCGACCTCCCACAGGTGTGCTTGCGGAGGGTCCACTGGTCCCACGGCTTCGGTGGCGCCGCAGGACCAGTGGACCCTCCACAGGCACACCTGCGGGAGGTCCACCGGAGCCACGGGACCAGCGGACCCTCCACAGGCATGCCTGCGGGAGGTCCACCAGAGCCGCAGGACCAGCGGAGCACCCCCCGAGGCATGCCACCCCAGGCACGCGATTGACGTGCTGGGGGCCTGGAGCCACCTCTGCACAAAGAGGAACCATCCATGACTGTGCAGATGACTTTCTGTGAAGTATCTCTAGTTGATAACTCTGCAGCTGTTTGCCTTGGCAATCCTCATGTCACCAGAGTCAGTGAACACTGTGGCTGGTACAGGAGCCAATGTGTGACCAAATATTTTTGATGTCAACTTATCAAACTACCAGTATTCTTGATGTCAACCAAAATATTCTTGATGTCAAGATGCAGTGCTGTAGGAAGATGAAGTCAGAGATGACAGAACACCATTGCTTGTTTGGTGGGATGGTGCTCTTTTCTTGTCCCTGTCTTTTGAGGTGCCTCTCTACTTTTCAGGATGATATGTAAGTAGACACACTTTCTGTGACATTATATTGTGAGAGTGCTCTCTATCGGCATCAAGTCATGCTTGGAGTTGCTCACATATACTATCGCCAAAGTCCTTATGTTTGATGTTTGTCTTTATTTTCACTGCACTTTATTCTGGTTATCTTTATTCTCAGTCATGTTTTGTGGATCAGGCTGGCAGTTGAATATCCATTTGAAAAACCACTCTTCTATGTTTCTGAAAAAATCAATCACAAGATTTGAAAGATGAAAGTGCATCTCAGTACACTCTACCATATTTCTGTAAAAATATATCACAAAAACAGATTCAACATGCCCATATTATTCTAATCAAATTCTTGTCAAAGCCAAACCAAACACACATGCCGAATGAGGAGTAAACAAGTTGCAAACTGCAAGCAAGTAGTGATAGCTGGCATGGAAAGTAACCAATGAGAAGCATAAAAAGAAAACAAAAGATAAAAACACTGCTGCCTATGTATTTGGTTTATAATCTGTTACTGTCTATAATTATCCAATATTTGAAAATTAATTCTCATGAGTGAATATGTAAGAATTTGTCATAAGCATGCTATGAGAGTATAAGAAAAGTATCTTGTGTCTTGGTTTGGAAGAGGTGGAGGGGAAGACAAGAGAAGGATACTAGCAGGGTATACTGCTAATACAGACCTAACATATATACTTCCTAGCTAATTATGTTCCCTAACAAAATATTAGCATGAAGATTTCATTAAAATATAATTGAAATTCAATGAAATTGCTTTCACCGTCATTTCACTTAAAAATCTTAAGGGGGTTGGTAACTGGCACATATTTCAAAATATTCAGCAGTGACAAGGTGTCAAAAGGCAGTTTCTTAGAATTTATGGTCTTGACATTCAGAATCTACAAAAAGGAAAATGTGTGAATGCTAAAACAAGATATTGTTGAAAAGTTACATTTGGCCACTGGACTGTTTCTTTCTCTCTCTCTCTCTCTCTCTATTCTCATTGCCACTCCCCACCTCTGAGAGCTGGAGGAGGTTTGTGCTACTCCCCAGCCTCCATATTCTTGGACCCTGCTCTGCCGGGAAGTTGCCCCAATGTCTCTGCTGTGTAGCTCAGAGCCTTCCTGTGGGCACTAGATTGACAAGGATCATGTCAGTATCAGTTGCAAGCCATCTTTAAGCCTCTTGCAGAATATTAACTATAACTGGTCAAATTTTTTTGCACAAGATTTTTGTAGAAACCTGCCTTTTCCAATATAACTCTTTTTGTGCAAAAATTGTCAACACTATTGAAATATTTTTGGGGAATTCTTCTATCATTTTACTGCATTCATTCTCAACTTTTTGTTTGCCAACAGGTGCATTTTCTTACCAAAAACTGAGTTTCCAAGTAAAACAGAAATTTTAATTAATTAAATCAATCTCAGAAAATGTCATGGAAAATGGGTCCATTCCATAGCCTGTGAAACAGAAACTTGTTTCTAAAACTTTTCAGAAAAGTTCTCCTATACTTTGACTAGTTCTAACATTAACCAAATTTAAGTGAACAGTCTTGTGTCTTTAACAAACTGAATGGAAGTAACTGCCCCTTCCTGCAGACACTTCCTACTAAGTTTACTCAGGGTTGCCCCTGTGAGTAAGGAATTTCGAGGTCTAGGCCCTCTAACAGGTAGGAAGCACAACAATCAGTGCAGTGTTTGCAGCACAAAGCCCTAAACCATTAGAAGTCATAAAACGTACATAGTATGGGTGAAATTATAGCCCCTTTGAAGTCAGTGGGAGTTTTGCCAGTAACCTCAGTGGAACCAGGATATTACCCTACATATCTTAAAAATAACTCACTCCCACAAAGGCAGACATGGATACTCCATTGAAGTGTAACAAAAGCATGATCTAAGGCCAGATTCTGGCTGCTACTTTACTAGTGCAAAGATGGCTGGAAAAGTGCCCTAGAAGGGCAGGTTGAAGATTCCCCTGATGTGAGTTGCTATAAAGCCACCCCTCAGCTTCCTCCTGACCCCAACCCAAAGCAAAGGGGATGTGATGGTAGAGTGTAGTGCTCTGGTGATACTCAGCTGGCTTAAGGGCCTGTAGAGTTGTTCTAAATAACATTGAGGCTGAACTGGCCCTGGTGACCAAGAGAGCACAAAGGTGGCTTAAATTGCCCTTTGCTCAAACCTCTTCCCCCAGCTGTGCCAAGAGAGGCTCTGACATGGCTAAAGGTCTGTCCCTCCATCTGTAAAATTAATAAATCCTTGGTACTAATGCAGAGCTAGTTGTATTATCTGTTGTGGAACTGTCAAATGGCACAGGTACTTCCAAACAAAATGCAAGAGGAGATCCAGAGGTTAGGGGTCTATGACAAGAGTGAGTGGGTGAGGTTCTGATGGCCTGTGACATGCAGGAGGTCAGACTAGATGATCATGGTGGTCCATTCTGGCCTTAAAGTCTGCGTCTATGACCACAGGACTAGACCTGGGTTATTGTTTCCATCCTAGCTAGAAACCTTGGCTGTTCTAGGCAAAATGAGCCCTACTAAGAATACAAAGTGGGCAGGTGACTGAGTGCATTTTAAAAACATGGACTGCTTAGGTAAGCTAGGGCAGACTTGTGATTAGGCTTTAAGGAGGACAAGCTGATCATGGGACAGACTGCAGCACCCAGCTTGTAGGACTGGCTGGGTTGAAAACAAATGGGCAACAATGATTAGATACTTTGCCCTTCACTTGTATAACTGATGGAGAAAGAGATGAAATAGGGTGTCATCCTTGCAGATCAATATTTTTAACCAGACTGAACAGTGGTACGTACTACTACCTCTTCCAGAGTGAGACCTCAATTAAATTTAAAAAACAAACCATGTCTCCTCTTCTCCCCTCTCCTCCCTCCTGCTGTTTACTTTTTCTTTTCTTCCAGGTGTTCTGAAATCATTAACCTTTTCAAGTTCCTGTATATTTTTTCCCCCCAGCACCAGGGCCCTGGCAGAAAGCTCAGTTGATTACACTTAAATATGCCACTCATCAGAAAAGTGTGTGGGAGGTCTTCTGTGAGAAACCTGAATTGCTAATTCCAGCCTGGAGCCTTAATTCTACCACTGATGCTCCAGTATGAGCTATGATGCAATTCATTCTGATTTAAAATCTGCCAGACGCTGGAGAATAAAAATAGTGAAGAAACAACTTCCAACATGGGTGTTAAAGTTAGGTGCTTACAGGCCTGGTAAGTGGCTTGGGTTTTCAAAGGGGCTCACTGACTACAAATCTGACTTCTATAGGTCTTGTGGGCATTCAGTGCCTCTTAAAAATCAAGTCATAAATATAGATTCCTAAATATGGATTTAGGGCATCTCACTTTAGGCATCCGAAACCTGAACATTTTGGTTAGAATTTCTAGCTTGTGGTTTGTTAATATTATCAGAACTGTTTTAATTGTACTTACAGTAGTGTCTTGAGGCTTCATCTCAGAACCCAGGTCTCATGGTGCTAGGCACTGTTAAAACTGATCCACAGCCAATTTCCACAATGCAGCATTTTGAACATAAACACTGGGAAGGTTTTTAATTGCTATTTGGAAATTTTTCTTTCCCCACCCCACTCTTGACTTTTTCTGTTTGGGGGTTTTGTCTTCTGGTTTGTTTTTGAGACACTAAATAATACATTAAGAGCAGGAGAGAGCTATTTCTAAGGAAACTTTTATATCTTCTTGTGTGTGTGTGTAAAAATTATAGGTGGGATGAATATTTGAACTGGACTGTTGATGTAAGTTTTGCAAATACATTCATATCTCCCAAAAATACCTCTTAGCTTTTACCGTTTTTAGTAGGTTTTAGATATTGAAATATACAACTTGCAAATGTACCATAATTTGCAATTGAAAAGCAAACAGTAAGTCCCAGAAATTGATTTAAAGCTGCAGCTCTAATGCTTCAGTAGGGGAGTGGATAACTAAAATCTTGCAAAGACATAGAACTACTCCACCGAGGACTGGAGCAGATGATCTTTAAGAGACAGGCAATGTTCCTTTAGGAGCCATCCCACCTGATGTGCAACTAAGAGATGGCTGAGGAGTGTAGGGGGAGAGGGAATAATGATGAGGGCTCTTGGCATTGGCGGGGGGTTGGTACTACAAGGAACCGCCCATAGCAGCCTTTCTTTACTCTTGCAGACTAGCCCTGGCTAGTCTTATTGGATTTGAAAACTGTTCTTCCAAATCCTTACAACTTTAAATAATGGTCAGAAATTTGTTTTTGAGGGTTTCTGTCACTTTGCAGCCCTCGGGCAATGACCGATAAATCCATATTTGTATGGAGCCTCTTTGTAACTAGACCAGTGGCTGACTCAAAAAGCTCAGGGCGTATGCTCCCATCTAGGACATCAAGGGAGTCTTGTTGCTAAACCTGTTTTTCTCCTGTAATAGCATGTCAGTATCAGTCAGAGCTCTGGGCTAACACATGTGTGTCTTGCTGAAGCCATTAATTGCAATCTGCACCATCCTGCCCTGGATAGATCCATCCGGGTTTAGTTCAGTGTTGTAACAGCTAATAGGCAGTCCCTGCCAGTCTGCCTACTCCTGTGCATGGTGTTGGATGATGGCTTTTAAAAAATGGTGCACCTGCTACTTACTTGGAAGATTATTTAATGGCCCTGGTGGTGGAGTGTAAAGTAATTGGGTAGACTATTTGAACTACACATACGGCAACCCTTGGGTGCATACCAGCCATTTTAAAGAGAACCAAATAAAATTAGAGCAAGGCTTGAAATTCCTATTGCATGTCCCAGGGCAGGTCTGCAATGCAAATATAGGTGCTCTTAAAATATTATTGCTCAGTAGGGTACCTAACTCAGTACATCTGTCCTCTCTCACCTTGTGTACAGAATTACTCTAGCAACCCTGCTGAGATTGTTTCTTCTGCTCTCTCCCACTCCATGTCACTGGTAGGTTTCTCTTTGAAATATCCAAAAAGCAAAACAGATTGAGAGGTGATGGATCGGAGAGACAAGTGGA
Source organism: Gopherus evgoodei (assembly GCF_007399415.2). Lineage (NCBI taxonomy): Eukaryota > Metazoa > Chordata > Testudines > Testudinidae > Gopherus > Gopherus evgoodei. The sequence goes on along the minus strand of NC_044328.1, from coordinate 43,970,670 downwards.
GGACACGCATGAAAATCGCAAGACAAGAAGGGGAGCCATGGGGGGATCATGGAAGAGAAGAGGGACATTCAGGAGAGAGAAACAATGGAAGAGGTTGCTGCTCCCTCAGTAAGAGACTGAGGGAGACTTATAGGAGTGAGCAAGAGATGAATTTACAGGCAGTGTCTGTAAATGAAACTCAGGTCCCAAAATGAATCAAACAGGCATTTCTGGCAAATTCCTGGCAACACTGGGGGGAGAGAGGAGGTGATGGCAGAATCTTAATGTTGCTTTACTGTGAAAAGTGACCATATAAAAACATGGCCATCTGACTCAATATATTTGCTATCAGCACACCTAATGCAGAGTGATCTGGACTTTTCTCCTCTTTATGTGTCATCAACAGAATTATTTACTAAGTTCCAGTTACAGGACCAACCTGTGCAAACCAAATGCAGGCAATAGGTTTGCATACGTGTAACTGAGGGTATTACTTGGTCTGCAGACCTTTTAAGTAATAGTGATAGATAAAATGTGAGAGAGAAAAATAACCCAGCTTGACCTTCAGAGCCCAGCATGAGTTGGCAAGACTGACAAACAGGGGGAATATATATATATAATATACATATGCTGCACATATCTTATAAGAAAACTATTGGGAGAGACATGGAGGCCTACGGTACCATTCCTACAGCATTCATTACTTTCAGCATGCTTTAATATTAAGACCTATGGAAGAATATTGTCTTTATTTCACAGCATTTTTGTTTCCAATTCTTGATTGGTCTGAGCCTAGTCTTTCTGAAGGGCTTATGGGGATTGCATCAATAACAGGCAATTCCCCACTTGATACTGAAGTCTCAGGAGCGTAAATGTTTCCCAGGAACAGGCTGATTGCTCTACAGTCACAGAAGAATGTGTTGTGTGCACAGCACAGCTGATTCCCTGAGATCTTTGTGAACAAGCTCACTGGCTTGTACAGCTTTGGATCAAGTTATAGCCAGTTCACAGCATCTGGTACACAACCGGCGATCTCTATAATGTCTTGGTGGGGAAATGAAGCTGTGAGTTGTATGCTGAGAGCCCCTAAAAGCCAAAGGTCACGGAGCAAATAACTCGTGAACAAAAAGAGCTTGTCACCCTGTGCACTGGCTTGGCCATCTTTTGCTGTTGTCACAATTACTAGGAACTTTACTGGAGCAATGGGAATGGCCCACGGGGGCTCCAGGGAAAAAGTTCATTTCACAGGAGTTTAAGATTTTTTTTCATATTTCAGTCATGAGAACAACATAAATCTTTTTCAAACTACACTGTAAACTGAAACCGCCTCTTGGCTTTGGCACCTTTAGTCAACTACTGCTTCATTAGACTTCACAGTAGCCTGGCATCACAATAGAGCCAGCTGGTGAGATTTGGTTGGGAATGTGACATGACCTTCTTAAAGGTCAGTTTACAGTCATTTGCTCAGTGCCATCTGCCTCTTGCTGTCAGACAGACAGAATTTAGCTCACAGCTATACTTACTATTTACTTACTTGTAATGCGGTAGCACCTAGGAGACCCAGCCAGGGACTGAGGCATCATTGTGTTAGGCAATGCACAAACACAGAGCAAAAAGATAGTTCCGGTCCCAACGAGCTTACCTACTAAGTACGAGACACAAGGCACTGAGTGGATACAGCCAGGCAGATGTGGGGAGCCAAAAGAAACAATGAGACATTACTGATCAGCATGATGGGCAGGGGTCTTGGCACATCAGCTGCCTTAACCACTGTCAATGCTTTTGTAGAGATCGCAGCAAAGGAGACAGCCTGGGACTCGCTCTGACCTGAATTCCTGACTCTCTTCTCCTGGCAAGGTGAAGACCTGGGTTCTGCAAAGAGTATTGGAGGCACTTTCCAAATGCTCTGTTACCTCTCTGCTCTGAGTTATCTTTTCAGTCAGTTGCTCATGTTGCTGGTGCCAGTGGAATAACTAAGGAGGCAGGTTAAATGTTGCAGGCCAGATTTATCCTTAATAGAAGCCCATCAGAGTCGGTAGAATGAAATCAGGGTTGAATTTGGCCTTATGAGGGTTATTTACATGACACACTCTTTCAAAATGGCATATGCAATCCCCCATCAGATCAGCACAAGTAGCAGTTAGCGGAAGCTTCAGCAGGCAGTAAAAAGTGAGGCCCAGCCTTGGTTCTAGACTCTGCCAAGTCCATTCCTGAAGACCCAGGAAGCAGTACCGGTTTCACCAAGTCTTCTTCAGGTTAAGATGCGGGGCTGGCTGTGTGCCCAGCCTTCACTCCAATTGCTACACAGCAGATTGGAAAACCGAGGTGGGGCAAATGACATAAACGTGTTCAGGCCTGTAATCTCTTTGCCAGCATTGCCATTGTGACAGGAAATGCTTACTATGGAGAATGAGTCACCAAAGAATGCCTCCTGTTGAGCAAAACACAGGATATGGAAAAGAGCCTGGAGGCCGTTACAGTTCCATGCAATAGCACATTGCAAGGGTCCTAACTAGGCTTGTGAGGTGACACCTTATTGAGGCTTTCAAGGTTCCTTCCCCACCTTGAACTGTAGGGTACAGATGTAGGGACCTGCATGAGAACCTCTAAGCATAATTACCAGCTTAGATCTGGTTTTACTGCCACCACCCAAATCCTTTAAGAGTTATTTCAGAAACTCTGTCTACCTTCCACCCAGACTATCTCCCTCCCAGTAGCCTTGAGAGACTTTTCCACCAAGTTTCTAGTGAACACAGATCCAACCCCCTGGATCTTAAAACAAGGAGAAATTAACCGTTCTCTCTCCTTTCCCCCCACCAATTCCTGGTGAGTGCAGATCCAACCCCCTTGGATCTTAAAACAAGGAAAAATCAATCCGGTTCTTAAAAAGAAGGTTTTTAATTAAAGAAAGGTAAAAATCATCTCTGTAAAATCAGGATGGAAAATAACTTTACAGGGTAATAAGATTCATAGAGCCCAGAGGAACCCCCTCTAACCTTAGGTTCAAAGTTACAGCAAACAGAGCTAAATCCTCTTAGCAAACAGGAGTTTACAAGTGGAGAAAACAAAGATAAAACTAACATGCCTTGCCTGGCTGTTACTTACAAGCTCGAAATATGAGAGACTGATTCAGAAAGATTTGGAGAGCCTGGATTGATGCCTAGACCCTCTTAGTCCCAAGAGCCAACAAGCCCAAAACAAAGATCACGAAACAAAAACCTTCCCCCCACCAAGATTTGAAAGAATCTTGTCCCCTTATTGGTCCTTTGGGTCAGCTGTGAGCCAGGTTACTTGAGCTTCTTAACCCTTTACAGGTAAAAGGATTTTGGTGTCTCTGGCCAGGAGGTATTTTATAGTATTGTACACACGAGGGCTGTTCCCTTCCCTTTATACTTATGACAGAGGCAAAGGACCTGCTGAGTGTAGGGAGTAGAACAGAGGCTTTTCCTTCTGCTCTGAAGATCAATATGGTTTTCTTGTAGGCTATGTTAGCAAGGTAATGGTTTAAACTGGAAAGGTGATCTCTAGAGTATCGGATTTTAATAAATGAGAATAGATTCTGTGGAAAAAAGCAAAAATTACTGCAGGCATTAAAATTGTGGGATTGATTGATTTATCTTTCCTACTACTTGCCTCCTGACTTTCCACTGCCTGTGATACTTATGCACATTGGGTGGATTTAATTAAAGCTAGATGCAGGAAATATGTTTTCTTCACATGGTACCTTTTTCTACGCTTGTTGGATTGTAAACTCTGAGGGCAGGGTCTTTGTCTCCTTCCCATTCTGTAGAGCACTGAGCACCCGTCAGCGCTTAACACAGTAACTACAAGGGGTGAAATTCTGGCCCCAGTGAAATCAATTCTTGGCCATTATGAAGTCAATGGCAAAATTCTCATTGACTTCAATGGGGCCAGGACTTCATGCCATGTTTTAAATTTCTGTCTTATGTGAATGTTGGTGGGACACAGAAGAATCCCCTAGGGATGGTGCTTAACTGGCAGCAATTCTAATGGGGTGAACCAGTGACTACTGCCCATTATCTACATTAAACACCACCTGCTTCCCATAGTTCTCTGTACCCAGGACCTGGTTGTGTTGGCTTGTGATATCAATTTGTTTCCTCTTAGTTTTACTCTTAATCTTCCTTCTGTACTTAATTTTTTGTCTTTGTCTCAACTTGCATTTTTAACTTTCTGACTGGGCCTAAATGAATTGGGCTATTTCTAGGCAGCAGTTAACACTCCCTTTGGCTTTTAAAGTAGATTCAGCATCCAGTCTCTAAGATAGAAAGCTAACCGGCAAACATCACTGGTACTTGGGCAGACAAACTAGTGAGGATGGAGTTGGTACAACTATTACACTTAAATCAGAAGTAACCAGCAGCACATTTTGGTGTGATATTCTAGCCCCATTGAAGTCACTGGGAGTTTTGCCCTTGACTTCAATGGGGCCAGGATTTTTAACTTGGTTCTCCACAGTCCACTTAATCTTGCTTTAGACAGCAATGCCCTTTGAACAGATTATTCAGTGATGTGCAAGGGAGTATCTAGTATGTTTGGCATGCCTGGATTGATCTGGGGAATGGGGACTCGTGCTACAGCCACTGTCACAGTAGGTCAAGAAGACTATCCATTAGATACCTACAAAATCTAGTACCTAAGGATTTGGGTCATTGTCCTGCACTCCTAAAATAAAGGACTAAAACAATAACTAAACTGTCATTCACTCTAGCCTAGAAGATTTATAGCTTGTCATACCCTCCATTTTGGAATAAACTCACAATTCTGTCCCTCCCATTACATCTAATAAAAGAAGGGGTAGTATTGTAGTTGTAATAATAATACCGAGCTCATCTAGAACTCACCTGTATGAATTACTGCTTGTGTCAGGGCTCAGTAACGTGTCAACAGATCTGACCTTCTTCGCTTTCCACAAGGAAATTGCGATGTGGACCAAACCCCAGTAATTGAGCTCTAGCATATATTTGAGTCAAGTGGAATTTTCTCCTTGACTTGTTGTCACTGTTGTGTTTAACATGGAATTTGCAATGTGCCAGTCCCACTCTGGCTTTAGCAAACCTCTTTGTATATTCTGGACTTACTTCCTGTTCTTAGCCAACAGCCTAGGTTGAGTTATAATATTAAAACAGGTCCTAAGTGTTGAGAGAGCCAGGGAAAACAAGATGTGACTAAGAGGAGGATCAAGCTAACTGAGTAGTTTATTTGACAATTATTTATAATACCACCCCAGAAGAGCCAAGAGGCAGGATGGGAGGAGTTTTCTGTCCTCCGTCACCTCCTCTCCTTGGAGTATGGGAGAGTCTTAAATTCCTCAATTTCCTGTAACTTCTGATTTTCCATTTCCTGTTCTTTGTCTGAGGCAGGAGCCTTCTAGATCAAAGCTTATGCTACTGACTTAGTACAGCTGAACTGAGCACTTACATGGTTCTATGCACATGTTCCATACAAATAAAGTATATTAAAAGAACATTTTTAAGGTTGGAAAGGCAATTACTCAAGTTAGGAATTGCCAGATTTGTGATTGCCTACATAACCTTAGTTCTCGCCCCTTCAGTAATGCATTATAAGAGAGTCTTCATGATCAGATAGTATTTTTATCTATAGGAGCCCTGCCTCATTTAGTGCTCAGAGAATGAGGTAGTTCAATATTTTCTTTTATCCTCATTCAATGAATGGCCCCATGTGTTACTTACTGGACACCATCCAGAGTATACACTGAATATGTAATTACTAATTTCTTCATGGGCTTTTCTGTGATGTTTGATCACCATTGTATAGGAATACTTCACAAACATTAATGGATTTATCTTCACAACACTCCTGCAAGCTAGGAGTTACGATTCTCACTTTACAGACTGGGACCTGAGGCACAGTGAGATTAAGGTACAAATTTGCAAAACTGGATGCAGTGAGGTCTTCCTGTGTCAGCAGAAGTCTGAACCAAGAGCTCTGAGAAGGTGATCACCCTGAAGCTTAAAGATGCCTATTTAAATGAATTTTTTTTACAGTTTCATTGCTCATCACTTATGTGAAACTTCCTGCTAATGTGCTTATCCGCAGTCCTGAACTGCTTCCCACTGCAAAACTTGATTTCAAGTCACCCTGAGGGAGTGGAAGTCTTATCTGCAGGGCTGGGTCCAGGCACCAGCGTAGGAAGGAGGTGCTTGGGGTGGCCAATTCAAAGGGGCGGCACGTCTGGGTCCTCGGCGGGAATTTACCGGCAGGTCCCTCATTCCCTCTCTTCCTCTTTGAGCTGCTGCTGAAATGCTGCCAAAGAGGAAGAGAGGGAGGGCCCCTTTCAGACTGCCGCAGAAGGACTGGCGCGATTGAGCTGCTGCCTAAATGCCGCTGCTTTTTTTTGGTCACTTGGGGCGGCAGAAAAGCTGGAGCCAGCCCTGCTTGTCTGGTAGGGTTTGGTTGCTAACGGGCTTTGGATAAACCCTGAAGAGGTTAAAGAGCTGTTTCTAAAGGCAAGAGCTCAAGTTTGTATCTTTTACAATGGCTGAGTTTTGCACACTGCTGTTCGGATGCTATCCACATGCAATGTGCACCCTTTGTCCTGAAATGACCTAGCCCGCGTTGGTTTCATTCCCTCCTTATGAGAAAATGATTAATTGCACAGGAAAATACCAGAGAAACTTCCGTAAGTTTCTCTAGTACTAGTACTCTAGTTAGCTAGTTCAGTGCTGAAATGCATACCAGCCAGGAATGTTAGCCCTTCAATAATAGCGAAAAGTCTTTAATACTATTCCTTTTCAAGGCATCCTTTATCTGAAGGAAGGCACTGGCAGGGAGTCCTGGGAGACTGAGATCTAATGGAGGAACTCTGGGGCTTAAGTTTCTGGAATTTTCTTTCTAAAGTTCACCCAATTTATCTCATTGATGCCTCCAGATTATTTTGGGCTGACTCTTACATGGTTTTTAGCATATTAGAACCAGGGGTTTCTTGTGTGCTGGAGGTATAATTTAATCCAGTAACTGAAGACGGAAACAAATCAGTGTTTGGGATTGGGGAGTTAATAGGACCTACAGAGCTACTTGGGGCAGCCTACATAGTATAGGCTGAATTGCCCTACACTTCCAACTCCTGTGGATAAAATGTAATACAGGTGTCTTAGAATGGAGACATATGGGCAAGGCCTCCATATGGAACAGTGTGTGATAACTCTTCTTCAAAGGTTGAATATCTGAATTGTGCAGTTTGAAAATGGACTCTCTCTCTCTCATTGGCAGCTGTGGCGAGCCCCCTCTCCTGGCAGAAAGAGTGCACAGAGGATCCTGAGAACTGGTGTCAGGATGTGCAGACGGCTTTGCGGTGTGGGGCTGTGGAGCACTGCCAGCAGACTGTTTGGAACAAGCTTCCTGTGGTGAGTGTGTAGTCTGAACAGACTTGTTCTCTTCTGTCAGAGCCCTTGTGTTCTCACGTGCAGCTCTGTAAAGTTCAGGCCCTACTTACAGGAATGAGCTGCCATCTGAATTGCACTTTTCTGTAACTGTTTGTGTCCTCCAAAAATTTTGTATCACGCCTTTCTTTGATACCAATAGGCCTGCACAATGTGAATTAACCAAAAGGAGAGAGGGACTGGCTGACTTCTCTCTTTCAGCCCCTTTGCTCTGGACAGTTCATACCCTTTCTACGACGAGAAGTCATTCTTCCGCTTTACTCTGCGCTGGTTAGGCCTCAACTGGAGTATTGTGTCCAGTTCTGGGCACCGCATTTCAAGAAAGATGTGGTGAAATTGGAGAGGGTCCAGAGAAGAGCAACAAGAATGATTAAAGGTCTTGAGAACATGACCTATGAAGGAAGGCTGAAGGAATTGGGTTTGTTTAGTTTGGAAAAGAGAAGACTGAGAGGGGACATGATAGCAGTTTTCAGGTATCTAAAAGGGTGTCATCAGGAGGAGGGAGAAAACTTGTTCACCTTAGCCTCCAATGATAGAACAAGAAGCAATGGGCTTAAACTGCAGCAAGGGAGATTTAGGTTGGACATTAGGAAAAAGTTCCTAACTGTCAGGGTAGTTAAACACTGGAATAGATTGCCTAGGGAAGTTGTGGAATTTCCATCGCTGGAGATATTTAAGAGTAGGTTAGATAAATGTCTATCAGGGATGGTCTAGACAGTATTTGGTCCTGCCATGAGGGCAGGGGACTGGACTCGATGACCTCTCGAGGTCCCTTCCAGTCCTAGAGTCTATGAGTCTATGAGACAGGCTGCCACCAATCTAACAGACAGCCCTATTTCTTTGATGTTTATAGGAATGAACATGTAACTCTTGCACCTGTTCGAAATAATGCATAATTCCAGAGGTCACATTAGGCCACTGTAAAACTTATGCTGGAGAATTTACAGGCCTTCCAATAAAAATAAAAAGCTTGTGAGTATGTACAGATGCCTATGCATTTTCCCAAGAGTTCCCATGTATGGAACTTTTCTGTAGAAACTGAAGATAATTGTTCGACTAGCCTAGATCTCTCTAACTACACAATTATCGCTGTGTGTACTGGAAAAATTGCAACTTGCTATGGCCAATAACATTTATTGGCTTCTGTGCATATAATGAGTGGGGGTCTGATTCTCAATTGCCCCATCCTTGCACTTGGGGCAGGAACAGAGTGGATGGGTAAGGCGTCTTTTAAGCTACCTGTATGTCCTCCATATTGTGGGGATGTTCAGGGCACTACTCAGTCTCTGGTGTAAGCTGGAATTAGTCTTGGGGCTGCTCTATGTTACACTCTGCTTCCCATGGCTCCTTTTCTCTGCCTTCCAAAGTTCAGATGAAAATCAGTACACTCCAGTCATGCCCCTGGCCTGCACTGACATGCCCCCAAAGTTCCCCTATATTAGGGGCTGGGAGCAGGGCTGGCAAAAAGTCATTAGACCAGTTCTATGTCAGTGAGGACCCTCGTCTGTCAGTCTCATGGCTCCTTTAACGTCTCTTTCTGCCACTAGACTAATGTCGAGAGGCCTTGGTGTAAGTGGGAATTGGGCCCTGTGTACGTCAGCTGGTTAAAGAGAAGGGGAACACCATCTGGCTAAGTGTGGGACACAGGCAACAAGTGTAAAGGTCACTTTGAACTATAAAAACTGGTTTGCAAAGAGTGATGACCCTCCCACACCAGTTGTTCTCTTCCTTAGCCTGGTGTGGGGAAAATCTGCTTTTCTATAACCTTATGACTCATCCCAACCTTGTGTTTAATTCCCTCCTTCCTTTTTCTATGCTGAATATCACATTGCACACCAGTCAGTCAGGCCAAGAGGCAGTTTCTTTTCCACCTCCTTCCTAAATGGGAAATGCACTAAAACCCCCAAACTCTCCTATAGAAGCAGTTATCACTGGCTGGAGGCCTTACCTGGTCACTGCTAGGCTTGTTAACGGTTGATACCGTTTTGGAGGGTTAGCATGCTTCTTTTGAGGTGCACTTTTGTCCTGTGCTCTTTTTAAATAATGAGCATTTTTGATTCAGAGTTTCTCTGTGGGTTATTGCTTTTTTTTTTTTTTTTTGTATTAGTGCCAGAAGTGCAAGCTAGGTTGGTGTATAAAGCCTGCAGGCAGGATCCCTGTTCTGACAGATTTCACAAGGCCCATCAGAGCTGGGCTCCCCCTTGCAGGTGTTAGCTAGTCCAGGGAAGTCATGTGGAGAGGAGTGGCGGTGGTGCAACACCTGGGTGGGGTTTGGCAGTGGTAGAAAGCTGGGGACATGGGGATGGCAGATGAGATGGGGAGTCTGTTATACATTCTGTAAAACTTAAGTGCTTGAAATTTTCTATAACTAAAATGTCTAGGAATTCAAAATGTTTAACAGGATAAGACTCCATCTTTCTGTCTCCTGCAGTCACCTAGGCCCACTCCATGCCACTTGTTTTCTGCCTCTGTTTCATGCTCCCTCTCCTAGCCCCTTCACCAGGTACCTTATATTTCCCCCCTTTCAGTCTTCTGTCCCCTTTCCATGAAGCTCCTCTTCCCTGCCCATACCCCATCTGAGACCGAGAAGTATGGCTCCACGTGCCACCCCCTCTATCTCCAGTCCCAATCTCCCCTTTCTGTGTCTCCACCTCTTTACCCCGCCCAATCTCCTGCCCCTTCTTATTTATTCCTCTCCCCACACCCACTTCTGCCAGCAGCAGGTCAGCGTGCTGTAAAGGGTTTTATATTTATAAATGTTCCATATATAACATTCATCTGTGTATGGAGATAAAACCAGTTCTTGCCATTCCCCCAACTGGACCCCTACTCCAAAGACCCCACTAACAGGCAAAGTAAACATGAGTTTGGAGAGGGGAAGACAAAAAGCTGTTAAGAAAACTTTCTTGGATTAAATAACAGGAATTTTTGGAAGCATGGTAGCTTTAAAACTCCTTTTCTGCCCCCCTCTCCTCAAAAACCTACAAAACAAACCTTCCCAGAAAAATTCTATCCTGGGATGAGCTAGGGCATGTGAGATTTCAGGGGAATGTGTTTTTGGATATTTTTTTTTTTTAGAAATTGGGAGAGCAGAGGTTGGAACTTGGGCTTATGTGAAGCTAGCTTCTTCCTTCATTATATGATAGAGACAAGATATAACGCTGTCCTTGGGAGCCAAAAAATCTTACCACATTATAGGTGAAACTGTGTTATATCAAACTTGTTTTGATCCACTGGAGCGCATAGCCTCAGCCTCCTGGAGCACTGCTTTACCGTGTTGTATCCAAATTTGTGTTATATCAGGTCGTGTTATATTGACGTAGAGGTGCACCAACATGCAGGCCCCTCTCAAGTAACTCTTCTCTTTTCTATCCCCAGAAAACCATCCCTTGCCATATGTGTAAATTGATGGTATCAATGGTTGGGAAGATCTTGCAGGACAATCGCACAGATGTAAGTAGCCTGAAGAACCCAGCAACCTTTTTGGCTTTGGGCACTAGATGCCTTTACAACTATAGTGGTGACCCAGGGAGGGGCAAGGAAGGGGAAGAATATCATGAATGGCTTTTGTTACTCGAGTTTCACAGAGGGAGGGAAAAGGAAAGCAACTGTAAGATCTTCTGTCCGGTGTTTGATCAGGATGGTCACAAAATCTGAGAATGACTTGGAGGTTGGAAGTAGATTAACCTTATTATTACCTACCATGCTAGTCAGGAATTTCCATGCAGACGTTGGTCAAGAGTATCATGTACGTAAAGTCCCCTTTATGCTGTGCTGTCTCTGGCAGTGCAAATGGTTACACTGCAGAGGAAAGGTGCCTAAAAAGGGAATTGGTGTAAGGTGACAATCATGGGATACAGGGAGGGGGGTTGGGCCTCAGCAACTCTAGTAAAGGGGATCCCTTTCCCTGTCTCTCCCGTGGGGAGATTTAGAAGTCCTGCTTACTTCTGATATGCCACTGACTTGCTGTAAAACACTGTCGTTTGAATGTTTTTACATTCTTCCCCTACCCCCTTGGAGCACTCATTTAGCTTTGGGTAGGATGGCGGGTTAGTGCAGTCTCTGAAGAAGCCACAAAGATCTGGTGTGTGATGTGGCAAGGGGATTTTGGAGCAGCTATGTGTCATTCTCTCCTCTTTGTCTTTGATGCAAGTACCATTCCATCTGGTCAGCAGACCATCCATGTAGTCGGGTTTTTTTAGCCTCCTTTCTTATCCCTAGTTGGAATTTGGGTGTTTATGAAACAGAGAGAACAGATAGTGGATCTTCTGGATTGTATTTTATAAGCTAGAGAGCTTGCTTCATATGAAGCCTTTAAATCTATAGGAATTCTGTCTCACAGTGACAGGTCTTGCAAGAAATCTTCCTCTTACCACAGTGTAGTAGGTGCCAACACCAGCATCCTTTCATCCCCCAGAAGATCTGGGATTGTCTGTTTTTAAATTTGAGACTGGAGAAATAAACATATTTCATCCATCCATGCTCCAGAAAGTCTGTCTTCCCCCAGTGTGGAGCTTAAGAATTTGCCCAGATTTTTCATAGTCTCTCCTAAGAATGTGAAGAATGTACACATCTTTTTGCCATGGTGTATGTGAACACAGCCCATAACATTCCCTTCTTCTCTTGTCTCCTAGGAAAGGATCCGTGCTTTCTTGGATAAGTCATGCCAGTACCTTCCTTTCCAGGACTGGTCAATCAAGTGCAAGAAGATGGTGGACACTGGCATGATAATAATCGTAGAGCTGAGCAAACAAGTATTGGTAATTGGTTGTGGGAAAAACAATGGTACAGATTTATGATGTAAAACTACTAGGTTGACTTTCTGCATTTTTTGTCCCTTTTAGGACAATAATAATAAATAATATGGTAATAGGCTTCTGAAACAGCATATAAGCAGATTCCAGTCCAATACATTAATTTCTGTAATAAAAAACCAAAAACTTTAGATAGCTGATGAACAAATTTTTCACGTACCTGCCAAGATTTGAATTCAGGGTCCTATTTGACCTGCAGCAATTGCTGACACCATTAAAACCTAAATTACTTAAGGACTAGAGCCTTAAAAGTTACCTCCAAAGGAAAATAAAACATAGGTTTGCTCCATTTTTGGCTTCTTAAGATGTATAAAGAGGTTCTGAAAAGGTTTTTACAAAACAAAATAACTTCTGCTTGTTTTTAACACTAGAAATATCAGGAGTGTCAAGGCGTTCTTTGATTTTGCAGTCATGTTGGAGGTCTCAGGAATGTAGATGTAGAACTTTCTATGGACCTTAGCTGGAGGGTAAAGGGGGGTGTTGAATTTTCCAAACTTCCTTCTCAAAGTAGTTCTCAGTCATTTAAGATTTTTAACAATCTGAAGAAACTCCCCCTCTCAGTTTATCAGGTTTCATGTCCTCGGTACTTGTGGTCACTATGTTCTCCAGCTACCATGGAGACTTCCAGGGTAGACAACACCAGCATTTCTAATATTAAAAAACAAATTTCCCAAGCCTCTTCATACATCACAATGAAGCAAAAAGGGGCACAAATGCCTCCTTTCCCTCATTGCAAGTTCCCTTTATGTGTTAGAGAGGTCACTTACCATTAGAGCAGGTCACAAAGTTTGGTGATGAAAAATGACCTTCTGTAGGAAATGGACATTTCTGATTTCTTCGACATCTTTAGTTTTTTTCCTCCAGTGAAACAAAAATGTTAATTTACTTTAATTTCAATTAGAAAATTTTCTTTTTTTATTTTCCAGCCTGCCCCACCCCCACAAGCCCCAGACAAAAATCCGTGAAACAAAAAAATTCAATTTTGTTTAGTTAAAAAAAAGCCACCAGAAAATTTAGTAAAATTTCAGATGACATTAATTTTTTGGTTCAAAAATTTTCATAGAAAATACTTGCTATATTTCTATCAGCCCACTGCAAGAGCAACACAGAGACCAGATGTCCTGACTCAAGTGAAAAGTCTTAAGTTAATTTTCCCTCTTTCTCCAGTGTTTATTTCTGCACAACAATTTGATGCCTGCACCAGCCTTTTCCCATTGTATGGTGTTTAAAAATTCATTTCCGTTCATCTTTAAAGCACTTAGCTTGGCTGGCTATATATCTTCTAGTTGTCACTTTTGATACAGAAGAAAGCCAGGGGGCTATATAGGACTGCCCCAGGACTACAAAGAAATAATGAAACAGGTTCCGATGTATGCAAGTGTGTGGGGGGGATTGCTAGGAGAAAATAAACCTTTCCATTCTGTAAACAATTTCCTTGCTGGGTATCTTAGCAACTGTTGCTTTGTTCACTTAAATTTTTGCTGCTCTGACTAAGTAGCAGGGATGGGTGCTGCTTTTTATTTGTATCTATCTCCTCACCCACGGTGCCAGGCTTACTTTGATTAGGACTGTGGATGTCCACGGAGTGATGACTTGGCCTTCCTTTGTTCTTTTTAGTCCAACCCTGACGTAGTATGCCGTGCCATCACCTTGTGCAAATCCATGGAGACTCATGAGGATGCTCTGAAGATTCAGAAGCCACAGCAGTCCACTGAGAAACTTGTGATAGACTTCCCTGAAATGGTGTCTCCCTTCCTTGCTAATGTCCCTCTTCTCCTTTACCCTCAGGACAAAATCCAGCAAGAGGCCTTGGTGAGGATGCAATATGGACAGATTAGCTTCCTCAGTTAATCAGCTGCACACAGAGGAAGCATGCTGTGTTCTTTTTCACTGTCACAATGCTTCTCAATAACACATACCAAACTGATTACACTTGGGAGCACAAATACATGGCTTTAGAATGCAAGAGAGCAGGAAGCCCACTCAGGTTTCAAGTTGCCAATTGGACTTCAGAAACATACTGGGCCAGTTCCTGAGCTGCTGTATATTGGCATAGCCTCACTGAAGGCAGTGGAGCCGCACTGATTGACGCTGGCTGAAATACTGTTCCAATTTTGGTTTAGAATGAACAGCAGCCCTCTGAATTAAAGGGATCTCTTCCCATCCCTTTGCAGTGGCCAGTGGTAGAGTATGAGACTCTCCACAAACAGACTTTAAAATGCACATTAGTGGGTATTTAAAAATAAATAAAATCAACAGCTAAGGTGGTGTCAATAATAGAGAAAATTAGCAACATTGCTGGTCATACAATAATTTGGATTGTTTAAGTAATGTTCTTTTGGGCAGAGATTGTCATTTACTATATGTTTATGCAGGGCCTAGCACAATGGTTGGTTTCTACATGCTGCCACCATACCAATGTTAAACAGTAACAATGTACTGATTAGCAAGTAACAAGTGACAGTTTGATTAGCTATGGGACCATTCCTGGCTTATGCTAATATTTTTTTACTCTTCCTCCTACACTGCTAGAACTTGTACCCTGCTTTCTGTCTCTGACTCTCTTATTCCCTCCCAATGTATAATTACACAGTACCTTTTACTAGCTCTTTTGTGTTGCACGTACCTCAATTTTTTATTATTCTGTTCACTCAAGTGTTATGCTCATTTGTGCTATCTAAAAATGATAGTCAGATACTAATTCTCAGTGCTCCCACTGGAATGAGGTGCAATATGCAGACAGCATGTGAAAGGTAAGATTCCACCCTATGCACAGAATGCTAGATGGAAGTCAGCAGTTTGTTAAAATCAGGAATGTCAGGGCTCAGCTGGCATGCCCCATATGTGCCCAGGCAAGGCAACAGTGGAATTTAAATTGGATAGGAGGGAAGCCTGGGAGAAGAGTCTATGTCTTACCTGAGTCTTCTGAGGGGGCTGTTTCTTGGAGAGAAACATGGGTTGAGCACAGGAGTGGAAGGTAGGAATGCTGAGTTTTAGAGTATGTCTACACTGCCACGTTACAGCGTGGCCATGGCAGTGCTGTGATGTGGGCAGTGTAGTCACGCTTTCCAGTGTAGTCAGAGCTCTCCTGGTGATTTAAAAAAAAAAATAAAATAACCACCCCAAAAGAGGGATGGTAGCTTTATTGCCGGGAGCATGGCTCCTGACGATAAAGCAGTGTCTATACTGGTGCTTTTCATTTGTCGCTCGGGGCATGTTTTTTCACACCCCGAATGACTAAAGTTTTAGCGCTGAAAGTGGCAGTGTAGACACAGCCTTAATGCTCTGACATGGCCTCTCTCTGTTTCCTGGACAAATGACTTAACCTCTCTGCCTTTCTTCACTTGTCAAATGGGATAATACCCACCTCCTTGTAGTGCTGTGAAGATTAGCTATGTTATAAAGAGCGTTGACAACAAAACTGCTGTGAATGCTTCCTCTGTTTGTAGTGAGGACATGGCCATGCACTAGTGGAGCTGCTGTGTGTTTTAATTTTTGGCTCTCCCCTTATCTTTCATCAGGAGGAAGGACATTTGTGTGGAGACTGTGTTCAGCTGGTTGCTGACATTCAGGAAAAAGCAAGAACCGGGCCTTTCTTCACTGAATCCTTAGTTGCTACTGCCAAGCAACTGTGTGAACACTTGGGACCTAACATGGCTGATGGGGTAACAGAATTTTGATTTCACTAAGATAATGGAACTGACTCCAGTAGTGGCCAGGGTGGTACTGAACAGCTGTTTGCTTGATAGAGGCCATGAGTGCTCTGCTCTGGAGTCTGTCTTCAGTCTGCATCCATTCCCATCCTGCTCTTCCATGTGGACAGAATGTGCGTGGCTAGATTTGTCCTTAATGAAAATGCTGAACAATGTCCCTGATGAAACATCTCTAAGGCCTCTGTCCTCTCCTCCTTCAAATCCTTCCTCCACCCATATCTGCCAAGATCCTGACAAGAAGTTAACCAATTAACATTAGCTAGGTTGAGGGCAAAACTGGGGAGATCTGAAAATGATTGGTTTTAAAAAAACTGTGTATACACTGACTGTGTGTTATCCCTCTCCACCATCCTGCCTGCTTGCTTATGTTCATAGATTGGGGCTCTCTGGGATAGAGGCTGTGCCTTCATGTGTAAGGACAGTGCCTTGCACAAGGTGCTACTGAAATACAAATAAATAATAATCCTGTTGAGAGTGATACCATGATACCATTTTATTTACTGAGCCAATTTATCAGACACAAGGCTTTGGGTTCTAAATGGTTAAGGCTGGGATCTTTAAAGGCATCTGAGGGAGCTAGTGCCCAACTTTTTTGGTCCTTAGTAAGAGATCAGTCAGTATTGGTGACTTGACTCCCATAGGCTCTGAAAGGTCTTGGATTCCTCTCCTTCTCCCTCCCCACTCTTAAAACATCGTCATTAGAATTATAGACTATCAGGGATGGAAGGGACCTCAGGAGGTCATCTAGTCCAAGCCCCTGCTCAAAACAGGGCCATTCCCCAGACAGATTTTTACCCCACGTCCCTAAATGGCCCCCTCAAGGATTGAACAATGTTCAAACCACTGAGCTCTCCCTCCCCCCCCATTTCATTGCTCTCCATGGAAAGCATCCAAAATGCTGGATATATTTTAGAGGGGAGTGGCAATTAATTCCAGAGCCAGATGAGGTAACGCTAGGGATTCTTTCAGAAGCTAGGCCCAAAATTGCAACATTACATGCTGAAGTTCAGCACTTCATTTCTGATCCCTCCTCCTTGTCCCCCTGCCCTGTGACTGTGTCTCTTCCACACTGTGCACTTCTGATAAGGTTTGAAAGGTAACACATAGAATAATCCAAAATACTACTCAAATTCAAAATGTACATTGAGGTCATGCTAGCTTCTGTGGGAACCATTGCTTTGAATTTTCCCACACTGTGTAATCTCCTTCCTAATGTGACATTAACAGTTATGTGTGGCAAGAATGGTTTGTTGGTATTTACTGGGATGTCTGTCTCTCCCACAGTGCAAGAGCTATGTTTCTGAATATTCAGAGTTTGCCATCCAGTTTATGATGCACATGGTAAGCTGAATATTATGTTAAATACATCTTCTTTAGATCTTTTCTATTCTTGGTGCTGGTTCTTCATCAGAGCTTGTTCTGGAAAAAGTTACCTTATTACCTTTAAACCTTCAGAATGAACCTTGGGGAATCCTAAGGCAGTGTGAAAACTACATGGTTAATGTCCTATGGATACTTTTAGGCCATGCAGGAATGCTAGTGGATTTTGGAAAGAATAACAGCTGAAAGTTTTTTATTTAGCAGGCTTAAAAAAAAAAAAATCTAGTTTTGCCACGGTCTCAATTCTAGGTAGCTCTGTCATTCTGGGTGCAGAAGGCACCCTCTTGTGTTGTCAGAGTTGCATCTAGTGTGGCTTTTAAATTTCCCCACTCTGTTGACTTCATCTCCTATGTTTTACACACTTTCAGCTCTCTAGGCCAATGGTAGGCACCCTATGGCACGGGTGCTGAAGGCGGCACGCAAGCTGATCTTCAGTGGCACTCACACTGCCCGGGTCCTGGCCACCGGTCCGAGGGGCTCTGCATTTTAATTTAATTTTAAATGAAGCTTCTTAAACATTTAAAAAACCTTATTTACTTTACATACAACAATAGTTTAGTTAGATATTATAGACTTATAGAAATAGACCTTCTAAAAATGTTAAAATGTATTACTGGCATGAGAAACCTTAAATCAGAGTGAATAAATGAAGATTTGGCACACCACTTCTGAAAGGTTGCCAACCCCTGCTCTAGGCAAACAGAGAGTTTCACACATGTACCTGAGTAAGTCCCTCCGAATAGAACAAATGATAAATGCAGCTGCTGTGGCACATCCCCCAAAATACTTCACAGCCTTGGAGGCTTTGAGGCAGCTGAAATCTGAATGTGGGTGATGTGGGTTGGATTGAAAGTTACGGAGAAAAGAAGAGAAACATGTCATGGCAGTGATGGTGAGGCCCTGCCGTCAGCTGCGAGATGAAAATTGTTGTTCAAAGTAACACTTTGCACTTGCACAGCATTTTCATCCAAGATCTCAAAGCACTCTAGAAAGGTGGGTAAGCATTATTATACCCATTGTAGAATTGGGGAAACTGAAGCATAGTGATTGACTTGCCCAGTGTCACTTTGAGTCAGTGGGGAACAGAACCCTACTTTGACTTTCATTCCAGCTCTAACTGCTAGACAGCAATGCTGCCTTTAAAGTAAAGAATGAATGAATGAATGAATAAATATATAATCCAGATTTTAAGTTTACTTGAACATAACCCTTTTCAAATTCAAAGGGATGTTATGAGGTCATTTGGGATTTGTTCTTTCAGTGCCATTTGGGGATGCGGAGACATTATTTTATATAGTAAGAAGAACATTCAAATATTTACATATTTGGTCCAATTAAATGTGGATTGTAACTAGTACTCAGGGGTAATATTTTAAGGTGAGGAAAAGAACACACTGAAAATCTTGGGTTTGCCCTCTGCAGTGCTCAGCTTCTGTCCTGAGTTAGTCTGACTGAGGGATGTCCTGTTTTAATTGCATGAACATTGGCTGTTCGCATGCTGGGAGCTAGTCTGGAATGGACAATGAAACCATTGCTTTACGTTTCTAATAAAGATGACTGGGATACAGGTGGACTGGTGGGGAGAGGTGGCTTCCTTAGCAGGTTCATTTTATTTGTGGAATTTCTATATGGATTTTGACCACTTGATTTATTTCTTCTGCATTTTAATTGTTGTTTCATCTTTTCTTTCAACAACCCTGCTTCTTCACTAGCAGAACAATAACTTATGTGTTAAACTTCCCTGCAGTGGTGCATTTCTTTTCGCTTTTCATCTAAAAGATTCATAGAAATGTAGGGTTGGAAGGGACCTTGAGAGGTCATGAAGTACAGCCTCCTGTGCTGAGACAGGACCAAAAGACTTAGACCATCCTTGACAGGGGTTTGTCCAACCTATTCTCAAACCCTCCAGTGACAGGGATTCCACAACCTCCCTACTCCAGAGCTTAACTCCCTCTTATAGTTGGACAGTTTTTTTCTAATATCTAACCTAAATTGCTCTTGCTGCAAAATAAGCCCGTTACTACTTGTCCTACCTTCAGCAGACAAGGAGAACAATTGATCCCTATTCTGTTTGTAACACCCCTTAACATATCTGAAGACTTATCAGGTCCTCCTCTGTCGTCTTTTCTCAAGACTAAACATGCCCAGTTTTTTAACCTTTCCTCACACATCAGGTTTTCTAAACCTTTTTTCAGTTTTGTTGTTCTCCTCTGGACTCTCACCAACTTGTCCACAGATTTCCGAAAGTGTGGCGCCAAGAATAGGACACAGTACTCCAGAGGAGGCCTCAGCAGTGCTGAGTAGAAGAGGACAGCTACCTACTGTGTCTTACATAGAACACTCCTGTTAATACACCCCAGAATGATATTAGCCTTTTTTGCAACTGCATCACATTGTTGACTCTCATTCAATTTATGATCCACTATAACCTTGGGATCCTCTCCAGCAGCACGACCACCTAGCCAGTTATTCCCCATTTTGTAGTTGTGCATTTGATTTTTCCTTCCTAAGTGTAGTTCAACTCTTGCTAATTAGTTGTAGGTGTGGTGTGACTGCAGTCAGGTTTGACAGATACAAGGGATGTTTGGAGGATTAGGGAGAGATCTCCTATGAGTAGGTCATGGTTCCTGCTCCTGGCACCTACTCCCACTCCCAGCCCAGTTGTCAGTTAAGATTTCAGCCTAACGATGAGAAGGCGAGCTGGGAAGCAGGTGTGAAGGCCTTCCTATGATAAAGGTGAGGACAGGGTAATCTCCCCGCTGGCTCCAATCAGTTCCTTGCTTTAACTCTGAAGTTAAGAAAGGCCCAGACTATAGCTGATTGAAATTTTCTGACTCTTTATTATTATTATTTTTTGGATGAAAAGTGCTGTTTTCCTGAAACGGAAATGTTTTGCTAAAACAGTTCCACTTCGACTTTTCAGTGAAAAATATTTGAAACGAATCAATTTTTTGTTTGGTTTGGAGTTGACATTTTTGTTTCACTTTTGTGTTTGAAAACGCTGACCAGCTCTCCTCTAGGGTAACTTTTGTAGGTCAGAGCAATAATATGGGTAGCATGAGAGTCTGAATTGAGAATTAAAAATGGGGCCTTTTTGTTTCATAACTAGTAATTTCCTGGGAGCCCTTGTGCTTGTTCTGCTCTCACTTACAAAGAAGAAATGAAGAATAACTCCATGGAACTTAATGGGGTTACACTGGGGCAAAACCAGGGTGAGAGTAGCATTATGCATCCGGTGTCTGTCATGGTGCAGCATGGGATCATGGTGCAGTGACATGGTGCTGCTGCTGCAGAATTAATTCTTGAAATGCTTATCCCAGTGTGTGACCCAGTGCTTAGCCATGTAGTCAGAAATTTGGCTACATCTTGGAGGTATTGCTTCTCTCTATGCTCAGTCTATGGAATCTGGGTAACTAGTCTATTATTTATCTGAGATTGCACAAGCTTCTCTATGACAAGGATGTCTTATACTTTGAGAAATAAGGTATTAATTGGGAGAATGCAGCAGGGATTGCACAGCTCTGCTGATGCACTGATGTGGGGTACTGAAAACAGACATTTTGCAAAGCTGCACATAGTACCTAAGAGCTAGCCTTAAATCCAGACTAGCTACAGATCCAGTGTCATCTTGAGGAAAGGAAATCTGATCAGATTGTTGGCCTGGTAACCTACCTTCAACCATCATTTCCTCCAAGAGTGTATAGAAACTACAGTTGCCAGGTGTATTTAAACCTTTATAAGACTGGTTTGGGTTGTCTCCTCCCTCTTTAGGGAATTCTTCATAGAGCCAATATAACCGCATAGAGCTTGTCCTTACTTGATTTGTGTGTCTCTCTCCAGCAACCAAAGGATATTTGTGGCATAGTTCGATTCTGTCCTTCCCTGAAATCTGGCCCCCTCCAGTCTCTGGGACCAGCTAAAGTGATGCATATGTCCAATATGAAGGAGCCTATGGAGGTAAAATGAGTCTTTAGCGCCCTCTACTGTTTTGCTGAAGAAAGAGCAAGGCTTGCGTATTACCCACATGAACTGGAGCAGGGGTTCTCAAGCTGGGGGGTCGTGAACCCTCAGGAGGCTGCGAGGTTATTATGTGGGGGTCACGATCTGTCAGCCTCCTCCCCCAAACCCTGCTTTAACTCCGGCTTTTGTAATAGTGTTAAATATAAAAAAGGTTTGCAGTGTGAAAGGGGTCACCAATACAAAAGGTTGAGAAGCACTAAACTGGAGGAAGGGTCATAGTCAGGCAATAAATACAGACTTCTATGTGTACTGAATCTGGTATAAAGTACCAATCTCACTGTTCTGGAGTTAGATTGCAAAACAGCTTCTCTTTGTAGAGGTGGTATGAAATGCAATACAGAACTAGGGCCTGATCAGGATTAGATCTGATCAAAACTTTCAAATTTTACAAATTTTGATCTTTGATTTGTTTTGCCAAAATGCTTTCACTTAACCCCCCCACACACACACACCTCCTTCCCCAGCTCTAGTCAGGACATCCCTTTCAGTTGCTTCAAACGTTATCTGTGATACACAATTCTACACCATCATCAGAGGAACTAGTCCCTAGTTAGGGCTAATCTCTTGTAAGGTTGAAATTTAGTCTGTCTGCAGTTGTCAGAACCCCAGAAGCACCTTTTTTTTAAATGTACAATGTTCACATGCACATAACTCAGTCAGATCAGCTTATATTTTAGAATCATAGAAAAGTAGGACTGGCAGGAACCTTGAGAAGTCATCTGGCCCAGCCCCCTGCACTGAAGCAGGACCAGGTAGCCTAAAACATCCCTGACATCCCAATGACGGACATTCCAGAGCCTCCTTTGGAATTCTCTTCCGGTACTTAACTATCCTTATAGCTAGAAAGTTTTCCCTAATATCTAACCTAAATCTCCTTTGCTGCAGATTAAGGCCATTACTACTTGTTCTACCCTCAGTGGACATGGAGAACAATTGATCACAGTCCTCTTTGTAACAGCCCTTAACATAATTAAAGACTGTTATCATGTCTCCTGAGCCTTCTCTTCTCTAGATTAAATGTACTCAGGTTTTTTAACCTTTCCTCATACACCAGGTTTTCTAAAGCTTTTATCATTTTTGTTGCTCTCCTCTGAACTCTCACCTATTTGTCCCCATCTTTCTTAAACTGTGGTGTCCAAAACTGGACACAGAACTCCCCCCGAGACCTCATTAGTGCTGAGCAGAGTGGGACAATTACCTCCCATGTCTTACAGATAACACTTCTGTTAACACACCCCGGTGTGCTATTAGCCTTTTTCACAACTGCATCGCATTGTTGAATCATATTCAGTTTGTGATCAACTATCATCCCCAGATCCATTTAAGCTGTATCGCCTACCCAGTTGTTCCCCATTTGTAGTGGTACATTTGATTTTCCCCTCCTATGTGTGGTACACCGGACCCCCGCTAGAATGTGGGTTTTGGATCCATGCACAGTCCCGCATTAACGCAGGAACTGCATTATAGTGGGGACCGCATTACTATGGATTCCAGTGATGATAATTAAATTTGGGATCTATGCGCAGTCCCGCCCTATAACCGAATTCGTGTTATATGGATGCATGTTCTAGCGAGGGTCCACTGTACTTTACACTTGTCTGTTTTGAATTTCATCCTGTTGATGCAAGATTAATTCTCCTATTTATCTTTAGAGAGATTTCAGTGCAAAAGCAGTGTCTTTCAGATCACTGGGGAATACACCATATAGAATTTAATAGGGATGAAAGCAATAAGATTCGCTAGAAATGACTGTATCTCCCACCCCATATCATTGTTGTTTTACGTGAACATTCTGTTGTGCTGTAATAAGCAGGAAAACCTGGGACCAGAAAATAAAACTCCCCTGTGCGGGATGTGTGAGATTGCGGTAAAGGCAGCAGAAAGCCTGCTGAACAACAACATGACAGAGGTATGTGGCCTTTTGTTCAGTGATGCAGAGCTTGCATAGACTATTTATGAGTGCAGCTCCCAGCTTGGAGCATGTCCTGCTGCTGCTAGGGGAGTGCAAATAGGATGACCAGTCAGCAAATGTGAAAAATCTGGACGAGATAAGAAAAAGACCCAAAAATCAGGACTGTTTCTATAAAATCGGGACATATGGTCACCCTAGGTGCAAGAAAGTTGCTATGTAGCCCTGGCAACAGCCCTAATTGTGCCCTGTATTCTTATTTCCATTGTTTAGGGGTTAGGGGGAGAGGGAATTCTGTGAATGGCTAAATGCTGCTTGCAAGCTCCTCCCAAGACTTGGTGTGGGACAGGCCTTGGCTTAGACACTTTTTAGGGTTAGTGGGTGAATCAACACAATAAAACACTTGTCTGCAGCAGAGGGAAGGATAGCACATAAGCTAGATCTCAATCTGCCCCCTACTGAGGTACTATAGAGGATAGATGGCATAGATTTATTCTCTTCTCCTGACACCTGCTGCTTTTGTTTTCCAGGAGCAAATAGTCCATGAAATGGAGAAAGTCTGCTACATGCTACCTCATGGTGTCTTAGGGCAGTGTAAGGACTTTGTGGATTCCTATGGCAAGGCTGTCATCGTCATGTTGTTGGAAGCAACTAATCCCGAAGTTGTATGCATCATGCTGAAATGCTGCCCCAAGAATAGCCCTTCACACACTGGTAAGCTCTGGGTGACCAGTATCCTGTCCAAAGCATGCTTGTTTCCTTGTGAAGAGTCCAATCTATGGATATATATATATATGGCACTAGTGCAGTATTCATCTGAGGCCCCTTGCTGGGGTTGGAGGAAAGGAACCTTTCACTGGTTCCTAGGTCTGAGACTAGAGCACACTAAGCAGCTGAGAACTCTCACTAGAAAGCTGGATATCTAACATTCTAATGTTCTGTGTGTCTCCTAGAGAGAAGTGCTCTGGAGCCGTTACTGGTAAATGCTGGCGAGTTCTGCAATGTGTGTCAGATTGTTGTGACTTATATTGACAACGAGCTGGAGGAGAACGAGACACAGGCTGAAATTGGGACTCTGCTTGTGAAGGGCTGTCATTTACTGCCAAAACCCTTGACAGACCAGGTAACTGCAAGTAGCTGCTGTGGAGATGGAAGATCAGATGTCCCCTACCCAGCTGGCTAAAACATACATCTTGTGCCCCAGTGGCTCTCAACCTTTCCAAACAGCTGTTCCCCTTTCAGGAGTCTGATTTGTCTTGCGTATCCTCTAGTTTCACCTCACTTAAAAACTACTTGCTTACAAAATCAGGCATAAAAATACAGAAGTGTCACAGTGTCACGTCTGTTAGTCTATAAGGTGCCACAGGATTCTTTGCTGCTTTTACAGAAGTGTCACAGCACACTATTACTGAAAAATTGCTCACTGTCTCATTTTTGCCATATAATTATGAAATAAATCAATTGGAATATAAATATTGTACTTTCATTTCAGTGTATAGAATATAGGGCAGTATAAACAAGTCATTGTCTGTATGAAATTTTAGTTTGTACTGACTTTGCTAGTGCCTTTTAGGTAGCCTGTTGTAAAAGTAGGCAAATATCTAGATGAGTTGATGTACCCCCTAGAAGACCTCTTCGTGCCCCCAGGGGTATTTGTACCGCTGGTTGAGAACCACTGTTGTACCCCATCCACAATGCCTGTCACATATCTGCTGCTTCTCCCCTCCTCCTTGATGCTTTACACCTATATATATTAGATTATATTTTCTAAAATCCAACTGGGAACAAATTCACATGCTCCGAGGCTGGGCATTAATATCTGAGTGTTCGCAGTGGCTTCTGTGTTTGAAATGGCTGACTGCCTCCATCTCCAGCAGATGATGTTTGGAGAATCATGAAAAGGTTCATGGGCTGGTGACTCTGCTTTGAAACTGGCCAGTGCAGCTGAGACTCTGGAATGTATATTAGTTCTTAGTCCCTGCTGGGATTTCTCTCCTCTTACTCAGCACCAAATAATATAGACTTTCTTTTTGTTCAAAATAAACTGCATGAGTACAGAGCAAGTTGATCTCTGGCAGATCAGATGGCGGCGCCTGTCCCTGGATATGTGGCAGCCTGTCTCCCACTCAGAATCAGAGCGTAATACAAAATGGACAAATGTATAAAGCCACCTAGTCCAGCATCACAGCAGAACTGTTCTAGAGATAGACTTCTCATGTGCTAACTCAGGTGTACGTCGTCATGCCCCAGAAATGTATCATATACTGTCCTGTATTGGCATCGCACCATATCTGAGCTGTTCAGTCATTTGCAATAACAGTCAGAGAGACGTGTGGAGGAGTTTCAAACCCTTCTCTTGAGGGTTAAAGGAGTTGGTGCCTGTCCCATCCTGAGCTGTCAGCAGTCTAAAAATCCACCTTTATGTAGCAATTCGAGTTTGTGGATCCTTTGGCTGTCTGCTGTCTGGGTAAAAGCTGTCATGGCTGCAATCTTGGTGCCGCACTGTTACGTCTGTGGGGGAAAAGTCATACCGGAACTACAGACTAGCTGCCTAAGAGCATTTGGCTGCCTCAATACTTTGGCACTGCTGCTGAGAGTAACTGACACATTCATAGCATGTGAGTGCAGGGCAGGGCAGAGCCACCTTTTGGCCAGCTCCTGCATAAGATTGCAAGTCTTTGTGTTTCAGCATAAGGTCATAGGAGCTTCCTCCCCTTCTCCTACCTGCCTCACTGCATACAGAGTGTGTGGTGGGGAAGGAGGGGAAGCAATAGCTTGTACATTTCCTGGGCAATTTTCCTGACCTGTAGTAATGCACTGCACATTTCTAAAGGACTGAACTACTCTCCCTAAGCACGTCCTCCCCAATCTCAATGGAAACATGTTCATCTATAAAGCACAAGACAATCTGGGGTTCCCCTGTTTGAATTAGGGTACTTTGTCTTCATCTCGTGGTGGTCTAGCAGAGCATTCAGCGTCATGTCATCTCTTCTTGTTATAGTGTGATGAGATTGTGCTGCAGTATGAACCAGAAGCCCTACGACTCCTGGTACAGATATTGGATCCTTCTTTTGTGTGCACTGTAAGTTGTTCCACTGGCATATGTGATGGAGGAAGTATACTATCAGTTTAGCTGTCCAACTGCATGGTCTCATGAAAGGGTAGCTGTTCATAGACTATTGGGTTTTTTGCCAGGAAAGAAGAAATAGATTTACAGTATTTACCTTTTGCAAAGATTAAACATGCAAATCAATATTCTCTTCCCTGCCTTGTGATTCAAATGCAGGAAATGTAACTGCCATGTAATGCAGTGTGAGGTGCGTGTCCCTGCTTCAAATGGGATCTTCAATATTAGATCCACAAATGTGTAGCCAGCTTAGAAGCTGAAATTGTCTAGAGTCTGAAATTTGGAGTCCCCTCAAGGGGCTTCTCACAAGTCTGTTCATTCAGCTACAGACCCAACTGTCTACAGCAGTCTAGCACTGTGGTGTTGGAAACTCCCAGCACTGCCTCTGCTTTGTCTACACACTCCAACTCCCACTGGAGATAGTCATTGCTGTGCAGGAGGCACAGAATCATGGGGGGAGGTCAGGTCAGGAAGAAGTGAGATCACTGATGTCAATGGTAATCAGGAAAACATAACTGTACCTTTTGTTCTCTCTCTCCTTTCACTGAACAGAAAATAGGAGCTTGTGTATCATCCAAAGAGGATCTCATGGGTGAAGATCCATGTGTGTGGGGCCCAAGCTACTGGTGTAAGAACATGGAGACTGCAACTCAATGCAATGTAAGTCACCAGAGATTCCTCTGGAGGAGAGAGTCTGAGATGCCATTAAATTAATGGGCAACAAACTAAAGTCCTTCAAAAATATTGAACCTGATTCTCCTTTTGCTTATGCTGGCCTAAATGAGGAGTAACTCCATTGAATGAAGTGGATTACCATCATTGTAATGTTGGTGTAAATGAGAGGAGAATCAGGCCACATTTGTGAGAAAGAACTACAAATGCCTGACCTCTGGTTTTTGGGAAAGGGAGGTTTACCTGCAGGGACAGCTCTAGCTTTTTTGCCGCCCCAAGCACGGCAGGCAGGCTGCCTTCGGGAGGCTTGCCTGCAGGAGGTCCGCCGGTCCTGCTGCTTTGGTGTACCCGCTGCCGAATTGCCACTGAAACCGTGGGACCGGCGGACCTCCCGCAGGCAAGCCACCGAAGGCTGCCTGACTGCCGCCCTCACAGAGACCAGCAGGGCACCTCCCATGGCTTGCCGCCCCAGGCGTGCGCTTGGAGTGCTGGTGCCTGGAGCTGCCACTGTTTACCTGGTGGGAATAGAAGCTCGTCAGCTCTTGCTTACCTCTCAGGTCCATTCAGAAGAAGTGTAACATGGCCAGCTTAATTGTAAGTGTTCTAACAGTGGCAAAGAATTAGATGTTCTACTGGAGTGACCATCCTGTGCTGGCAGTGAGATTCACCTAATGGGACTCTTCTGTCTCTAAAACCTGAGGCTTCACTGTTAACAATTCACTAGTGCAATTTTGAACAGCTGACTCTGAGCTGATAGGCTCAGAAGCTGTAACCAGCCTACTCGAATGCTTTTTAACCCCTTGGATGCCAGGAAACTAAAAGTATTTTGGAGAAATCCACAAATGCTAATGCAGAGGAGTTAGATTAGTTTTGACTATGAGACTAAAAATACATCCTAAAGGAATGAGATCAGCTGGGAAGAAGGTTGGTCACATCCATAGATGAAATAGAAGGAGCTAGATTAGCCCACGTCTGGCTTGGTCATTTCCTCTAGAACTTGAACTCTTACCTGTCTAAAGGACAGTCCATAATATAAAGCATTTTAATGACCTGTGACAATTATCTGGCTCTTCCCAGAAAAAAGCAAGGGTGGAGGTTTTATGGAGAAGAAAGTTTTGCCCTGCCCCAACCAGGGTCGGGAGTACTGGGTGAGGTAGCCTGACAAGTTAATGCTGCAGATCCACAAGCCTCTCTTCTTCACTGGCTAGGTAGAAAGTCTCACAGTTACTGAGTACTTGTGTGGTCAAGTCTCTACTCTTTTCCCATGGTCCACTCTCATATTGGATGACTGTTTCAGTCACAGAATGGTTGCTGGTGCATACAGATACCTATATAATCTGCTAATTTAATATCAGTTTGCCCTTAAATCCTGAATGGTGCTGGTGCTCCAAGCTGTTTGTGCAAATTGACGCCGGCTATGTTCTAATATGACAATACAGGCCTCTTTTTCACACCCCCTTCCTCTTTGTCCTAGGCTGTTGAGCACTGCAGACGTCATATATGGTATTAGAAGAAACCTTTCCAGCTGAAAATGTTTGCCATGGTTTTGATTAAGCATCCTGGATTTGTTTGGGTGGGGATGGGTGAGATGTCCAGGTCAGTTCAAGAACTGTCTCTCTCCTCTCCCTTCTGAAGGTCTTGTGCCTTCAGGTTTGTTCGCAGTGCTGCTGCCATTTAGGGAACTCCTCTACAATGCTGACTCAACAAAAGCCTTACAACTGTACCGTTCTTTGTGCATTTGGAGCAGAGGGGTTGTTGGGTGGGGAGTGGTGTAGCGTGGGGTTTGTTGTATTGTGAATTAACCGCCTTGTGTCTAATTGTAAAATAAATAAACCAGAATAGGCTAACTAAACTGAAATTTCATGGTCGGTTGGTTTTGACTTTCCTGCAGTGTTCTTGAGCACTCTGCCCTTACTTCGAGCAAGACAATAAAGGCTCAGATTTTTAAAGCAGTCTGAGAGATTTAGGGATTGCAAGTGAATGTGATCTGGGCCTCTCAATTCCTTGGGTTTATTTAAACATCCCACCCTAAATTTTACTGACTTGTAAGTGAAGAGTAGAACTGCCTTTTTGAAATGTTTCTTGTATAATCCAGAGAAGGAAGGCTTGGTGTTTGACTCCACTCGAAACTAGAAATAAGTTTTTTAAGAGCCAGATCCTCATCTGGTGTAAATTGGTATAGCTCAACTGAAGTCAGTGAACAATGCTGATTTTTACCAGTGGAGGATCTGGTCCTAAGTGCCTTGTCATCGTAGCAAAGAAAAGGGCAATATAAAAGCACAGCTTGTGTGGTAAGAGCTGCAGAAGCTGTCTCAATGTGGACATGTTCGTGTTTTGTTGGGGGTGCTTTTGGGTAGACATCTTAGGAAACTAACTTGATTAAATTTAACTGTAATTCTTACCTTTCCATTACTTTCTCTGGTGGTACAGCCTCGATATTGGGGTTTTTTAAAGTGGAATGAGATACAAAACCATGATGTATAGCTTTTCTGTTGGAATTAGTACAGGATCCGAAAGTACTTCGTGTTCAAAAAGCATAGAAAGATACAAAGCAGCTGCAGTTTTTCACTCCGTGTGATGAAAGTTTGTAGTGGCTACCAAAGCATCTGTTTTTCCCTGTGCATCAGGGGGGAGAACATCCAGCTCTCCTTAGCTGTCCTCATTATCTTTCCCCTAGCATTACTGGCTGCATGACATTCACCCTGATAGCGCAGCCTCATGTCTATTAAACTAGACCCCAGCCCCAATCCTGGTCTCACTGAAGTCAGTGAGGTTTTAAAATGTTCCTCCTTCTTGTGAGGAATGATTGGGCAAGGATGCTCCTTCAAGTCATTCAGAGTCTATTATGGCAAGCTCAGTATAAATACCTATATAGAGCTTATTTGTGAGAGGAGCCATTTTAACTCAGCAGGCAGAACTCTTGATCTTCCCTTCTGCCTGGCTATAGATGTGAGGGGAAAACGTGCAGCTGCTTTCAACAGAACATGGTCTTAATGGTGCATGAAAGCTTCTGTAATTAAAAATAAAGACTTCCTGTAAACCTGACATCTTTGTGCTTTTTCCCTTTGTACATAGTAGTTCTTGAAGTTTGTCACTGGCTTTCATGGGTGGGTGATCCATCCATTATACACCCTTCTGCTGTAAGTCCTCATTATCATCTGAATTTAGATAAAGGTCAGATCATCCCATAAACTCCTAAAGGCTGAATGTGTTTGTTATACAGGTGGCTTGAACATGAAGGGTGTGTGTTCTGCTGCTTGGCAGCAAATCTGCATGGACATAGGGTAGCACTGACCCCAGGGTGTTGCTCCAAAAAGGGTAGACTGTTGAATACATACAGTTGGCCAACAATCCAGTAAAGAAACATTTCTAACTTGGTTAGAGATCAAAACTAACTTTAACTTAACATGGTACCAGTACTTTTGAGTCAGGCGTTGTTCTCAACTTTCTAGAAAAACTGGTTTCATACCAAAGGCTAACTTGACTAGAAGTGATGGCATCTTGGCAATTAGGAAACAAAAAACTCATAACTAATTGCTATCAATCTTTGCAGACAACTTTCCTAACCAAGAAACATCCATACATGGCACACTGGAAAAATGTCCTCCAGGATAGACAAATTATCCCAGAGAAATTGGGTTTGATGTGGAAAAGAGGACCAATAACTGTTTCACTGGTGTCTCACAGCAGTCAAATTAAACATACAGTATATAAAGAGAGAGACTGAATGGGAATAAATGTTGGAGAAACTGTGGTGAAAAAGGAGATTTTGTGCATATATGGTAGACATGTTCAGTCATTAGAAAACATTGGATGCAATTTGTAACCAAATACCATAAATTGTTGGATAGTTATTACCAAATGACCCTTTGGTAATCCTCCTAGGAGTTCCTTGAGGAAATTGTCACACAAAATGAAATAAAGAATTAGTTCCTCATCTGGTAGTAGCTTCTTGATGGAAAAAGGAAAAATAATCCAGCTGTAGAGGAATGGTTAAACATCTGGGAGGTTATTGCTATGGAAAATAATAGCAAAATGGACAAAGGACAAATAAATACATAAATATTTGGTTACCTTTCAGTCAATACTCAAAATAAATTCACCTGATCATTTTTTTTTAAATATTAACATTTGATTGACATGTCTGGTCTTTTAAATGTGTAATCAGAGATTTCACTCAATTTAATAAGATCACAAGAAGTGACACACAACAGGTGTTATAATGATGCTAACTCTGTTAAAGGGTTACATCCTGTCAAATAGAGAGATCTAATGACTATATTCCTGTATAATGATTCTTTAAACCAGAGGTCTCAAACACAATTTACCTTAGGGTCAGTGCCAGTCCTCAAATCCTCCCAGTGGGCCAATAATGTCACTCATGGTGCCCAGAACCCACCCCCAAAACTCTATCCCACCCCAAACTCTGCCCCTCCCACCTAAGGCTCTGGGAGGGAGTTTGGATGGGGGAGGAGGTCTGGGGTGGATAATGGGGTGCAGGCTTTGGGAGAGAGTTTGGGATGGGAGGGGGTATGTGGGAAGGGGAGGGGTGAAGGTTCTGTGAGAGTTTGGGGGTGGGAGGGGATGTGTGGGAAGGGGGTGCAGGCTCTGGGAGGGAGGTTGGAGGCTATGGGAGTGTGGGGAGGGGATGCAGGCCCTGAAAGGGAGTTTGGGGTGGGAGGAGCTATGCAGAAAGGGGGAGCAGACTCTGTGAGGGAGTTTGGGGTGGGAGGGAGTATGTGGGGAGGGGATGCAGGCCCTGAGAGGGAGTTTGACAGGAGTGTGTGGGAAGGGGTGGGGATGCAGGCTCTGGGAGGGAGTTTGGGGGCAGGAAGTGGTGTGTGTAAAGGGAGAGGGGAGTGCAGGCTCTGGAGGGAGTTTGGGGTGGGTGGGGGTATGTGGGAAAGAGGAGGGGGTGCAGGCTCTGGGAGGGGGTCAGGGGGTGCGGCGCTTACCTGGGGATCCAAGGCAGGGCAGGCCGGGGGCCTCCATATGCTGCTGCCCCTAGGCACTGCTACCGCAGCTTCCTATTGGCTGCAGGGGTGCTCGGGATGGGGGCAGCACGTGGAAGCACAGCCCCACCCCAGGGCAGCAGGGAGGGGCTGGCAGCCACTGGAGCGAGCATGCAGGAAGCTGCTCAGCTCCACTGCGCTGCCGGTTGTGGGTGGGGCCCCAGACACGTAGGTTGGGGGAGCACCCAGAGGCAGCAGTGGAGCCAAGGG
Organism: Gopherus evgoodei; assembly: GCF_007399415.2. Taxonomy (NCBI): domain Eukaryota; kingdom Metazoa; phylum Chordata; order Testudines; family Testudinidae; genus Gopherus; species Gopherus evgoodei. The sequence continues at coordinate 43,938,410 of NC_044328.1, read as the reverse complement.
ACAAACCCGGCCCCAAAATCGCTGAAGCCCCGCAGGTCACATTGGGGAGGTTCTCGGGCTGCAGATGGCCCGCGGGCTGGGAGTTTGAGACCTCTGCTCTAAACAGAAACCAAGTGTTGTAATGACTCTCTTTTCAATTCTGATATTTACTTGACAAGGATTTGTAACCCTGTTACTACTTCGTATTTAAATACATAATTAAACAAGCTAAACAGTAGCCCTAGCCTGTTTGCATGGAATTGCATTGTTCTGCTCTAATAAGGCAGCTTGGGATTGCCCTAAAGGAAGCCAGATACTCTGTGTTTTCCCATTGTACTGCCTGTATGCCTGAACCATATTTGCTTGGAACTTCTAGTCATAAGTGTGTAGGCACTAGTGGACTCTCCCGCACCCTTGCCTCCTATAACAGGCACAGATGAGGTTGGCAGATGAAATTCAGTGTTGACAAGTGTCATAACTTTAGTCCCAGATTTGGACCTTAGTGTCCAAAATATGGGGGTTAGCATGAAAACCTCCAAGCTTAGTTACCAGCTTGGACCTGGTACTTGCTGCCACCACCCAAAAAATTAGAGTGTTTTGGGGCACTCTGGTCCCCCTGAAAAACCTTCCCTGGGGACCCCAAGACCCAAATCCCTTGAGTCTCACAACAAAGGGAAATAATCCTTTTTCCCTTCCCCCCTCCAGGTGCTCCTGGAGAGATATACAGACACAAGCTCTGTGAATCCAAACAGAGTGACTCCCCCTCTCCGTTCCCAGTCCTGGAAACAAAAGCACTTTCCTCTTCACCCAGAGGGAATGCAAAATCAGGCTAGCAAATCCAACACACACAGATCTCCCCCTGATTTCTTCCTCCCACCAATTCCCTGGTGAGTGCAGACTCAATTTCCCTGAAGTAAAGAAAAACTCCACCAGGTCTTAAAAGAAAGCTTTATATAAAAAAGAAAGAAAAATACATACAAATGGTCTCTCTGTATTAAGGTGACAAAATACATGGTTAATTGCTTAAAAGAAATATGAATAAACAGCCTTATTCAAAAAGAATACAAATCAAAGCACTCCAGCACTTATATTCATGCAAATACCAAAGAAAAGAAACCATATAACTTACTATCTGATCTCTTTGTCCTTACACTTAGAAACAGAAGATTAGAAAACAGAAGCTACTTCGCCAAAGCTCAGAGAAAGCAGGCAGACAGACAACAAAGACCTCAGACACAAAATTCCCTCCACCCAAAGTTGAAAAAATCCGGTTTCCTAATTGGTCCTCTGGTCAGGTGCTTCAGGTGAAAGAGACATTAACCCTTAGCTATCTGTTTATGACAACAAGTGCAAAGTAATGCATATTGGAAAACATAATCCAGTCTATACATATAGGGTGACCAGACAGCAAGTGTGAAAAATCAGGACGGGGGTGAGGAGTAATAAGAGCCTATAAAAGAAAAAGACCCAAAAATCAGGACTGTCCCTATAAAATCAGGACATCTGGTCACCCTATATACATACCAAATGATGAGATCTAAATTAGCTGTTACCACTGAAGAAAAAAGCTCTTGGAGTCATCATCGGGGCAGCTTCAGGCCCCAGCATGCCAAGCGCGTGCTTGGAGCGGCATGCCACGGGGGGGGTGCTCTGCTGGGCGCCGGGAGGGCGGCAGGCAGGCAGCCTTCGGCGGCATGCCTGCGGAGGGTCCGCTGGTCCCCTGGCTCCGGTGGACTTCCCAGAGGCATGCCTATGGAGGGGGCTGCTGGTCCCACGGCTTCGGTGGAGCTGCGGGACCAGTGGACCCTCCTCCAGCGCTGTCATAAACAGATAGCTAAGGGTTAATGTCTCTTACACCTAGAAAGAAGTTCCTGAAACACCTGACCAGAGGACCAATCAGGAAACCAGACTTTTTCAGGTCTGGGTGGAGGGAAGTTTGTGTGTGAGTCCTTTGTTCTTGGGGCTTCTGTCTGTACTCTCTCGGCTATGAGGGGATTTCTATTTCCTGCTTTCTAATCTTCTGTTTCCAAGTTGTGAGTATAGAGATCATAAAAACAATAGGGGTTATTGTTTTTTTTCTTTTGTATTTACATGTCTATAGTTGCTGGAGTGCTTTGAATTGTATTCTTTTTGAATAAGGCTGTTTATTCAATATTCTTTTAAGCAAATGACCCTATATTTGTCACCTTAATACAGAGAGACCATTTTTATGTACTTTTTCTTTTTTTTATATATATAAAGCTTTCTTTTTAAGACCTGTTGGAGTTTTCTTTAGTGGGGGACTCCAGGGAATTGAGTCTGTGCTCACCAGGGAATTGGTGGGAGGAAGAAGTCAGGGGGAAATCTGTGTGTGTTAGATTTACTAGCCTGACTTTGCATTCCCTCTGGGTGGAGAGGGAAGTGCTTGTGTTTCCAGGACTGGAAATAGAGAGGGTGGACTCCCTCTGTTTAGATTCACGGAGTTTGCTTCTGTGTATCTCTCCAGGAACACCTGGAGGGGGGAAGGGAAAGGTTTATTTTCCTTTGTTGTGAGACTCAAGGGATTTGGGTCTTGGGGTCCCCAGGGAAGGTTTTTTGGGGGACCAGAGTGCCCCAAAACACTCTAATTTTTTGGGTGGTGGCAGCTTTACCAGGTCCAAGCTGGTAACTAAGCTTGGAGGTTTTCATGCTAACCCCCATATTTTGGATGCTAAGGTCCAAATCTGGGACTGGGTTTATGATATGGTGTGCAGCGTTGTGGGAAAGATACAATCCAGAAGCCAGTAGGAATATTATATTTTTCTTTTCTCTGCTAGGGGCTTTTTAGCAGAGAGAAACAGTTTGGTTTTAAAAGGGAACCAGAGAGAATTTTTTTTCTGCTCTCTCTGGCAGTTGTGGCTTGCATATTAAGCAAGAAACCATTAAGAGACTATTAAGGGTCTTTTGTCACACAATAGCACTCCCATTAGGAGGCAAATACCAGCACTATACACATGCAAATAAAGTGGTTTTTCTGATTTACTTTACATTGAAAAAATTAGCTAGAGGAAGAAAGGGAAAAAGGCACTGTTGCTAGGCAGACCCCAGGAGGCAACAGAGAACCTGCAGTTCAGAAGATAAACACCAGAGGGCACCCCAACACAAGAAAACAGGAACCATGCCTAACAAGACAAAAATGGAGGCCGAAGAACTAATCAAAGACGCCGAGCACAGGCGAGAGATGGAAAAAAACAAACAGGAACTAGAAATAAAACAAAAAGAAATGGAGATGAAAGAAAAGGAAGAAAGCATCAAACTGGCAGCCTACAAAAGAGAACAAGCAGCCAAAGAGGCAGCCCACAAAAGAAAACTAGAAGAAGAAGAGGTGGCCCACAGAAGGAAACAAGAAGACGACGACATGGCCCACTGCCGAGAAATGGAAAAACAACAAAAAAAAAAGTACATAAAAATGGTCTCTCTGTATTAAGGTGACAAATACAGAGTCATTTGCTTAAAAGAATATTGAATAAACAGCCTTATTAAAAAAGAATACAATTCAAAGCACTCTAGCAACTATAGACATGTAAATACAAAAGAAAAAAAACAATAACCCCTATTGTTTTTATGATCTCTGTACTCACAACTTGGAAACAGAAGATTATTTCCTGCTTTCTAGAAATCCCCTCATAGCCGAGAGAGTACAGGCAGAAGCCCCAAGAACAAAGGACTCACACACAAACTTCCCTCCACCCAGATCTGAAAAAGTCTGGTTTCCTGATTGGTCCTCTGGTCAGGTGTTTCAGGAACTTCTTTCTAGGTGTAAGAGACATTAACCCTTAGCTATCTGTTTATGACAGGCACGCCTTCGGGAGGTCCACCAGAGCCACGGGACCAGCGACTGGCAGAGCCCCCCCCTGCGGCATGCTTGGGGCAGCGAAATGTCTAGAGGCGTCCCTGGTCATCGTGAATAGTTTTCTGAACAGTCAACAATCAGCCTGAGGCTGTTGTGAAGGCCATATGTATAAATGTTTTTAAAAAAGAATTAAATACATTTATGGAGGATAGGTCCATCAATGGCTATTAGCCAACATGGTCAATGATGCAATCTCATTCTCTAGGGGTAGGCACGGCCAGTGCAAGGATGTTTCAAGCCCTAGGTGAAACTTCCACCTTGTGCCCCTTCCCCTGCCACCCTGAGGCACCCCCTCCCTTGTGGCAGCTCCCCACCCTTCACCCTGAGGCCCTTCCCCTGCAGCTCACCCCCTGCCCTGCCTCCTCCCCAAGCATGCCGTGGCCACTTCACTTCTCCTACCTCCCAGGCTTGCAGCACCAATCAGCTTAGGCACCGCAAACCTGGGAGGCAGGAGAAGTGAAGTGGCTCCGGCATGCTCAGGGAAGAGGCGGGGCAGAAGTGAACTGGGGCACGGCATTATCCAGCGTGCTGCCCCCCTCCTCTTACTTGCTGCAGGAGGCCTTCCCAGCACCCCCTGCCCAGCTCCCTCTGCCTAAATGCCAGCGGCGACCAGGGCAGCCGACGATCAGGCTGCTGTGGTCGCTGCCGAAGAAAATGGTACCCCCCCCCAAATGCCAGTGCCTTAGGCGACTGCCTAGGTTGCCTAAATGGTTGCACTGGCCCTGGGGATAGGGTATGTGTGTCCCTGCCTTCCAGAATTGCTGACTGCCAGAAGCTGGGAGTGGATAACAGGGAATGGATCACTCAATAATTGCCCTGGTCTGCTCATGCCCTATGAGGCATCTAGCACTGGCCACTGTTAGAGGACAGAATATGGGGCTAGATCGACCATTGATCTGCCCCAGTATGGCCATTCTCATGTTTAAAGAAACAGTGCAATGAAGAGATGAGGCTCACAGCCACTGCTTTAAAGGCCTCTATTAGGCTTGGGGAGCAGCGACATGGTCTAAGACAATGACTATGCCCATGGGACAGTAAAGCCAACAGGTGAAAGCTTGAAACATGGAGGTGTTCCATGGCTCTTTTCGTGAGCATTATTTTGGAAAAACAAAGAGTCCTCTCAGCCTCATTTTTCTCCATTTTGGAGAATGAGGGTGCATATTGCTGGTGAGGAGCATCAAGTCCCTGACACTGCAAGACCTAGATATAGATTTGCAACTTGAAAAGATTTTTGTTGTTGTTGTTGTTCCATTTCAAGGAGCTTCTGTGGGCCTGTTTGTGATAGGGAAGGGGCTGTCCTGTCTGCCTCATTACAGTGAAAACCTGCTGTTGGCCATTTCCTCTTGCAGCCTTTAGTCTGCTGACGCAGATTATTCCCCTTGAGTGGTGGCCTCGCTCCCACGTAAGGGCTGAGGTCCCAACAGGTTTATAGTCCGGGCTGTTTTTCGATGGAGAATTGAGGTTTCTGATTAATTTAAATTTTTCACAAAAATATCTGCTTTCCACGGAACAATTAAATTTTTGGCCAAAACCATGGCTGCTGCAGTTCCTTGAGAGGTGTGTTCAGTTATATTGTAGCTGCGTTTTCCTCTACGGGGTGGGGGGACCCTGATTGGAGTAGTTCTCCCATAACGCATCGTGTTGAGGGGCTCCCTTGATGAACTGCATCCCCTCACCAACAGAGGCAATCATGTTTTGTCATAGGAGATGACAAGACATAGTCCAGCTAGGGAGCCCTGCCTCCAGAAGAGGCTAGGATCTTGGAAAGGTTAGTGCTCCAAATCAAAGTAGTTTGCTTTTCAGCCTTAATATTTCTGAATTTGAATTTTTGCTGAAAATTGACCCTGTATGGGGAAGAGGAAGTCTCCATTTTTTTTGACGAGTTCTATTTATACTATAAATGACTTCAGGATCTTGGAGGCTGTAACAAGGGTCAGCTGTGGTTCACACAGCCATCCACATGGCTGAATCTTTCACCTTGGCACCCATGCCAGAAATGTTTAAACTGGATAATAACAGGCCATACCATATGCACCCATCATACATGTCACAAAGAAGCCTTATACAGGTGTTTCCTGTGTGTAGGGGAGTCAAGGGGTAAGAGAAGGAAGCTCTTTAACTAGAAGAGTGACTAGTGCCTCCCAGAGGTCATCTTAAATATGTCACCTCTGGCTTTAGCCAGGACTACCCACTCAAATCACGCTTTGTGGAACAATTTTATTCCAATGCTTAACATAGTATTTTCAGCTTCTCACACTCAGTCCTCCGAATGGCTTTTCCTCCTGACATCCCCACCATCTCTTTTACTGTCTAAGGCCCATCGCTGCTTTATCCATGAGGTGGCTGCAGTATTCACACCCAGCCTTCAGGAGACCATAACTCATGTTTCAATATTACAGTGTCCATTTTTAAAAGGTCTCTAATAAATATGTCTTAGCTCTACAGTGAACACTGAGACTGGAGGCATGTGCATGCTCATGTCATGCAGGAGGTGGTCAGTGCACCCCTAGATGGTTGAATCACATTTGAGGATGGGATTATTGTCCTTGCTGACACACCCAAAGGAGCGCAGCCAGCTGAAGTTCCTAACCTGGAGACAGAGACATGTGGGTGTCAGGCCTGTAAGAGCCTCATCAAGTAATGAGCAGTGCAGGCGACAAGTCTCTGTTTCTGCATTGTCTTCAGTAAAGGAGATGGATGGTGTGGCAAGTTCATAGGTTAGCCTTGGTTTACTTTGCTGGTCAAGTAGGAGAGGGTCAGTTGGGTTGCCTCAGAGCTTTGCGATGATCAGTAGCCTTGCTCTTGTGTGGGAACACTGCTGAAGACATCACTGATGACTCTTCTCTTCCCCAGATGCTGGCTGAGGCTATTTATAATGCTGCACTCTGAGCCAAACAATGAAAGCGCATGTGACCATTTGTGGAGCCTGCCACACACACCCACCCCCCCCCAGAAGGCAGGCTCCACATTATGGAGCGCTACAAAAAGCGGTGGCTCATCACCTCCCAAGGAGGCAGAGAATGAAGGATCAAACTCAGTTGCTCAAACTAGTTGCTATTGGGAGTGATACTAAGGCTCGAGCAACACCTGAAGCAAACAAAGGTTCTGAGGCTAAATGTAATAAGAAAAGCCAAAGAGGAGTTAGAAGAATGGCTAGCCAAAAACTCAAAAGGTAATAACAAAATGTTTAGGTACATCAGAAGCAGGAAGCCTGCTAAACAACCAGTGGGGCCCCTGGACAATTGTGATACAAAAGGAGCACTTAAAGATGATGAAGTCATTATGGAGAAACTAAATGAATTCTTTGCTTCATTCTTCATGGCTGAGGATGGTAGGGAGATTCCCAAACCTGAGCCATCCTTTGTAGGTGACAAATCTGAGGAACTGTCACAGATTGAAGTGTCATTAAAGGAGGTTTTGCAATTAATTGATAAATTTAACAGTAACAAGTCACCAGGACCAGATGGCATTCACCCAAGAGTTCTGAAAGAACTAAAATGTGAAACTGTGGAACTATCAACTATGGTTTGTAACCTGTCCTTTAAATCAGCTTCTGTACCCAATGACTGGAAGATAGTTAATGTAACACCAATATTTAAAAAGGGCTCTAGTGGTGATCCCAGCAATTACTGACTAGTAAGTCTAACATCAGTACCAGGCAAATTAGTTGAAACAATAGTTAAGAATAAAATTGTCAGACACATAGAAGAACATAAATTGTTGGGCAAAAGTCACCATGGTTTCTGTAAAGGAAAATCCTGTCTTACTAATCTATGAGAGTTCTTTGAAGGGAGTCAACAAATATGTGGACAAGGGGGATCCACTGGTCATAGTGTACTCAGATTTCCAGAAAGCCTTTGACAAGGTCCCTCACCAAAGGCTCTCACATAAATTAAGTTGTCATGGGGAACACCACTAGTTACCTCTCTCTCCATTCTGAAAATTTACCACGTATTCCTACCCTTTGTTCCCAGTCTTTTAACCAGTTCTCCATGAAAGGCACTTCCCTCTTACCCCAAGGGTCAGTCCTAGCCCCAATCCTATTCAACTTATTCCTAAATGATCTGGAGAAAGGGGTAAACAGTGAGGTGGCCAAGTTTGCAGATGATACTAAACTGCTCAAGATAGTTAAGACCAAAGCAGACTGAGAAGAACTTAAAAAAGACCTCACAAAACTAATTAATTGGGCAACAAAATGGCAAATGAAATTTAAAGTAATGTGAAGTCGCCAGGTGTGCGAAACCTGCACAAAAAAGAATGGCCTCTACCTAGTGTCCTTGGGCAAGCAGCCCATACTCTGTGGGCATACATGAAGGTGCTGACAAAGTCCACACAGGACACAAAAAAAGCCCAGTAGATGTGTACTCTCCTGAGGGGAAATGCAGTCCCTGAGTGGTCAAAAGGCTGGCTGGAAAATAGGACAATACCCTGAAGAGTGGGTGGCAAGGCCTCTAGGTGTGTACATAGAGAGGAACCCCACTGTGAGGCAAGGAGGAACCCATGAGGCCAGACAGCCAGACCTAGTGATAGCTACCTGTCCTACGTGGACAGAAAACCAAGGCTGATGCCACCTCTGCAACTATGTCCTGAGATGAAGCAGCTAATTGTCCCCAAGCTTGCAGACTCCCCAGTCCTTTTCTAAGGGTTTCACTGTGTTCCTGGCCTTACTTCACTTTATGCAGAGAAACAAAGCACATGCTGTCCCCATGCTTCCCAGGGTGAAAGTTAGTGGGCTCAGCCTCAGTCCCTTTAGGGATAACAATTCATCTCCTGCTTCCTGGCAGGAGGCCCTGTATTAGCGGAGGAGCACTATATGGCAATGCAGAATCAGTGTAAAAGAAAGAGAGGTTGGGCAGCTGTCACCAGTCCATGTCTGTAATCTCTAATAGCTTTTTTGTAAGGGCCCCCACAAATGCTAATTCAGGAGACTTTGGTTAAAAGCGTAGCCTAAAAGGATGAGCACCCATGCAATGCTGGCAATTCCAGGGCTTGGGGTATTGTGTGAGGCAGCTTGGCAAGCTAATGCTGCAGCTGCTTGAAGTCCACCTGCTCAGTGGCTAGCTAGAAAACTATGTCAGTTATTAATACTTGATTATGCACGTTTCTCTTTCATTCTATCAAGTGACAAATTCAGCCACAAAATGGCTAATGCTGCATAAACTTGGACAGCATGTGACTGAGCCTACTGAAAATGGGGCTTTTTCTGGTAAAGGCCATCAACCTTTGATTGCCCATGTTTGGGTTTTCCATGCCACCCCCACAACTACACCCTTGGCCCTCCCACCCCTAGTTCCGGCACCGCTGTTAGGGGCTCTTATAGTGCGCTGGGCGCCAGCTATTAGTCCTGTCCAGGTTGGGCTAGGACTTCCTCTTCTCCTGTAGGGGCCAGGGCACACTCACCTCCAAGAATCTCCTTGTACAGTGACACCTCTCCCCCGTGCCTGGGGCGTGATGCAGACAAGAAATGGAGCAGAAGGTGTGGAGCTTCCTGTGGCCAGGGGGAGGTTCCCGAGATGGGGCTGAGTTGGCCCCAGGAGCAGCTCCTGCAGGAGAAGTCATCCCGTTCCTCCCTGGCGTCACAGGGTTGACAGACGGAGCCCGGTGCCTGGTAGGCGTCCTGGGTGGAGTGCCCCCAGCCCTGCCCCTCCCTGACAGATTTCATGGGCCTGACCTAACCCATACATGAAACGAGGAAGTCTGGGTTCATGTGATTTGGCCATGTAAAGCACTGTCCTGAAGTGAGAGAGTCCAACAGCTCAAGACTGAAGGAAAAAGACAGAAAAGTGTGTGTGTGTGTGGGGGGGGGGAAAGCGGGTATCACACAGGAAGACGTGTTAGCATGTGGTGTGATAGAGAATCTGGCACTGAACAGAGAGCACTTTGGAGGGAGAGGATTCACAGAGCAAATCCCAGCTGAGGGGATTAATGCAACAAAGATTAGTCAATAATCAATTATATAACTATGCTAATGTATAACATGATACTGTGGGGAGGCCAATTTATCATAATTGCACTTTTGTTAAGGTATAAATCAGTCCAAAAGCCAACATGAATCAACCACAGGGCCTTCTTGGTATCACTAAATGCCATCCATTAATCAGCTGGAGAAAGTACTGTTCCCTCCTAGCCTGCCATGGTGGTGCAATCCTTTGGCAGCACTCCCAGTACCAACCAAAATGGAGACTTGGGGTTCAGGATCATAACTCAGACCAAGGTTCCTACATTTGTGTGTCCCTCTGTTCCAATATAGTCTTGTGAAGCACCAGCTGATGCTCATTAAAGGCCTGGTCCTACCCCACTGATGTCAATGAGAGCTTTGCTATTAACTTCAGTGAGCATGAGATTAGGGCACGAAATTAGACCAAGAGGTATCTCTGGATAATGGTATACTTTGGGCTGATTATCTGACATCGTGACTGCAATTGGCTCTCCCAATTGCTCATAGAAAGTCACAATGGATGCCATCTGACTTACTATAAAAGTCTCACTTCTACTTTCTCCTAGACTCTTAGCCTCTGGTCAAGTCACACGTAGAACTAGAAGAAAACCTTCTGACTGTGGATTTTATGAATATTCTGGCAATTTCAAGGTAGATTGCCTACATCAAAGAAGGGAATTATCTCTCCCCTGTCGTCTTCTCAAACATTCCTTTAGCTTAATTGCTGTTGCTGTGCTTGGAAGAGCTGGTCTGCAATGGTGACATAACAAAGCTCTTTTTGATTGGCAATTGAATTAAATGGTGGAGTCTGAGCATGAGCATGATATATCATTATGTAGGGGAAGTGGCAGTGAAATTGAAAAGGGCAAAATGTGTACTGTCTCCCTACTCACCTCTTCAATATGAACAAACAGCCTGGCATCTCATATTTAAAAAAAGGTAATTAAAAAGTTCAAAACTAAGAGGACATTTAAATATTTTCCTTAGGATAACTGGTGATGGTAGAGTGCTTTGCCTTAAACTTGGCAAGACGCTTACACCACAAATACCTTAATTATTAATTGCTTCACATTATAACCAAGATGCAGAGAATCTAAAGACACAGCTAATTCAGAATTAGTTGCTATTGACTGTTGTCTTGTGTATTTGTTTTTCTGGAGAATGTAATTTTCATTTATACAATTTAGCCATATGCAAACTCTTTATTCAGGTTAAGGCACAGCTTTCCTTAGTTTGTTACTTTTTCTATTTAGGTGATATTTACATTACTTTTTATATTGATTGGGACAGAAAATAGTGATTGTGTTCAAAGCAACTGCAGTTTTTTTCTGCACGTAATGCAGGATTGGGCAGAGACTGTATTGGCTGCCTCATGAGGGGTTTGCCTTTGCGGCATGGGGGAAAAGGTATAGAAAACATCCAGTTTTCCTTATCTGTCATCCAGTAACTTTAGTGTTGGTGTATGACATTTGTCTAGAAAGTAAATCTTATAGACTATAAGCTGAAACCTGGTGCCTTAAGCAAGTCAGTTTCACAATTGCCTTCAAAGGGATCCCCGCCCCCATGTCTTTTTTCCTTATGATTGGACAGAATCATACTGAGGGGAGGTTTCAATTTTCCTGCCTTCTTGTTACAGTTTGTGCCAGGGATACCGCACCAGTGACACACAGTGAGGTGCACCTGTGTAGATAAGGTGGATTCAGAACTTATTTGTGAGCTGGTGCACTTTCAAAAATCAGGGCCCTTAAAGATCAGCCATTTCCATTAGCTGCTGCCCAGCTTTAGATACGGGGGCCAGGAAGTGGGGAGGGAGATGCAGTTGCTTTCTACAGTCTCTTGATTTTACAAAACAAAACTTCTCTACCAATAAAAACTTCCTGCAAGTGGGACAAGCTTTGTGCTTCCCTCCCCCCAAGTCATATGCAGTAGTAGTCGAAGTTCTTTCTGGTTTGCATCTACTGTGATCACCATGTTCTTCTGCTAGATGTCCCCATTATGGCCTGACTTCAGCTAAAGCTGAATCTTACCGTGTGTCTTACAGATTAATGTGTTCAGAGATTCTGAAGGTCAAAAAGGACCATTATGATAATTGAGTCTGACCTCCTGCATAACATAGGCCATAGAACTTCACCAGGTGATTCCCAACATCAAAGCCAATGCCATGCTACACCGCTGGCTCCAGTATGTACCATGTGCATGCTACTGCTCAGCAGCATGCCTGCAGGACTGTGGAATAACACTGACTTTTTCCAAGAGATTATATTCCTTTGCTAGAAGTCTGTTAGAAAGGCGCCTCTTTGGGTAGTATTTGTAGGGTTCTGTGGGGGTAGAGATTAAAGTATTCTTGCCACTTCACGTAGGGTTGCAGATAGGGCATTTAGACACTGTAGAAATGTTGAGCAGAGGAACTGAGTGAGGCCACACACTTGTCTGTATTTAATTCACAAGAAAAATTCAGTCACAGTAGTTCTTTGCTGATATATAGCAGTGTATACACAGATGAGTGAGCACTGAGAGCTATGTAAATCCAACACCTTCCCCAGTGAAGTGCCCCTTGGTAGTGAGAAAAACAAGAATGGACAGGTTAACCAAATCCATATTGTATTTCTGGTTCATTTAACAGACCATTCCCAAAACTCTCAACAAGTTACTATTAGAAACGGAACAAACAAACAAACAAACAAACAAAAAAAGTTACACACGAACACTCTACATTCAAAACCCAAGTTAATGTCAGTCTGTTTCTGGTTGACGTCGTATATGATTTGGTAAGCCAGCAAAATGGGGAAATGTCTTCGGTTTGTTTTCTCTTCCTGTAAAGGTGATGACACAGATTAATGCCAAACAGATTCAGACTCCCTTTATAGGCTTCCTGGAATGCCACATCAGCCCCAGAACCTTCTTCCCCCACCCTGGTGTGATGTGCTCCTGTCCCATACACAGCAGGAGGATGCACTGATGCAGCCATTGGTGACTTGAGGAAATATGCAAGTCTTGAGTCTTTGTACCCACTTGGTGCAGGTTTTTTGCAACCCTAAACATTAGCAGTTCATGTCTCTATTCCACAGGGCTTCTCTTCTTCTGTTTTGAAATTTTTAATCTTTCATATTTTTTAAAAAAATAAAAAAATATGAATTTAATGATCAAATGATGTGCGCTTCTAGTAAAGCACAGTCCTGAGAGCCCTCCACCAAGGTAAGGCTCCCCAAGGCTGTTGTATCAAAACAAAACAGCTGGCTATCTCTGTAGGATTAGTTTTTGGGGCTGTGATTAGGCCACTAGGTTCTCGTCTACCCTCTTGCCCCGTGTCTGTTTTTTCTTTTTGCAGTGACTATCTGCTTGGCCACGCTTTCTTGGAATGCTAGACGAGTGATGCCACTTCTAGTCATAACTCTGTGATCTCCAGTGGGCTCTCCACAATCACCTCCCTCATCTTGTGCATGGGGGTGGATTTGGCAGACTCAGTGCGAGTGTTGCGGTCATTATAGCCTCCACAGTCTGTGTTCAGTGTCTCCAGGGACCGACCCAGCACTTTCTGGTCATCCTCCGGCAGGCTGTTGATATCAGAAGTTAGCAGAGTGCCTGTGCTGCCATGCACCACATGGATACCATCTGGGCCTTTGAGCTCTACAGGTTGCTTGTGCCGGAACCGAAGGCTCCCCTGGCTCGGGCTCTGCTCCTCCTCTTCATCCAGGTCATTCTGGATCAGCTGCAAGAAGCCCAAGCACAAATCAACAACATGGGTTCCAATACCTGTGTCTCTTTCCCTCCCCTGCCTCCCTTAGCATAATTGCCGGGTTACCAGTTGTCCCCTTGAAGGCCCTAGACAGCTTTTCCTGAAGCAGGGGTCAGCATGAGGGCAGGTTCCACTAGTTATATTTGTAGGCAGCTTCACAGCAGTGTTTTCTTTGCTTCAACTTAAAGCTGAACTGGAATCTGAGGTAGATCCTACACGGTCTATGAGCATTAACACAAAATCTGTAACTATGAACTCCTCTACTCCTCCTCAGCGGCACCCAGAGGCCTCAGCTGGGACCAGGCTAAGTTGTGCTAGAGGCTGTACAGAAATATAGACTGAGACAGTCCCTGCCCCCAAGGAGCTGCAATGTAAATTATGAAGTAATTATTTTTCATATTACAGTAAGATCATGGAATTGGTTTTTGAGCTGTGTTGGTCTTGGAGCAAAATACTGTGCAGTGGAGAGTGCAAATGGGGTGAGTTCAAGTGGGAGATTTCAACAGTAGATTTTCAGATACTCTTTTCTTCTAACTAGCCTGACAGAGACTCCACTAGTTTTAGAGTATCAGGGCTGGGGGCAGACAGAGGGAGCAAAGGCCAACGAAGGCAGGGGAGGCCAGGAGGAAAGAGCTTTTTGCACAGTCCAGGATTGGGTTGAAGAGAGCTGAGGGGACTTTGGGAATGGAGGAGGCTTAAGTGGGAGGGGTGGGTTTGCCAGCATGACTGAGGATAAGCGAGTGGGATTCTGAGGGAACATAAGTGAAGGGAAATGGTGCTGTGTGTGAATGAGGGTTCAGAGCTGTGGGGAAAGAGATTAAAGGGAGCTAGGAAAGTAAGAACTGGCTCTGAGCTGGGGGTCTGTGAGGAGGAAGAGGAGGAGGCTAACTCTTGTTGTCTCCCACCCTGCCCTGTACTGTAAGGTTTCTCAGATTTTCATTCTGAAAGGGAAAATGTGGTAGAAGAGGGGCCTCTTTTCCTCTCACCTCTCCATCAACTCCCATCCCCCAAACCCTTCCCCATAACCATGTCTCAACTCTTCCACTCTGAAAATCTGCTTAACCTACAATGGTGGAGGGAATGGTGAAGAGATAGAAAAAAGATCTGGAGTGGGCTTTGCTACCTGCAGCCCCATCATTAAGTGGAGGCACTAGCTGCCACTGCCAGGATAGAGGACTCTGGAGATCTGTTGTTGGCGGCCCATACCCCGACTGGGGTGACGGGCATGAGTGAGTGTGGCTAGCTGCCACTGGCCGTGGTTTAGCTGTGAGCACAAAGGAGGAAGGATGGATATTTGACAATATTCTACAGAACAAACACCAGGGATGAGTTGAAGTCTGGCCTGAAGGTGGAAAAAGAGGAGCTGAATGAGAGAGGTGGCCAGCCTGGCAGATGGGAGCACAGGGGGCATAGGAAATGAAATGGCCATGCACTGGGAGGATAAACAAAAATCTGTGATTTGGAGAGACAGTTTGAGATTTTGGCTGGGAGAGTGGGAGGAGATGTGAGATTGGACCCAGAGACAGGTAGGCCCGGGAATCCTTCACAGAGACAGAGCTAGAAACTGAGAAAGTGGAAGATGCTGCCACGATAGAAGGGGACACAATTCTGAGTCACACCAACATGAGTGGGGCCAAGAGGAGGAGAGTGACCAAATGAGATGCTGAATGAGCAGGCAGCAATGTCGGAGAATCAGGAGAACAGAGTGCTGCAGAAATGGAGAGGCTGATCAGCTAACTATTATTATTGGAACGATATATTCTAAAGGCTTGTTCCAAAGAGCAAATGGTCCAAGCAAACAGGATAAAGGGGGAACTGGTGAATGGTGGGATGTCACATTAACTGGGGGATGAAAAGAAGAGTCAGTGTGGACATTTAGAGAGTAAAGAAAGACACTATCTTGCTGTCAGACTCATCCTGGGGGAGACATACTCTGGTGAGTGGCATGCCATCAACTCCACTGTATTCCAGCACCGTTCCATTCTGCACCCTGGTGATGAGATGGCCAGGAATGTGGCTATGGCTAGAATCTCTTTTTGTGCCAAGTCAGAATGTTTTTGAGAGTATGGCCTCCAGTAAAAGGTGGAGGGAGACCCCTCCCCTGTGTCTGGTTAAACCGGCAGCCATGAGCTCACACAGCTTTAGGGGGCAAAAAGGTCACCCAGCAGAGTTTAGAGCAGGTCAAAGGCATGGAAACAGACACCCCATTCCAGAGGGCACAGCAAGCATTTCCTCTCATGTCCATGCACAAGCTTTCTACCTCGGTAACCGAGGACTGGTCCCCCTGACTGGTGGTGGCTTTATGCACCATCCTCTGGGCAAGCAGTTTTTTCAGCCGCATGTAATCGTCCAAGACCACCTTCAAGAGAGAGCCCTGGATGCAGGGGGCAACAGAAGAGATTATACAGGGGCTTCTCCCTGCCAGCCCCAAACTCAAACTACCTCGGTGAGGAATTCCAGGTGTGAACCTAATCCCATCCAAGAGGAACCAGGCAGGTACCTTCCCCTACACAAAAAATGATCTCAAACGAAACTATGTGCTTTCACGCCAATCCAGTGCCATCACATTTTAAACATGGGATTTGCCATAGTGCATTTGCTAAGGCTGTCCCAACAGTTAGATGCCAAGGCTGGTTTTCTGCTCAAAGATTGTGCTGTGTCTAGTTGGGTGAATTTCAGAGCTGTGTTCCTGTTAGGTTCCCAACAGGTTCACACAGCAAAGACTAGTCTGCACTGGCTTGTGTCAGGGCAATATTCTTCTCAGCTGTGGCAAATCTGGAGCTATTTGGAAACCTCACCTTCTCCTGCTCCTTTCATGAAGAAGGACAATGACTAAGATGGCATAGGACCAAAATGTGAACCCTATTAGACAAAAATGGAGGAAGCCAGCTTTACTCACCTTGATGGGCCCTTCCCGCATGATCTGACCTAGTTTGGCAATGTTGTCATATTCCTGGATGGCTGCTCGCAGGTAACGGTCGTCATCGGGTTTGGCAGCAGAGGGCTCTCTTCCAAATGTTCCCTACAACGGACGGGAGTTTCTGAAAACAAAACCTCAGCAAAAATGGGGCAGAACCATGGGTAGCGGATATCAAAGGCTGGGGGAGGCTGTGCCTCTCCAAATAGCCTTGTGTGGTCCACCCACGCTCTGCCCTCAGTCTCCCACCTGTTTCCCACTGGTGCTCTGCGGGGCTGCGGGCCGGCTCTTTCCCCTAGAGCTCTAGACTGTGGCCAGCGAGTCTGGGCGAGTCCGTGCTTGCGCTGCCCACCCGTCCTCCCTGAGCTCTGGGGCTGGGGTCCAGGCCGTGCACTCAGGGACCGGGGATGCTTGGGAGGCCTAGGGGTGTGTGCGCCCTCTGGGCTCTGGTGGGGGAAGAGGGGCGTGGACGGCAGGGGCTTGGGAAGAGGGGCGGGGCCTCGGGAAGAAAGGGCGGGCTGGGCGGGGGTAGCTCTATTGACTACAATGGAATTACTCCTGATTTTTACTGGAATAAGTGAGATGCTAACTCAGTCCATCTGAATCCTGACTGAACTGTCACTTCCCCCATTGAGAGTAAGAATAAGCTGGCAGTATCTCACGTGAGTCCTGGCTGGGCTGTTCCATAGGTCTGTGATTTCACTCAGGTTCTCAGGCAGGTCATCTTCATGCTCTGCCTGTGCTGCTAGCTCCATATTCCTGCAGAAAGGATCTAGCCACACAGGGTTAGCCCTACAGAAACACACAAAGGGCTGAGGTGAATGAAGGGAGACAGTAAGACAGGGCCCGCTATAGCTGCTTCTCTGAAAATAACACATTATTCTACTCTAGGGCTCTATGCATTGCAACCACTCATCTCAAAAACCAGACTCTGACAAGGTCATATCTCCTCCTTTCATCACAAACAAAATATGAATTTGCTTCAATCCTCCATGTGCCTTCAAGCTGTAGTTAAATTAAGAGGCATTTCTGTACGATTAATTCTAAAAGCCTGGATTAGGCATTTAAACAACAACTTCAAGCAAAAACCACCTGGCCCAGACCCCTTTCTGTAAGAATCTATAGGGGATAAACTGTAGAATTGTAACATCTGCCTGCAGGTGATTTTCAAAGTTCTGTTGTGTCTGCAGTTCATCAGTAGGTGCCACTAGTCTGCACTGCTTTGGTGCTGATGGTGCTGGATTAATACGAAGGGTGACTTGCAAGAGAGGTCCAGGTCTAACTAATGTTATGGTGTTTCCTGATACTACCAGGCTGTGGAATCCTAGCTTTCAGTGGCAAGTGGCTACAGAGATGATTTGTGTTGGAAGTGCTAGCAGAAGCCAGTGGTGGTGCTAAAACATTTGTTCTGCCCATGGAATATCAGAGATTCCTCCTGCTGTGTCACGTAGAGTGAACTGTGAAAAGCAAAAAAAAAGTATTGTGAACTCACCCATCAAAGGAATATTTATTTGTGTTTGGCATGTCCATGATGTCCATGAAGCCTCGGTTTCCTGTGGAAGGCAGCAGGTGTAGGTTAGACTGACATTTATATAAGCTAAGTAACAGACAACAGCATGGCACAAATCCACACTTCTATTTGGAGGGAGAGATAGGGAACGGACAGCCCAGCACCCTAGATCTTGAAAGAAACAACTGCAATGTCAATGGGGGAGATATTATGGGGCTGATAATGCAAAGCTCTGGCAACTAAAAAAAATTCTCCCAATGTCATATCTATGCATCTATTACCACTAACAAGGCAAACTCATTTCTAATTTATTGCCCACTAGCAGCCCAAAGTCTCTTTCAGCAGATTCCGGAGTTTCTCCTAACTGCCAATATCTGTATTTCACACTATTTTCCCCATATTTATTAGCCTGCATGTCTTCAAGAAGAATCTCATATTGTTATACAACAAAAAACCCCCAAGGTCTCCCACCTGTTGAGCCGGCCACGATAGCTTTTAATTTCCTTTTGTGTCTGGGGGGAAAAAATGAAAAACAATTAAGTCAATTGAAAGAAAGAGAGAAAAAGAAAGACTTAATGGAGAGATGTGTGAGGAACAATCATGTGAAATGGGACAGCGCTTGCAAATCTCTTCCCACATACAGTCATAGATCACTAGACAGCAAGGAGAAGACCTATGGTTTCAGAACATTCTCAAAAACAATCTATTAGCTCAGGTGGTGCCGCCTTCTCTTGGCTAGAGGTCTAACATTTGTAGTCTCTTGGTATATTATTTCAGTCACTGAAGAACGATCCTTTATGTCAGGACTACTCAAAGGATTGTGATTCTTGGGCTCTTAAGTAATATTTTCAGCATATGTGAGCTAGGAGCCTGAATTCCATTGAAGGACTAGGTGCATTTAAAATTGCATCATTTCATCCTGCAGTACTCAGGATCTTAGATTAGCCATTCTGGTCTATCGTTCCCAGGTTGCATGGGTTACTCATGATGTTCTGTCATTTCAGGTTATTGTTGTCATTTATTCTGCTCTATAATATCCAAAGAGTTAGGTTTATTCATATACTTGCATTGTCCTGCAGTCCCAGGTGCTAAGGGTTACTCACACTGTTCTGTAGTACCAGTTCATGAGGATGAAGAGCATGGCAGCCAGGAAGAGGAGAATAGCCAAGATGATAATTGCCATCTAGAAAAGATAACAAGTTATTTGTAACAGATGTGAGCAATTTTAAACCTGCAGATGGAGAGCAAACAAGCAGGATAGTAATACAAGAGGAAATGTTTCCAAGTTTTAGGCAAGCCTGGGCCCACAGGAAGAAAGTACATATTGTAGAGAAGGGACAGTCCATCACCTGCTAGTGGATACAGTAAAGCAACTTTGGCCTGGTCTACATGGGGGAGGAGGGGGAGGAATCGACCTAAATTATGCAACTTCAGCTACGTGAATAACATAGCTGAAGTCGATGTACTTAGACCTACTCACCGCGGTGTCTTCACTGCGGTGAGTCGACTGCTGCTGCTCCCCCATTGACTATGCCTGTGCTTCTCTCGACGGTGGAGTACAGGAGTTGACGGGAGAGCACTCGAGTGTCGATTTATCGCATCTAGACTAGACATGATAAATCGACTCCTGCTTGATCGATCACTGCCCGCCAATCCGGCGGATAGTGTAGACATACCCTTAGCCTCTAGGTTTAACATGTCCTGCTGTCAACTCACCCCACTCCACTGGGTGACAGTAGATTCCTGGAGAAATAATTCCTTCTGCTACATGTCAGCAGCTGTAAATACCACTTTCCTATTTTTTAAAAAGGCAATTTGGAGGCAATCATGCAAGAGACACTTTCCTTTAGTGTCACCCAGTGGGTAGGCTGGACAGCCATGCCAAGTGATTGTCAGGGAAGTGAAAGGGTTGATGGCACAGGCAGGTAGGGAATCAAAGATACCCCTCTCCTTTACCTGCA